>NC_047588.1:15872571-16472571 GCF_011004845.1 Esox lucius | reverse complement strand
CACTCTCTGGTCTCCATACTGTATGTATGTCATCCATCTCCCCACTCTCTGGCCTCCAAACTGTATGTATGTCATCCATCTCCCCACTCTCTGGCCTCCATACTGTATGTATGTCATCCATCTCTCCACTCTCTGGCCTCCATACTGTATGTATGTCATCCATCTCTCCACTCTCTGGCCTCCATACTGTATGTATGTCATCCATCTCCCCACTCTCTGGCCTCCATACTGTATGAATGTCATCCATCTCTCCACTCTCTGGTCTCCATACTGTATGTATGTCATCTATCTCTCCACTCTCTGGTCTCCATACTGTATGTATGTCATCCATCTCCCCACTCTCTGGTCTCCATACTGTATGTCATGCATCTGTCTCTTTCTTATTCGTCTCTGACAAAACTTTTTAATCTGTCTTTTCCTGTGTCCACTATCTTCGTCTGCCCCTTCCTACTTACTCCCCCGTTCGCTCTTTCCTCATTCTGTCTGGCAGCCTGTCGCCTGTCAGTCTGTCTTTATATTATGATAGTCACCTGACAGCGGCGAGAGATGCAGGGCTTGGTGGAGCTGGTCCAGGACACAGAACTATTATAGAACCTTCCATCCAACTGACAGCCTAGAGGACAGAACAGAACATGAGAGAGGAGACAGATGGAGAGAGGGGAAAGAGATATGAACAGAGAGAGAGAAAAAGAGAGTTAGGAGAGAGACATTGAGAGTGAGAAAGAGCAAAAGAAAGGGAGAAAGAACCAGTTAAGTTAACACATGTGGATGGGAATGTTTACTCGTTTATAGGAACTCATTGTTTTCATGGAGCACCAAATAGGCTGCATGTGTAATCACAGAGCAGCTAGCACATCCAGACCATAAGTGCTGACATGCATTTAACACATGGTAATATATCCACTGAGAGCAGTGCCTGGACAGAAACTATGTGACACTCCCCTGAGCACCATAGAGTCAGGAGGCCATGGCTCCCCCTATGGGTAGGGAAGACCTCTCTTACGTTTCTGGATTTGAAAGTGAGTGATGGGAGGTTTAGTAGTCACCACACTTTAACATATTTGCGCGCACAGACACACAGACTTAAACACGTGCACACGTGCACACTGATTGACACCCCCCCCCCCCCAAATCCATTAAATAGATGTATCAAGATACCAGAATATGTTTCAAAGTGTCCAGATCTATTCCAAGGGCATAACAAGAGGCCATTAGTAACACAAAACCAAGAGGGCTCATTAGAGTGCTCCACATACAGTCCATCCGTAGTCAATAAGGGACTACGTGAATACCCTCTTCAACTTCATCACAAAGGGTTGTCTGGTTATAATGGAAACAGACTCTTGAGGTAAATTCACTACATGAAGCCTTTGGACAGGGCGTATGGGTGATTTTATTGCTGACACAAGCAGGTTAGTCTCCTAAACTTCAAACCGCGGTTCTGAATACAGTCCAAGGTCAACCACACACGAATGAACAATAGGCACTAATATGGTTCACCATGAAGACACAGGGCTGTTCTTGGTCCACTTTGGGCAGTTCCCCCTTGTCTCATTTTAATTAACCATAGTCTCATATAATCTGGACCACAAACAAAGGGCTGAGCCCACGACCATGGGGTGTCGAGGGCTGTGGAACGTACCCGAGCGGAACCCTACATCACCACATGGGTGTTCTGTCTGGGAGCTGAATGCCTTCTAAACTGGGTGTATTTCAGTTCTCTGCAAACCCAACATTGAACCCAAACCCTTCCAGACAATCCACCAATGCAGCTGTGTGTGTGTGTGTGTGTGTTATTGAGGCCTGATATACTGGGTTGTGTGAGAGATGGAAGCAAAGATGCTGGCAACGAGCAAGAATAGGTCTCGACACTTCGATGTAGGCCTCTGGTGACTGGTGAAAGGGAGCGTGAGTTAGACAATAACCGTATGTTTGTGTAAACATCAGAATCGAAAATCCGGCTAAAACTGTATATACAGCATTTACACACAAACAGTAACTGTTGTGTTCAGTGGGAAGAAATTGAAAATATTCTACATTCTTCCACAGGGAGGCAGTAATGGTTAACTAAGTTGGTTGACCAGCACAGGTGGACTGACTTTAACTCCGGGACATAGCTCAAGGCAAAAGAAATGTACAGGTAGCATCTGTGATGTAACTCAACCACTGAACAACATCCTATCAACATCAAAGAAAAGCCTCGGCATCAACACTACAGACATGTAGATCAAACCCCCTCCCCTGGACATCAGGTGAACACATACAGCCCCTAAAATCTGACCTCCTCATTCCATGGGGATGAGTGGTCTGTGCTGCTCACCTTTGCATCGTTCACAGCAGGCTCCCGTCTGTTTGATCACTAGAGCGCAGTCATCAGACACCAGGGGACACTTTTCCTGCTTACAGTCAGCCTTCCCCTCCTGAAGGGGAAACCAGAAAGCCAGACAGAGATGGAGGTGGGCGAGGAGAAGAGAGTTAGGGAAGAAATTGGGAGGGGAGGAGACAGAAAGTAACAGCCATCCGAATTTTATGCAGAAACAGTTTTTGTCAGCCGTCCGTGCAATCACATTATAAAGATTCTTTATTGACACACTTTTCACAAAGTAAACTGAACTCACTTGATAAGATTAGTTACACATTCACGTTACGGACACGTTCACTTTCTCTCCATTCACTTTATACGCATAACATTCTTACTTTGTCACCAGCTTTATACACTCCCTCATGTAGCCTGCATTTCCTCAGTGCCACCTAAGTGCAGCTTATAATGAGTTGACTTGAAAAACCTGACTGTGGCCCAGATAACTAAAATAAAACTGGGCGGTTTTATTTAGAGAGAGCCTTTGCTGGTTGCCTAACCACGTTGGTTTGGATGATGTCATCAGCGAAGGCGGGTGGGTGAGACGGGGCGGCGTGAGGTAAAGGCACATGGAGTCCATACATAGTGTCTTTAAAGCCCTCTGAACCACTGGCCTACATCTTAAGGATGTTCAGAGCATTTTCTGAGAGAACCTTTAATAGCCAAATACTGTATGACTGGGAGTGAGAGAGAAGATGGCCATTAGATAGAAAGGCATGGATTGAAATGTGTGAGACACAAAGAGATGGAAATGTAATAAGAGGACAGAAAGACAATTAGATGGTCAGGGAGAGAGAGACTTGAAAGCGTAACAGGTGATGTGTGAGAAAGGAGAGTGAGCTAGAGAATGGAGTGACAGGAAATACATAAAGACTGGCAAAAAGGTATGTGTTTAAGTGACCAGCTCTCTTCAGGAAAGTCCTTGAGGTCACATCCTCCTAGAATCTTGATGTCTGTACACACCTGTGTTTCCCCTGTTCAACTGTGGAGCCATTCCACTCAGCAGCCATTAGCACTAAGTGGTGTGAAGCTGTGTGACCCCTCTCAGCAAAGGTTAGAGGTCAAACCAGGTCACCACGCCTCATAAACACTCAACATACCAGTGCACTTTCTGGGGCTTATTATTGGTTTAATGTTGGTATTTCAGGCTTCTAATAGGCCAAAGGGTGGTCTGGGGCTGTTATTGGTCTACTGCTAGTCTCTGCCCTAATAACTAAAAGATTTGACCAGAGGGATAACAACATGTTGATAGCTTGTTGAAAGAAAATCTGCTGTAATTTGAAACATTTCCACTAAGGATTTACCTGTGTTTTACAAAGAACACTTTGACTTTCCTGTTTTCGTCCAGGTGGGGTCAAGGGGGCTTGGTGCACCACAGGTACTGACCGGTCATTTCCATAACCAGTACTCTACCCTGACCTGTTATGCCCATAACCAGTACTCTACCCTGACCAGTTATGACCATAACCAGTACTCTACCCTGACCTGTTATGACCATAACCAGTACTCTACCCTGACCTGTTGTTTCCATAACCAGTACTCTACCCTGACCTGTCGTTTACATAACCAGTACTCTACCCTGACTGGTTATGACCATAACCAGTACTCTACCCTGACTGGTTATGACCATAACCAGTACTCCACCCTGACCTGTTATGACTATAACCAGTACTCCACCCTGACCTGTCATTTACATAACCAGTGTTGCCAACTCCTCAGTAAGGAAAGTTGCTATTGTCTGTCCTAAAAGTCGCTAGAAGTTGCTAAATTACGTCATCGCCTAATTTGTATAATTTCCCATCAGCATCATGAATGGATTATTTTTTTTAAAATGTAACAAACAAAACTCTCGTTGGAGAAAAGAATATACATGCGTATTTACAAATGTTGTCCATGTACAATAAATAATCACCTGAGCAACAAAAAAAGGGAGCTCTGTTTAAGTCAAAATCAAAAGGCTAGAAAAAATAAATACATCTAGAGTGACACACAAGGGGAGATATCGTCATGGATTAAGAGAACTGCACCAACTGCACATGATGGACGCTGCCTGTAGGAGAGGAATAACATCATAGGAGAGACAAGAAGTGAGTATAAACACCCTAAATATGTTTAGAACTACAAATTAACTTTCTTCTGTTGATTCTTTTAAACCAACCCTGCTCCTTTATCCGGGCTTGGGACCGGCAAAAGTTACCAAAAAGAGACACTCTGGCGGAGCCCATGCGCGATTCATTTTCAGTCTGGACGCGGAGGAGTTAACATCTCCTGCTCTGACTGCAGCTCGGAGGAACTGCTGTGTGAGGACTGGGCCGCCTGTGAGTGCTTTCAGATGGGGGAGGGGCCCACGGCGGCACCCGCTGCTCGTTGAGAAGAGTAAGAACAAGTCTCCAATAACACTACAAAAAGTCGCTAGATTTGTCGCTAGTCGCTTTTTTTGAAAAAAAAGTTGCTATGGGAGTCTGAAAAGTCGCTAAATCTAGCGACAAAGTCGCTAAGTTGGCTACACTGTACTCTACCCTGACTTGTTATGACCATAACCAGTACTCTACCCTGACCGGTTGTTTACATAACCAGTACTCTACCCTGACCTGTTGTTTACATAACCAGTACTCTACCCTGACCTGTTGTTTACATAACAAGTACTCTACCCTGACCTGTCGTTTACATAACCAGTACTCTACCCTGACCTGTCATGTCCATAACCAGTACTCTACCCTGACCTGTCATTTCCATAACCAGTACTCTACCCTGACCTGTCATTTCCATAACCAGTACTCTATCCTGACCTTTTTTCTTTTTTTCTACATAGAGCAAGTGTGCGCCTACCAATAAAATAAATTGCAGATGTACAATCTGAAATACAGCTCTGGAAAACATTTAGAGACAACTGCACCTTTTCCTTTCCTTTCCAAAAAATTAGAAAAGGAAGGTTTTGAGTGAGGAACAGAAGGGTTAAAATTAAGAGATGACTGCAAATTGAACGCTTCTGTTCCTCACTCAAAACTTTCCTTTTCAACTTTTTTGGAAAGGAAAGAAAAAGGTGCAGTGGTCTCTTCATTTTTTCCAGTGTGCTTTAAATGAAATTTGAAAATATTGATGTGTCATAAAATGTCTATCCATATTCCAGAAAAGTTTATTCCTGATAACAATGGGCTAACAGTAACACCTTCTAACCGTAACACCTTCTCACAAAGCTACTGTGTTCAATGAGGTAGATGGTTGATTATGCTTGTCAAGTGTCCCATTCCTAATGAAAACCACTAGCCCTAATGTAAACAGGACACACGGGCCAGCCCCTGGTGTGGCCTTCATACGTTTTAAACATGGAAAAGTACCAATAGAGCGTGTTGGATGTAACCAGCACTGAGATCAGGGACACATGTTGGATGTAACCAGCACTGAGATCAGGGACACATGTTGGATGTAACCAGCACAGAGATCAGGGACACATGTTGGATGTAACCAGCACAGAGATCAGGGACACATGTTGGATGTAACCAGCACAGAGATCAGGGACACAAGTTGGATGTAACCAGCACTGAGATCAGGGACACATGTTGGATGTAACCAGCACTGAGATTAGGGACACATGTTGGATGTAACCAGCACTGAGATCAGGGACACATGTTGGATGTAACCAGCACAGAGATCAGGGACACATGTTGGATGTAACCAGCACTGAGATCAGGGACACATGTTGGATGTAACCAGCACAGAGATCAGGGACACATGTTGGATGTAACCAGCACAGAGATCAGGGACACATGTTGGATGTAACCAGCACTGAGATCAGGGACACATGTTGGATGTAACCAGCACTGAGATTAGGGACACATGTTGGATGTAACCAGCACTGAGATCAGGGACACATGTTGGATGTAACCAGCACAGAGATCAGGGACACATGTTGGATGTAACCAGCACAGAGATCAGGGACACATGTTGGATGTAACCAGCACAGAGATCAGGGACACATGTTGGATGTAACCAGCACTGAGATCAGGGA
The DNA here is from genome assembly GCF_011004845.1 of Esox lucius. NCBI lineage: Eukaryota > Metazoa > Chordata > Actinopteri > Esociformes > Esocidae > Esox > Esox lucius. Next base: position 16,466,203 of record NC_047588.1, on the reverse strand, counting down.
CACATGTTGGATGTAACCAGCACAGAGATCAGGGACACATGTTGGATGTAACCAGCACAGAGATCAGGGACACATGTTGGATGTAACCAGCACTGAGATCAGGGACACATGTTGGATGTAACCAGCACAGAGATCAGGGACACATGTTGGATGTAACCAGCACTGAGATCAGGGACACATGTTGGATGTAACCAGCACTGAGATCAGGGACACATGTTGGATGTAACCAGCACAGAGATCAGGGACACATGTTGGATGTAACCAGCACAGAGATCAGGGACACATGTTGGATGTAACCAGCACTGAGATCAGGGACACATGTTGGATGTAACCAGCACTGAGATTAGGGACACATGTTGGATGTAACCAGCACTGAGATCAGGGACACATGTTGGATGTAACCAGCACAGAGATCAGGGACACATGTTGGATGTAACCAGCACTGAGATCAGGGACACATGTTGGATGTAACCAGCACTGAGATCAGGGACACATGTTGGAGGAAGATGGTCAATGAATAGCGACAGCACAGACTTTCACTGCCTACATATGCCAAATTCAGAAACTCCCACCATGGTCAATGTGCACACTCTCCCCCCCTCCTAAACTCTCTCCTGGTTGTTTCCACTATGCCTCCCTCTATTTCTCAACCGGGCTTCTGAGGACATGCCAAAACAAGCCGCCAGGCTCCCAGCCGCCGTCTGTCTTTCACGGAGGGATGGAAAGATCACTAAAAGGCTCTTCAGAGAAGCACTCAAGTCAAAGAACTACTTAAGCCTGGACTGCTCGACTTTGTGACCCTTCACCTTCCTCTAAAACAAACAGGTCGTGAACCCGCGGCAGCAGTAGCATACAAGATGATGAAGAAGGACAGGGTAATCACTTCATATTTTTCCCTGACACATCACAAGCCTCTTTCTTCACCAGTGCTACAGTAGGTAGACAGTAAACGACACTGAATTAACAGAATGGAACATCTGGCTCCAGTATGTATATAGTAGGGTTGCACAATATTGACAAAATGTGATATGGCAATGTTTATCATTGATTTTGCTATTCTAAAACCCAGGTACACATATGTTTAAAGAATGGACTGTGACTCTGCCTTGCAAAGTCTGAAAAGGATGTTTTCATTTGCTACATGTACACGTCCCACTCGGGAACCTGACTGCTCTCCCTGCATTTCAGTTACACATGACCCTTCATTTGCCTTTTTCACACATTTAGAACTGCCATTGGCACTTCTATTTGTCTTCATTGCACATCTATACATCCCACTTGTACATTATGCTCAATATGTGTAAATTTTATGCCCTATTCTATTTTTAGTACCTAATCAACACTAAAAGCAAAATAATTTTGAGAACATAAAAACAAATGATTGCATTGACACAGACTGCAAACTAACTACATATAGCTTGGTAGGCTACCGCAAAGGGAATCTGAACGCTGTTCGCTAGAAAAGTCCAGTGTTTCAGCCTCAGACCACTGGTCCAACTGTACTGGTAAAACCATAGACCACTGATCCAACTGTACTGGTAAAACCATAGATCACTGATCCAACTGTACTGGTCAAACCACAGACCACTGGTCCAACTGTACTGGTAAAACCACAGACCACTGGTCCAACTGTACTGGTAAAACCATAGACCACTGATCCAACTGTACTGGTAAAACCACATACCACTGGTCCAACTGTACTGGTAAAACCATAGATCACTGATCCAACTGTACTGGTAAAACCATAGACCACTGGTCCAACTGTACTGGTAAAACCATAGATCACTGGTCCAACTGTACTGGTAAAACCATAGATCACTGATTCAACTGTACTGGTCAAACCATAGACCACTGATCCAACTGTACTGGTCAAACCATAGACCACTGATCCAACTGTACTGGTAAAACACAGACCAGTGGTCCAACTGTACTGGTCAAACCATAGATCACTGATCCAACTGTACTGGTCAAACCATAGACCACTGGTCCAGCTGTACTGGTAAAACCATAGACCACTGGTCCAACTGTACTGGTAAAACCTTAGACCACTGGTCCAACTGTACTGGTCAAACCACAGACCACTGGTCCAACTGTATTGGTAAAACCATAGATCACTGGTCCCAGCTGTACTGGTAAAACCATAGATCACTGGTCCCAGCTGTACTGGTAAAACCATAGACCACTGGTCCAACTGTACTGGTAAAACCATAGACCACTGGTCCAACTGTACTGGTAAAACCATAGACCACTGATCCAACTGTACTGGTAAAACCACAGACCACTGGTGTAATTGTATTGGTCAAACCATAGACCACTGATCCAACTGTATTGGTGAAACCATAGACCACTGATCCAACTGTACTGGTAAAACCATAGACCACTGGTCCAACTGTACTGGTAAAACCATAGACCACTGGTCCAACTGTACTGGTAAAACCATAGACCACTGGTCCAACTGTACTGGTAAAACCACATGCCACTGGTCCAACTGTACTGGTAAAACCATAGATCACTGATTAAACTGTACTGGTAAAACCACAGACCACTGGTCCAACTGTACTGGTAAAACCATAGACCACTGATCTAACTGTTCTGGTAAAACCACATACCACTGGTCCAACTGTACTGGTAAAACCATAGATCACTGATCCAACTGTACTGGTAAAACCATAGACCACTGGTCCAACTGTACTGGTAAAACCATAGATCACTGGTCCAACTGTACTGGTAAAACCATAGATCACTGATTCAACTGTACTGGTCAAACTATAGATCACTGGTCCAACTGTACTGGTCAAACCATAGACCACTGATCCAACTGTACTGGTAAAACCACTGACCAGTGGTCCAACTGTACTGGTAAAACCATAGATCACTGATCCAACTGTACTGGTCAAACCATAGACCACTGGTCCAACTGTACTGGTAAAAACACAGACCAGTGGTCCAACTGTACTGGTCAAACCATAGATCACTGATCCAACTGTACTGGTCAAACCATAGACCACTGGTCCAACTGTACTGGTCAAACCATAGACCACTGGTCCAACTGTACTGGTAAAACCATAGACCACTGGTCCAACTGTACTGGTTAAACCACAGACCACTGATCCAACTGTACTGGTAAAACCATAGACCACTGGTCCAACTGTATTGGTAAAACCATAGATCACTGGTCCAACTGTACTGGTAAAACCATAGACCACTGGTCCAACTGTATTGGTAAAACCATAGACCACTGATCCAACTGTACTGGTAAAACCATAGACCACTGGTCCAACTGTACTGGTAAAACCATAGATCACTGGTCCAACTGTACTGGTTAAACCATAGATCACTGGTCCAACTGTACTGGTAAAACCATAGATCACTGGTCCAACTGTACTGGTAAAACCACATGCCACTGGTCCAACTGTACTGGTAAAACCATAGATCACTGATTAAACTGTACTGGTAAAACCACAGACCACTGGTCCAACTGTACTGGTAAAACCATAGACCACTGATCCAACTGTACTGGTAAAACCATAGACCACTGATCCAACTGTACTGGTAAAACCATAGACCACTGGTCCAACTGTATTGGTAAAACCATAGACCACTGGTCCAACTGTACTGGTAAAACCATAGACCACTGGTCCAACTGTACTGGTAAAACCATAGACCACTGGTCCAACTGTACTGGTAAAACCATAGATCACTGGTCCAACTGTACTGGTAAAACCATAGACCACTGAAAGGAGTTGTAGAGACGGATAATAAATGAGGACGGTCTTCTGTACGTTTTCAAGAGTAGAGATATCAAACATCTCATTTAATCCCAGCATTGAGGCTTTTCTTCCTTTGTTGTTCCTTTAGACAGAAAACTGTACAATATATCAATCTTTTTTATTTATAAAAAAATATATAAATTCACACATTCTTCTTTTAATTTTTCACCTAGAGCTTCGGCAAGTAACTCCAAAGTTGTTTAATGTCAGTACTCAGGCAGACATGCTGTGTCCTTCAGTGGTTTTCTGATCATTCTAGGAGAGGGAGAAGTAGCCCTGAGCAGGTACACAGTGAGTATTGATCTCCATGTTTGTAGAGCGGTTGGAACAGGAAAGGACCTTTGCCCCCTCAAATGTTTGCAGATCACTGGGCAGCCCACTGAGCTCATTAATCACTGCTACGGAAAGAGATGGCTAAAAACAGTGAAAGAAAAAGAAGGGGGTGAGTAGTGGCGTAGATAGCAGGTTAATGAGACCAGCCTCCCGGCTGTCTGTATATTATGTTTTGCAAGTGAACGGCAGATTCCTGTAAAAAATTACTGGAAAAAGAATGGCTTCTCTGTGTGACTCAATTTCCAACCATGTGGAGGGCTATTAACAGGTACTCTGTGGCCACTGGGAGCCTATGAGTGACACTAGAACACTGACGCCCCCCCCCACCCCCAACACCAGTATCTTTTGGAGTGGCCCCCCTCCACTGCGGAGCTCTCTGGGGCCAGCGACATGGAGGACAGGGCAACATGAAAGGCTAACCACAGCCCCCTGATGACTGATAGCATTCAGCAGGACTCCTAGATGGAAGCCTGATAAGGAGGTGTTTAGCAGGGGGAGCCATATCAAAGAGCATCAGAGCCGCTAGAGGCAGCATGGCCCGGGAGCACAAACTAATACACACGCACACTGTCCTTCTGTTTCACAGAGGGCAAATACCCCGCAAGACAAACAATATTTCTATAACCCACTTCCAAGTTGAATTTAAAGAGGAACTAAAAAGCCCTATCAGGTCAAGGCATTATTCAGTCCGACTGCTAGCATCTGGGCACAAAGCTTGTCACTTCAATTTTCAAGCCCTAAAACAATGACATTCAGCAGGGAAAGTCAGAGGTCAAAGAGCATGTGTTCCAGGAAAGACTTCATGTCCTTTGACATTTGTAGCCTGGATTTAACAGGCAGTCAGGCAAATACAGAGAAGACAAGGGGGTGCTTAAACAAACAATGCAATTTTGCATTAAAGCAAATGGGGTTTAAGAGGGAAATCCATACCTAGCCTACTGCTCATATTTAACAGATAGTCATGAGAAGTAATGAAAGACAACGCCAAAGGGGTTTAAGGGGGAAAACCATATGTAGCTTATAGCTCATACCTAAAACGTGCCAACTTAACTTTGTGATGAGTAACTGAAAATAACATTGTAAGGCACTCAGGCCGACAACTCCGCTAGCCTGGTGCCTATAGGCAGGGCTATTCAATTCCGGTCCTGAAGGGCCAGAACACTTCTGGTTTTCATCTTTTGTTTCTAAGTAAGGACTGATTCAGAGTAAGGAAAAGCGCTTCAGCCGTCCAGGACCGGAGTTGAATAGCCCTGGCCTAAAGCCTAAATAATGAGGCAACAACATGATATGAACGTTATATATATCAGTCTCGTACCGGAGAATTTCGCACAAATGCCTTTTGTTCCCCGCAAAGGGAAGCAAGCATTATTTAAGGTATGGAAATAAATTATGTAGTTAAATGTTAACTAACATTAAAGTGTCCAGACACCACTTGAACGTTATTTTGTGATACATTTTATTTGTTCTTACCAGACAGACGCAGGTGATGCACGGGTTGTCCGTTATATTGGGTATGTGAAGCACCTCTCCTTCGTTCTCACAACTGGCTTCTGTACCTGTGAAGGGCGCGATCAGTCAATAAACACGCGCATTTAATCCAGTGGCATAACAACTAGACCAGACACAGCACAGCAAATGTGATAATTTCTTTGCAACGAAATTCACTGTGTGTACAGTTATTGCATTTACTTATTGACCATTTTAAGGCAGGCTAAATTAACCACATCTGTTGAGTTTATGTAATCACAGTATCCACGCAGGATACAGTAGCTCACATGCCTGTCTGTTTTGATGACAGGTGACTTGTTTTGAGTCCATATAGCCGAGCTTTTAATTCCACACCAGATAAACCCGCAGACTTCAAGACGACTAACATTTACTACCTTTGCGTGTAATTAAACCAGCACGGAGTGTGTCGATTAAGGGACAAGCAGGACTTTTATTTCGATCCAGTGAGATTTCACAAAACATGAATATAAACATGTTAAATCACCTCCACCTGTTGCAGCGGAGCGTAGTGACAGGGCACGTATGCCTTTCTACATTTTTTAAAATCTCCGTTGAAAACCGTGTGTTCCACCCGGGGCCGGACGCAAAAGATAAAAGACCGATGATATACGACATATTTCGAATACCAGTTAACGACACGGCATGGCAATTTGATCCGGTGGGATTATACTATAATGATAGTCTACTCAGCTGATACGAATAGGCAGTTTTTACCCCTGAAAGAAATTCTGTTGACCCAATAATAACGCGCTGGGTGACATGGGACGCTAACCTCAAATTAACTCGAGTTTCAATCCGAAGGGGATAGGCGGCGGGTGATGCAATGCGCCTGTCACACTGTTTATACCGATGCAGTGGTAAATTACCAGTAAACCGACAGAACGTTGCTTGTTGTGAATATGAATGGAGACGCGGATGAATGGGCTCTGTTTCACAGAGCCCACAGGCAGGGAGAATCAAATAGCAGATAATAAACCGTGAGCAACAGACGCAACGGGTAAAACCCGCGCCTGATCGTGATTTGGCACGCGCAAGTAGCCTAACGGTAAAAGTGAACAAGCTTATAAGACACCTGGGCATATTAGCACATTTATAATTTCATTTTTTGGAAACTAATTAGACTAGCCCCATGTCATTTATCTTACCTGTAATCAAAGGCGAGCCGGATTGTGGCATTTGAAACAATAAAAACACGAATACAAACGTGAACTTGGCAGAAACGACCAAGGCGCTGGAGCAGCAATATAACAACATCCTGAGATTGGTCCAATCAAGAAAAAATAAGGAAAGTTTCTAAAAAGAAAAAATATTATATGGTACCCTTTTTTATTTTTGTCCATATGAGTTGGAGTGAAAACACAAACACTCGAGTAAGTGAGACTCCAGCATAATTGCCCAAAATGCAATATACTATACAGTTCCTCAGCTCGTATTGTTCCAGACCATAACCTTCACTTTGTCAAAATGCAAAACGACATCGCGCGTCCTCGGGCGTCCGACAATCGACCGGACACATGAAAATTACAATGACAATGCCGTGTGGACAGCCAGGCGACAGTCCTCATGTCTCGTCCAGGAGCGCGCTTGTGTGCTCAAAAGAAGTGTTGGGTTAAGACTTAAAAAAGTTAAAATGAAAAGTAAGGTTGATAGGAAATTTAAATAAAACGAATAAAGTAGGCTTAAAATGAAATAAAACAAAATTATTAAAAAATATCAATATATCAGAGTAAATTACTATTAAATAAAAAAAAACGTTGGGCAATAAAAAAAAAAGATGTGATCCAGCACTGAATTAAACCGCGTTCGGTATTGTCGGTCCGTTTTGTGCAGAGATGCTGTCTCCTAGGAGCGGGCTTTACACCAGCCGGCACTGGTCTCTATGACTCCGAGTTACGCGAGAAGCCATTCACCTCCAGCCAGCCCAAAGTTATAGTAGACTCCTACTGGGCGCACGGCGATGCCAGCGTAATAGAAACCCTATTTGTCCAGTTAAACATCCACGGAGGGTATAGGAACCTCCTCCAAACAAGACGAGAGCGGCTCTCAATTTTTAAATCGTTGCTGGGGGTTTAATAACCAGAGTGATCTGACGTCCAATCGCGCCCGCTGTATCCCGCTGCCTGCCGCTGTGGTAATGAAACCCTCTGCAGAATACTGCGCTGAGACCCACCTACTGCTATCGGATCTGGTTTCACTCTTAACAAGACAGGTCTGGATACACAACATGCGTTTCACGTGTAGGCCTATTCACTACTCATCTCTGTTGCGCTTCCTCAACACCACCACACTGAAAAAAAATTAGGAAATCTAATAGTGGATCAACGAAAGTTCTCTAATTCAGACCACTCTGCTTATCAAGGTGTTTTTGCACTATTGGAGCTGCCTAGAGACCACGCGTCATCCCAGGCCATTTGATCTAATCTCCTGTATTGATGCTGCGCAATGCAACGTCTGTCTGTTCAGTAGTCTATCACATTTATGTTCATATATATTGCAACTAGTAATTAGTTAGATACGTTCTTTTAAAACCCACTTAAAAGGTCTAATTGCAATACAGTATATAATCTATAATATTTCAATAGCCTATAATAAGGGCACAGTATATATTGCATTACCAGCTTGTATAACAATGTGTCAATTATTGTTCAGACTAGAAATCTACACCTTTGAAAATAGTTTGGCACTCTTCAAATTGTAGTTCTGAAGAACCTCAAAATTGTAGAAAAGGCAAGTCTTCAAAGACGCAATGGCTCAACTCCTTTTTACTAGATTTAACTGTCAGGAACACTGTTTAATTTTATGGAGTTGTATTGCTCTTGTTACTTCACATTGTAAACATGCCATGAGTGGCGGGTAAACTGCCAGAATGTGTGAGAGAAGGAGTGTGTTAGTGTGTATATTCAGTAGTACAGATAAACATGGCATTTTGTTGACATTTTACGCTAGATGGCGCCAAAGAGCACTATTTCCAACTAGGTCTGTCTATTCCAAATTCTCCGCAAACATGAATACAAATGGCAAATAAATGACCCCATCCAATGTAAAACAGCCCTATAGGGATGCAGTCATTCGGTTTTGTGCTGTTGTGTAGATGTCACTTGTCCTGCTTGGGCCAATGTGTGTAACCGGTGTGAAGGCAATTCTCTGCATTGTGAAGACTTGGTAGATGTTCTCCAGACGTTAAGATGCCCAGGCTGCCAGCTGCCCAGGGTTAAGGCTGTGGCTAGACGGTGGGTCTGGTTCCAGAAGGGACGGGGTTACACTCAGCTGTTGTGTCACGACTGGAGCGTGACCTCCGTCCGGCCTGGACCACCTCCGGCCTGGATCGGGCAGAAGCATCCCGGTGGGTCCAAGCAGTGAAACCCTCGCTACATCCCAACTTAAAACAAACCCTGAACTCTGAACCCTGCACTGCAAGAGGTCAATTATCCGCAGGCTTCAGCTGTGAAAAGGCGACTGAGAGGCAACGGCAAAAGGGCCCTGAGTACGGACGACACACAGCCACCACGTGAGCATCACCTAGAAACACACCAGAATATACAACAGTGACTGGGACACAACCACTATGATACACAAACATTTCCATGAAGAATGTGAGTGTGTGTCTCTTTAAGACAGGGGAGAGAAGTAAAGTGGCAGGTATCAAACAGTGAGAGCTGCAGATTTAGTCTGGGACTGGAACCATTCACATTGAATACCTTTCCTTCATTTTACAAGGTTTTCACAGGGAAGATGGGATAACAACTAATCTCCTTCCTTAGACAGAGGACAGTTACATCAATACTGCTCTGGACCACAACATGCACACACACCAGCTATACAGCCTCACCAAACCAGCTTCTCAAATAAAATGACACAAACCAATTGGTTTCTAAAAGTCTAATTCAATGTTTTTTATTACATTCTCTTAAAACTGTGGCACTGTTACATTTATTAATATATTTATTTTACAGTGGGTCTGTAACAATGTTTGGTCTTCGTTCTCAAATGTTTTTGGACTTGTGCTGTTCAACATTCATGTTGTAAAACACAGAGTGCGACAAAGCTTTTAGTTTAAGACAATTTTATGAGGAGAATTTAAAATAGAAAACTATTTCAAATCCAAAAGACATAAAATACAGACCTGAGAAGAGTGTCTGCAGGAGTCCTAATCTACTTCCACCATGTCGCTGGAACCAAATATCTACAAAATACCTCTGATAAATGAAACATCAATTCACACATTTTCAATTGTCCTTGTGTAGAGCTCAGGGAAATTTGCACCGACCATTTACATTAAGGAAAAAACAAACCTGGGAAAATCACTACTAAAAGCCACTGGCCAAAGACTTAGCCTTTTTTAACAGTGGTCGTTATTAAAACACTCTACCAAAAACTGACCATCAGGACTGAAAACAGTCATACTTACATGGATAGAGCGAGACACCGACTAAAATGGATAAAGCAAAAAATACAGAGGGAGACAAAATTATCCGGTAAACATTAAACAACGGTTTGGTAGTTCTAACTTAAATCACTGTGCTTTTTCTATAAAAAAACAAGAACAGAACAGGTTCCTGTGTACATCCGCTTATAATAGAACAATACCTTTATTATGCTGAGTGTAAAGCACACCTAAACTCCTCGAGACACGTACAGACAACACACAGGACAGACAGCAAAGCACAGTAGGGACATAAAGAGCTGCTTGGATTGTCATGGGTCAGGCTGGCACAATGATCCTCTGAGGCTGGCTAGAAACACACTGCAAAGCTTGTAGGCCTGTTTGTCGGAGAACACAAGCGTGTGCTAGGGTTTAACGTATAGGTGTGTGTGTAGATTCAGGTGTGTGTGTAGATTCAGGTGTGTGTGTAGATTCAGGTGTGTGTGTAGAGTCAGGTGTATGTGTAGATTCAGATGTGTGTGTGGATTCAGATGTGTGTGTAGAGTCAGGTGTGTGTGTAGATTCAAGTGTGTGTGTAGAGTCAGGTGTATGTGTAGATTCAGGTGTGTGTGTGTAGATTCAGATGTGTGTGTGGATTCAGATGTGTGTGTAGAGTCAGGTGTGTGTGTAGATTCAGATGTGTGTGTGGTTTCAGATGTGTGTGTGGATTCAGATGTGTGTGTAGAGTCAGGTGTGTGTCTAGAGTCAGGTGTGTGACATGATGTTCCTCCTGGTCCTCCTGAAGGATGATGTGGGCTGCCTTTCCCCTCCGTTCCCCTGCCCTGGTCTCTGCTGGTGATGGGATTCCTGTCTCATGGAGGGAAGTCCTGATGGGACCAGAGTGGCCTTGTTTAACCCAAGGGGACAGGCAGATGGAACATGGCCCCCTCGTTGGCTGCTCTACTGGAGCTTTCAACAGCGTCACCCAACCGACACAAACCAAAGGTCTATTCTATGAAACAGCATCAGCCTTGAGAGATGTGTATGAGTGTGTAAAGGACCCTGTGTTTGTGTTGACTGCTTGACATCATCCCTCGCCAGCTGCAGCCTCTGGCTCCTTCTTTTTCTCCTTGACCTTCACAGATGACCTTCTCAACACATTTTCCTTCCCGGGCTCTTTCAAGGTCTCTTTGCTTGACTCCTTAGAAGACTCCTTCTTTGGCTCCTTTCCAGATTCCTTGCTTGACTCCTTTTTTGACTCCTTTCCTGATTCCTTGCTGGACTCCTTCTTCTCCTTGGAAGACTCTTTCTTTTCCTTGGAGGACTCCTTCTTTGACTCTTTCCCAGGTTCCTTGGTAGACTCCTTCTTCTTTTCCTTCTTCACTTCTGTAACAGGCTGTTCCGTCATTTCCTCCAACTCCTGGACAGCCTCATCTGCAGACTCTTTCTTCACTTTAGTTTCTTTATCTGAAAAGGGACAACAGGAGATACAGCAATGGGTTACGAGCACATTATAACCAGGAACACACACATGAACACAAGTCCCACAGGTCTGATGGCTTCGTACAGCTTCCGTAGACAAACCAAGTGACAATGGCACCTGTCGCATCACAAAGAAACCCCCGCCCCTTACTCCCCCGTCCACATTTGATTGGCTCTTTGATAAGATAATGTTGAGCTGTTGTCTCCCGACAATGAGACGTCCTTATCTCCATGAGAAAGGAGAGGGCTGCATGTGTGCGCTGGGGGCTGTGGTGAACAGGACTGTGTGTGTGTGTGTTTAGAGACTCCGGAGAGGGATTCTAATCAGTTGGAGAATCGTCTGGGGCTTTAAGAGACCTGGCGGAACAGTGTGCATGTTGGGAAAAGTGTGTGTGTATAGGATACAGTGTGAATTGTGTAGAGATGAGTTCTTGTGTAAGGTTTGATCTGATGTGCGGTGTTTGGCCAAGTTCAGGGTGTGCAGTGTGTGTGAGAACCACTCCCACCAGCGTGTAGAGGTTCACTGTTGCTAGGGAACAGTGTGTTAGGGCTGAGAGTATGTTAATTGAGTAGCCTTATAAACTGGCTGTTTTTCTCCAGCGGCCTCTGACGCTTTTGTCTGGCCTTCCTAAATGATCCGGTCAGGCAAGGCAGTGTAAAAATAACCAAATAAACCAAACTCAACCGCCAAGAAAGAGACAGGCAGCTTAAAAGACTCAACAGAAAACCCTGTGTCAGTAAAGCTCCAGTAAAAGTTAAACAGGGAGCAGTTTCTTATTGGAGGAGAGCCGGGCTGGGCACACACACACACACACACACACACACACACAAAACCACTAGACGGACACCCTCAGATGTTTTACAATCACACATGAAAGAGGACTGGTATAGTGACATGCACTGAGGAAATGCTGATGTAAGCATCTCTCATTCATATAATAAACACACACGAAAGCATGCAGACACAGCAGTATGTTGGCTACACTTTACATATGTATTTATATGGGGGTGGCCGGCAGCTTAGCAATTAGAGCATCTGACCAGTAACCAAAAGGTTGCTGGATCGAATCCCTGAGATGCAAGGTGATAAATCTGTGGTTGTCTCTGACAAAGTTAGTTAAGCTAACTCGATCATGTTATTTGATCTGGAGGAGAGGGTCTGCTGAATGACTGAAATGCAAATCTATATTTAAAGGTGGGTTGTTGATTTATAGATATATATATTTTTAACAGGAATCTGTTAAATTAGCTGGTAAAATTGTGTTGTCAGATGACAAATACTTATGAAAAAAAAAGACAACTTCTCAAAAGATGTGCCAGCTGATGGACATATCAAAGTGTCACCAACAAAGACAGAACCAATAGGCCTAGGGAAGCATATAGTAATCACTTTCTACTTCCAAAATGCCCAAGGTGTGTCAATCCATGAGAGCTGGGTTTATTCTCTAGCACTGTCTTAAAGCAAGTCTTTCATGATAACAAAATATCGTAAAGCTCAATGGTTATTTAATCAAATGTCGTCCATGTGAAGTTGACAGGTATTATTTGTTCATGTACGGAGATCAACCAATCATATTATCTGAAGTAAAAAGCAATGAATTAGAATCATAACTAGTCCATATAAGTTAAACAGAACATCCATTTATGGAAAAATATTGTGCAATTTGCAATGCCATTGAAAGATAACAAAAAGGAATCATATTACGTTACTGAGTTTGGTTAATCCAAAAGTTAGGTGACTGACTGATATTTTGGACAGGTTACTAGGTATTTTAATGGATAACATTTAAAAAGTAACCTACCTACCTTGCATGTACTGATCATGCGAATACTGAGTACTAACGTATGTGTATGTATGTATGTATGTATGTATGTATGTATATGTATATATATATATATATATATATATATATATATATATATATATATATATATATATATATATATATATATATATATATATATATATATATATATATATATATATATATATATATATATAGACCCACACAATGTCAAAATACAATACCAGTCAAGTTTGGACACACGTACCCAGAATGGGTGTGTGCATACAAACATTTGACTGGTACTGTACGTGTGTGCGTATGTGTGTGTGTGTATGTATGGGTGGGTGTGTGTATCGGGGGGTTGTCTTTTGTTAATCCTGTGCTGTGTGCTAGCGACAAGGCTAATCCAGGCTGGACACTGTCTGTCACTACTCTAATTGGATGACTCAGGTATCACAGAGGGAGAGAGACTCAGGAGCCTCTCTGTCCACACTTCACTTCGCAGCAGCTGAACAAGCCATGAGGCAATTCAGTATGTGTGTGTGTGTGTGTGGGGGTCTGAGTGTGTTTCAAAGTGAGTGTGTGTGTGTGCTTGACAGTTCCAAAGTGCGTGTGTGCTTGATAAAATGATAAAATGTATGGAAGGGAACCGTGAGTATGAGAGAGAGGGGTGAGAAGTCCCTTCCAGATGTCACCTGTCTTTGTGAGATGCTAAGAGCAGAGTAGGAGGCACTGACTGACAGTCAGCTCTGTTCTACAATCAGTTACCATTGTGACAGACTCAAGTCCCCAACACATCTTTAAATGTTGCTGCTACCCCCCAGACACTGAGGTGGCCACAGCCTGAAACAATAAGATAGATCACCCGCGGCAGTGAAAAGATGGTGGCAGACGTGTTTCATTCAGACAAGCAGGACTCTTGTCTGAGAAAAAGTGGTAACTGAGGCATTTTACCAGGACCTGATAAACATTTACATAGTAACAGATGACGGGGTTACAGCATTAGAGAGTCAGGTCATCTCATAATTGTATTTTATCAACAAGCTAACACAGCGGAACATTCTAGACTAAACAGAGTACCAGGCTACTCAGCACAGGAAAAAGCAGCAAACCGCCACCAGCTGTCCTGCAAAGCCAAGACCACAACGTCCTCACTGTCATCATCACCTACATCATCAGCTACATGATCATTATAACCTGTCAAACACGTTAGTAGAGGTTCCTTTTGTGAGGTATGCCATATTGGTAAGTGTGTACGCTCATCATAGTATGTATGGATGTGTGTCTATGGGCTCAGGCTCCATGGAGTTGGACTGTAGTGCAGGACACACTGACTGCAACACAAAAGCTCACTGGAAGAAAAAAAAACAGCCAAACAAATGTCAACAAGTTGATAACATTTACCCAGAGGAGAATGCTCCTATCGCCTTTTCTTCAAAGCAGACTTTCCGCTGGGCTTCCCCTCTAAGAGCGGAGCGCGGTGATCTTTTAGAGCTTCAGGGGCCCATAGTCAAAATAGGCGCGGGCAGCACAGAGAGCCTGCATTCCCCTGTGTACCCAGACCATGCGGGAGGCTTCTGCCTTGCTTCCCACTGTTTTCTAAATACTGCTGAAAAACCGCCTGGCTCGCCAGGGACCGGCCCTGCAGCTCAAGGGAAGTGTGTGCCAGTGTGTGAGTGCGGTCCAGACAAAACGGCCACATGGGACACAACAGCATTGTGTGTATCTAAAAACAAAACACAGAGGAAAGCAACCTGGGAATAGAGGTTTGAGACAGGACAGAAAGGGAGGAGAGAGAGGAGACAGAAAGGGAGAGCGGAGGATGGGAGGAGGGTGATAAACAGGACCGATAGAGGAGACAGACAGAACAGAGAGGGCTGAGACGAGAATACAGGAGCGCCAAGGGAAGTTAGAGGAGACAGATAGAACAGAGAGGGCTGAGACGAGAGTACAGGAGCGCCAAGGGAAGTTAGAGGAGACAGACAGAACAGAGAGGGCTGAGACGAGAGGACAGGAGCGCCAAGGGAAGTTAGAGGAGACGGACAGAACAGAGAGGGCTGAGACGAGAGGACAGGAGCGCCAAGGGAAGTTAGAGGAGACAGACAGAACAGAGAGGGCTGAGACGAGAGGACAGGAGCGCCAAGGGAAGTTAGAGGAGACAGAACAGAGAGGGCTGAGACGAGAGGACAGGAGCGCCAAGGGAAGTTAGAGGAGACAGACAGAACAGAGAGGGCTGAGACGAGAGTACAGGAGCACCAAGGGAAGTTAGAGGAGACAGACAGAACAGAGAGGGCTGAGACGAGAGGACAGGAGCGCCAAGGGAAGTTAGAGGAGACAGACAGAACAGAGAGGGCTGAGACAAGAGTACAGGAGCACCAAGGGAAGTTAGAGGAGACAGACAGAACAGAGAGGGCAGAGCGCCAAGGGAAGTTAGATATTTGTCCACACAACAGAAGGCTGTGGTTGTCACACGCACAGACAGACACATGCAAAACACTTTCACATATTCCCAGGTGTAAGAGCACAGCTAACACGATCACTCCGCTCTCTCTTTGGCTCCTTCTAGTGCGCACACATACACACACACACACACACAAAGACACACAGACACACACGCACGCATGCAAGCGCACACACACAGACACACACGCATGCACGCGCACACACACACAGAGACACAAGCGCGCGCACACACACAAACACACACACACACACACACAGAAGATACACACACACATAGGCCGACACCCTCAGAGAGGGAGGAGTTTACGTTAGGGGGCGGGTACAGGCTGTCCATGTGGCGGCTGTGTAAACAGAGGGATGTAATCCCAGAAAGTGGTGGAGTCTAATAAGCCAGTAACCCCTCTGGTAAACCACTGCATGATCAAGCAAATGACACTCCCAACAGGAGAGGGATCCAACCCCACCTCCTCAACGACTGGACAGGGGGACAGAGAGGGAGGAGGAGAGGGATCCAACCCCACCTCCTCAACGACTGGACGGGAGGACAGAGAGGGAGGAGGAGAGGGATCCAACCCCACCTCCTCAACGACTGGACGGGAGGACAGAGAGGGAGGAGGAGAGGGATCCAACCCCACCTCCTCAACGACTGGACAGGGGGACAGAGAGGGAGGAGGAGAGGGAGGAGGAGAGGGATTTGTTACATACAATGCCACACTGTGCCACAAAATCACAACCATTTGACTTGACAAAAATATTGGTGTCACAATTATATACACCAAAAAGTAATATATATATATGTATATATGTTAACCTTGACAGACAGAAATGATAGAGAGAGGATGGGAGAGATGCAGAGGAAGGGAGGGAGGAAGAGGGACAGAGGGGAGAGAGAGAGAGAAAGAGAGGTAGAGGAGAGAGAGAGAGAGAGAGAGAGGGGAGAAAGACGGGGAGGGAGGGAGGCAGACTGAAACAGAGACACACAGAGTATTGGGACAGCTGCTAATGAAACAGCTACTGACTGTGTCTCTGAAAAGTTGATGCGATAAATAATGTGTCTTTGTTAGTGTGAGTCTGTCTAAGGAAAGTTCCCAGACATAATGGGCCTTTGTGAGTGTGTGTTGGAGAGAGAGAAAGGGAACATGACTCAGTACAGGCTCAGTGAGCATGTCCTTGCTATCTAGAGGCTGTCATAGGCATAACACTGTCCACAAAATAAAATGGAGCTGCACTTCCAAATCTCCCGCTGAATTTAGGAGCACATTAAAGACACAGACATCCCTCAGACCATATAGACCCACAGATAATTAGAGGTTTACATAGCTAATAAATGATGTAGTCAAGTTATTAAATGAGCAGGATTCAAAGTCTTGTCCAAGTTGAGTCACGGGTTCCTATGGCTGATATGTAAGTCCATGTGTCCTTTCCTCAAAAACAATATACAGGTGCTGGTCATAAAATTAGAATATCATCAAAAAGTTTATTTATTTCAGTAATTCCATTCAAAAAGCGAAACTTGTGTAATGTATACATTAATTCCCCACAGACTGATATATTTCAAATGTTAATTTCTTTTAATTTTGATGAATATAACTGACAGCTAATGAAAACCCCAAATTCAGTATCTCAGAAAATTTTAATATTGTGAAAAGGTTCAATATTGAAGACACCTGTTGCCACATTCTAATCAGCTAATTAACCCAAAACCCCTGCAAAGGCCTTTAAATGGTCTCTCAGTCTAGTTCTGTAGGCAACACAATCATGGGGAAGACTGCTGACTTGACAGCTGTCCAAAAGACGACCATTGACACCTTGCACAAGGAGGGCAAAACACAAAAGTTCATAGCTAAAGAGGCTGGCTGTTCACAGAGCTCTGCGTCCAAGCACATTAATAGAGAGGCGAAGGGAAGGAAAAGATGTAGTAGAAAAAAGTGTAAAAGCAATAGGGATAACCGAACCCTGGAAAGGATTGTGAAACAAAACCCATTCACAAATGTGGGGGAGATTCACAAAGAGTGGACTGCAGCTGGAGTCAGTGCTTCAAGAACCACCACGCACAGACGTATGCAAGACATGGGTTTCAGCTGTCGCATTCCTTGTGTCAAGCCACAGCGTCAGAAGCGTCTCGTCTGGGCTAAAGACAAAAAGGACTGGACTGCTGCTGAGTTATGTTCTCTGATGAAAGTAAATGTTGCATTTCCTTTGGAAATCAAGGTCCCAGAGTCTGGAGGAAGAGAGGAGAGACACAGAATCCACGTTGCTTGAAGTCCAGTGTAAGGTTTCCACAGTCAGTGATGGTTTGGGGTGCCATGTCATCTGCTGGTGTTGGTCCACTGTTTTTTCTGAGGTCCAAGGTCAACGCAGCCGTCTACCAGGAAGTTTTAGAGCACTTCATGCTTCCTGCTGCTGACCAACTTTATGGAGATGCAGATTTCATTTTCCAACAGGACTTGGCACCTGCAACCCAACAATGCAGAAGAGCTGAAGGCCACTATCAGAGCAACCTGGGCTCTCATAACACCTGAGCAGTGCCACAGACTGATCGACTCCATGCCACGCCGCATTGCTGCAGTAATTCAGGCAAAAGGAGCCCCAACTAAGTATTGAGTGCTCATACTTTTCAGTTGGCCAACATTTCTAAAAATCTTTTTTTTTTTGGTCTTAAGTAATATTCAAATTTTCTGAGATACTGAATTTGGGATTTTCATTAGTTGTCAGTTATAATCATCACAATTAAAAGAAATAAACATTTGAAATACACTCACCTAAAGGATTATTAGGAACACCTGTTCAATTTCTCATTAATGCCATTATCTAATCAACCAATCACATGGCAGTTGCTTCAATGCATTTAGGGGTGTGGTCCTGGTCAAGACAATCTCCTGAACTCCAAACTGAATGTCAGAATGGGGAAAGAAAGGTGATTTAAGCAATTTTGAGCGTGGCATGGCTGTTGGTGCCAGACGGGCTGGTCTGAGTATTTCACAATCTGCTCAGTTACTGGGATTTTAACTCACAACCATTTCTAGGGTTTACAAAGAATGGTGTGAAAAGGGAAAAACATCCAGTATGCGGCAGTCCTGTGGGCGAAAATGCCTTGTTGATGCTAGAGGTCAGAGGAGAATGTGCCGACTGATTCAAGCTGATAGAAGAGCAACTTTGACTGAAATAACCACTCGTTACAACCGAGGTATGCAGCAAAGCATTTGTGAATATTTGTATTTGTGTATATGAGTAAATAACATGATTTTTTTTAAATTTGCACACAGTGAGTGAGACTTAGAGCAACTTCGCCGTGTTTTATCTCTGTGGCTACAGTCAAGTGGTTTTCACTACGAAAAGACAAACATTTGTCAGAAGCGAGCAATGAGAAACAATGGGAAACATTAATTCTCCTAATCGTAATAATATCATTATGAAAAGGATGAGTCCAAGACAGCAGTGAGCGAGTCAGTTAAGTCTGGATAATCAGGACTTGGGTCAATGGATTGGAACACAGTCTAATTAGGGAAAAATAGATCTTTTTAAAACAATTATGCGTGCAATGTAAAAATCGAGTTTCTGATTGTGCGTGTGTGTGTTCCTCTTCCTGGCTGTCTCTCAGCAGCAGTCTATCAGTTCATCTAGGGGCCTGAGGGCCAGAGAGCAACAGTCAACGCAGACAGACAGGCTTTAATAACCCCTCAGACAGGGAGGAACCCTAACTGGGGGGCTCTGTGTGTTTCTGCGTGTTTGTGAGAGAGAAAGGGGGGGGGGGGTGAAGTGGATACAAGAGGTCGGGCTCTGTGTCAGATGCCCAGAGATAAGTCCGGTCCACACTCAGGCCTTTGTCTGCTGGTGGGACGTCTGAAACAACATGTTTCCTATATGTCAGGACCGGACTGCATTATGACTGCAAAGGCATGGGTCTAATCTAAATAAACACAACCAAGCGGACAGTCACGTCTATATACTATTATAGGAAGGTATAAAGGTTTCCAGTCATGACCTGGAGAATGCTAACTTGGCCATGTCAGGCTGGAGATGGCCTTCACATGATTCTAGCCCACTGTGTGACCAAACTACTCAGTTTCACCCGTTCAGGCAGACTACAGCAGAGTCCAGTCCACAGCTACAATAAAGCCTCTTTGTCTATCCCAATCCTGAGAGAAGTGTCAGAACCACCATTCCGGCCCTGTGACCTCCACCTGCCCGTCTCCAGTGGCAGCAGTGGGGTCCATCTTGGAACCCAACCACACAACACAGCTATGAGTGGGAACGCTACAGTCACACACTAAAGTACAGTCACACACTATTCAGAACAAAATGACAGCACTGTGCTGTCCAACATTTCCTTTTTCCAAGCGGTCAAAAAGGAAAAGAGTCTGACTCTGAGGAAAATAGAAAGTTCCCGGTAAAACACCAGCATGATATTACCCAGGAGGCACCAAGGTGAGCACAGGGAGAAAGAGAAAGGAAATTGGCAGAAATTAATTTTGGAAAACAAATTACAAAAGCCAATAATATCCTTCCGCCAGAGGAGCCATGAAGGAAGGTCTGCCTAACTTGTTTTGGGGGCCGGTGCCAGAAAGCAGAGTGGGCAACGTGCTCCACAAAGCTTACAGTGTCCTTCTGCTTGTCACACAAAATGTCATTCTGCTGGTCGCACACAATGTCCTTGTGTTGTTCGTACACACTGTCCTTCTGCTGGTCACACACAATGTCCTTTTGCTGGTCGCACACAGCTTCCATCTGCTGGTCGCACAGTGTCCTTCTGCTGGTGGCACAGTGTCCAGCTGTTCGTACACAATGTTCTTCTGCTGTTCGTACACACTGTCCTTCTGCTGGTCGCACCATGTCCTTCTGCTGGTCGCAGTGTCCTTCTGCTGGTCACACATAGTCCTTCTGCTGTTTGTATACACTGTCCTTCTGCTGTTCGCCCCGTGACCTTCTGCTGGTCACACACAATGTCTTCTGCTGGTCGCACAGTGTCCTTTTGCTGGTCACACACAATGTCCTTTTGCTCATCACACAATGTCCTTCTGCTGGTCACACAATGTCCTAGTGCTGTTCGTACACACAGTCCTTCTGCTTTTCGTACACAATGTCCTTCTGCTGGTCACACACAATGTCCTTCTGCTGGTCGAAACAGTGTCATTCTGCTGTTTGTACACACTGTCCTTCTGCGGTTCGTACACACAGTCCTTCTGCTTTTCGTACACAATGTCCTTCTGCTGGTCACACACAATGTCCTTCTGCTGGTCGAAACAGTGTCATTCTGCTGTTTGTACACACTGTCCTTCTGCGGTTCGTACACACAGTCCTTCTGCTGTTCGTACACAATGTCCTTCTGCTGGTCGCACAGTGTCCTTCTGCTGGTCGCACAGTGTCCTTCTGCTGGTCATACATAGTCCTTCTGCTGGTCATACATAGTCCTTCTGCTGGTCATACATAGTCCTTCTACTGGTCGCACAGTGTCCTTCTGCTGGTCACAGTGTTGTTCTGCTGGTCACAGTGTCCTTCTGCTGGTCACAGTGTCCTTCTGCTGGTCACAGTGTTGTTCTGCTGGTCAGACACTGTGTCCTTCTCCTGGTCACAGATCATTGTTTTCAGGACACACTGAGCTGGAGGTCAGTGAAGAACACGTCCCCCAGATCCCTCTCCACGCTCTCTCCATCTAACCTCTTCCAGCTGAAACATCCCTCTCCAATCAGTGGAGGCCATGCTAGCTGTGAAACCTGTTGTGACAGTAAATGTAGAAAGGGACATATCCTTTCTTGACCCAACTCTGTGATTGATGTACTACACCCCTCATCAGAACATTCTTCGGAATCTTTGGCAACCAATAAAAATACTAAAGTGTCATCGGTGCCATTATTACAACTGTGAACATGGTCCTGAACCAGACGGGCAGCGGTGGTTGGGTTTGTCAGCAGGAAACAGGCCCGAATCATCCTCCAGTGTGGCTGTTGGTCTGTTTGGATGGGGTTGATTTGCTACTATTCCTGGGCTGGAATGTGCTGCAAGGCGGACCACAACTGCCCATCTCTCCGTGTTCTGGCAGACCAGCACAGCTCAATCCAAACACCAACCACTCAGACACACAGCACCATGCGTACCCCAGCCCAAAACAGGCAACGAGATGTTATTCCAACACACACACTCACACACCATAATCACTCTCCATTATTGTCTAGATGCTCCTGGCCAGCAGTGATGATGCACAACGTCCCAGACATCCTATCCTTTGTGGTGACAGTATAAGGAAACTCCCCTCACACACACACACACACACACACACAGAAAGTGACAGAGAGAAAAGCATGAACATAGATGGAGATACAGAGAATGGAGAATAAACAGAGATGGAGAGATAGGGAGAGGAGAACAGGGAGACAGGGAGGTGGAGAGATAGGGAGAGGAGAACAGGGAGACAGGGAGGTGGAGAGATAGGGAGAGGAGAACAGGGAGACGGAGGTGGAGAGATAAGGAGAGGAGTACAGGGAGACAGGGAGGTGGAGAGATAGGGAGAGGAGTACAGGGAGACGGAGAGATAGGGAGAGGAGTACAGGGAGACAGGGAGGTGGAGAGATAGGGAGAGGAGTACAGGGAGACAGGGAGGTGGAGAGATAGGGAGAGGAGTACAGAGAGACAGGGAGGTGGAGAGATAAGGAGAGGAGTACAGGGAGACAGGGAGGTGGAGAGATAGGGAGAGGAGTACAGGGAGACAGGGAGGTGGAGAGATAGGGAGAGGAGTACAGGGAGACAGGGAGGTGGAGAGATAGGGAGAGGAGTACAGGGAGACAGGGAGGTGGAGAGATAGGGAGAGGAGTACAGAGACAGGGAGGTGGAGAGATAAGGAGAGGAGTACAGGGAGACAGGGAGGTGGAGAGATAGGGAGAGGAGAACAGGGAGACAGGGAGGTGGTGCAGGCTTCTCCTGGCTCCTGAGGGTGGGGTGTGGGTGGGATCATTCCAGTGGTCGGCAGGATATTTTCTCCCTGCTTGTCTACGCCCTGGTACTAACCATCCCTGCTCTGGTCGAGCCATCTGCACAGACACACACACACACCACACTCTCCATAAACAAACAATAACTATTCACTACCCACACATACCCATCATATACTTACATAAACATTGCACTGACAAATACAAGCACATGTATACACACACACACACACACACACACACACACACACACACACACACACACACACACACACTGCTCACTGAGGGCTAGGCCTGCCGCAGGCTTCCTTTGTTGTGGTGTATCCACTGGTCTGTTTCAGAGGGCTGCCCAACTCGCGGAATCCCTCCAAATTGTTTTCACACTCCTCTAGACTGGGTTGGCCTGGCAACAGTCTCTCCCTCTCTCTCACATGCACGCACGCACACCACACACAACACACACACAGTCAAAGATGTCTGTAATGTGCTTGTTGATATGGATCGGTGTATATAATAGAACTATGAATGTATTTAAACAGGTGGTCCATGTCACAAACGGCATTTCAGAAAACCTTGGATCGTTCTCTCTGAGGAAAAGGATGTGCTTGCTTCAGCAAGTTAAACCCAGAATGGCTAAAACAGGGACAGGCATGTCTCACTTGAGCAAATGACAACATTCCGTTGTTCTCATACACCTAAAGAGATAGTTACCACTAGACTGAAATAAACCAGCATAGCCTGAGACCATTTATAGATAAACTGAAATTCAGCAGACGAAAGAACATCATCACAATTATTATTTTTGTTTCTCTGCAGCAATAATTGTGAAAGCATTGTTCTGGCTTATCCCGATGGAGCCCTGTGCCCCAACCCATGGCTGACACAGGAACGGTTACGTTTTTCCCTGACTGTGAATTGGTCATTTTCTCCACAATGACACATGCTAGCCTATAGCCAGTTACTGTTGTTGAGCAGAGGGGATGGAAACGTTGACTTGGTCGACTGTATGGAGCCTATTGTTGATGATACGAGGTCCTGTTCACCACACATGGGGACAGTAAGGACGTGTGCATGTTCACGTCATCCATCCACCTCTGACCAATCAAACATCAGCGTTAGCTTTCCATGTGCTGGGTCACCGTCTGACATGAGGCGACCAACAATTATACGTTGAAGGTTCCCTAAATACCGTAGTGGGATGTTGGCCGGTAAGGATAAGGAAGACATGTTTCACAGGCCTTTCTGAGATCACCTCCCTAAACCCGCTGGGCTTCATCTCCCCAAACCTGCTAGGCTTCACCTCCCCAAACCTGCTAGGCTTCACCTCCCCAAACCGACTAGGCTTCACCTCCCATGTCCTGCAGTGGCAGAGCTAACCGACTAGGGTTCACCTTCCCAAACACAACGGCCTCCATAGCCCCCCAAAACCTAAACTACTAATGCCCCTGCAGATCTCTTCAGACCATGGGACTTAGCTGAAATCCACACATGGATGCACATAATGCGTCCACAAACACACAGGCAGACAGACCAAGTCTATTTCCTGACCCCAGGCTGCAAACATACAGGCTGTTCTTGGTTTAGAAGAATACAAAAGAAAATCTGCACTTGACCAGTTAAGAGAACACACACACTAACATACAAACACTCTCTTCTGTCTTTCTCTGGGCAGACACTGATTTGTGTTTTCAGTGGGGATTGCTATGGCTGTGTGGCGGTTGGGTTGGTCCCTCTCTGCCAAAGATACATTTCACAACCACATCTCCCACAGAAAACAGGGGGAGTGGGGAGGAGAAGAAAATGTCAGGAAATATTTCAATCAAAGATACTGCCCCTGAAAACAAAAGGGACTTTATACTTGGGGAGTCCCTCCTCTTTATCCTCTCCTTCTCCCAGACCTCCATCCCCTCCCTCCCTCCACTGGCTAAAAGTAGACAAGTGTTTGAAGCATGGTGTGTGTGGGTGTGTATGTGAAGCTGTTCAGGGGATAAATGTTATAAAGACGTCAAGAAGGTCCTCATTTGGCTCTGTATTGTGAAGGTGAATGGCTTCTAAAACCCTCAAGTAGTTAATTGAAACATAGATATTTAGACACGGGCCGCAAGTTTAGACATAGACATTTAGACATAGATATTTAGACATAGACATTTAGACATAGATATTTAGACACAGGGCCACAAGTTTAGACATAGACATTTAGACATAGACATTTAGACATAGACCTGTAGACATAGACATTCAGATACAGGGCCACAAGTTTAGACATAGACATTTAGACAGATATTTAGATACAGGGCCACAAGTTTAGACATAGACATTTAGACATACACATTTAGATAAAGGGCCACAAGTTTAGACATAGACATTTAGACCTAGACATTTAGATACAGGGCCACAAGTTTAGACATAGACATTTAGACATAGACATTTAGATACAGGGGTACAAGTTTAGACATAGACATTTAGACATAGATATTTAGATACAGGGCCACAAGTTTAGACATAGACATTTAGACATATACATTTAGACATAGACATTTAGACATAGACCTGTAGACATAGACATTTAGACATAGACATTTAGATACAGGGCCACAGGTTTAGACATAGACATTTAGACATAGACATTTAGATACAGGGCCACAAGTTTAGACATAGACATTTAGATACAGGGCCACACGTTTAGACATAGACATTTAGACCTAGACATTTAGATACAGGGCCACAAGTTTCGACATAGACATTTAGACATAGATATTTAGATACAGGGCCACAAGTTTAGACATAGACATTTAGACATAGACATTTAGATACAGGGCCACAAGTTTAGACATAGACATTTAGACATAGACATTTAGACATAGACATTTAGACATAGACATTTAGATACAGGGCCACAAGTTTAGACATAGACATTTAGACATAGATATTTAGATACAGGGCCACAAGTTTAGACATAGACATTTAGACATAGACATTTAGATACAGGGCCA
Organism: Esox lucius; assembly: GCF_011004845.1. Taxonomy (NCBI): domain Eukaryota; kingdom Metazoa; phylum Chordata; class Actinopteri; order Esociformes; family Esocidae; genus Esox; species Esox lucius. Next base: position 16,440,577 of record NC_047588.1, on the reverse strand, counting down.
CAAGTTTAGACATAGACATTTAGACATAGACATTTAGACATTGACATTTAGACATAGACATTTAGACATATGGCCTCAACTTTAGACATAGACATTTAGACATAGACATTTAGACATAGACATTTAAACAGAAGTTCCTGAAGTTCTACTTGTGTAACAATCTGTCATGATTTGTATGCTGATTGTTTTAATATAATGCATGTAGAATACAATGTTGCAATTAATACAATTCTACATAAGAGTCCAATCTTGAGAAAAAACTGTCTATGGAAGGAAAAAGTGGACCTGAATGAGGGCTGCCCTGCAGGAGTGTGTGTGAGGATGTGTGTGCCAGAGTGCGTGTGTGTCATCCCTTTTGGCGCCACAGTGGGAGCCAGGAGCTGTCAGATCAGAGAGTCTGTCAACAGTGACTTCAGATACATCTTCTCCATAATGTCTGAGGAGGCACCGCCACACACACACACACACACACACACACACTGCTGCAAAGTTTATCCCCTTCCAGCGCTGACTAGGTCTGGTCCATTATTACATCTATCAGCCAGGACTGATACATTCTCCTGGGAGTGAAGAGAGACTGTCACTGGGCCAGACGGAGCACGTTCATGTTTCACACAAGCACACACACACACCTCGAACACGCACACAATGACACGCACGCGCTCATATTCACCTACACCAAACTGTTCCATCTTCCCTGAGACAACTTTCCATGTCCTTCTCCCTCCTGTCCGCAACCTTTCACCCTTGCCCCCTCTCTGTCTCTGACCCTCCAGCTCCACCCATTTCTCCATCTCTCGGTCATTGCAGCCATAGCCCTCTCTCTCTTCCTCCACCCCACACCCCCATCTCTCCCAGCATTCCGGGCTGGGTGGTTTTCCGGGAAGTGAGTTGGGGTGGATTCTAGAGGACAGTCTCCTTGTGAAATGCCAAGAATGTCCAGCCTCTCAGCCCTCCCCTCCCCATCAACACCAGTCTACCCAGTGGTGCCCACTAATTGGCCTCAATTGGGCTTTAAACCCAGTCATACTACAGACAGAGACAGACAGAGACAGGGAGACACAGAGCTGACTAATAAACTGTGGGGGAGGTGAGGACACATAAGAAAGTGAGAGAAAAGGAACAAATGAAATAGCAGTGGTAAAACAGAGAGTGAGAGAGAGAACCAGCAGGATAGAGAAGAGTCTCAAATAACTCTAAACTAAGGGGTATGTATTACTGTCATAGTATTTATACATAATATTGACAGCCCAGCCAAACTAACACAACTCTTCAAGTCACTGCAACTGCTCTGACTGAATCCTGATATGCGTGTCAGTGTAGGGCAACTAACACCATGGTTACCTGTCGCTAGTGGCACCGCCATGCGACACACAGCATACTCTAATCTCTAAGTGGCCCTCAGAGGAAAGACCAGAACCGTCACAAAGTCATCCTGAACCATATCAGTAGTGCTTAACCAGTTACTGCCAGAGACAGTTAGACACCAGTCACCACGAGTTAACCACAAAACACTACCAGAAACATTTCTAACCTCCTAATCATCTGAGAAGGAATTCACCCCCCAAAAATCACATTAGACTTCATTGAGTCTGACAGAGTAGAATGGAAGTGCCAATACCTCGTGATTGAAGTCAGCCCCTCCCCCTATACTCAACTACTATATGAAACATTCACACCTGGTTTTAAACAGGTTACTTCTCTATTCACCTAAACAGCCCTACGTTTACATACACCCTCCCCTTCAGTCCCTCAGCCCCAACAGTCTACATACTTCAGCAATATCTCACTGAAAAGACTGAAATTATTAGCTTTTAATTGCTAACAAATGACTCAGATTAGGGAAAACTAAAAACAATGCTACTTAATGGATTAGCATGATAAAACAGTGCTTTTGTCATGGGCTTCTGTGTAATTAGCCCACTGAATGGGCTGTCATGCTGGGAGACGGTTCGCTTGCATCTCTTAGGACTGTTGGTTTAGGGCTGGGTGTGTGAGGTATGGTTTTAGCTAATGGACCACTGAGTGTCAGTTTGCTTGTGTGTGTGTGTGTATACATCAAGAAGATACACACACACTCAAGCGCGCACACACACAGAGGTCCACAGCAGCTCTGTACATTAGTGAGGCTGAATAAATTACATTCCCTAAACGTTATTAGACCCAGCATACACAAACATCCCAAATGACTACCATGAGTTCACTCTGGCATTCTGCCCCTCTCTCACCCCTCGTTCTCATACTCCCCCCATCTCTCTGCTGTTCCGTCAGTAGTCCTCCCACTCCTTTTCTCTCTCCCATTCTCTCTCTCCTTCTCTCTCTGCCTTTCTCTAGTTCCTTTGGCCATCACCCTCTGGTGAAGGTAGGATGTGGGCTGTGAGGAGGCAGAGTCAGTGGAACGGACAGAGAGGCCAGTGTGTATGTTGGACAGCCGATCGTATCTGCCTGTTTGGTCTGCGACTGTCCCCCTGTGTCCCCCGGCTACGTCGCACACACAGCCTGGACGAACCAGTGTGTGCTACACGTCCACTCAGGAGGGTAACGGATGGCAACACACAATATCGGTCACAGAAAAGGTCAAGGGGTCAAGCTTGGTGTCTGACCTTTTATGAGTGGTACTGGTGGTGCTGGTTAGTGGCCAACTCAAACGCTGCCCTGGGAGAATGGTGTTTACAGTCCCATTTCCTCCTTTTCCAGAGGAGAGACTGTGGAAAGAATTCTCAGCTCAGTGCTCTGTGAAGGCATTCTAATCACCGCGGAGACAGAGGACTGGGCGAAAGTCGCGAGAGGAGACGTAACGGCAAGTCTCAGGGTGGATTTGACCTCACACGCACGCACACACACACGCATAACACACACCATACGCACCACACACCCACACACACACGCACACGCATAGGCACACCACACACCCACACACACCACACACACACCCACACCCCCTTGCACTCATGCACACACACAGTCAAACCCTCTGCCTGCAGCCTAATGATATAGTAACCTGTTTGTTGAGGAGTCACTCTCTCTACTTTAATGGCTCATTTTAACCACCTCCTTCATCTCTCCTTTCCTTCAGGGCTCCTCCTGGGTTGGAGGAATGTAATCTCCCCTCCCTGAAAAAATAGGAATCTGACTTCCTAAATGCAGAGATCTCTCGGGTAGAAATATGAGAAATAATCACAGTTGCAAGGCCCCATGTTTGGATGGTTCTCCCTTTCGATTTTTTAAGAAATTCACTAGTCATATTTTGCCGTACTATCAATTATTTTAGCAGAATCTAAAAATGAGGGGTACCTCCAACAAGTCTGGATGATGCAGTCATTACAGACCTAGATGAGGTCGGGTCATACAGTCAGAGTTCTCAGATCAAACATAGATAAAAAAAAAGGCTTCATGCTTTGTTGGGAAACTAGTGCACTCAGATCAGGCTGGCTTCAGGGTGGATTCATTTAACTCCTATACAGGAGCCCCTGCAGTAAAATACTCACAAATCAATCCCACTTTCAGAGCGGCTTTTTGCCTGACCGCATTAGCGGAGCCAGCCAAGGAGAGCGAATGTCTCTTACTGAGTGAGTGGGTGGGTGAGTGACTGAATACCCCTTGTTAAATAGCCTAGTGGTAAGAGACGCGGACTGCCACGTGGGCGACCGGTGTTCCATCCCGGACAAAACAAACTATGCATTAGGATTTATTCAGGTTAGACTAACATTTCACTGTTATAGTATGCCTAAAATAAAACTGTATCAATTAACATAGCGTAGTTCACATAGCGTAATGTTTGACTATTCAACTGTCATTGTTTTCTAAAGAAACGAACCAGCCATGGAGTGATTGGAGTCATTGTTATCATTATAGGTACTGTACAGCCAGGCCAGAGTAAAAGCTTCAGTAGCTACATTATAGTAAGCCTAAAGTAAAACTGTTTATGGTTATATTGTATAATATATGGATGAACTGCAGCGGCAACTAACCCATTCCTATCGATTTCGATTAACACAGCGTAGTTCACATAGCGTAGTGGATCCAGCCATGGAGTGATTGGAGTCATTGTTTTTATTACTGTATAGTTATTTGCTAGCCATCTATGGAAATCTCTTTCTAATTGAACACGCTGAATGTAGTGTAGCAACGCTGTTATACCTGTTGTTGGTTTGAATGTTAGCTAATGTAGGGAACGAACTACATTAGTTTTGAGAACCGTGCAGTTTCGACTAATTGGTTTAACAATGCGGAAGTATACCGACACCACATCTCACGTATAGCTTCGTGGCGTAGTGGTTAAAGACATCCAGCCAGGGCAACACCATTCATCCCTTCTAATCGCGGACTGGCTTGCCTGGTTCCTTTTCTTGTTTCCATGGTCACTGAAACTCTTGCTAAATAGTTACAAAACAAAATGCCTCTAGAAAAGCTGATTCCCATAAGGATGCAAAACCCTGCAGATCTCCCTAGACAAATGTACCTACCTTGTGATTGCAGAAACAAAACACATTTCTCCACTATTTAATGCACACCTTCCTCCTCTGATGGACAAACTCAAAGCAAAAATATCATTTTGGAGAACCCTCCCAATATCGCTCCAGGGAAAAGTAAAGCCATTAAAAACGTTTTCTTCTAACCACTGTGTTACCTTTTTGAGACTATCGCCATAATCCCCTACACCCTTTTGTAAGAAACTGAACTCATCACCCCATTCCTAGGATTATAAAACACTCAGGATAGGTAAGTACCTTTGTAAGTTGAAGATGTATAGAGGTCTGGTAAATCTGTGTTGTTACATTTTGGCTTGTGGCCACCCATTCTCAACTGGGGCTATGATTATGTCTCCTGAAGAAGTCAGTTTATAATCAGAATCCTATCATAGTATCTGGAAAGAAATGTAGGTTAATTTTAGCCAATATCATTCCTGTCCTTTAACCATTCTAACTTGATAATACCTTTGTGCAATGGAGACACCTGGAGATTCATGCCATAGGGGCCCTATACATATTGGGCACCTTTGCCTGGGTGAAACTTTCACCTTCCAAGAAACAACATTTTCAGAATTACAGATTAGAGACAATATAAGAAAACCTCTTGCTACATTTTAATATACAATACCTTCTTATTTTAACCGATGCCTTAAAATGTGCCCTACCTCAACAAACGTGTATCTTGTCTATGAACCCACCCTCAAAACAATGCCATCAGGGCAAAATTAGAGAAACCAGCTAAATCAGACTGGGCAGATTACTTGTTGTACATTCATACCAGTTCCATCCAGACATTGCATTCAAGGTCTTGAAACTACATTTGAAAAACAAAGTACGTAAGACTTTTCCTAAGTAATGTTCTTTTGTTCGTTTATTTCGTAGCCCACTGTTAGTTTTTTGATATCGCTGCAGTTCCTCTGCAGGCCAGCGGGTAGATAAGCAGACAGACTAGTACAGTTGGAGACACGCAGGGAGGCGGGTGGTCAGCCATGTGGCCAGACAGACACAAACACAGGAAGAGACGGACTTCGACCACAGCCCAGCCAAGCAGAGAGACAGGGAGAGGGATGGACAGAAAGTGAGAACCGTGTGTGTAGGGGGGGGGGGGGTAAGAGAAAGAGAGCGACAGACAGGAAAACAGAGGAAAGAGGGGGAAGCACTGGAGTGGCCGGCAGACAGACAGACGTATGTGTTTACACGGCAGAATTTCTCCAGTAACCGTTGGCAAGGCCTCGTGTCGCCATGACAATGATCCCCGGTTGTGGCGTGGCAACAAAGGCACAGTTGGTTCTTGGGTGAGTGGAAATTTCAGGGTGGGTGCACCAGGACAAGATGTGGTGTGATACTGCCAGTTCCAAAAGTTTATTGGTTGTCATCAAGGGTTACTGCTGGACTGAAACATATACTAACAAACACAAACATAAACATATACAAACTGCTAAATAGAGCAAAGAAAACAACCAGGCACACAAACATCCTCACACATACACAAACAAATCCAACACACATAAGACAAACATATTATCAGGTTCAGGCTTCACACAGACAAACACCAAAGTGCCTTGCTGTTTACACACACACACGTCTTAAAGTCCCCATAGTGATTAATTCATTGAACATGGTTCTGCCTAACATAGTCCTGCTTTCAGTAGTAAATGGAGTTCATATTTTTTTGTGGAAGTGTCTCTAACACAGATCAAAGACTACAAGTCAAAGACTACACTATTCTGCGCAGACACACACACACACGCACACACTGTATGTTAGGCTGTAAATGTCTGAACGTGTGTGTGTGTGCGGACAATGTTGTTCTGTCTAATTGCAGAGTAATGTGTTTGGCAGTCTCTGTCTGGTTATCTCTGTGGCTGCTGTTCCAAGCCATCTACTGGGACCAGCCTCATCTACTAGTCTGGGAATCTGTTACACACACACACACACACACACACACACACACACACACACTATAGGACATGGGAATGAACTGCACGTGTTTTGCTATCTCTTTTCATTGTGTCTAGTCCTAATGTTAGCCTCTGTTCAACCCCCTCTATACAACACTACCAGCAATGTGTCCCTTCTGTCTTCATGTTCAGTCTGTGGGAGGTGGTTTTTCTTTTTACTCTGGCCTTAATCTAATCTAGAGGAACAGCCAAAAATACACCCAGGGAATACTCACACACCCACACAGTTTGCTGGGGACACTGACGGCACAACCATGTATAACAGCCTGTGATAAGGCCCAAAATAACTCCATAGGAAAAAGAAAACAGGTTGACTTGTGGGATAAACCCTGGAGGACAAATGAACCAAATACTTTCCACTTGAAACACACCTGACTAGAAGACACCAGGAGCAGACAGACAGAATGTGTCCTCAGATGAGACACATGGGCCTCTGTAGGCCCGGAAGCCTGCCTCTCATCGGTTGTTCTCTCCCCGCAGACGAAGCACTGCGGGTGGGGAGAGGTGTTAAGGGAACTGGTGACATGAGAGATAACACTCCCTTTAACACGCTAAACACCACTAACAAAGTGATCTTACCGTGTGAGTGTGTGTGTGTGTGTTGAGAAAGTGTAAGGGTTAGTTTCACGGTTTATTTGTTGTATACACATTACCGCAGATGTTGTTGGAGGTGTACTGAAATGCTTGTCTTACAGGCCCTAAACAATGCAGACAGATACATAAAGTAACCAACAAACAAGTTAAGTCAACACTAGTACAATTAAAATATTTACAAACCCTATCAAAGGAACAGTCCAAATGGGAGTCTGTGTGTACATACCAGCTCTAACCAGCATCGTGGAAAACACGAATACATCTCTGGTGAACCAGATGAAAATAAATAGAAAGTAACCAGCATTCAGTGTTAACAATGGACCTGGGAGAGCACGCCGTGTGTGCTGCATGTGCCAAGGGAGAATGCATGAATGATTCAGGCACATGTTTTACCTGCGTGGAGATCAGGGTACAGGGCTGATGGATAGTTAAACAGTTTGATGGCTGAGGGGGTGGGAGGGGGGGCCTTTTGTTTTTCCAGTCTCTGTCCTGGTTTGTGATGTTCCTCGACAGTCTCTGTCTGCTAGATGGTATCGGGGGAACAGCCTGTGATTCGGATGGCTGAGGTCCATGATGAGGAATGGCGGAGGTACCGGGCAGGTCATCTAGGACAGTTCTGGGCAGGTCATCTAGGACAGTTCTGGGCAGGTCATCTAGGACAGTTCTGGGCAGGTCATCTAGGACAGTTCTGGGCAGGTCATCTAGGACAGTTCTGGGCAGGTCATCTAGGACAGTTCTGGGCAGGTCATCTAGGACAGTTCTGGGCAGGTCATCTAGGACAGTTCTGGACAGGTCATCTAGGACAGTTCTGGGCAGGTCATCTAGGACAGTTCTGGACAGGTCATCTAGGACAGTTCTGGGCAGGTCATCTAGGACAGTTCTGGACAGGTCATCTAGGACAGTTCGGGGCAGGTCATCTAGGACAGTTCTGGACAGGTCATCTAGGACAGTTCTGGACAGGTCATCTAGGACAGTTCTGGGCAGGTCATCTAGGACAGTACTGGGCAGGTCATCTAGGACAGTTCTGGGCAAGTCATCTAGGACAGTTCTGGACAGGTCATCTAGGACAGTTCTGGACAGGTCATCTAGGACAGTTCTGGGCAGGTCATCTAGGACAGTTCTGGACAGGTCATCTAGGACAGTTCTGGGCAGGTCATCTAGGACAGTTCTGGACAGGTCATCTAGGACAGTTCGGGGCAGGTCATCTAGGACAGTTCTGGACAGGTCATCTAGGACAGTTCTGGACAGGTCATCTAGGACAGTTCTGGGCAGGTCATCTAGGACAGTACTGGGCAGGTCATCTAGGACAGTTCTGGGCAGGTCATCTAGGACAGTTCTGGACAGGTCATCTAGGACAGTTCTGGACAGGTCATCTAGGACAGTTCTGGACAGGTCATCTAGGACAGTTCTGGACAGGTCATCTAGGACCGTCTCCTGACATTAAAGCGGAGCGGTGAACTTGAATGGCGGTGGACCATTCAAATTCTCAGTTATTAGTGTGTGCTTCAAAAAAACATTATCTGTGTATGTGTATGAAGACACAACTGTGTGTATGTGTGTGTGAGAGAGAGAGTGGAGAGAGCTCTGAAGAATTATGGTCCTGACGACCGGCAAGGGCAAACAGCCCTCTGTTTATACTCCTATCCCACTCGCTCTATAAATCCTGCCACTGTGTCAATGCCTGTGTGTGTGTGTGTGTGTGAAGGAGGGGCGATACAGAGAGGCTTCATTTAGTTGCTAGTATAAAGAGTAATCTGTGCGTGCGTGCTTCCTATCTGTCCTTCAGTTTCCAAAAGCACCAGGGTTGTCCCTGACTCAGTGGAGTGTATGAGTCGGTGATAACCTGTCAGGTACTATAGTAATGTCTCTCACAAGACAGTGTCACTGTGTCATCATCAGGGAGCGAAGCAACAACATTACAAGAAATTCCCCGTCCATCCATGTGTTTCTGTCACACTGGCTCCCTGTCACACTGTCTCCCTGTCACACTGTCTCCCTGTCACACTGTCTCCCTGTCACACTGGCTCCCTGTCACACTGGCTCCCTGTCACACTGGCTCCCTGTCACACTGGCTCCCTGTCACACTGGCTCCCTGTCACACTGTCTCTCCCTGTCACACTGTCTCTCCCTGTCACACTGTCTCCCTGTCACACTGTCTCCCTGTCACACTGTCTCCCTGTCACACTGTCTCTCTGTCACACTGTCTCCCTGTCACACTGTCTCCCTGTCACACTGTCTCCCTGTCACACTGTCTCCCTGTCACACTGTCTCTCTGTCACACTGTCTCTCTGTCACACTGTCACACTGTCAATTTGCCTTTCTCTTTTATTACCATCTTTATCTCTCTAGCTCTTTTCTCATCTGCTGTCTCTCCCCTCCCACTTGCCACGCTCACCCCACTCTCACCCCATTTTCTCCCTTACCTCTCCTCCCAAACAATACAACTATTCTCCTCTCCACCAAAACAAAATATCTCTCACCGTTTTTACTACAAGGCCTCCCAAATTAAAATGGCTGAAACGGCAGAAGAGCTGTCTGCCAAATAGTTGGGTTTGGGAGCCGCAGTCTTGCAGGGGACCCAGAGCAGATGTGTGTGTGTGTGTGTACAAGTGGGCAAGAGTTTGTGCTTTAATGTGTAGCTGTGTCTGGAGTCAGACAGATGGACCAGCAAACTAATCCACTCTGCACACTGACACACATATATAGAAGAAATACCCATTTATTTATATAGCTATCATACAGATGTATGAATCTGTATGTGTTAGGGTTCCTTTGAAGCAATTCCCCATCCTACTTAGTTTGCACGCAGGGTTATGGTCAGATCCTGGTTCCTTTCAGCACTATTTGAGTCTCACACGCACACACACACACAAACACGTACTCACACAAACCAAATGCACAAACACGAGCTGCAAGAATTTCACTTGAATTTTATTATACGTCTATCTCTCAGGATATCATTGTGTTACCCTGTTGTACCCTGTTCTACCCTGCCTCAGTAAAGTAGCCCTTTCAGGACCGTGTGGGCTGACGGAGAAGCACTGTGAGACACAGACACAAGGCTAAATATATGAAGACACATTCACAGAGCTCAATGTCTGACAGCCATAGACCCTAACCTTGTTTAATTAGACCATTTATCTCAAACTTCTCTCTGTGTGTGTGTGTGTGTGTGCGCAAAGGGCCAATAAATAGGGCTTTGTAAGTAGGACAAAAGGACAGGTGCCTTTGCCACTTGAGCAAGGGAGAAATCAATACAGAAGAGGAGTGTGAGAGGAATCAACACAAGAGGAGTGTGAGAGGAATCAATACAGAAGAGGAGTGTGAGAGGAATCAACACAGGAGGAGTGTGAGAGGAATCTACACAGGAGAGGAGTGAGAGAGGAAGGAACACAGGAGGAGTGAGGGAGGAAGGAACACAAGAGGAGTGAGGGAGGAAGGAACACAGAAGGAGTGAGGGAGGAAGGAACACAGGAGGAGTGAGGGAGGAATCAACATAAGAGGAGTGTGAGAGGAATCTACACAGGAGAGGAGTGAGAGAGGAAGGAACACAGGAGGAGTGAGGGAGGATGGAACACAGGAGGAGTGAGGGAGGATGGAACACAGGAGGAGTGAGGGAGGAAGGAACACAGGAGGAGTGAGGGAGGAAGGAACACAAGAGGAGTGAGGGAGGAAGGAACACAAGAGGAGTGAGGGAGGAAGGAACACAAGAGGAGTGAGGGAGGAAGGAACACAGGAGGAGTGAGGGAGGAAGGAACACAAGAGGAGTGAGGGAGGAAGGAACACAGGAGGAGTGAGGGAGGAATCAACATAAGAGGAGTGTGAGAGGAATCAATACAGAAGAGGAGTGTGAGAGGAAGGAACACAGGAGGAGTGAGGGAGGAATCAACATAAGAGGAGTGTGAGAGGAAGGAACACAGGAGGAGTGAGGGAGGAAGGAACACAAGAGGAGTGAGGGAGGAAGGAACACAAGAGGAGTGAGGGAGGAAAGAACACAGGAGGAGTGAGGGAGGAAGGAACACAGGAGGAGTGAGGGAGGAAGGAACACAGGAGGAGTGAGGGAGGAAGGAACACAGGAGGAGTGAGGGAGGAAGGAACACAGGAGGAGTGAGGGACGAAGGAACACAAGAGGAGTGAGGAAGGAACACAAGAGGAGTGAGGAAGGAACACAAGAGGAGTGAGGAAGGAACACAAGAGGAGTGAGGAAGGAACACAAGAGGAGTGAGGAAGGAACACAAGAGGAGTGAGGGAGGAAGGAACACATGAGGAGTGAGGGAGGAACAAATAGCTATGCAGATGATACTCAAATATATATGGCTCTCAAACCGAATGACAACAGCTCAATAGACTCCCTGTGTCACTGTATAGAGCACATAAATACCTGGATGAACCAAAATTGTCTACAATTGAACCAAGATAAAACAGATTATTGTTTCGCAACAAAAAAATGAACTAGTATTGGTAAAGAGCTGGATTCTCGGGCCCTTAAAACCAGGGACCAAGTACGTAATCTTGGTGTTCTGACAGACTCAGACCTCACATTTAACAGTCATATCAAAGTGGTCACCAAAACAACATTCAATCATCTTAAAAATATAGCCAGAATCAAGGGCTTGGTGTCCCAAAAAGACCAAGAGTAGCTCATCCATGCTTATATCTCTAGTAGGGTTGACTACTGTAATGGCCTCTTAACTGGACTCCCCAAAAAGACTGTAAAACAGCAGCAGCTCATTCAGAATGCTGCTGCCAGAATGTTAACCAGGACCAAGAGAACAGAGCACATCACTCCGGTTCTTAAATATTTGCCCTGGCTTCCGGTCAGTTACAGAATAGATTTTTAAGAGGTTTTTTAAGTCTATAAATCACTGAATGGTTTAGGCCCTGAAATACATTTCTGATATGTTTGAAGAATATAAACCAAGCAGGTCTCTTCGATCCATGAGCACGGGTCAGTTAGTAGAGACCAGAGTCCAAACTAAACATGGTCAAGCTGCGTTTACCAGTTACGCTGCACACAACTGGAATAAACTACCAGAAGATCTTAGACATTTTTAAATCCAGGTTCTCGCACTTCTCTTTTCACGTGCATATGACTGAGCGCTTAAACTTAACCGCACTGCCTTACAGCTTTCATAACTTCCTATGTTTTTATTCTATTTCTATTTTCTTATTCTATGTTTTATTATTATGATGTATTTGTTGAGTATGAATTTTTATCGCATCGCATCGCATCATCTTCCGCTTAATCCGGGGCCGGGTCGCGGGGGCAGCAGTCTAAGCAGGGATGCCCAGACTTCCCTCTCCCCAGACACTTCCTCCAGCTCTTCCGGGGGGACACCGAGGCGTTCCCAGGCCAGCCGGGAGACATAGTCCCTCCAGCGTGTCCTAGGTCTTCCCCGGGGTCTCTTCCCGGTGGGACGGGACCGGAACACCTTCCCAGGAAGGCGTTCCGGAGGCATCCGAAACAGATGCCCAAGCCACCTCAGCTGACCCCTCTCGATGTGGAGGAGCAGCGGCTCTACTCTGAGCTCCTCCCGGGTGACCGAGCTTCTCACCCTATCTCTAAGGGATCGCCCAGCCACCCTGCGGAGAAAGCTCATTTCGGCCGCCTGTATCCGGGATCTTGTCCTTTCGGTCATGACCCAAAGCTCATGACCATAGGTGAGAGTAGGAACGTAGATTGACCGGTAAATCGAGAGCTTCGCCTTACGGCTCAGCTCTTTCTTCACCACGACAGACCGATACATCGACCGCATTACTGCAGAAGCTGCACCGATCCGTCTGTCAATCTCCCGTTCCATCCTTCCCTCACTCGTGAACAGGACCCCTAGATACTTAAACTCCTCCACTTGAGGCAGGCACTCTCCACCAACCTGAAGTGGGCAAGCCACCCTTTTCCGACTGATGACCATGGCCTCGGATTTGGAGGTACTGATTTTCATCCCCACCGCTTCACACTCGGCTGCAAACCGTCCAAGTGCATGCTGGAGGTCCTGGCTTGAAGGGGCCAACACGACAACATCATCCGCAAAGAGCAGAGACGAAATCGTGTGGTCCCCAAACCTGACACCCTCCGGCCCCTGGCTGCGCCTAGAAATTCTGTCCATAAAAATTACGAACAGAACCGGTGACAAAGGGCAGCCCTGCCGGAGTCCAACATGCACAGGGAACAAGTCTGACTTACTGCCGGCAATGCGGACCAAGCTCCTGCTTCGGTCGTACAGGGACCTGACAGCCCTTAGCAAAGGACCCAGGACCCCATATTCCCGAAGCACCCTCCACAGGATGCCACGAGGGACACAGTCGAATGCCTTCTCCAAATCCACAAAACACATGTGGACTGGTTGGGCAAACTCCCATGAACCCTCCATCACCCTGTAGAGGGTATAGAGCTGGTCCAGTGTTCCGCGGCCTGGACGAAAACCACACTGTTCCTCCTGAATCCGAGGTTCTACTATCGGCCGTATTCTCCTCTCCAGAACCCTGGCATAGACTTTCCCGGGGAGGCTGAGAAGTGTGATCCCCCTATAGTTGGAACACACCCTCCGGTCCCCCTTCTTATAAAGAGGGACCACCACCCCGGTCTGCCAACCCAGAGGCACTGTCCCCGACTGCCACGCGATGTTGCACAGGCGTGTCAGCCAAGACAGCCCCACAACATCCAGAGACTTGAGGTACTCAGGGCGGATCTCATCCACCCCCGGTGCCTTGCCACCGAGGAGTTTCTTAACAACCTCGGTGACTTCAGCCCGGGTGATGGACGAGTCCACCTCTGAGCCCTCATCCTCTGCTTCCTCAATGGAAGACGTGACGGCGGGATTGAGGAGATCCTCGAAGTATTCCTTCCACCGCCCGACGACATCCTCAGTTGAGGTCAACAGCTGCCCACCTCTACTGTAAACAGCGTTGGTAGGGCACTGTTTCCCTCTCCTGAGGCGCCGGATGGTTTGCCAGAATCTCTTCGAGGCCAGCCGATAGTCCTTCTCCATGGCCTCACCGAACTCCTCCCAGGCCCGAGTTTTTGCCTCCACAACCACCCGGGCTGCAGCCCGCTTGGCCTGTCGGTACCCGTCAGCTGCGTCAGGAGTCCCACAAGCCAACCAGGCCTGATAGGACTCCTTCTTCAGCTTGACGGCATCCCTTACTTCCGGTGTCCACCACCGGGTTCGGGGATTGCCGCCTCGACAGGCACCGGAGACCTTACGGCCACAGCTCCGAGCGGCCGCTTCGACAATGGCGGTGGAGAACATGGTCCATTCGGACTCAATATCTCCAACCTCCCTCGGGATCCAGTCGAAGCTCTGCCGGAGGTGGGAGTTAAAGATCTCTCTGACAGGAGACTCGGCCAGACGTTCCCAGCAGACCCTTACAGTACGCTTGGGCCTGCCGAGTCTGTCCAGCTTTCTCCCCCGCCATCGGATCCAACTCACCACCAGGTGGTGATCAGTTGACAGCTCCGCCCCTCTCTTCACCCGAGTGTCCAAGACATACGGCCGCAGGTCAGATGAGACGACAACAAAGTCGATCATCGACCTGCGGCCTAGGGTGTCCTGGTGCCACGTGCACTGATGGACACCCTTATGCTTGAACATGGTGTTCGTTATGGACAAACTGTGACTAGCACAGAAGTCCAATAACTGAACACCACTCGGGTTCAGATCAGGGGGGCCGTTCCTCCCAATCACGCCCCTCCAGGTGTCACTGTCGTTGCCCACGTGGGCGTTGAAGTCCCCCAGTAGAACAATAGAGTCCCCAGTCGGAGCACTTTCCAGCACCCCTCCCAGAGACTCCAAGAAGGTCGGGTACTCTGCACTGCCGTTCGGCCCGTAGGCACAAACAACAGTGAGAGACCTATCCCCGACCCGTAGGCGCAGGGAAACGACCCTCTCGTTCACCGGGGTAAACTCCAACACATGGCGGCAGAGCTGGGGAGCTATAAGCAAACCCACACCAGCCCGCCGCCTCTCACCATGGGCAACTCCAGAGTGGTGAAGAGTCCATCCTCTCTCAAGGAGTGTGGTTC
This sequence comes from Esox lucius, assembly GCF_011004845.1. Classification (NCBI taxonomy): domain Eukaryota; kingdom Metazoa; phylum Chordata; class Actinopteri; order Esociformes; family Esocidae; genus Esox; species Esox lucius. The sequence continues at coordinate 16,425,527 of NC_047588.1, read as the reverse complement.
CAGAGCCCAAGCCGTGCGTAGAGGTGATCCCGACTACCTCTAATCGGAACCTCTCAACCTCACGCACTAGCTCAGGCTCCTTCCCCGCCAGCGAGGTGACATTCCACGTCCCTAGAGCTAGTTTCCGTGTCCAGAGATCGGGTTGTCTAGGCCCCTGCCTTCGACTGCCGCCCGATCCTCTTCGCACCGGCCCCTTATGGTCCCTCCTGTGGGTGGTGAGCCCACGGGAGGGCGGCCCCACGTCGCCCGTTCGGGCTGAGCCCGGCCGGGCCCCATGGGGGAAGGCCCGGCCACCAGGCGCTCGCATACGAGCCCCAACCCCGGGCCTGGCTCCAGGGTGGGGCCCCGGCTGCGCCATATTTCAGCTTTAATATTCAATATACTCAATATTTTTTTCATCATTAAGGGGGGTTTGAACCGCTCTTAGTCTGACCCGTCGCCTAAGACCTGTTTGCCTTGGGAGACCCTACCAGGGGCATATAGCCCCAGACAACATAGCTCCTAGGGTCACTCGGGTACTCAAACCCCTCCACCACGTTAAGGTGGCAGTTCAAGGAGAGGATGAATTTTTATGCTATTGTATATTTAGATTGTTTCTCTTTCTTTGTAAAGCACATTGAACTGCTTCTATGTATGAATTGTGCCATATAAATAAACGTGCTTGCTTGATAGGAGGAGTGAGGGAGGATGACGATGTACAGCATTTGAGCAACGGCAGGTCTACAACAGCTACAGCCCTATAAAACTACAAACACCATACAACCTGCTTCAATATCCCACGCAGTGGAAGGACACTAGAAGTTGTCTCTGAGCCCTGATCGAGTTAATGGTTAAGGTTTGGACAGCGGACGTGTAATCTGATTTTAGATCTGTGGTCAGTTGATGGAGACAAGGGCTTGAGTGGATTATTTCATCACTAGATCACTTTGATGCTTCTGATCACTTTGATCAACAGAGGAACTGAGACAGCCATCTCTCCTGCGGTCTCCGTGGCTACGCAGCCACGACGGGCTCATCTGGAACACATCTTGCCAGATGTGCTTTGAGTTCAACACACACACACACACATGCGCGCACAACACATGGACACACACACACACCTCCAGTCCCCAGGTAGGAATAGGGGTCGTGGGAGAAGACTTCCAGACCCATGGTGCTTACAGATGGGAGGAACTCATCCCTCCAGTCTCTCCATGGAGTGAAGAAACATTGAACTCTACCTCCACTCAGGAAAATGCACACTGTACAATAACACTTATGAACTGTGGTGAACACACAAACGCAGACACGCACGCATGGTCCCAAACGAATTTCAAAAGTTACTAGTTCAATCTGCCTCAGGTCCCCCTGCCTATGGTTCAACAAGGGCTACATGGTCACACACTCCCATCGTTCACTGTGGGTGTGTTTGTGTGAGTCTTTCCATTATTCCTTTCATAGATACAGTGGATATAAAAAGTCTACACAGCCCTGTAAAAATGCCAGGTTTTTGTGATGTAAAAAAATGAGACAAAGATAAATCATGTCAGAACTTTTTCCACTTTTATACTTCTATATATTGTGAACAATTCAATTGAAAAACAAACTGAAATCTTTGAGGGGGGGGGGTGAAAAAGAAAAGGTTACAATAACCTGGTTGCATTATTGTGCACACCCTCTTATAACTGGGGATGTGGCTGTGTTCAGAATTAACCAATCATGTTAAATAGAAGTCATTACACAACTGCCTTCATTTAAAGTGACTGATTAATCACAAATAAAGTTCAGCTGTTCTAGTAGCATTTTCCTGACATTTTCTTAGTTGCATCTCAGAGCAAAAGCCATGGTCCGCAGAGAGCTTCCAAAGCATCAGAGGGATCTCATTGTTGAAAGATATCAGTCAGTCAAGGTTGCAAAATAATTTCCAGAGCATTAGATATACCATGGAACACAGTGAAGACAGTCATCATCAAGTGGAGAGAATGTCACAACAGAGATATTACCAAGAACAGGACGTCCCTCCATAATTGATGAAAAGACGAGAAGAAAACTGGTCAGGGAGGCTTCCAAGAGGCCTACAGCAACATTAAAGGAACTGCAGGAGTTTCTAGCAGGTACTGGCTGTGTTCCACTTTTAATGTGACCTATAACGTGGACAATTCAATTGAAAAATAAACTGAAATCTTCAAGGGGGAAAAATGAATAATAATTACCTTACTATTATGGCATTTCTCAATGGCATTCCGAATTTGCAATCAAGGCAAACCGCAGAATTTCACAAGGATCATGGAAGACAGCCGGGCCTTCTTCAGCCTCCTCAAGAAGTACTGGGGTGTGACTGCAGCCTTTAGACTGCCTGTAATCCACAATGAGCTCCTTGGTCTTCCTTGAATTGAAGGCCAGGTTGTTGTCAGCCCACAATGCCGCTAGGCACTTGACCCTATCCCTGTAGGCTGACTCGTCATTGTCACCGATTAGGCCTACCACCATGGTGTCGTCTGTGAACTTGATGATGTTGGAACTGTGTACAGGAACGCAGTCGTGGGTGAAGAGGGAGTACAGGAGGGGGCTCAGCGTGCAGCCTTGTGGAACACCAGTGTTCAGGATCAGGGTGGAGGAGAAGTTGTATAACCTGACAGACTGGGGTGTGTTGGTTAGGAAGTCCAAAGTCCAGTTACAGAGAGAAGGGCTGATCCCAAGGTCAGAGTATTTTGACCAGCCTAGAGGGGATGACCGTGTAAATAATGTAATAATCTTTATTTTATCTATGGGGGGAGCATTTGCTTGTGACAGAAATAAATCAATGTATTGATGACCATGTAAATAATATAATCATCTTTATTTTATCTATGGGGGGAGCATTTGCTCTTTACAGAAATAAATCAATGTATTATTAACACCATAAGAACTTGTTAAAAAAGCAGCAAAAAGTATCAATATCTAAATTTTTTGCAGGGATTTTTTAAAACTAATAATAAAACAGGTGTACAAACCATATAATGATGTAAATAGCTTAGACAGGGCATTGTATTCTCTTGTAGTCTATATATACATTTATGACCTCACATTATAGAAACAAATAGAGCCTCATAAATGATGTTAATTCATATGTAAAATATCTGGAACTTGTTTTCCTTCAGGCTACTCTCTGAATGTTTCAATCACTGTCAAAAAGCCGACAGCTGTGCACCAAATCATAAGCAAGAGGGAGAGAAAAAAACAATGTTAAAAAGATTTTTTTTGAAGCACTAAAATGATTACACCTAACACGGAATCATTAGGTACTGCAAGCAGCAGTCCTCTCAGTTTGTCCATCTTCATTATCGTCATGCATTAGAACAATAGTCTAACTACTACATACCGAATCTTTGGGAACATGGAGGAGGTGGTCTGAGGTAAGTGGGGAAATTAATAGACCATTCAGCATGTTGCTCTGCTTGTCACTCATTGAAAGGCACTCTTAATTGCTGGTGTTCAAATACAGCAAAACATTGTTTCATTAACACTGTGATATTTGTCACCATTGAAACTGGCTGTTCAACATCGTCAATATGTGATTATGTCGAACCTCTTCAATCACGGAATCACAAAGGCATTCTACCATTTCTGTATTTTACCATTTATTGAGTTGTCGGACATTGTCACGATGTAGCAGTCCGGTATGATCATCTGCCCCATGTGTTATATTAGTTATATCAGCGAGTGGAGCCCAATCTAAAGGTTTCAAGCAAAACCCAACTGGTTCGACACACAGGAAACTCTCGGAAGTCTCAATCCACTATATGGGATCAACATACGAAGAACATCGGGTTACACAATCCTCAGTTAATGCATGTGCATCCACATTACCCATAATGAACTCTCCCATGGACTCACGATATGCAGGTATAACCAGTACATAGGTTCATTCAGCCTGGTTGTCTCGTGCTGCCACACACCTAAGACTGGCCACACTCCTAACCCAACCGCTACAAACATGCAGAGGGTTCGGCCCTTCTTCACTTGAATTCTTTCATTCAACCCCCTTTCCCAGAGGAAGTTGGACATTCCTGGGTAATCCCAACGACATTCCCTTTGGTTCTGTTCTGAACGTTCTGCGTTCATGTTTGTTTTTGTGTAACACTATCCACAGGTCAATGTTGAGCTTATTTATGGGCTTACTGTTAGCATTGTGTGTGTGTGTGTGGGGGGGGGGGTTATTGTTTGACTTCGTTCAGTGTGGTTTCCTCATGTCCTCATATAAAGGGTTGATTGTAATCAGGCGAAAGCCCTTGAGAGCAAACTGTGTGTATTTACTGTGTGTGTGAATGCATGCCTACATGGGTGTGTTATCCCGCTGCATGTGCAGGATTGGCACATATTTGCTCTGTGAGTGTGTTTTTGTAGAGGTCCATGAAAAGTCAACAGTCTGCGTGTGTGTGTGTGTTGAATGGCTGGGCCATAATTTTTACATACACATGCACACTGCTGTAATATACTCCAAGAGCAGTTAAACCTGACTGACCTACAACATGGACCCTGCAACACTGACATGGACCCTTCAACACTAACAAGGACCCTGAAACACTAACAAGGACCCTTCAACACTAACAAGGACCCTGAAACACTGACAAGGACCCTCCAACACTAACAAGGACCCTCCAACACTAACAAGGACCCTCCAACACTGACACGGATCCTGCAACACTGACACGGACCCTGCAACACTGACACGGACCCTGCAACACTGACAAGGACCCTCCAACACTGACATGGATCCTGCAACACTGACAAGGACCCTGCAACACTGACACGGACCCTGCAACACTGACACGGATCCTGCAACACTGACACGGACCCTGCAACACTGACACGGACCCTGCAACACTGACAAGGACCCTGCAACACTGACACGGACCCTGCAACACTGAAAAGGACCCTGCAACACTGACAAGGACCCTGCAACACTGACACGGACCCTGCAACACTGACACGGACCCTGCAACACTGACAAGGACCCTAAAACACTGACAAGGACCCTGAAACACAAACATCAAAATATTTAGGTTTTCTCAAGGATTTTCTCATCAATTATTCCTCACTGACAGCAAGGACCTTGAGATTCAATGGAAAGAACTGCAGAAGGCCAATACATTACTATTAACGATATTACTCAGTCACTTCCTCTGGAGGGGACAAGAAACTGAGGGTAACAGAAAGTACCAAGTGTGTTTTCTCACTCATAATCTCTAGGTAAGTGTTGTTTTAGTTTGCGGGGGAACCCCCACAGTGAAACGGATGGAGATCAGGTACATTAACCCCACAACAACAGTCCACTGTAGTATTCTCCAACAGGGGGTTTGGATGGTACGGGTAAACGTCCCCTGAGGGAGTGCTGGGTAACACTGGCTATATGAAAGCAATGATTCTGAACACAAACACACACAGAGTGTGTGGGAATCATGGTATAAGGTGTACTTCAGAGTAGAGACTCTAGGTTTACTGACTCTGGTCCTTGTTATCCGGGGATAGATTTTTATACGATCAGGGATCTTTTTTATATGATACTCATAGAGAAGGATAGATCAGCTCAACATAATTCAATAAAGGGAATTTTCACTGCTCCTCTATTTACCTATGTATTATCATTAACATTCTATTAACACTGCATGTATGCCATCAAAATATGAATTTCCTCATGTGACACAGCATTTGTGCATTACACAGTTAAAAATGAGGCATCTACATTTTCCTGGTTGGAAGCAAACAATAATATCCAGAATTCATAGCGATAGTTTCATCAACAGTTATTGTTTTGCAACCTCAAAAAAACTAGCAAACTAGCGAGCTCATGAGAACCTGTAAAAACGAGTCCAGTACCGGTTTTGAAAAGCCCACCTTTAAGAGAGGGAACTCAATAAATCTGGTTTTCTCGAGCCATCAGCAACATTAAATGCTAAAAAAAAGGCTTGTTAAACCAATGACATTAAAGGATCTAGGACGAACTATCCCTTTTAAGTATCCTTCTGGCTCATGTGAATTCCCCCATATAAGGCATTTGGGTAAAAAGTTTAATAGAATGTGCTGTTAGCCATTTTTAATCCAAATAAAAAGTTCTTGAGTAATTTTCCAAATGTTTGTGTTCCATGGAAGTAGGTCTGGGGACCATTCTGGTCTTTTGTGATCTTTCAGGTTGTCGGAGCTAAATATGAATCTGTACTGTTTGCTGAAAAAGTCTTATCACAAAAACAAAGACTAGAATTATCTGTTCAGCCATGTTAAATACATGTTTTAGAATTAATTTCACAACAGCATTATAGACCAATTCCCCTGTAATCTCAAATTATTTTCATTTATATATTTGGGATGTACAGTATATAACTGGGTCCCAACACTTGGAAACTGTTAAATGATCCATGGTACCTCCATCTTAAAACAATTATATTCCACCAATCACCATGATCACATCACTGTGACCCATCCAAACAGACCATAACAGACCTGTCAACCTCCACCCATCCAAACAGACCATAACAGACCTGTCAACCTCCACCCATCCAAACAGACCATAACAGACCTGTCAACCTTCACCCATCCAAACAGACCATAACAGACCTGTCAACCTCCACCCATGCAAACAGACCATAACAGACCTGTCAACCTCCACCCATCCAAACAGACCACAACAGACCTGTCAACCTCCACCCATCCAAACAGACCATAACAGACCTGTCAACCTCCACCCATCCAAACAGACCACAACAGACCTGTCAACCTCCACCCATCCAAACAGACCATAACAGACCTGTCAACCTCCACCCATCCAAACAGACCATAACAGACCTGTCAACCTCCACCCATCCAAACAGACCACAACAGACCTGTCAACCTTCACCCAGCCAAACAGACCATAACAGACCTGTCAACCTTCACCCATCCAAACAGACCATAACAGACCTGTCAACCTTCACCCATCCAAACAGACCATAACAGACCTGTCAACCTCCACCCATCCAAACAGACCATAACAGACCTGTCAACCTTCACCCATCCAAACAGACCATAACAGACCTGTCAACCTCCACCCATCCAAACAGACCATAACAGACCTGTCCACCTCCACCCATTCAAACAGACCATAACAGACCTGTTAACCTCCACCCATCCAAACAGACCTGTCAACCTCCACCCATCCAAACAGACCATAACAGACCTGTCAACCTCCACCCATCCAAACAGACCATAACAGACCTGTCAACCTCCACCCATCCAAACAGACCATAACAGACCTGTCAACCTTCACCCATCCAAACAGACCATAACAGACCTGTCAACCTCCACCCATCCAAACAGACCATAACAGACCTGTCAACCTCCACCCATCCAAACAGACCATAACAGACCTGTCAACCTCCACCCATCCAAACAGATCATAACAGACCTGTCAACCTTCACCCATCCAAACAGACCATAACAGACCTGTCAACCTCCACCCATCCAAACAGACCATAACAGACCTGTCAACCTCCACCCATCCAAACAGACCATAACAGACCTGTCAACCTCCACCCATCCAAACAGACCATAACAGACCTGTCAACCTCCACCCATCCAAACAGACCACAACAGACCTGTCAACCTTCACCCAGCCAAACAGACCATAACAGACCTGTCAACCTTCACCCATCCAAACAGACCATAACAGACCTGTCAACCTTCACCCATCCAAACAGACCATAACAGACCTGTCAACCTCCACCCATCCAAACAGACCATAACAGACCTGTCAACCTTCACCCATCCAAACAGACCATAACAGACCTGTCAACCTCCACCCATCCAAACAGACCATAACAGACTTGTCCACCTCCACCCATTCAAACAGACCATAACAGACCTGTTAACCTCCACCCATCCAAACAGACCTGTCAACCTCCACCCATCCAAACAGACCATAACAGACCTGTCAACCTCCACCCATCCAAACAGACCATAACAGACCTGTCAACCTCCACCCATCCAAACAGACCATAACAGACCTGTCAACCTTCACCCATCCAAACAGACCATAACAGACCTGTCAACCTCCACCCATCCAAACAGACCATAACAGACCTGTCAACCTCCACCCATCCAAACAGACCATAACAGACCTGTCAACCTCCACCCATCCAAACAGACCATAACAGACCTGTCAACCTTCACCCATCCAAACAGACCATAAAAGACCTGTCAACCTCCACCCATCCAAACAGACCATAACAGACCTGTCAACCTCCACCCATCCAAACAGACCATAACAGACCTGTCAACCTCCACCCATCCAAACAGACCATAACAGACCTGTCAACCTCCACCCATCCAAACAGACCTGTCAACCTCCACCTGTCCCTACAGACTATATTAGAACCCTCCATCAACACCCAAACAGACCTGTCAACCTCCACCCATCCAAACAGACCTGTCAACCTCCACCCATCCAAACAGACCTGTCAACCTCCACCTGTCCCTACAGACTATATTAGAACCCTCCATCACCACCCAAACAGACCTGTCAACCTCCACCCATCCAAACAGACCATATTAGAACACTACGCCGTCATGGATTAAAATCCTGCAGCGCACGCAAGGTCCCCCTGCTCAAGCCAGCGCATGTCCAGGCCCGTCTAGTTTGCCAGTGACCATGTAGATGATCCAGAGGAGGAATGGGAGAAGGTCATGTGGTCTGATGAGACAAAAATAGAGCTATTTGGTCTGAACTCCACTCGCCGTGTTTGGAGGAAGAAGAAGGATGAGTACAACCCTAAGAACACCATCCCAACCGTGAAGAATGGAGGTGGAAACATAATTCTTTGGGGATGCTTTTCACCAAAGGGACAGGACGACAGATGGATGGGAGAATGGATGGGGCCATATATTGCGAGATCTTGGCCAACAACCTCCTTCCCTCCGTAAGAGCATTGAAGATGGGTCGTGGCTGGGTCTTCCAGCATGACAACGACCCGAAACACACAGCCAGGGCAACTAAGGTTTGGCTCCGTAAAGAAGCATCTCAAGGTCCTGGAGTGGCCTAACCAGTCTCCAGACCTTAACACAATAGAAAATCTTTGGAGGGAGCTGAAAGTCTGTATTGCCCAGCGACAGCCCCAAAACCTGAAGGATCTGGAGAAGGTCTGTATGGAGTAGTGGGCCAAAATCCCTGCTGCAGTGTGTGCAAACCTGGTCAGGAACTACAGGAAATGTATGATCTCTGTAATTGCAAGAAAAAGTTTCTGTACCAAATATTAAGTTCTGCTTTTCTGATGTATCAAATACTTATGTCATGCAATAAAATGCAAATTAATTACTTAAAAATCATAGTGTGATTTTCTGGATTTTTGTTTTAGATTCCCTCACTCACAGTTGAAGTGTACCTATGATAAAAATGACAGACCTCTACATGCTCTACATGGGAAAACCTGCAAAATCGGCAGTGTATCAAATACTTGTTCTCCCAAAGAGACCTGTCTCGAACCTGTCAAATACTTGTTGACAGGTCCGTTGTATGTATTTGTGTGAGTGTTAATGTTAATAAACGTGTGGATTCATATGTATTTGTGTGAGTGTTAATGTGTGTATCTTTCTATGTAAGTGTATGTACAGATGAGTTGGTATGTGTGTTAGGTGGGGGTGTTAAAGTTATTTATGGATTTGTCTGAGCACAGACTCGGGGGAGGAAAGGGGGAGTTTGAGAGCAGGTCGGATGAGCTCATCATACAGTGAGGTTGACCCAATGACACCTGTCACAGGAGCTCACTGTCTGAAGATCACCTCTCCACCCAAATGCTGTCTGATTGACTGTCTCTTCACATGCAGTCTCCATCCATACTTCTACCTACTATTCCAGAATCCATCTCTGTCTTCCTTACCCTCCCCAGTTACTAACACAGTGAAAATGAATGGGACTGACTATATTATTAATTAAGACTTGTGAAAAACGTGCATTTCTGCTAACGAGTGGGAGGTCTCATCCCCTGTCCAGACCTCCTAGGAAGGGATGCAGTTACCAGGAGAAAAGACATGTAGCTGCCAACAACAACATGGCCCAGAAAAAGATGGAGTGGAGACAGGGATGGTAGATCTGTGGGAAGGTGGGAATGGAAGAGAGGACAAGAACTACAGAATGAATGTAAAAGGGGAAAGAGTGGGGGAAAGCCCTTCCACTATTTCACTATTGCAATGTCTGTGTTTCAAAACCTATGACACCAATGAACAGCTAGAAGGATGACAGAATGTGTAACTATAGGCACACACACACACTGAACCAGAAAACGGTCATTTGTTCTCTGCAGGAAGTTTGTGTGTGTGTTAGGCTCAGCGGGTCACAGTTGGGACGCTGGCCGTAAGAGTGGGAAATCTGCCTCAACGTTTCTACACACACTGTGTTACCACTAGCAACATGAACAGGAGAGAGCCAAAAGACGAGGACAACCGAGAACTTCGCCTCAACTCTCAGACACGGCGGGGGGGGGGGCTACTTACCTGCTCTAGCACTAATTAAAAACTCCCCAGTAGGAGGGAGTTGAAGATCTCAGAGACATTCTCTGCTGCTCTTGGTTACATCCCCACTCAGCCTCTCTCACCCTCTCAACCCCACATGACCTTTGTGGACTCCTGCTGGAGGCGGGGCAGAGTGGGAAGCCGTCGCTATTGGATGTCAGTATCTTGGCACGGACTGCAGTACCACCTAGCCCAGCAGAGGCCCCGTCTTTATGAGCGGGCGACTCCCAACAGCCATCCAACACGGACCAAAGGGCCCCAAAGCAGTCCCTGAGTGACACTTGGAATGTCTATCTAGTACACCTGTGTCCCCACATTATACCACTGCCTTTATATAACGCCTGACAGCAACACAGTCATTACTGGATTTGTCAGAAGGGTTTGTTGGCAGGTTTACATAAATGTAAATGTTCTAGCAACAGGGAGAATGGAAAATTACTGGCAATGATGAGAACTGGCAATGGGGTGAATAAAAGCGACTTTCCGAGGTCACTGCAAGATCTAAACACTGGTTTGTGAGAGGAAGCTTGATTTGTGGTTGGAAAAAACGACCACATCCTTTTCTCCTGAACCTCAGCATTGTCCTGCACGTTCGGCACCATAAATAACAGTTATTGGGTTTATGTTCCATTTACTCTGATATGGTAGACATATCAAATAACCCTGCTGGGTTCCCCCCAGCTTGGCTCTGAATGTTTTCTCAGGTTCACGTTACGCATGGCCATATGTACGGTCGTTTGTTGAGACCATGACCAGATTTGTACACATAATTCTTATTTTGTGTATTTCCCTGGTTCTTTACCTCAGTCTCTGTCTGATGTGATCCTCCTACTTGGCCAGACCTCATGACAGCTGGGAAAGAGGTGATTTAGACCAAACTGATTACTTTTTATGGTGGTTAGAACATATAATTTAGAAATGTCACGGACCATAAACACTTTATTATCAAAGCAAGAAGGACTCAACAGCTTTTTTCCCTTTTAACTCATTTGTGTGTTTTTCGTTCTTCAAACCTCCCTCCTCCTCGGTTTCCATCACTCATTCTTCCTCTAAAAACGTTGTAACTATTCTTACTCACTTTCTCCCTCTTTGAATCGCTCTCCCACAATCTTTTGCCATTTCTTACTTTGTCTCTCATTCCCTCTCCCACTCTCTCTCTGTCTGCGCACATATTAGACTTGGTTCAATGATATTCAGAGCTGTTGGAATCCTGCTGTCTCCACCACGCTTCAATTCCTCCAATGTGTGTGTGTGTGTGTTAGAGTATGATTTAAAGCTTTAAGGCTCCCCTCCAGTTAAAAATCAACAAATAAACATCATTAGCTCTCCAGCGGGCTCTCCACCTGTCAACACCTCACACCTCGGCTGCCCTGTTCACATAATAACACAGTCACTTTTAACCACTGGCCTGAGTTCTGTGGTACTTCTTAGTCTCCAGTGGTATGAGTTAGCTTTGGGAGTAGACAAGCAGTTCCAAGGTCAGGATTTGAGAACAACTGGACCAGAGGTAAAGCTGAACAAGAAGGCTGTAAATATTTCAAAATAAGTTACCATGGGAATCCATAATTTATTGTCTATTTAAATTATTTTAAATGTATCAAGATTTCATTACTTTAGTTTACTTTAGGCCCCTTAATGTATTTTGGAAATTACATTGCAATTAAGCAAAAATATACGTTGTTTCAGACAGCAGAAGGTTTCCTCGACAAAGTAGAGGCCAGTGTGTGTGTATGACCGCAGGGTCAAGGGCACTTGAGTGTTTTGGTTATGTCGCAGCTCTAGGGCTTTTGCTGTGTGTAGAGATGATCTGATTGGCTCAGGGGCCTAAGCGGCCTATAAGCCCTCTCTGTAACATGTAGACAAATAACAGAGCTCCGCCTCCAGCTCTAGTCGTGGTCTACTGGGGTCCTACAGGGGGCTCTGGGAACACATGTCAATACCGCTCACTGTCACACTGCCCATAGCATGGTGCTGAGGTCACACAAACACACACATACACTTCACAACCATCCATGGACTTTCCAGTCACCTAACCCCTTGAGCCCCAGGATGGAGGTCTGACATGGGGGCAGTGACCCGGCCACCCCCCTTATACTTTACTAGCCTCTGCCCCATCTGGCTGCCTCAAGCGGTGCCACTACTAAGGGCTGAGAGAGACAGGGAAGGGGCATGGTGAAGACCACTACTACAGAGCAGATAGAGTGTCTCCCAACAGTCTTCACCCCACTTCTACACACTGGTGCAACATTAAATCAACATGGATTAAATTAGGGTGTTTTTGCCAATGAGCAACACAAAAAATGTATGTAATGTTAAAGCGAAAAATCTAATCTACAAATGGTTCAAAATGTATTACAAATATAAAGGAGAAAACAATATATTCCATAAGTGTTCAACCCCTTAGCTATGACATAGCCTATTGAGCTATGGTGCAACAAACTGGTTTTAGTCACATAATGGTTTTTAGTCACAAAATTAGTGGAATAGTTATTAGGCACATCATTTGTAGAATGGAGTCCACCTGAGCGCAATCAGCTTAGCTACCTACCAATATTGTGATAGATGGCATATTACATTCTAGATGTTTAGCTAAAATAAGCTTGCTAGCAAAAAAAATTTACTGACACTGGCAGTATGAGATTACAGTGAGTTTAATATGTTGTTTTGTTGCCATTGTACCAGCTATGAGTAGTCACAAACCAGCTGCCTCCAGCCTGTTGTTTTGTTGCCATAGTACCAGCTATGAGTAGTCACAAACCAGCTGCCTCCAGCCTGTTGTTTTGTTGCCATCGTACCAGCTTTGAATAGTCACAAACCAGCTACCTCCAGCCTGTTGTTTTGTTGCCATCGTACCAGCTTTGAGTAGTCACAAACCAGCTACCTCCAGCCTGTTGTTTTGTTGCCATCGTACCAGCTTTGAATAGTCACAAACCAGCTACCTCCAGCCTGTTGTTTTGTTGCCATCGTACCAGCTTTGAATAGTCACAAACCAGCTACCTCCAGCCTGTTGTTTTGTTGCCATCGTACCAGCTTTGAATAGTCACAAACCAGCTGCCTCCAGCTTGTTGTTGCTGTGGTGCATAAAGACTGGTATCAGCTGCTGCTGTGCAAAGCCAATCGCCTTGTGGAGAAACGTTTTGATCTTCTCCAGACTGATTTCCAGTACAGTTGCTCTTTATCTATGGGCAGCATGTCAAGAACAATAAGCTTAATAAACAAGGTAATTAAAAAAAAAAATTTTTTGAATGAGCATGGCAAATTCAATTGGGTGATCAAATTATGGAGGACAGTCTGAGAGGTAAAACAAATTCTCAAAGGTTCATAGTCAAGTTGAATCTTGGGGTCACCTAGGCTTCAAAACTACAATTCGACCAGACCTCCATGCTGACAAGATATTTGGATGTCTGGCTAAAAAGAAAGCCACTACTTCTATCAAGACAAACGTCAGCGCCTGGAGTTTGCTAAATGTCCTTGAAACTTTGGAACTGGGTTCTATGGTCAGAACCCAATTCCAAAAAAGCATCCTTGGACACTGGTAATGTTAGCTAGCTAGCCAATTGTTCTTCTGTGGTATAATGGGGAATTGTTGAAGGCAAAGAAACTTTGAAGGTGCATACTAGTACATAGGGTAAATCTAACTAGCTATGTCCCTCAATGTAATCATAACTAATGGGATTACTTAACATGGGATTACTTAAGATGATGCAGGAACAGCCATACGGCAGAACCGGCTAGAACACAATTCAAGCCATGGCAGGGCCCCCTCAAAAACAAACAAGGGTGTCATAGAAGTAAGAAACACTAGTATTGCAGTGCCACCTCCTGGTTTGGAGTAATTTAAAAAGCTGGTGGTAGGTGATCTGTGCAATCTGAAACAAAAATAGATGACTGCCAAAAGCCAGTTAAAAGGTCTTATGTTGTCTAGACAGACTAACTATCGTACCACACAGTTCTTTGTTTCGGATCTTTCAGTCTGCCAATCAGACAGAAAAATAGTCAGGTTAAGGTCCAAGAAGAAACAGCCGGTCAGCTTTGAGGGACCACATGTCCACACTGCCTGGAAAGGCCTCAAACGGTCAACTTTACTCGGAAATAATGAAAGACATGCACAAACACTCATACAGAGACACAATAAAAGACAAGCTTACAAGCATGCATGCATACACACACAAGTTCATCTCTCTAAAACACAAATACACAGATTGAGAAACCCATCAATCACTATGGGGTATTCCAGCCACACTTATCAGATGAGAAATATATGTGGAAGAAAAGAAAAAAAAACATGACCCCAGTCTGACCCTGTGCTGTTGCTGGGGCAACAAGGGGCAGGGTTATGTCTGCATAGAGCTTGAGGGTTGAAAGTGGAACTGCAGACATTTAGTAAACATCCTTTAAATAACCCAAAATGATCAACAAGCATGTTCTTACATCTAAAATTGAAAAAGCTTGGGTTCTAACAAAAAAAAAATTCATACTGGACCGTAGTGATGACCATTCAAGGCTTCATTAGCATTATTTTAGCAGCAGGATATTATGCTAGCAGCACTCAAATTTTCTTTATCACAATAAAAGCCATTATTGAAATATATAAGGCAATATAATTAACAATCTAGTCTGTGAAAAAGAATAGACAAGAATAACATTGGAACGGACATTAAACATAAAATGTACAGACTAGCTTGTTAACTATATTACCTTATATATTTCAATGATGGGTTTTATTTTGATAAATTTTTTTTATTAGCACTGCTAGCATAATATCCTGCTGCTAGAAGAACGATAATGAAGCCTCAAATGGCCATCACTACTGAGTTTGGTGACTGCCCATTTACAGGATTGTTTAGATTGTGGCTAGTTCATAAATGGCTTCAAACTAACCAGCTAGAATGAGAATTAAATGGGGGTGTAATTGTATATCCCCAGGTTGTACTCAAGAATTTTAGAGAACAGTGTGCACTACCATAAGCTAATGTTCAATCAGAGTGGCAATGGCTTGAGGCTATGTAGCACCAGGGAAATATGTACTTTTTATAGAAGTTAGATGGCTATAACATTTTAATTTAGCTAATGTCATTTAGGCTATCAATGCTACTGTATAGCATAGCTATCAATTAGTTTAGTACACATTTTAATAATCCTAGAGGGACAATTTGTTGGCAATATAATTATTTCTGTAGTTAGCTAGCAAACATTCATAGTAAACAAATATCCAGCCCCGCCTTCTATTTCACATATTTGTTTTTTTTACTTGTTGCATTCATGATAGCTCCACCTTCAACCGAATGCAGAATTCTATATAATTTGTTATTTTACCAACTGGTGCAGAGTTTACAATTGTAAGCTAGCAGCTTGCAGTATAGCAGCTGCCTATGTAGCCAGCTAGAAAGCTCTTCTACAGAACACTTAGTTCCTAGCTAATGTTGGCCGTAACTTACCTGTTGTCTGTAGGGCATTCCAGATGTTATGCCTGTGCATCCTACAGGGATCGTATGGTCGGTTCCAAAAGGCCCAGCTCTTCACAGAGCATGTCGAACACCCTGCGGTGTTCAACAAGACATGGTGGTCCAAAACCTGGTTCCTCACCTGGTCCACCACCTACATCCTGGTCGTGTAAGGCTGCTTTTTTCTGCAGCAAATTGACTCTGACTGTGGGCCCTTAGAGCACACTCACTGTTGTTCAGCCTGGGGTGTAATCTGCCTGCTGACAAGGATGAACAGGAACAGCTGCTATGGGTCGGTCTTCTGTTTAAATGCACCACTGTAGATGTGTGTGGGGTTGAGATGAGTCGCAATCCGGCTACCATGCTGCAGATGTCAGATGTGGATGTTATTCTAAGGCGGCTGCCTAAATGTCTTTTTCTTTTACAGTATATTATTAAATACATAGAATATCATAACGTCACTGTTGGTTATGACGTTTCAGTTCATGTTTTAAATGCCTCCTCCTTGGCTGATAGGCATCTGTGTCAACACTGAATAGTTCAGTACTCATGGTAAGTAAGGACTGGTCTCCCAGGTTGCGGAAAACAGGCAGCCCAATTTTGAAAAAAATCAGCCTATTTGCTAATAATTGAGAAAATATGAGAATTGATCTTGTTGTGTAAAAGCAGCCCCTGTGAGGGAAGAGTATTAGCCAGTAATAAGCTTTACCGGTATCTACTAACTTACTGGAATAGTCATAAGAATTGAGCAATTGCTATCGAGTCTGCCAAAGCTATTTCATTTCAAGGCATAAGAACATACTTTTTTCTTTAATTTGTGAATGACATTGATACAATAACTATCAATATAGGTGACAATAACTAACTTTTTCATCAAGTGAAAAGACGAGAGAAACTTGGAATCTATCAGAAATAATTAATAAATGGTGTAGATTCGAACTCAGGACTTCCAAATGAGAGGCACTGTCTTTAACCACTACGCCTTGGCATTACACGTTTCACCAGTCGCTAGACTCCATTGAGGATTGTGTTAAACTGACTAATATTTCTTATTAAGTTTAACTCCACCATAGCGTCTATGAACTGTGTGGCCGTTTTAACACTGGCTGTTTTAACAGCTTATTAGCCAGTAATAGGCTTACTAGTATCTACTAACTTCCTAGGAATAATCATAAGAATTGAGCAATTGCTAGGGAGCTGAAGATTAACTTTTCCATGCCAGAAACAGTTGCAATATAACCGTAAACAGTTTCAGTTAAGGCTTTCCATAACGTAATTACTGTATGTTGTAGCCAGGGAAGTTTGTCTATCCTGACCCAAAATGAATGCACGGATGCACTTCGAAAATCCACCAGAAACCGTCGCAATATAACCTCAAACTGTTTTATTTCAGGCTTACGATAATGTAGTTTACTGGAAGTTTTCGCCAGGGAAGTTTTCGTCTATACGGAACAATTCATAATGCGTACTTGGCTTTGCCTGCGAGAAGATACGAACTCAGGACATACAGTTCGCAGGTCCACTTCTCTAACCACTACGCTATATAACAAGGCATACTCAGTCAGCGAGCCAGCCACTCACTCACTCACTCAGCAAGAGACATTCGTGACAGTTTGTATGGCTATCCTCATGGGGACCAGAAAATAGAAATTGCATGCTCTCTTGCCCTAATCTTAACCCTAAACCTAACCCTAATCTAAACCTAACCCTAACCTTAACATCAATAAAGTAACATTTATGCCTAAACTTTACCTAGATGTAATGCCTAACCTTAACCCTGAACTTAACCAACAACGCCTGGACCTTAAAGAAATCCCAATTCTAACTCTAAATTCTAAAATGTATTGGCCCTAAACCGGAAATTGACTTTTGCCTCATGGGGTCCGGCAAAAGGTCCCTGTGAGTCTTTTTTTTCTGGTTTTACTATACTTATGGGGACATTTGGTCCCCATGAGTATAGTTAGACCTAAAACACACACACACACTCAAAATAGTCATATATCTTCACACACAGGGTAACTCAAATACAGTGCCTCTAAGAAACCACCTCACCTTTCGTTCCATGATACAATGTCACGCACACACACACACACACACACACAAAATAGTCATATATCTTCACTCACAGGGTAACTCAAACACAGTGCCTTTAAGAAACCGCCTCACCTTTCGTTCCATGATACAATGTCACACACACGCACACACGCGCACACACACACACACACACACGTGCAGCACTATAAACCTCTGCACCTAACTCTGTAACCACAATTGCCTGAAAAATATGTATAGTGACACAGTGAGAAAGGGCATTTGAAGGGGTTTCCCTACAAACTGAACTTCTCAAAGAGTTACATGTCTCAGTCAGTTCAGTGGACGCGTGCCTTGTTCAGAGATGAGCTCATGCATTATGTTGACATCATCCGTGTGCTGGGTGTGTGTCCGTGTCATCCCGTCACAGCCACATGCAGGGTGGGATGTGCTGAGCTGTCGTCCAGTTGTGCCGGGGTGGGCAGGAGGGATCAGGACCAGGCAGGAAGAGGGATTTATACAGACAAAGGGACAGCCAGGCTTTAACAGACAGGAAGGGAGAGAGGACAGAGTGGACACAAGGCACCAGGCTACAGTCAACCTTCCCCTACCAATACCAGCATCCATAATCACCCGCATCTGACCGCTAAAGGCTCTGGGTACATACCAAAGTCCCTAACCAGTCGATGTTCAGTGTGTCTGTGTGTGTGCTTGGTTCATTAACTACGTACGTACAAACATGAGCTGTGCTGACAAAAAGTACATTTCATTTCATTTCAGTGTGTCTGTGTGTGTGCTTGGTTCATTAACTACGTACGTACAAACACGGGCTGGGCTGACAACAAGTACATTTCATTTCAGTGTGTCTGTGTGTGTGCTTGGTTCATTAACTACGTACGTACAAACACAAGCAGTGCTGACAACAAGTACATTTCATTTAGCTCAGCCGTAAACACATGGGGTGCGAGCTACCTTCGCCACAGGACAATTACTCTACACAGTGCCCCAGGAAGACCGAGTTACCTGACAATCCTGTCTGATTTGCACGCGTGTAAGTGGATATATTTGTCACAGAGGTCCCGGATTTGTCACAGTCTCTGGCCAGTGGTTCTCAACGCGGGGAACTCGCCTTTCAGTTTCAGCGGTGACTGCGCTGATACGAAATCAACATTTTCTAAGGTGTAATCTATATTTGAACAGGATGTTTTACAGCTCTAACTGGGTATCAACTCAACAATCCAACTCATGTTTGATCCAAACCAAAACGGGAGCACGTGCTGATCAGCCATCAACATAGGAAATGTATTGTATATACAAAATACAGTTTTACAGATCCACATATGTACTTTTGCAAGAAGAAGAATCGTCTGTATGATTTATTATGGATCCTCTAATTGCTGTCTATGAACAATCTCACCATGTAACAATATCAGGGCATGAAGAACAATGTTTTAATGTGGGGTACATACGTTAGGAAGAGGGGAGGGCTATCCAGTTGTTAATGAGCACTCTGCTCCAAACGATGCCTGCTGCAGAGAGGAGAAATGCCATAGTTTCCAACCTAACAACTCCACCTCATGCAAATAGACCGTAGGATTCAGATGGTTCTGGACCCCAGAGAACTGACAGGATATCCTTAGATAATATCGTCTGCTTAAGATGATTGATTTTCAGCAGAAAATGCAGAAAAAACAAAAAAGAAACTAATCTTGCGTTACGAAAACGCGTTAACGTTTATGTCAGCCTAATCGCAGGCTACATTTGAGCAGTGACTGTGTGTGTTCGAGTGTAGCAAGAACAGAAGCATCTATGGTTGTGTAATGTTTTCTTAATCTCTGACTCTTAAAATAATCATTTGGATCTGGTAATATGGTGACATTTCATCATTCAGTGCACTTTTAAAACAAGCATCCAAGATTTCCTTAAGTCAGTGACTTGAACTCAGTACTCACATACAATATTTGCCAACACTCACGCACACACAACCACACAGCCTGTTAGTGTGTATTTCCCACCGTGTATTCATGTGCACAGTACTTTGCAAAGGTCTTAGGCCACCTGAGAACATTCTCTAAAGCTCTTGATCTTGACATTAAGTCTATATATATTTTTTAAAACAATATAGAAGAATAAATGCAAATAATCATATTTTGCCACCCAGTCAAAGAACGCTATTTCTTGTGAGCATCTGACAGCATCAAAGTAAACACTTCCACCATGAGAAGGAGTCTTACAAGAAAGACCTTTTATATTGATAACAATAACGACCCCATACACTCTCCAAAGGTGATTCAGACCAACATGGGGAAGTTCAGGTCTTCAGGATTAGATTGGCCACCTCAACATAATAACAAAGCAGTGCAGGATCACTCCGACAGGGATAGGAATAAGAACCAGACAGTCAAAAAAAAAGTTACGGGAAATCCAGAAAAAAAATTGTAATAGCGAAGGAAATTTCTTCTGTTTTGCATTCTAAGCAAGGCCACACAAAATACTAACTTGATTTAACAACACAATCTGTTTTTGGTACATTTAATTAATGTTTACTTCCTTCTTTCTTCGAACAAGACAACACTTACTGCTCAGATAAATGGCTTTATACAACTTTTCAAACTACAGGATATGCCATTTACGTATATAAAACATTC
This sequence comes from Esox lucius, assembly GCF_011004845.1. Lineage (NCBI taxonomy): Eukaryota > Metazoa > Chordata > Actinopteri > Esociformes > Esocidae > Esox > Esox lucius. The sequence goes on along the minus strand of NC_047588.1, from coordinate 16,404,907 downwards.
CCATATATCTACTGGTGTACACATCTTTGATTCAATATATTCCGCCTACACTATGTCATCCCATACAGCTGTCCGTATTGGGAAAGTGAAGCATCTTTTGTTATTTTAGCTCTTTACTCGAAACTTTTTGATATTAAATCAAACAACTACTAAGTATTGATTCTCTTCTTTCATTTGAAAACAACAACTCTTCTATTTCAGGGCATCAACTGTATTGGGACAGATGGATTTGTCCAAATAAAGCAGTTATGTAATTTTTTATATCACATCCTTTGCATGCAATAAGTGCCTGAAGTCGGCGACCTATTGACCCCACCAGATTCTGGGCATCTTCTCTGAAGATGCTCTGCCAGACCTGTGATCTTTGTTTGGTCTTTTTGCATTAGGTATTTTCTTCAGTATGTTCAATGGGATTTCAATCTGGAGACTGACTTAGTCAGTCAACAGCATTTTCTCTGAACTCCCCAGTTGCTATGGCGGAATGTTTGGGGTCATAGTCCTTCTAGATGATGAAGCACCGGCCAATCAGCTTGGAGGCCTTTGCTTATACTTTATTTTTCAAATCCTACAGAGCCAAAAGAAAAACTGGTTGAGTGTCCTAGTCAGTCTTGAGATCTTTGTATCTTCTACTCCCTACTGTTTATTATTCAAACTGTACGGTATATTGTATTTGTGTTGTTGCTGTTACAACTGTATTCAGAATTAGGAATGCAATCATCTCTCAACACCTGCAATGACATCTGCCTGTCCACCAATACACTTGACTTGTGTGTGGTATCATTGTTTGTGGTATCAGTTACAAAGGAAGGGACTTGGCCAAGTCTGCACAAGAAGGTATATAAAGGAAGCTTTGGGAAAAAATGTCACAGAGAGAAGGAACGTCTCCAGAGTTCTCCTGCCAGTCAGCACACAGAGAGAAGGAACGTCTCCAGAGTTCTCCTGCCAGTCAGCACACAGAGGGAAGGAACGTCTCCAGAGTTCTCCTGCCAGTCAGCACACAGAGAGAAGGAACGTCTCCAGAGTTCTCCTGCCAGTCAGCACACAGAGAGAAGGAACGTCTCCAGAGTTCTCCTGCCAGTCAGCACACAGAGAGAAGGAACGTCTCCAGAGTTCTCCTGCCAGTCAGCACACAGAGGGAAGGAACGTCTCCAGAGTTCTCCTGCCAGTCAGCACACAGAGGGAAGGAACGTCTCCAGAGTTCTCCTGCCAGTCAGCACACAGAGAGAAGGACCGTCTCCAGAGTTCTCCTGCCAGTCAGCACACAGAGGGAAGGAACGTCTCCAGAGTTCTCCTGCCAGTCAGCACACAGAGGGAAGGAACGTCTCCAGAGTTCTCCTGCCAGTCAGCACACAGAGGGAAGGAACGTCTCCAGAGTTCTCCTGCCAGTCAGCACACAGAGGGAAGGAACGTCCCAAAACCTTGCGTCAATCCTGTGTTTCCCCTGGGGTTTGCAGTGCATGCTGGTCGGATGTAATTCATTAGGACAGTTGAGTCCACATGGTGACAGGACCCCACATCCATCAGGCTGGGGCACGGCAGGGCTGTTTCTATGGGTTTTTCTTATGCCCCTCTCTCACCATCTGGGATTCACAAACGTAGAATTCCAGTGCCTACATGACCAGTGTTTCTGTGTGTGTGTGTGTTGTGTTGTATGTGAAAGAGGGTGTGTGGGTGAATGTGTGTGTTAAGACATGTGCACCTGGAAATGGCTCTCATTTCCATGGCTCAATATTTGCCATGGACTGTGGCCCAGTCTCTACTAGACTAATGAAGGAAACTAATCAGGCCCACTCTGATCACACAACCACAGCTCTTGTGTCTTACAACTGTGAAAAGACTAGGGGGGCCAGCGAGGGAGAGGAGAGAGAGTGGAGCTAAGAGGAGGAAAGAAGAAGGCATGGGAGAGGGAGGATACAGCAGAGCATGGTGAAGCCAGACAGAGAGATGGAGAGAGAGAGATGTGAAGAGATGGAAAGAGAGAGATAGAGAGAGATAAAGTTATGGCTGAGAGAGGCTGATTCTATAAACACTCCCCACTATGACCTTATAGGGTCCCCATGGCGATGGGCAGCACTGTAAAACTACATCTGGACGATCCTCTGCTCCTCTGCTCCTCAAGTCCCAAACAGCTCAACGTCAACACAAGGCCTTGTCCAACTCAAACTGCAGCCCTGGCTTGGGGTTTGGGGGCTCGTTGGGGAGATTGGATCAGCGGGGTGTGTGTGTGTGTGTGTCTTTGGAGAAATGTGTTCTCAGTCTCAACTCAGTGGCTACTGAACTCCCCCCACGTGGCTGCTGCCCCCCCCCCCCCCCCGACACCAGTGTTCACGTCCCAGCTTATGGCAAGTGACAGCTGACGATTACCCCCACCTAACCCTTCACCCCTGAACTGCACTCTGCCCCCTGCACAAATTGACATGTCTCCTCTCCTAAACCAGGATGGGTAGACTGGCGTCGCTTATCTCCCTCACTCACATGCATGCACACCCACACAAACACTTGTTGTAATTAGCATGGAAAGTGCTTTTAGAGATGTTAATTAGCACATTACTTAGTGTTGTGTGTTTTAAATATAACTTAAAACGCACGACACTGAGCGGAAAAAAGCGAAGCACATATTTTTGGTAGGAAAGATAAGTGGGTCAGCGGCATCACTAAAACATGAATAACGTCACATCTTTGTATATAAACTGTATCTAATCATTCTACACACCATTTCACTTCCTGGTCCAGTCGTTGGTGCACTGAAACAAGGCTGACGACTTATCTGTCTGAAGCTCATGCTCTCCAAAATTACTAATACCCAGAGACAACTAGACAGTGTCAGCCCCATACACCACAGTATGTCCCCTGTAGTGAACACGACTTAAACAGTCCTAATAATCGCTACTAACACACATTTCTCTGATTGTTTCTAGTCATACATCAGCATTTACATTCCCTGTCTGTTGTGCATTCAGTCCATTCCTGGATGATGTCATTGGGAGTTCCTAACTTCTGAGGTTTAAAATGGAACTTAGAGACCTGTAGAGAGGGTTAGACAGATGGAGGTTTAGAAGACAAGCTAGAAAGACATTTACAAGTCTGGTTCTAGAGAGAAATGGAGAGGGAGTACGAACAGGGTGAAAAAGAAAAAGCGGACAGAGTATGTGAAAAGAGAGACTGAAGGAAGACAGTGAAGACAGAGAGTTGCAGAAAGTTACATAGGTTACATCGAAACTCACCAGGCCCCGGCAAAACATGTTTCTTGTTAACAAAGGGCTGTGTATAATCTCTATGGACCTTACATACCATACAGGGGGTTGAACTTCCTTGCTATCAACAAAGTTGATAGCAAATATATATTAAAAAATTCCCAGGTTGTACAACAGAAAAAAATTTTGCACAGCCAAGGAATTCTTTTTTAAATAACATTGTACCCTATGCCCTATCAACATAAACCTGTACCTGTAAACCTATGTAACTTCCCACTAATATCTAGCTCCTTCAGTTGCAGTCCAATCCAGAGCAACGGAATAGAGAGAGAGGACAGAGACTGAAGGAAGAAAGTGAAGAGAGCATGAAGGAAGGAAGAGGGGAAGGTAGAGTGGGTATGCAGGAAGGGAGAAAGAGGGAACTGAGGTAGAGAGAGTGAAGGAAGAGAGAGAGGAGTAAGAAAGAACGCAGGCACATGTGTTAACCATTGGTGGGGCTGATCCGGTGAGCAGTGGTGTACACGGAACACTTAACGGCCCGGCTCTGGAAAAGTATACTTTACAATTCATTGCTTCCTTCTAGCAAAATTAAAGGTCTCTTGTTAAAAGCACAACTTGTCAAACGAAAGCAGCTTTTATTACAGAGCAAACTCCCGCCCGAGCCTCTGTCTAGGGCCCACTTCCCTGCAAGCTTGTTTTGTTTAGAAAAGGGATACTCTGCACATGGGACCCAGGAATGGGTGAGAGTGTGTGTGTGTAAGAGAGGAATAAATAGTGTTTGTGTGTACGTGTGTGTGTGTTTGTGTATGTGCTCATGTAGCCCTTTACAGCAAAACAACATTCTTCCGTCAAATGTGTGAACCCAAGGGCCTTTAGGACCCTGTTGAATGTATCTAAATGAGCTACATGCTACCCAGCACTGAAATAGTTCATTCCTGAAAACGGAACTCAAGTTTTGCAGACTGGAAACACTCCATCCGAACCAAACATTCCCAGAGGAAGCTCATTTATTGAAGGAGATTCCCCGCGGCTAGAGCGCAAACAGCGCTCCCGGACCAACATGGTCTCCTTCCCACATGCTGGCTAGCTGACCGGGATTCGAGGAAGAAAGTATTTCCACCACCCGAGGAATGACTGCTGACGGTTATTGTTGTTACCACAGCTCCTGGTCTCTCTCAGTCTCTCCGCGTTCCCCTAGTTAATGGGATTTTAATGGGATGTGTCGACAAATGGGATCGTGGTTCCGATTTGCTCTGATATAGTGGGAGGAAACGTTTTAACAAAAAGTGGACCAATGACAAAACCAGCTGAACAAACAATGTGAGAAAGGGCTATGAAGGGCCTGGGACTGTCTAACTGATGGAATCTAAGATGTGATTGGTTGATTAAGTAAAATGCAAGAGCCTACGATTCAGCCTCTTAAATTCTTGCTATGTTATTTATCTACCCCCTCTCCATTTGACCAATTTTCTAAAAATGTTGTGATACAGTAAGTAATTCTTTATAGCGAGCTTGTGAACACATCCTCTGAAGCTGTTCCGCCTCTTATCACACTGCAACCAGGCAGTCAGCCGGAAACCAACAGGATTGGAGGATAGCTCTCCTCCAGCTAATGAGCACCTTGGCTTGCAAGAGAAGCTAGAGCACCACGTGGCAATGTATCTCTATCCAAGCATCCCTCTGACCAACCTGGACATTACTGAGCCAATATGCACAGCCCTCTGCAGGACTCCTGAGCATATTCCGGAAATGAACCCCGGTTGGAATGGCGCGACTCTACTGCATATGACTTAGACCAAGCTGCCACCTGGAGTCACAGGTGGGCTATTATCTAGTGAGGAGGACGTCAGGGTTAGAATGCCAGAGTCAGGATGTCAATGTCAGGATGCCAGAGTCAGGACGTCAGAGTCAGGGCCGGAGTCAAGACGTCAGAGTCAGGACGTCAGAGTCAGGACGTCAAAGTCAGGACGTCAAAGTCAGGATGCCAGAGTCAGGATGCCAGAGTCAGGATGTCAATGTCAGGATGTCAATGTCAGGATGCCAGAGTCAGGACGTCAGAGTCAGGACGTCAGAGTCAGGGCCGGAGTCAAGACGTCAGAGTCAGGACGTCAGAGTCAGGGCCGGAGTCAGGGCCGGAGTCAGGGCCGGAGTCAGGGCCGGAGTCAGGGCCGGAGTCAGGGCCGGAGTCAGGGCCGGAGTCAGGGCCGGAGTCCAGAGGATCCTGTCATATGCTTTGGCCAGTCATGGAGACACATGGACAGGATGAGAATAACAGTCAACCTCACGTCAAAAAAGAGGAATGTCAAACAAAAACGTCAACAGACACTGCTTCAGCTTCTGTTCAACTCATTCTGACACTGTCCAGAAGACACATTGCAGGGAGTTAACATAAGCATGGGCTCTTTCAGCCTGAGCCTACTGAGCTGAATGCAGTTACTGTTTAAGGCACATGCATAATCTATGAGTCCCAAACAGACTACTGTATAGTCACAGCAGTGTAACATGTCAGCAGAAGGCTAATGAAGCAAGCGTTGTGGCCCTGTATGTGCGCTATGTGGTAGCTTTAGACCATAGAGGTTGGTTGAACAGTGAGGTGGGAGACAGCAGTAAAAACATCTGAATGGGAGGACACCAGTGGCTAATGGATGTGTGGCTGCTGACCGGAGACTGACTCGTTAATTAGGTTTGGACCGAGCCATCAGGAGATCTGACCTTCTGAAAACACCACCTTCCTCCTCCTGTTCTGCAGGCTATGACCGAGGGGATGAGGGACTAAAGGGAGGGGGAAAGAGGAAGAGAGAGAAAAGTGAGACAGAAAGAGAGTGAGAGAGTGTAAGTCTTCCATTAACCCACTGTCAGAGTAGAGCTGTGACAGGAACAGAAAAACCAAGACCGCGGTGGTTATGCAGTAGGTCAATAAAAAGATTATAGAACCAGCAAAACAATTTTTATATATTCATAAATACATAATTTATTCAGAAAACATTATTTTCAGGAACATCAAACTCCAGGAGTTTTAGTATTGTTATGAACAGCTGGTTTTCTAACTGTGTCTGTGTTACAAACTGACTAGATCTCATTTCAACTGTCTTTGATGCACTAGTAGCACTAAAATGAGCAACAGTAGCGTTAGGAATCTTTAAAGCACATGGGATGTATATTGTGTTATTAGGCATATAGGCATATTGTTAAAATATTTGATGGAATATCTTCCTTGATCAATACGCTATAGACAAGCTCTGTGTATTTCTATTTGAATTGTTATAAATGATGTCTTCCCCTTTATACTTTCCTTGTTGAGCCATTATCTTATAATGTAACCTTGACGTTTTGAAAGCTGGCTTTGATTAACTAACTAATGTTTGTAGGGCTGTGTGCATTTGGATTTGCCTATTCAGAAAGTTTCCTACAGTAGCTTGTATGTCTGGAGTCAATTATAACTAACGGTTGTGTCCAAATTTAATCATATCATAAAAGCCTATTCTCAGTTGTTCAGCCTACATACGTTCTCTAATTACTGGATCTTCTTCAAGAATGCCCAATGTAACAGTTGTTTTAAAGCAAGAATGACTTGGAATCGAATGGCATCTGTGAAATTATTCTCTGATTAATTAATCTCCGATTTGGATACTGCTTTAAATTTTTTAAAGTTCATAGAAAGGATTAAGTTAGAAAATGTATATTTATACTCTGAATCCTTACTGTAGCAATGCATTGTGGGGCAGATCACGTCATTCCATTTTGCAGCATGTTAAAAATAAACATTTTGTTGTTATTGTATCTAACCTGATGTAGCAGGAGTCAAACCAAATCAAATTTGTAAAAATTTATTTGAATGCTTATTTCACATTCTGCTATAGCCTACACTGAGGACAACAAGTATTTGATACACTGTCGATTTTGCAGGTTTTCCCACTTACAAAGCATGTAGAAGTCTGTAATTTTTATCATAGGTACTCTTCAACAGTGAATGAGGGAATCTAAAACAAAAATCCTGAAAATCACATTGTATGATTTTTAAGTAATGAATGTGCATTTTATTGAATGACATAAGTATTTGATACAACAGAAAAGCAGAACTTAATATTTGGTACAGAAACCTTTGTTAGCAATTACAGAGATCATATGTTTCCTGTAGTTCTTGACCAGGTTTGCACACACTGCAGCAGGGATTTTGGCCCACTCCTCCATACAGACCTTCTCCAGATCCTTCAGGTTTCGGGGCTGTCGCTGGGCAATACGGACTTTCAGCTCCATCTAAAGATTTTCTATTGGATTCAGGTCTGGAGACTGGCTAGGCCACTACAAGACCTTGAGATGCTTCTTACGAAGCCTCTCCTTAGTTTCCCTGGCTGTGTAGTTGCCCTGGCTTCAATGCTCTTACTGAGGGAAGGAGGTTGTTGGCCAAGATCTCACGATACATGGTCCTATCCATCCTCCCCTCAATACGGTGCAGTTGTCCTGTCCTCTTTGCAGAAAAGCATCCCCAAAAAATTATGTTTCCACCTCCATGCTTCACGGTTGGGATGGTGTTTTTGGTGTTGTACTCATCCTTCTTCTTCCTCCAAACACGGTGAGTGGAGTTCAGACCAAAAAGCTCTATTTTTGTCTCATCAGACCACATGACCTTCTCCCATTCCTCCTCTGGATCATCCAGATGGTCATTGGCAAACTTCAGACGGGCCTGGACATGCGCTGGCTTGAGCAGGGGGACCTTGCGTGCGCTGCAGGATTTTAATCCATGACGGCGTAGTGTGTTACTAATGGTTTTCTTTGAGACTGTGGTCCCAGCTCTCTTCAGGTCATTGACCAGGTCCTGCCGTGTAGTTCTGGGCTGATCCCTCACCTTCCTCATGATCATTGATGCCCCACGAGGTGAGATCTTGCATGGAGCCCCAGACCGAGGGAGATTGACTGTCATCTTGAACTTCTTCCATTTTCTAATAATTGCGCCAACAGTTGTTGCCTTCTCACCAAGCTGCTTGCCTATTGTCCTGTAGACCATCCCAGCCTTGTGCAGGTCTACAATTTTATTGTAGACCATACACAGCTCTCTGGTCTTGGTGATTGTGGAGAGGTTGGAGTCTGTTTGATTGAGTGTGTGGACATGTCTTTTATACAGGGAACAAGTTCAAACAGGTGCAGTTAATACAGGTAATGAGTGGAGAACAGGAGGGCTTCTTAAAGAAAAACTAACTGGTCTGTGAGAGTCGGAATTTTTACTGGTTGGTAGGTGATCAAATACTTATGTCATGCAATAAAATGCAAATTAATTATTTAAAAATCAAACAATGTGATACCATACCATACCATCTTCTTCCGCTTATCCGGGGCCGGGTCGCGGGGGCAGCAGTCTAAGCAGGGATGCCCAGACTTCCCTCTCCCCAGACACTTCCTCTAGCTCTTCCGGGGGGACACCGAGGCGTTCCCAGGCCAGCCGGGAGACATAGTCCCTCCAGCGAGTCCTAGGTCTTCCCCGGGGTCTCCTCCCGGTGGGACGGGACCGGAACACCTTCCCAGGAAGGCGTTCCGGAGGCATCCGAAAAAGATGCCCAAGCCACCTCAGCTGACCCCTCTCGATGTGGAGGAGCAGGGGCTCTACTCTGAGCTCCTCCCGGGTGACCGAGCTTCTCACCCTATCTCTAAGGGATCGCCCGGCCACCCTGCGGAGAAAGCTCATTTCGGCCGCCTGTATCCGGGATCTTGTCCTTTCGGTCATGACCCAAAGCTCATGACCATAGGTGAGAGTAGGAACGTAGATTGACTGGTAAATCGAGAGCTTCGCCTTGCGGCTCAGCTCTTTCTTCACCACGACAGACCGATACATCGACTGCATTACTGCAGAAGCTGCACCGATCCGTCTGTCAATCTCCCGTTCCATCCTTCCCTCACTCGTGAACAAGACCCCTAGATACTTAAACTCCTCCACTTGAGGCAGGCACTCTCCACCAACCTGAAGCGGGCAAGCCACCCTTTTCCGACTGAGGACCATGGCCTCGGATTTGGAGGTACTGATTTTCATCCCCACCGCTTCACACTCGGCTGCAAACCGTCCCAGCGCATGCTGAAGGTCCTGGTTAGAAGGGGCCAACACGACAACATCATCTGCAAAAAGCAGAGACGAAATTGTGTGGTCCCCAAACCTGACACCCTCCGGCCCCTGGCTGCGCCTAGAAATTCTGTCCATAAAAATTACGAACAGAACCGGTGACAAAGGGCAGCCCTGCCGGAGTCCAACATGCACTGGGAACAAGTCTGACTTACTGCCGGCAATGCGGACCAAGCTCCTGCTTCGGTTGTACAGGGACCTGACAGCCCTTAGCAAAGGACCCAGGACCCCATATTCCCCAAGCACCCTCCACAAGATGCCGCGAGGGACACAGTCGAATGCCTTCTCCAAATCCACAAAACACATGTGGATTGGTTGGGCAAACTCCCATGAACCCTCCAACACCCCGTAGAGGGTATAGAGCTGGTCCAGTGTTCCACGGCCCGGACGAAAACCACACTGTTCCTCCTGAATCCGAGGTTCTACTATCGGCCGTATTCTCCTCTCCAGTACCCTGGCATAGACTTTCCCGGGGAGGCTGAGAAGTGTGATCCCCCTATAGTTGGAACACACCCTCCGGTCCCCCTTCTTAAAAAGAGGGACCACCACCCCGGTCTGCCATCCCAGAGGCACTGTCCCCGACCGCCACGCGATGTTGCACAGGCGTGTCAACCAAGACAGCCCCACAACATCCAGAGACTTGAGGTACTCAGGGCGGATCTCATCCACCCCCGGTGCCTTGCCACCGAGGAGTTTCTTGACCACCTCAGTGACTTCAGCCCGGGTGATGGACGAGTCCACCTCTGAGCCCTCATCCTCTGCTTCCTCAATGGAAGAAGTGACAGCGGGATTGAGGAGATCCTCGAAGTATTCCTTCCACCGCCCGACGACATCCTCAGTTGAGGTCAACAGCTGCCCACCTCTACTGTAAACAGCGTTGGTAGGGCACTGTTTCCCTCTCCTGAGGCGCCGGATGGTTTGCCAGAATCTCTTCGAGGCCAGCCGATAGTCCTTCTCCATGGCCTCACCGAACTCCTCCCAGGCCCGAGTTTTTGCCTCCACAACCACCCGGGCTGCAGCCCGCTTGGCCTGTCGGTACCCGTCAGCTGCGTCAGGAGTCCCACAAGCCAACCAGGCCTGATAGGACTCCTTCTTCAGCTTGACGGCATCCCTTACTTCCGGTGTCCACCACCGGGTTCGGGGATTGCCGCCTCGACAGGCACCGGAGACCTTACGGCCACAGCTCCGAGCGGCCGCTTCGACAATGGCGGTGGAGAACATGGTCCACTCGGACTCAATATCTCCAACCTCCCTCGGGATCCAGTCGAAGCTCTGCCGGAGGTGGGAGTTAAAGATCTCTCTGACAGGAGACTCGGCCAGACGTTCCCAGCAGACCCTTACAGTTCGCTTGGGCCTGCCGAGTCTGTCCAGCTTTCTCCCCCGCCATCGGATCCAACTCACCACCAGGTGGTGATCAGTTGACAGCTCCGCCCCTCTCTTCACCCGAGTGTCCAAGACATACGGCCGCAGGTCAGATGAGACGACAACAAAGTCGATCATCGACCTGCGGCCTAGGGTGTCCTGGTGCCACGTGCACTGATGGACACCCTTATGCTTGAACATGGTGTTCGTTATGGACAAACTGTGACTAGCACAGAAGTCCAATAACTGAACACCACTCGGGTTCAGATCAGGGGGGCCGTTCCTCCCAATCACGCCCCTCCAGGTGTCACTGTCGTTGCCCACGTGGGCGTTGAAGTCCCCCAGTAGAACAATAGAGTCCCCAGTCGGAGCACTTTCCAGCACCCCTCCCAGAGACTCCAAGAAGGTCGGGTACTCTGCACTGCCGTTCGGCCCGTAGGCACAAACAACAGTGAGAGACCTATCCCCGACCCGTAGGCGCAGGGAAACGACCCTCTCGTTCACCGGGGTAAACTCCAACACATGGCGGCAGAGCTGGGGAGCTATAAGCAAACCCACACCAGCCCGCCGCCTCTCACCATGGGCAACTCCAGAGTGGTGAAGAGTCCATCCTCTCTCAAGGAGTGTGGTTCCAGAGCCCAAGCCGTGCGTAGAGGTGATCCCGACTACCTCTAATCGGAACCTCTCAACCTCACGCACTAGCTCAGGCTCCTTCCCCGCCAGCGAGGTGACATTCCACGTCCCTAGAGCTAGTTTCTGTGTCCAGAGATCGGGTTGTCTAGGCCCCTGCCTTCGACTGTCGCCCGATCCTCTTCGCACCGGCCCCTTATGGTCCCTCCTGTGAGTGGTGAGCCCACGGGAGGGCGGCCCCACGTCACCCGTTCGGGCTGAGCCCGGCCGGGCCCCATGGGGGAAGGCCCGGCCACCAGGCGCTCGCATACGAGCCCCAACCCCGGGCCTGGCTCAAACAATGTGATTTTCTGGATTTTTGTTTTAGATTCGGTCTCTCACAGTTGAAGTGTACCTATGATAAATGCTTTGTAAGTAGGAAAACCTGCAAAATCGGCAGTGTATCAAATACTTGTTCCCCCACTGTATAAGCTTCCAGCGGGCCATACCTTACCTGAGCCACCTACAGGTGCAAAGGCCTTTATATCAGTGCTGCTCACTGGCCCAGCCAATCATCGAAATCTGAGATTGACACAATTATACGTAACAGAGGGACATGCTCTGGTCATTAAACTGGACCCAGTCGCAGAGAGAAACAGATGAGCATTCCTCTTGTCTTAGCTACCCTGCACACCCTGTTAGCGGTTTTGATTGAACGGCCCAACGCCTCTCTGTCTCTAATCTGTGTGTGTCTGGTATAGGTGGCGTCCCTATGATCCCAGGTGGGCCGTGGGGGGGGGGGGGGGGGGGGGGGTAGTGGGGGGCAGAGGAGACACTCTCCCTTTCATCTCTCTTTCATCCCCCGCTGGAGAACAGAAGAAGAGAGAAAGGCAGTTCTATCCAAGACACCTTTTGAAGCCTTTCAACTGTACTAGAGGTGCTTCCTGGCTCCTGTGTGCCCTAAGAGGGAGGTGGTTTGAGCCTAATTACTTTAGAGTCTGCCACAGGTAAGTGAAGGTGTGTTCGTCTCAGGTGATGGAATAGAAGGTAGTTACAGAGGTGTAAACTGATTTATTTCTGCCGCCCCTTCTGCCTTCGTCTAGGTGCGCCTGCCTTTCAGGAGTTCTTTCACTTTGACTTGATATTGTTTTCCATTCTCTCCTCTCACCACACACTAACTAGGAATTGTTTCTCAAGGGGAGGAAAAGAGAGAAAAAATGTCGACGAAGACCCTTTGAATAGCGAAATAGAGTGAGGGGAAGAGAGCGAGACAGCTAGAGCCAGGCAGGCTTTAAGACCCAGGGGATACTCTGACAGATATCCGTTGCCGCCAGTCACTCCTAGGCAGCGCCCCGGCCCCACCCAGGAGCATGGCCTGGGAAGCAGGTGGGATTCAACAGGGACGACATCATAGTGGAGAACCACAGGACTCAGGGAGCGTAACAAAGAGCGTTACAATTAGTGGCGAACGGCCTCCTGTGTCAACAACACCAGTGCAGAACGTCATTGTTTCCCTGTTCGAGTGCCACAGAATGTCGACTTCAACGGCCATTTACTAAGACTTTACATTCGTAAGGAGGTCTGCACCGGGCTGGGTTTGACTTAGTGGAGGAGTTCGTCTTTGACCTTTCCCACTGCTTCGTTGCAAAGGCCAAAAGGCCATCTCCACAAGAGGAATCTTGAACAGAGCCTGACCATAAGTCAGTTCTCAGAGGAATTCCCGCTAACTGACATTCAGAAAGGGCACCATCCATCTTACTCCTCTCTTGGTAGGTTAGCTCGAATGTCCATGAATAGCCGTCACACAGCCTATCCAATACAACTCTGAATTATGGTGGAACCACTTCACAGATATGTATGTATGTTGTTTAGCCCCAACAATGGTTAACACATAATTTATTTCTTTATTTACTCCGGGTTCTTCTCACTCTCTCCTTCACTCTTCCTTCTCTTTCTCTCCATTTCTTCCTAGACCAGGGCCTGTAAATGTCCCAGTAGTTTGTCTATCTCTTTCTGTTCTTTACCCACTTATTCTAAATTCTTATTCTCTTCCCAGCTCTCGAAAAGCTGATTCTGTCATAATAACAACAAGTAAATGTGTGTGTCTGTGTGGTATTTTCTCATTAGGGTTAACAGGGGAAATGCATCTCTTTTGTTTGTTTGGTTTGCCTCTGTCTTTTTGTTCTGGTTCTTTTAATGGTCTAGCAGAGTGGAATTTTAATAGCACCGCATCTTTTTGTGTACACACGTGATCATTTGATCGGGTACAGACGTCTGCCAAATGTATGCTGTTCAACTGTGCTCTATGTGGGTCTGATCAAGCATTTCTGTGTTCAAGGAGTGTCAGCTTCCTACAGATAAACTGGGTGTTTGTCTAATACAGCAGTGTGTGCACTGTGGGTGTGTGTATGTGTGTTGGTCTCCTCGAGAAGTGTGTGTGAGTCGGTAATGATCCCACACGTCGCCTGTCTGTGTCTCCCACACCTCCTCAGTGGAGCTCAGCTCATTAACGTAGACGCCTGGCTGGATTAACCACACTGAAGACACATGGATTGCCGACACACACACACACACACACACACACACACAGACACACAAACAGCGGCGCAACCAGGAATGCATGCACGCCTAACACACACAAAGTCCAAACGCTCTCTTCGTCTAAACACTCGGTTTAGTTGGCTTCAAAGAAAAGACAATTGAAACCAGGAGATTCTGAGTGGAGACGTGTCTGCGTTCCCTCTCTCTCTGCCCCCTCTCAGCCATCAGCTACAGGAGGAGCTTCCAGTTGCATTCATTTATCAACTAAGTCCCTATTTCCTCAGCATGTGAATTTAATACAGACCCCTCTGTCTGTCTAAGGATGCCGGTTTACGTGATAAACAAACATGCATGCCCACACGCCCCCCCACCCAGCCACCCATCACCCCCCCCCCCCCCCACACACACACACACACAAGTCTGATTAAATGGCTCAAGATAAATTATGTTTGGAAATCAAACATAATAAAATGTCCCTTATCAGGGTATAAATAAATAAATAATGGTGCCTTTTCCTCATCAGTTACAGCAGTCAGTCTTACTTCGGTCTTTTCTCATCAGTTACAGCATTATGTCCTACTTCGGTCTTTTCTCATCAGTTACAGCATTATGTCCTACTTCGGTCTTTTCTCATCAGTTACAGCAGTCAGTCCTACTTCAGTCTTTCCCCATCAGTTACAGCAGACAGTCCTACTTCAGCCTTAATTCATTTGATTAAAAAGCCATTTGGATCGCTCACCCAAAATCTCAATTTTGATAATGGCCGGAAAAATTGCAATTTGCCAGCTATTACATCCAATCAGGGAGGGAGAGATGAAGGGAGGAGAGTAGAACCAGATGGAAGGGAGGGAGAGGGGGAGAGGGGGGAGGATAGAGATGCAAACTTAGATTTCCCATACCAATAAATCCCTTTTGAATTTAATTGAACTGAAAATTGAGCAAGACACAGATAGAGAGAGGGGGAGAGAGAAAGGGAGGAAGAGAGAGAGGGAGAGAGAGAGGAGGACAACCTACACACCATAATCGACAAACATAACAGAAGACTCCAAAAAAGCTTTTGACTTAATTTGGCCATGAGAGCCCGCGGTACAAATTGGCAACAAATCCACAGATTTATTCTCTCATGGCCTCTGAGACAGGGGTGTTGCTTGAGACCCACTCTTTTAAACAGTTACATGAAGAGGTCGTCAAGAACAGGCAGCAGCACCTGGCCTCTCCCTACTGGCCTTGGAAATAAAATGTCTGTTTGCAGACCATCTGGGCTTCAGTCTCCAACCAGAGAAGCCTACAGCCGCACCTCGACACAGGGCCACCTCGATCACCTCAACACATTCAGTCACACCGGGGCCACCTCGATCACCTCAACACATTCAGTCACACCGGGGCCACCTCGATCACCTCAACACATTCAGTCACACCGGGGCCACCTCGATCACCTCAACACATTCAGTCACACCGGGGCCACCTCGATCACCTCAACACATTCAGTCACACCGGGGCCACCTCGATCACCTCAACACATTCAGTCACACCGGGGCCACCTCGATCACCTCAACACATTCAGTCACACCGGGGCCACCTCGATCACCTCAACACATTCAGTCACACCGGGGCCACCTCGATCACCTCAACACATTCAGTCACACCAGAGCCACCTCGATCACCTCAACACATTCAGTCACACCAGAGCCACCTCGATCACCTCAACACATTCAGTCACACCGGGGCCACCTCGATCACCTCAACACATTCAGTCACACCAGAGCCACCTCGATCACCTCAACACATTCAGTCACACCAGAGCCACCTCGATCACCTCAACACATTCAGTCACACCGGGGCCACCTCGATCACCTCAACACATTCAGTCACACCGGGGCCACCTCGATCACCTCAACACATTCAGTCACACCAGAGCCACCGCAAACTCCTAGACACATTCAGGCGCACTGGGGCCACCAATAGAAATCCTACCTGGCCACTGTCAGCCCAGAACAAACAAATACCTACATTTACATTGGCCTACACATCAACACCATAAGTAACTTCAACAAGACTGTGAATGCCCTGAGATCCTCCTAATTAGAATATGGCTTAAAATACTATAATAGAACCAACTGCCCTTTATGGTTGTAAGTGTGGCAGCCACTCAACAACAAAGACTCCATTTAATGATATAATCCCCCAACTGAGACTCGATATACAGAACAGAGGTGGACTAATTGATTGGCCTGGTCAATTAATCTGAGTCGATTAGAGATTTTTAAAACAATCGTAAATCAGTGTTATGGATGGCGATTATCCCTGATACGTTTTTGACACAGCTTTTAGAAAACCAACAACCAATCATCTCATAATCAACTACTAGCAACACATGGGTGATATGACTAGCTGGTTTACTAGCCAACTAACCATGTTTCTTGTAAGCTTTCAGCCTACAGAGTTGAATATAATTAATGTGGTGCCTGTTGAGCTATCACCAATTCACTGCTATATAGTCTATACAAACTATTTCCAAAAAGCTGATGATTTAACAAAACAGGTAGAGAAAAGTCATGCATTGCTCGGTAGAGTGGCTGAGAAGGACACCATGACTCCACATCATTTCCACATCAGCACTGGAAACAATCAAGGGAAATGTGATATTATGATATCTTACATTTAGCTTATAGCCTACAGAATCAGTGATCCGTTCTCAAACTCTTTGACTGGTTGAAAAAGCAGTGACCACTGCGCAAGCACACGCTCAAAAGGATTTGTGAACACAGCACAAATGTAGCCTGTCTAACCACAGAAAACAATGTATTTCCATAACAAAGCCTTAATTAGCAGAGTAATTAACCTAGAGACGAGCCTACTAATGGATTGTTTACATTGAGAGAAAGAGAACAAAACGCTAGGTAGACTGATCTTAGTTTGCATAATCATTTACCATAGCAAGTTCACAAAACAAAACAATTAGTGCCTTCTCTAGGTCTCGGGAAAAGAGTAGCGTAACAAAGCCCTAAGGCAGCTGGTCCTGGGGGCTCTGTTCACAAACCAAACACACCTCACTTATTGGTAACGCAGTCAGAACTTACCAAATAATAAGAAAACAAATAGAGAGCTAGTTAAGCAAAGTAGAACTCCACCATACCCTAAAAAGAGAGTACACATCAGCCGAACCCCTGACCACTGTGTCAGATCTAAAATGGAAAAAAAACCTGAACACCGTATCACTACTAGACAAGCAGCCCAACACTCGTCAACAGTAGGCAAAGGGAATCAGAAAATTAGGATTACACATTTAACGACTTTGTTTATTTGTGTGTGCATGTATGTTGTGAGAGCGTGGCTGAGTGTGTGTCCCGTGAGAGTGTGTGTCCTGTGAGAGTGTGTGTCCTGTGAGAGTGTGTGTGTCCTGTGAGTGTGTGTGTCCAGAGAATATGTGTCCTGTGAGTGTGTGTCCTTTGATTGTGTGTCCTGTAAGTGTGTGTCCTGTGAGTGTGTGTCCAGTGAATATGTGTCCTGTAAGTGTGTGTCCAGTGAATGTGTGTCCTGTGAGTGTGTGTCCTGTGAGTGTGTGTCCTGTACGTGTGTGTCCAGTGAATATGTGTCCTGTGAGTGTGTGTCCTGTAAGCGTGTGTCCTGTGAGCGTGTGTCCTGTGAGTGTGTGTCCAGTGAATATGTGTTCTGTAAGTGTGTGTCCTGTGAGTGTGTGTCCTGTGAGTGTGTGTCCTGTGAGTGTGTGTCCTGTGAGTGTGTGTCCACTGAATGTGTGTCCAGTGAATGTGTGTCCTGTAAGTGTGTCCAGTGAATATGTGTCCTGTAAGTGTGTGTCCTGTGAGCGTGTGTCCTGTAAGTGTGTGTCCTGTGAGTGTGCGTCCTGTGAGTGTGTGTCCTGTGAGCGTGTGTCCTGTGAGCGTGTGTCCTGTGAGCGTGTGTCCTGTAAGTGTGTGTCCTGTAAGTGTGTGTCCTGTAAGTGTGTGTCCTGTATGTGTGTGTCCTGTAAGTGTGTGTCCTGTAAGTGTGTGTCCAGTGAATATGTGTCCTGTAAGTGTGTGTCCAGTGAATATGTGTCCTGTAAGTGTGTGTCCTGTGAGCGTGTGTCCTGTAAGTGTGTGTCCTGTGAGTGTGCGTCCTGTGAGTGTGTGTCCTGTGAGCGTGTGTCCTGTGAGCGTGTGTCCTGTGAGCGTGTGTCCTGTGAATGTGTGTCCTGTATGTGTGTGTCCTGTAAGTGTGTGTCCTGTAAGTGTGTGTCCTGTATGTGTGTGTCCTGTAAGTGTGTGTCCTGTAAGTGTGTGTCCAGTGAATATGTGTCCTGTAAGTGTGTGTCCTGTGAGCGTGTGTCCTGTGAGCGTGTGTCCTGTGAGCATGTGTCCTGTAAGTGTGTGTCCAGTGAATGTGTGTCCTGTGAGCGTGTGTCCTGTGAGCGTGTGTCCTGTGAGCGTGTATCCTCTGAGCGTGTATCCTCTGAGCGTGTGTCCTGTGAGCGTGTGTCCTGTGAGCGTGTGTCCTGTGAGCGTGTGTCCTGTGAATGTGTGTCCTGTACGTGTGTGTCCTGTGAGTGTGTGTCCTGTGAGTGTGTGTCCTGTCAGCGTGTGTCCTGTGAGCGTGTGTCCTGTGAGCGTGTGTCCTGTGAATGTGTGTCCTGTGAGTGTGTGTCCTGTGAGTGTGTGTCCTGTGAGTGTGTGTCCTGTGAGCGTGTGTCCTGTGAGCGTGTGTCCTGTGAGCGTGTGTCCTGTGAGTGTGTTGGCCCACGCGTGTCCACCCTCAGACTGACCTGTCTTGGTCTTGACCTTCTTGGACGGCTGTTTCTTCTTGATGAACTTGGCAGCAGACTCCTGTATGGGCGGCTCATCCAGGTCTGCAACAGCCTCAGCGATTGGCTCACAGCCCCCTATGGGACCCACAGAAGCGCATGATTATCATGGTTTTCAACTCCTTCAGGTTTTCCTTCTTCAGTTTTCATAATTAACAGTGTGTTGTAAATGAGGTGTAGGCAACTAGATTGCTGTAGGCAACCAGCCAACCCCTACTGTAAATATGCATTACTGTCAAAGATTTTTCGAACTAAACCAAGATAGGCGACAAGCTTTAATTTCCAATGTGGGCAGAACCTCTGAAAGAAGGTGAACAGAGCAAGGCACAAGCAAGTGAGATCGTACTGGGCCACATTGTTGCGTGTTTCTGTTAGGACACGGATACATTCAAACGTTACATTAAGTCACAAGTCATAAGTCACTATGGCTGAAGTCTTTGACGGGTATAATGTTATTTACCCAGTCAAATATATTGGAAAGGTAAGAGGAAGTCTGTCACTAAATGGTTTGCTATCCATTTGTCTTTCTATCTGTGCCACAACATGTTTACTTACTGACAGTGGCACAGGTACCAAGAGTCTATTAAGTTTGCCAAACAAAATGTTTAGTTTTTTGTCAAGACGGATACAGCCTAGGTTTTATAACAGGCCACGCTATATGCTTCATAAATGCACAATGTCATAGCATATATCATTAGGTCAGGAAATATTTGGACCCTGACAAAATCTGAAATTAGATGCAATTGAAGTGCAGACTTTCAGCTTTAATTCAAGGGGTTGAAAAAAATATTGCATGAAATGTTTAGGAATTGCAACCATTTTCATACACAGCCCCCTTATTTCAGGGGCTCAAATGTAATTGGACAAATAAAAAATTTACATTTTTAATCCTTTGTCAAGAATCCTTTGCAGGCAATGACTGCTTGAAGTCTGGAATGCATGGACATCACCAAACACTAGGTTTCCTCCTTTGTGATGCTTTGTCTGGCTTTACAGTCAGTTGTTGTTTGTTCATGGGTCTTTCTGCCTTAAGTTTTGTCTTCAGCAAGTTAAATGCATGCGTGATCGGGTTGAGATCAGGTGATTGACTCGGCCATTACAGAATATTCCACATCTTTGCCTTAAAGAACCCCTGGGTTGCTTTCGCAGTATGTTTTGGGTCATTGTCCAGCTGTAAAGTGAATTGCCGTCCAATCAACTGCTGAGTTTGGCTGAATCTGAGCAGACAATAAATCCCTATACACTTCAGAATTAATCCAGCTGCTTCTGTCTTCTGTCACATCATCAATAAACACTAGTGACCCAGTGCCATGCATGCCCATGCCATGATGTGGTATGCTTCAAATCATGAGCTGTTCCAAGCCTTCTCCATAATTTTTCTTCCCATCATTCTGTTACAGAATCTGTCCAAAGAATGCTGTTCCAGAACTGGGCTGTTTTTTTAGATGATTTTAGTCGAATCTGGCCTTTCTATTCTTGAGACTTATGAATGGTTTGCACCTTATGGTGAACCCTCTGTATTTGCTATTGTCAAGTCTTCTCTTCATGGTAGACTTGGATAATGATATGCCTACCTCCTGGAGAGTGTTCTTCACATGGCTGGATGATGTGAAGGGGTTTTTCTTTACCATGGGAAGGATGCTACGATCATCCACCACTGTTGTCTTCTGAGGACGTCCAGGCATTTTTGTGTTGCAGGGTTCACCAGTGCATTCTTCTTTTCTGAGAATGTATCAAACTGTTGGCCACTCCTAATGGTCCTGCCATCTCACTGATGGATTTTCTTTGCAGCCTGTTTCACTTGCATTGAGAGCTCTTTTCACCACATATTGTGGGTTCACAGCAACAGCTTCCAAATGTGAATGCCACACCTGGTACCAACTCCAGACCTTTTACCTGCTAAATTAATGAAGAAATAACAAAGGAATAGCCCACACCTGTCCATGATACAGCTTTTAATTAAATTGTCCAATTACTTACGGCCCATTGAAAAAGAGAGGGCCACATATTAAAGAGCTGTAATTCCTAAACCCTTCCTCCAATTTAAGTGTGAATATCCTCAAATTAAAGCTGAGGGAAATTAAAGCCCATATTTCACTGTAACCTGAATATATTTTGGTAACCAGCCATAATAACAAAACTTGTGCCAGTGTCCCATTATATTTGGACCTAACAGTGGTTGAGTCAAGTCATGAAAATTGGGATTAGTTGATATTTGAGTCTAACACTACAACAGTGATAACTATTGCACTCCACTATGGTCTCACTCTGGACTAAAGGAAATACCTATGTGAGAAGGATGTTCATCGGCTACAGCGAAGCATTCAAAGCCAGACAGGCCTTCAAGCTCATCATTTGGATCCTGGGACTGAACCCCTCTCTGCACCTGGGTCCCAGACTTCCCGACATCCTGCCCCCAGGTGGTGAGGGTGGCCAGCAACCCCCACGTTGAGCCTCATTACTGGAGCCCCTCAGGGCTGTATGCTCAGCCACCTCCTGTACTCCCCATTTACCCACCACTCCGGCACTATCACGAATACACAGGCCTGATTACTGATGATGATGACGGCCAATGTGTAAGGAGGTGAAAAACCTGGCAGTGTGGCGCCAGGATAAGAACCTTTTTCTCAACAACAAAAAAAAGGAGCTGATAATGGACAACAGGAAGACCCTCAGAGCCTCATGTTTTCCACTGCCCCATCAAGAGGACCTTCATAGGCAGCATCAGTGCTTGGTATAGCAACTGCACCGACCTAGATGAGAGAGCACTGCAGAACTTGGCGCAAATTAATTTGGGGACGAGCTTCCTGCCACCCAGACCTTCTACACCAGGCGATGTCAAAGGAAGGGCCTAGATAGACTCCGGCCAAGCAAGTCATAGACTGTCCCTACACTACTGCATTGCAGGCACAGCAAGCATTACCAGTTTACTGTGTCAAGAATTGTACAGCTTCTACCCCCAAGCGAAAAGAATGGTAAACATGACTGCAAAATGATTACTCAATGGCTACTCTGGCTTACTGCATGGTCGCCTTTCTGCACAAACCCTTTAGTAAAGACTTTTTATGAATACACACACACAGTAGATTCTAATCCCCCACGCGTAGACGCCCATCAAATACTGCTGCTGCTGCTACTGTTTGTTATATTATGTTGTCCAGCCCACTTACCCCAACTTTATATACATTAACCTCAACAAACTCACATCACTGCACTTCGACTCTGTATATAACTACTGTACATAAGTACTGTATACAAGCTATTTAAATATAATTACATGTTGTACAAATAGTTACTCCATACATATTGATTAGGCAAACGCAAAAGTGGCTCAACAAATTAGATAGAAAATGACATGGCTGAACATTACTTCTAAAGTCCATCAACTCCTCGATTCCTATACATACAACATCTATATGGTATCTCATTCAATTATTTTCAAACACAGGTTAAACTACAAAGACCAAGGAGCTGTTTGAAAGCCTGATGGAAAAAGGGCAGTGATTGGTAGATGGGTAAAAAAAAAAATCACACATTGACATCTTTTTAAGCATCGCCAAGTTAATAATTATGCTGTGGATGATGTATAAAACCACCCAGACACATCAAAGATAGTTGTCCTTCTAAACGGGGCTGAAGGACAGGAAGGAAACTGCTCAGGAATGTCACAGTGAGTCACTGTTGATTTTAAAACAGAGTTCAATTGTTTTGAAGGTAGAAAACTGTATATGAATCAAGAACATTCTAGTGAATCCACAAAAAATACCAATATTACACAGAAAGAAAAATATCAAAAATAAAGTCTAGTAAATGTTTTCTAGCTAGCTAGTTTGGCCACAGTACATTTTGCAGAATAGGTCTAGCAATATAGTAACAGTTGATTAAAAAATATTTTCATATGGTAGCTACAATATAACCACGGTACAGTTAGCGAGCTAGCTGGCTCCAAGCTACATTAATGGTAGACCAGCTGTCTCGCTAACATTATCATGTCAGTTAAATTTGCTTAATTTTAGATCCAGAAAAAGACAGTCAAATGCCAAGTGTGTTGCTTGAAATTATTCCTAAAAATGTACAGTGACAAATACATTATATAGCATAGCAAATACACAAGACTGACCGCACCCATTTAAGTAGCATGTATCCTACTATGTTGGAAGGTCTCACTGGAAGACAGATCTGAAAGAATGGAGTTAATATGCATTGCAGAGATGTGCCCAAGAGAGTATAAAATCCAATTGCTAAATGCAAACATTGACATCAATGTTTGATTTTGATTTAGAAGGCAGGATGGCATCAAACAATTGCATTTACTAGTTTCTTAGGCACTACTAAGCAATTCAAGTGATGCCCTTTTCATCATAAAATAACCACAGAGCTCTTGATGGTCAATTTCATTAGGCCGTAATAAATTAATGAAAAGGTCTAATTCTTGAACTAGCTTGCAGTAAAAAAAAGTATTAGGCTGATAATAATGCTAATGATTTTTATGGGGTTCAAACATATATATATATATATTTGAACCCCACTTTTTTTAATAACAAAAACAAATCCCAAGTGGGTGAATACCTGTCCAATCCACTGTGGATAGCTGTGTTTGTGCTTGTAAGAGTGGAAGCTATTGACTGCTCCCTCCCAGGGATCAGTGGGAACTAAGGACCTCCTAGGGTCTAGGAATCAGACCCCTTGTGACTCCTTTCCTCCTCAGTCCATCCCCCCAATCCCCGGCGCCTGTTTCCTTTTCTTTTTTTTTTTTTTTACACCACTTTCATTTTACATCCTTAAAACACAACGCTTGAGCTGGTGGTGGTATGTGCGAACACGTGTGCTTGTCTGGGTGTGTAGTTAAGTGTGAAAGCGTGTGTGCGTGTTTGTTTAAAATGCTCTCTACCTCTAGGCAGATTAGCCTAATCCATGTCTAATATTTATCCTTTGCTATAAAGCCAATCTTGTTCTGTTTGGTGAGACCAATTCGCTGGGATGGCCCATGGGGTTACTCTGGGCTGAAAGGCAACAGGCAGCCTCAGTTTTTTTTCCTTCTCCCTGGCTGTGGGCTCCTTTGAAATGGGATACGCAGCCTTTAATTGGGCAGGTGTTTTTCTAAGCGTGTCTTTTTGCGCTGTCTTGCAATTTCAGGCTGCGGCGGTGTGTGTGTGTGTAGAGAAAGAAAGGGGGGGTCGTTGGTATAGACAAGGATTGAGTGTGTGTCCTAACCTCTGCTCGGCCTTACATCAACACCAGCTAAGGAAAGGGCCCCCACCTCTGGACCACCTTTAGCCTGAAATGGAGCACTTAAGGTGAGGAGACACAAGCCAGGGCAGCCCCCCTCTCAGACCGCCACATGAGATGCACACTGTCACATGTACTAGAATGTGAAGGGTATTTGGTCTGGAAGACCTGGTTGGTTCTGATCCAAAACCGCAGGACTGTTTGGTTGTTGTGTCCTTTGGTCTCTGTTCTTAAACGGTTGGCCATGTTAGATTCACTACTAGACTGTGGAATCTCAGTAGATCATTTATGGTTACAACTATGGAACGTTTTGTTTATGGTCAAAGCTATAACAAACCTTTCAAAGACGTTTAGAAGGCATTTTCCAAATAACCAGTGGTTTGAACATATTAGACCATTGTGTAGTGGTTCAGAAGACCCTCTCTGGTCCGGACTAAGATCTTTTCATCAGATGGTGATGTGACCCTCTCGCTCCCTCAAAAAGCAGTACACTTCCTGATTTTCCATAGAGGAAATGTGTGTGTGCGAGAATAAAAAAAGACACCTGATCTACCTGTCTGCCTTCACAGTCCAAACCACAAAGTCAACACTGAGGCATTTTTCTCTTCCAGTCTTTACAGTGTAACATTGTAAAAGTCAGGAGCTGAGGGAGATCCCTAGAAAGACAGCTCTTTTTATGGTCATACTGTTGAGTACTGAAAGATATATGGCCAAACACTGACGCACTGCCAAAGACAGCACTCACTTGATCATAGAGCTGGGCTATAGGAACAACATCCATATCAAAGTAAATTGTCTGAATTCATTTAACAGTAAATATAACCATGTGTTTAAAACATTGAAGTGCACCACAGCTTGGTTTTCATGACAATTTAAGCTACTAAAACTAGTAGTAATAGCAGGACTAAAATCACTTAGGTTACACATTGTCTTCTTATATATGATATTGTGACAATATTACATTGTGAGATCCCTGGTGATTTCCAGACGTAAATATTAGCTGGATTGTTGTAGCCATATAAGCAAACTTGCTTAATTTCAAACTTCACATCTGTGTTGGTTCTTAATAGGTTCTTAATGTGATACCCGTCAACATGCCTTAGACATATGCAATACGGAAAGGTTTTGTGTCAACTCTACTTAATATGTACACATAAATATGTATGGTATACACAGAAAGAGAGAGTGGTCATGATCCAGACAGAGACAGAGACTGCACTCTCTAAATAAGGGTTAGATGAAGAATTCCTAACCGCATGAAGTAGGTGAGTATTAAATAGAGCTTTAGCTAACACAGCAGATCCCATTCATTCACTGATAGCAAATCTGCTCATTGCTAGCTCTATTTTCTCTCCCTCTCTTTAAGTCCTACTGGAATAGCTCTCCTAACCACACGGCATAACTGGAATCCTCCCAAAACAGCTGAGAAAGAAGGCTTCAAACACCAGACAAGATACATGTGTTTACCTTGTCAGAAATGGCTCCCAAAGACAGATTAGGAAGTAGTCACAAAGACACTCAAAGGAATTCCCTGTGGAAGGGGAGACATTTCAGGACGGAGAAGCTTCTATATTTAGAGGTTAAATTAGAGATGTCCATAGAGGACACATGAGATTGCTTCTTGTAGAGAACAAATGCTAAAATAAATGACCACAAACACATACACACACACATACAAACACATACATTAAGTGTTGGAAGATTAAGATCTCCCAACATTTTCCAAAAATGCTTGATGCCAGCTGAGTATGTGTGAGAGAGAGACATAGAACTCAAGTGAAAATAATATATTTAAATATTGTTAAAATAATCTAAGTGGGAAGGTATTTCAATGCAAGCAATACATTGTTTTATTAGTGTTTAATTAACTTTTATATATATTAAATACAGAATTATCAACCTTATTTTTAGTACTTTGCGCAGCCCCCCATTTGCAAAGATAACAGCTCTGAGTCATCTCATATAATGTTTGATAAAATGGGAGAAAACACAGGAAGGGAACAGATCCTTCAGTCCTTGATCCTGGCTGGTGGACTCTCGTCTGCAGCTCAACTCACGTTTTCAGGAATGTAGGTCAAAATCTTAAACAGAATATATATACAGTTAGGTACGGAAATAATTGGACACAGACAAGTTTTATTTTGTCTGGTTACCAAAATATATTCAAGTTATAGTGAAATAATGAATATTGTTTAAAGTGCAGTCTCTCAGCTTTAATTCAAGGGTACTCACGTCTAAATTGGAGGAAGGGTTTAGGAATTACAGCTCTTTAATATGTAGCCCCTCTTTTTCAAGGGTCCAAAATAAATTGGACAATTGACTCAAAAGCTGTATCATGGACAGGTGTGGGCTATTCCTTGGTTGTTTCTTCATCAATTAAGCTGTTGCTGTGAACCCACAACATGTGGTCAAAGGAATTCTCAGTGCAAGTGAAACAGGACATACTTAGGCTGGAGTTTTCTGAGATAAAAAGAACACTGGTGAGCTCTGCAACACAAAAAGGCCTGGACGTCCACGGAAGACAACAGTGGTGGATGATCATAGAATCCTTTCCATGGTAAAAAAAGAACCCCTTCACAACATCCAGCAAAGTGAAGAACACTCTCCAGGAGGTAGGCATATCATTATCCAAGTCTACCATAAAAAGAAGACTTCACAAGATCAAAATACAGAGGGTTCACCACAAGGTGCAAAACATTCATAAGCCTCAAGAATAGAAAGGCCAGATTAGACTTTGTCAATAAACATCTAAAAAAGCCAACCCAGTTCTAAAACAGCATTCTTTGGACAGATGAAACTAAGATCAACCTGTACCAGAATGAGGGGCAGAAAAATGTATGCAGAAGACTTGGAATGGCTCATGATCCAAAGCATACCACATCATCTGTAAATCACGTGGAGTCAGTGTGATGGCATGGGCATGCATGGCTTCCAATGGCACTGGGTCACTAGTGTTTATTGATGATGTGACAGAAGACAGAAGCAGCCGGATGAATTCTGAAGTGTATAGGGATATATTGCGAAGTTGTTTGGACGGCGCTTACCTTTACAGATAGACAATGCCCCTAAACATACTGCGAAAGCAACCCAGGCAAAGAAGTTGAATATTCTAATATTCTGCAATGGCAGAGTCAATCACCTGATCTTAACCTGATCGAGCATGCATTTCATTTGCCAAAGACAAAACTTAAGGCAGAAAGACCCATGAACAAACAACTGAAGACAGCTGCAGTAAAGGCCTGGCAAAGCATCACAAAGGAAGAAACCCAGCGTTTGGTGACGTCCATGCATTCCAGACTTCACTGCCTGCAAAAGATTCTTGACAAAGTATTAAAAAATGCATTTATTTACAATTGTGTTAATTTGTCCAATTACATTTGAGCCCCTGAAATAAGGGGACTTTGTATGAAAATGATTGCAATTCTTACACGTTTCATATGATACTTTTGTTCAACCTCTTGAATTAAAGCTGAAAGTTTGCACTTGAATTGCATGTCGGTTGTTTAATTTGAAATCCATTGTGATACAGTGACAGAATTATGAAAATTGTGTCAGTGTCCAAATATTTCCGGACCAAACTGTGTATATACTGTGTGCCGATCAGCCATAACATTATGACCACTGACAGGTGAAGTGAATAACACTGATAATCTTGTTATCATGGCACCTGTAACTGGGTGAGACATATTAGGCAGCAAGTGAACATTCTGTCCTCAAAGTTGATGTGTTAGAAGCAGGAAAAAAGGGCAAGAGTAAGGATCCAAGTGACTTTGACAAGGGACAAAAAAAAGTTAATGCTGGTACTGATAGAAAGGTGTCAGAACACTCAGTGGATTGCAGTGTGTTGTGTATGGCCCAGTCAGGGTGCACATGCTGACCCATGTCCACTGCGGAAGGTGCCTGCAATGGACACGTGAGCATCAGAACTGGACCACAGAGCAATGGAAGAAGGTGGCCTGGTCTGATTAATCAAATGTATTTTTACATCACGTGGATGGCCTGATGTAATGGGTGCATGTGCATCTCTTACTTGGAGATCTGATGGAACCAGGATGCACTATGGGAAGGCATGCCGGCGGAGGCAGTGAGATGCTTTGGGCAATGTTCTGCTGGAAAACCTTGGGTCCTGCCATTCATGCGGATGTTACTTTGAAAGGTACCACCTACCTAAGCATTATTGCAGACCATGTGCACCCTTTCATGGCCATAAAGCAAAAATGGTTCAGGAATGGTTTGAGGAACACAACAACCAGTTCAAGGTGTTGACTTGGCCTCCAAATTCCCCAGATCTAAATACAATCTAGCATCTGTTGGCCCCACCTCGCAACTTACAGGACTTAAAGGATCTGCTGCAAACATCTTGGTGCCAGATACCACAGCACACCTTCAGAGGTCTAGTGAAGTCCATGTCTTCATGGGTAAGTGCTGTTTAGGCGGCAAAAAGGGAACCTACACAATATTAGGCAGGTGGTCATAATGTTATGGCTGATCGGTGTGTGTATGTGTGAGTATATACACTTTGTTATACATATTTTGCTCATATTTCTAGGGGTGCCAATAATTGTGACACAAATGTTTTAGTAATGTTTGAGATGTCTGTGACTGATGTAAAAACATGATGGGGGTAGGATGTCTGTGACTGATGTAAAAACATGATGGGGGTAGGATGTCTGTGACTGATGTAAAAACATGATAGGGGTAGGATGTCTGTGACTGATGTAAAAACATGATGGGGGTAGGATGTCTGTGACTGATGAAAAACACGATGGGGGTAGGATGTCTGTGACTGATGTAAAAACACGATGGGGGTAGGATGTCTGTGACTGATGTAAAAACATGATAGGGGTAGGATGTCTGTGACTGATGTAAAACATGATGGAGGTAGGATGTCTGTGACTGATGTAAAAACATGATGGGGGTAGGATGTCTGTGACTGATGTAAAAACATGATGGGGGTAGGATGTGTGAGACTGATGTAAAAACATGATGGGGGTAGGATGTCTGTGACTGATGTAAAAACATGATAGGGGTAGGATGTCTGTGACTGATGTAAAAACACGATGGGGGTAGGATGTCTGTGACTGATGTAAAAACACGATGGGGGTAGGATGTCTGAGACTGATGTAAAAACACGATGTGGGTAGGATGTCTGTGACTCATGTAAAAACATGATGTGGGTAGGATGTATGTGACTTATGTAAAAACATGATGTGGGTACAGTTTGTTTATGTGTGTAGGGTAGGACTATCAATCTCCTTCTTCAGGCGGACAAAGAGGCAGAACAGACAGACAGGAAATGCAACAGATGTACAGTCAAAATACACAAACACAAGAAGGCCATAACACATCATTGGACCAAGTTCATTTCATGATAAACCTTAAGTAGAGACACCTGATTTTCTTTTACTGACCCAGTCATGGATGGATTGAACAACAGACAAGGCAAGAGAGGAAGAGAGGGTGAGAGAGTCAGAGAAGGGGTGAGAAATAAAGGAAAGAGGGGATAGAGTGTTTCACATATGAACAAATGTGCAGACTGCACACAAACTCTCTACCATCTGTCTCTGAAACCCAGGAATCCATATAACCCTTAATGCCAAAACCTAAAATTAACTTCCATTCTTTTCCCTAAACCTAACCTGTAAGCCAAAACATAATCCTACTGGGAATAGACCAGAATACGTTGTGGGGACTGATCTGTCTGGTTTTTGTGGGAACATCTGGTCCCCACATGTACACATGAACCTGGATCTCACATACAGATACAGACACACACAGACCAGCCCAACACTCAATGTAATGACAGAGCAACACAAACAGTGGAATTAGCAATCAGAATCACTTTAATTCACTAAGTACATACACCTACTCTGAATGGAATGGGTGTAATGGGGCGGCTAGGGGAAGTCTGACGTACATAGATGGTGGCTATAACATATGGATTTACAATAGTACAGTATCTCCAGGTGCAGCAACCACGAACAGACCGTAAGTGCAGTGAAGTGGATCGAGATATCTAACAGTTTAGAGGTGGCAAATGGCAGGTGTATCAGGTGCTGAATAAAAAAGGTTAGGGTTAGTGTGTGTGTGTGTGTGTGTGAGTGAGGGCCAAAGGCAGCTGTTAAAACCAGTGTAATAGCAGGCTGCCTTAGTGATTGGAGCGAGACACACAGAGTCAGATGAGGCGAGGCTTTGAAGAGGAGAAAGAGAGAACCACGTGTAACACTGAAAACAGGCGACCAGACCCCCCACACCTAAGGAGTGGTGGCTGCATACATGTGTCATGAGACAGAGACAACATATATTTATATACAGTATATAGACGGGGTTCTACACCATTTACAGGGAGAACACCAGTAGTGAGATCTATACGGGGAGCAAACCTATTTACAGGGAGCATACCAGTACTTAGTAATATACTCTGAGTATACCAGTACTTAGTAATATACTCTGAGTATACCAGTACTTAGTAATATACCCTGAGTATACCAGTACATAGTAATATACTCTGAGTATACCAGTACATAGTAATATACTCTGAGTATACCAGTACATAGTAATATACTCTGAGCATACCAGTACTTAGTAATATACTCTGAGTATACCAGTACTTAGTAATATACTCTGAGTATACCAGTACTTAGTAATATACTCTGAGTATACCAGTACTTAGTAATATACTCTGAGTATACCAGTACTTAGTAATATACCCTGAGTATACCAGTACATAGTAATATACTCTGAGTATACCAGTACTTAGTAATATACTCTGAGTATACCAGTACTTAGTAATATACTCTGAGTATACCAGTACTTAGTAATATACTCTGAGTATACCAGTACATAGTAATATACTCTGAGTATACCAGTACATAGTAATATACTCTGAGTATACCAGTACTTAGTAATATACCCTGAGTATACCAGTACATAGTAATATACTCTGAGTATACCAGTACTTAGTAATATACTCTGAGTATACCAGTACTTAGTAATATACTCTGAGTATACCAGTACTTAGTAATATACTCTGAGTATACCAGTACTTAGTAATAAACTCTGAGTATACCAATACTTATTAATATACTCTGAGGATACCAGTACTTAGTAATATACTCTGAGTATACCAGTACTTAGTAATATACTCTGAGTATACCAGTACTTAGTAATGTACTCTGAGTATACCAGTACTTAGTAATATACTCTGAGTGTACCAAGACTTATTAATATACTCTGAGTATACCAGTACTTAGTAATATACTCTGAGTATACCAGTACTTAGTAATATACTCTGAGTATACCAGTACTTAGTAATATACTCTGAGTATACCAGTACTTAGTAATGTACTCTGAGTATACCAGTACTTAGTAATATACTCTGAGTGTACCAAGACTTATTAATATACTCTGAGTATACCAGTACTTAGTAATATACTCTGAGTATACCAGTACTTAGTAATATACTCTGAGTATACCAGTACTTAGTAATATACTCTGAGTATACCAGTACAGAGTCAGACAAGAGAGATCTATAAGGTCTATGTACATATAGGTGGGGTCAGGTGACAAGGCAACAGGATACATAATAAACAGTAGCAGGAGCGTATGATGGGAGAAAAAGTATGTGTGTGTGAGTGAGTGTGTGTGTGTTTAGCGTCAGTAGGCATGTGCACGTGTGTGGTTAGAGTCCAGTTCTTGCATAAAATCAGAACTAAAGATTCAGTGCAAAAAGCAGAGCATGCAGAGAGACTGGGGAGCCATTGAGTAATCAGTCTGATATCCATCAAGACAACTATCCCTGTAACCATGCGTCTGTAGGTTAATTAACTGGTTAAGAAGAAACCACAGCCAATGTCCTAAAATACTGGTGTGGGAGTAACAGTATAGCATTGTCAAAACAATTATATTGTAGACTGAAGAATCTACTGACCTGTACAAAAATCTGCTCAACCATTTACATTAATGAAGATGCTGGCTTAAAGGTACTTGATGTTGGCTTCCACACACCACTGTACAGCGCCTGGTGGGGGTGCAGTGCATGGTAATGAACTGAGGCTTGTTGTGGGTGTCTGTGGGCAGTCCCCAGGGGGAGACGGTTGCCGCCGGTGATGTTGGAAATGTAAACAACTTTTGCGTTTACAGTCAATTGAAAAAGCAACATCTTTGGGGTTTGTAACAAATGAGTGTTTACATATAGAGTGACAGGGCTTTGGTCATACAGAAGTCTGCTGACTGTGTGTGTGTGTGTGTGTGTGTGTGTGTAATTTGGAAGCCGACCAGAGAGGCCGGATGACAAAGATCCGCTTAAGACACACGCGCGCACACACACCACAGGCTGAAACAAGCACACACTTATACAAGCAGACCATCAGCCTTTAAATGGGATGTGAGATAAGGACTACCTCAGCCCTGACAGAAGACATTCACTGGACATCATCAGAATGGAGACCCCAACAGTCTCACTGCCCACTTCTCAAGCCACGCTTCACAACTGATAAGGTCATGACAGTCAGAACCTGTCCAAATTATTAAGAACAGCTTCAACGCATCTGCCACAACAGAACAGTATTTAACTACCACATTGAACAACCCCAATTTGAACTACAGAAAAGTCCTACCGGTATGACCTCCCAACCTCGCCAAGCAGACCTCTAACCAGGTCCACCGTGGTCAACGACCCACAGGCATGCTGTCAGTTCATTACAACTCCTAAACTTGAACGGGCAAAGCACCCAAAAAAGCATGGATTTGGGGGTCTTTGGGATGGAAACGATGGTGAATGTTTCCTCGCTCCACTGGTTCCATATTCACTAGCCTGGTGGACAATACAGCCCCTGTCTCCGTCAACGCGCTGATCTAGTATGTTAAACATAGACACTTCAGCCACTGGAAACTAGGGACGGAACTACTGAAGGGAAACAGCCAAGCTAATTGGTTACCCTGCGCACTTCTACATGTGAAGGGTGACTGCTAAAGAGGCGCCCGGGTTGAAGAGGAGGAACGAGGAAGAAGTGGGGGTAAAGAAGTTTTGCCGGCGCAATAAAGCACAGTGCACCACGAAGGAAGTAACACAGAGACAAACACACGGGTTGGTGTTAAAACTCAATGACCCGTGGGGGAGGTGGTCGGACACACACAGATGTAGGCCGGGGAGTGTGTGGGAACGCCCTGAACAGGGCTGTGAATGAGACGCGTGCTCTTCTCTCCAGCCCTAAAACCTTTAACGGGGGAACTAGGGTTTACTAGGCATTCTCACAGCCAGGGGTTAACACTGGGACAACGGAGTGCACGCACACACACACACACGAATGCACACACACACACTCACACACCTCAACGTGACAGGATTTATTAGGAATTCTAAGTGGGAGTGGTTTAGGGGACCATTACAGGCTATAGTGAACGCTAATGAAGAGAAAATGCTTTCACTCACACAGACACACAGACACACTCAAACAGACACACCGACCCACACACACACACCGACCCACACACACACACACAATGCAGACTCATAAAACACACCAGCAGGTGAACAGAGAAACACACCAACTCCGTGTGGCTGACCTGGCATCATGACGGGGGTGGGGGCGTTGGCCTCAGAGGCCAGCGACAGCCGTCCTCCCTTGCCCAGGCGGTCACACAGCAGGGTGATGTGCTTCTTCAGACGGGCCGTGTCCTTGGGCATGCTGAGCTGGGCCGTGGACAGGGACAGGGCCTGGTCTTTAGGGCTGCGAGACAGACAGGTCCGCAGGAGGTGAGACACAGCCGCGTCCACACTCTCCTCCCAACCCTGAAACAGACGGACAAACCAGAGTTTGAGACGGAGCGCTGCCCAGTGACCGTGAGGGAGGGAGAAAAAAAAGAAAACTGCTTTGGACGTCAATGGACAGCTCAGAACAGAGAGCCAGAGAGAGAAGTGGATCCTGAGGTACATATGAATGTCAAAAAGAGGACTGAAAGGGGGTTGGAATCAGGTCCAGGATGAGGAACTTTAATGTCTTCAAGTGTTTCGGTAGAGGCCCAGATAGTGTTACGTTAGTTACTACATCATCAGTGTGTTCGGTACCAATACGGAGGAAATGGTGACCCCACAGTCACCTGAAACACTGGTCTCTGCATGTGACCCTGAATGAACCCCTATCAACACTTCACACAACCCAAATGTCAGTCCTGGAGAAATAGCTAAATATCTAGCCTGGCCATCTGCCTCTCCCAAATCCACAGGTACCCAGTACCCCCACCCCAGCCTGGGCCGAGGCAGGCCGTGGGGGTGTTGACAGGTACCCGGGGGGGGGCGCAGTGGCTGGCCCCTGCCGTCATGCCGACAGGCCTCTAATGAGCCCTAATGACAGGTAATCAGCTCTGTAATGATGATGACAGGGAGGATTCCGGACATTATGGGGGTGGGGGGATTTGGGGGGGGTGGGGGTGGGGGCAAAAGACAGAGGCAGACGGAGGAATGGAGGAAGAAATAAAAGGTGAGAGAGAGAAACGAGGAAGACAAACAGAACGTAGACCTCACTCGGGAAACAGATACAGATTTCACCAACTGGTTAACAATCATCAACGTTTGGTGCCTCAATGAAACGGAGTAACAATGAATGGAAATAAGACAGATCAATCTGGAGGAGGAATCAAAGACATCCTCCATGCCGAGGACGATCTTGCCTGTGCGTCGCTGACAGACATCTTCGTTTGTGATTAAGAGGAAGGGAAGGTCAGACAAAGAAGGGCCCCTGGAAAAAAGGGTCCCTAAGTCATAAACGGCTGCTGTGTGTGCAGAGCCATGTTGTGGTGGGAACCATCTGGTCACATATGGTTCCTCACCAGAGACCCTGGCCAACCCCAGCCTTCCTACCGTTCTCCAGGCTACCCCGCTGTTTCCTACCGTCTACACAGAGTGAAAACAATCCCAAAACGATGTTTCAAAAAAAGAAAATATCTGCTGAGTTGCACCTTGGTGGGGGTGGATGAAGTGACCAGCCCCTCTACAACATGAGGCAGATTGGGGACGCCCAGTGGAGATTAGTTTGAGACGACGGAGAACAAAGTGGGGTCTGTCATTGAGCCAGTCCCCTATGGACTCACAGAAGGTCATCCTCCACAGTTCACAAGCTGAACTGGAAAAATCATCTGAAGACGAGACAAGAGACTGTAAATACCAGTAAATCAAATCCCCTGAATGAATCAATGAACCAGCCTAAGAAAGAACACATCCGAGATATATATTTGATAGATTTTGTACTTTCACATAAGGACCTGATGTAAAAGAAAACAGCACAGTATATCATCACTTTTCATATATTTTTCAAGCTGATTTTATTGCATTTTACAATATACATTACTTCCACAATCTAATTATCATTGTACTTCGTACTGTCCTTGTTTTTTTGAATATCAGTCGAGGGGAGAACACATTAAAGGAAAGAGACAGATAGCTATGGAGAAAGATGGTTTGGGGAGGGGAAGGGGCAAAGGGGTAGAGGTTTCTAGCACTAGTTAGTTAAAACTTCAGGGTGGGAACAGAAATAGAAGTGAGACATTAAGAGTCAGCAGCTCTATATTTGCAGCAGAGCGGAAAGCGGGGGAGATAAACGGAGTGAAGCAGAGGGAGAACAAGGGAGAGAAAAGAAAACCAGGGGAAGGAGGAGGGCGTTCTGGTTGGCCTCACCACTCCGCAGGTCGGGCCAAGCTAAACAGGCACCCCTTCAATTACCAGAGATACGTTTCCTGTGACACTTCTCTCGTCTCTTTCTCTGTTCTCCTACACCTAATTTGTTCTCCTCTTTTCCTCTCTGCCTGTCTCCTTATCTCCTTCCCTCCTTCAGCAATCTTCTCTCCTCTCCAGTCTTTCTCTGAAGGTTTACTTGGGCTGAGAGATCTGATGATTTATCTGTCATGAAGGACAGGAGA
This sequence comes from Esox lucius, assembly GCF_011004845.1. Lineage (NCBI taxonomy): Eukaryota > Metazoa > Chordata > Actinopteri > Esociformes > Esocidae > Esox > Esox lucius. The sequence goes on along the minus strand of NC_047588.1, from coordinate 16,369,146 downwards.
CAAACATCTCTCTCCTCTCCAGTCCTGGTTGAACCAGCATACGGCCAGCGCTCCAGGTTATCATCCAGAGCAAGTAGCAGTTAGATTCAGCCCCTGGGAAAAGTGTGTTGGAGTACATGACCGGGGTCGAGGAAACTATTTGTCTTATACATACCCCACATTATGTCTATTTTAAATGTTCAAATCCTAAATAAAACATTTAGCAGAGAATTAACAAAAACATTGTTGGGGCCATAAAAACAACCCTTGCGTGACAGTTTTGACTAGCAAGCCACCTACTGCTTAGCCCCGATCTAGAAAGCCTCTATCTCCAACATCTCCCATTCTCACCTAATTCCGTTCTCTCTTCTTTAATCCATTCTACCACTCCCCCCAATCCTTCACAGTAGCTTTATTCCAATCCACAGAATTCCAAGGACTTATCCCAATTGGAATTCCAGCCCTGGGAGCGTCTGCGAGGACAGACAATCTCGTTCACCTGTGATGACCTAACCTGAGTGAAAAGATTCTAAAGAGGTCAAAGGGGTAAGACAAGGTGCCAAAGACATACATCTATCTCTCTATCTCTCTCTCACACACGCACGCATGCGCACATGCATACACGCGCACACACACACATCTTCGTGTGTGTGTGTGTGTATCTGGCCCCCTCTCCTCTGTACAGTCCATGACCTATCTAGTTTTGACCAGGGAGAGGGGTGCTCCCTAAAATAGAGCATCTCTTCACAACTCTGGGCTAATACAGCGGGCATGACCCTAATTACCTTTAATTAACTTAATCCCATTGACAAGAGCAACCGCAACAACAAACACAGGCAAATCCACAGACACACAGATCACTCTCTGTGACTCCATCTCTCCGGGACCTCATCAGACACATCCAGGTGCTGCCTATTTATGGCCCAGCTGAGCCCATGTCTGCTCGGATGTGTGTGTGTGTGTGTGTGTACAGTGTATGGAGATGAAAGAGAAAGTGCGTGTGTGCATGTGTAATTGTGCAGAGTTCTCTGTCACAGTGAATTTGTGCTTGCCGATTTCAACGTGTGAGTATGTGCCATCTGTCCTAACCTTCTGTGTTGGTGTGAACTGGGTAAAACAGACAGGGCCTTGCTGTGTACAGGAGTGCTGTCTGGGTCATGTGTTTCTGCACACGGGGGACTGTGATACAGGCCGGCTACAGAACGACTCTTTATGTCCCTAAATCTCACGCATTCTCCCTCTCCCACACACACACTTTCCCACTCTCCAGGAGTGTGCACCCCTCGGGTCCGTAAGGAAGGGAAATCTTTCGTCATATAATGCGGACTCACGGAGGGCTTCTCTCAACACACCTGTTTATGTGACAGTCTGAAGGAATAACAGAACAGCTCCCCTGCGACACACAACTCAACAAGACCCCGTAGTCTGGTCGCCTAGACAACCCCCACGCCTTTTCACTGCCTCTGGCGTCCATGAACAACTGGGCAGCAGGGAGTTTAAAAGGCTTCTGTCGATGTTCAGCAGCAAATACTGGAGCGGAATCACAGAAAGGCTTTAGAGGAGATAACTGAGGTAGTGTGTGAGCTGACTCCAGGGTCAGAGGGATAGAGGGACAGTGTGTGTGTGTGTGTGTGTGTGTTCACCAGCTGGGGTGTGTCCTGTAGCAGGGGCAGGAGCGTAGCCTCCAGGATGGCTTTCTGGTCCGTGCTGAGGCCCTGCCACAGGGTAACCAGGAGGATGAGGAGGTGGGTGGCACTACGCAGCCGGGCAAACGCCTGGTCCAGACACGCCCGGTTCTCCTCCGCCGCGTCCGCCAACGCTATCACCTGACGGAGAGAGAGGGCGATGGAATGATCACACAACTCGTTATTCACTCACACGCCTGCTCCTTTTAGGCAATAAGTCAAACTCGACCAAGTTCAGACTGGCTTCGGGGGCAACGACTCCAACTGGGTTTCCAGGATGTCGCTGCTGTTCAGTAGAACCATAAGCCCCGAGGAAAACAAGGTCGACCCGGAGATTCATCCAGGTCGTCCATGGGTATCTCTCTTTAAGACTTGGTGATCATCAGAAACATCTGTAAGAGTCATATTATTTGGCCCTGGAGGCTCTAGGTGTGGTCTGAGAGATGAACCAGAACAGGAGGTCAGCCCCTCCATTTTGGGAACGGATAAGAGAGACAACAACAACTGGCGCTGACAGAAGAAGACAGATGAAGGTGGAGAGAACAAGAAAAGGCAGGTCATAGAGGGAGTCAAGAGGAGGCCAGGGGAAAGGAGAGTGGATGGAGTCAAGAGGAGGCCAGGGGAGAGAGGAGGTGCCCTGCTGGGGGATGGGTGACAAATGAGAAAGGGGGCGTCTGTTTCACCGAGGCACATTCAATCATCTTTCAGCTAACGTAAACCTACTGTAACACTGGGCAGTTAGTGTTTGCTCTAGTGGGAGAGAAGTACAATACAATATGACGTTTGGCAACACCCATGTACATTTACAATGTTTACAGAAACACACAGAGACATACAGGTAGGAATGAGCTACTGTACATCAAACTCACCAGCGTAACCATTTACCCAGAACCCCCCAGGCTCATGGATCCCCCAGCAACCGTTTCACTCAGCTAAATGTTAAACAAGAGTCTCAACCCCCCAAACCCACCCCTCCACATACCAACAAATAACCTCTAGAGGAAAGAGACTTTCAAACGGGTGAATTTGCTAGTAAAGATTGGTGTGTATTGATAAAAAGGGCCGCTGAGGTTCCCTGTCAAGGGCTGCATTGTGTGGGACCAAACGCAGCGCTGATTGATGCCAGCTGAGGGAAACACAAAGGCACATTTAGACAGAAAGGCCAGGACACCACACTCATTCATAGGGGTTAAAGTGAACAGCCAGGACACCACGCTCATTCATATGGGTTAAAGTGAACAGCCATGACACCACGCTCATTCATATGGGTTAAAGTGAACAGCCATGACACCACACTCATTCATATGGGTTAAAGTGAACAGCCAGGACACCACGCTCATTCATATGGGTTAAAGTGAACAGCCAGGACACAACACTCATTCATATGGGTTAAAGTGAACAGCCAGGACACCACACTCATTCATATGGGTTAAAGTGAACAGCCAGGACACAACACTCATTCATATGGGTTAAAGTGAACAGCCAGGACACCACACTCATTCATATGGGTTAAAGTGAACAGCCAGGACACCACACTCATTCATATGGGTTATAGTAAACAGCCAGGAGACCATGTTCATTCATAGGGTTTGTAGTGAACAGCCAGGACACCATGCTCATTCATGGGTTTCAGTTGAATTCATAGACTAGTCATAACTCAGTCAACAGATTGGTGTATTACCAAAACCTCAATAGAAGGCTGAGTTAAGGTTTACAGTTTACTAAACCAGAACACAAGCATGCAATAATTCAACTTTGAGCCAATGAGAGGACTAGGCATTAATATAACAGCTATAACCATTCAGGCCTACACACCATGATTTTTAAACCCCAGCAGACAGAACTGAACACCAACTGATATGTTGCATTCATAAAAAGGGAGAATGAGTGTTAGCATGTGTGCCAATCTGGAGGAGGTCTGGGTGTCCTCAACCAGAAACTTGTTTTGCATTTTTAAAACCGTTTACTCTGAATCGGTATTGTTTAACAGGCGGAATTCATGCTTACTGGGCGGCAGACAAACAGATGATTGGGTTTTTGCCATAATGAATAACGTTAAAAGATTACTATCTAACTGGATTACTAACCTATCACCTTCCCTAAAAGACTCAACCACAGTGAGTCTGTGACTCACAAACATACCGCCTCCTCTCCTGTCAATCATCATCCAACCATGGTGATTGATTGACAGGACAGATTTAAAACAACAGTGCTTGACTTGATTGATAAAAGTGTCTGCGCTTACGGGGGAAGGAGGTGCTGTTTCTAGGTGCCCGCTCTCCACAACACTGTGCATTCAATATTCTATCAGTGGTGCAGGAACTGAAACAAGTGCTGGTACCAGGTCACAGTCAAGCACCAGGTCAGACTGAACATTACATCACACATGAGAGGGTTATGGATGTGGCTACAGGTGTAGGAATCAGACCGAGCCATTGGTCATGTTTGGGAGTGTGTGGGTGTGTGTGTGTTTGCATGTATATGTATCTGTACACGCGTGTGGGGTCCTGGTAGGGGCAGGAATGAGAAGGGCCTGGGGGGGTCCATCTCCATCCGCTCCCAAAATACCCATCAGTAGGACCACAGTGTTACAGAGGCCAGGCCACTATTTTCCCCTGCAGGGACATTTTACCGAAATTACACCAGGCTAAAAATACTGTGGTCCCCGTTGGGCTAGCACATCCTCGACCAAACACAAGTCCTCAAAGAAAACATGTTATTCCTGGAAGGCCAAAGCCACAGAAGGAGAGGCTTAAATACATATAGCCTGAACACGCACACCAATCACATGAACACACGCACACACGCACACACGCACACACGCACACACGCACACACACACACACACACACACACACACACACACGTCTTGCACACACACAATGTAGCCAACCTATCAAACACAAGGGGGGGGCATTTTTACATGGTAGGTGATGGATCCTGTAGAGGTAGTGGTGCTGGTTTGCACCTTGGGGAGAAAAAGAAATACACTTTTGATGGGCTAAATGTAGTCAGAATATGAGTCTAAACTTTACATTCATGTAAAGCACACATCTATTAGAGAATGTTTGTGTGTGTGTCCAATTTAACTGGCAGATTAGACACTTCCTGCTCAGTCAGCCACTGCAAGCTCAATGGACACTGTCCAAACCCTCCAAACCACTCACACAAACACACCACCCACACGCTGAACGAACACACACACACACACACACACACACACACCAGAGAGCTGTGCACTATCTCTGTCAGGGGAAAATGACAGTGGTGTCTTTGGCAGAGCGCTACGTGGCGAAACTCATCTGTTGTTGGCGACGAGAATATACAACAGGATGAAGTGAAAGAGAGAAAGAGGACACAGGGAGACAGAGAGCAGGAGGCCAGAGAGGGGGGGGGGGTTATTTAATGAATAAAACAACATTTTATATAACTAATTTAGCTGACACGATTTCTTGCCCTTAAAATCTGATCATTTGGATTGTTAGGGAGAAAAAGCATGAACCCAAACAGCCCTGATAGAATGGTATAGAGAAAACCTACTTACCTGGATGCACTGTAATTAGACATCTTCATCTTTTTCCAACAGCTCTTACACAAAGGGAATTATGATAACACAGGGAAATCTGAGATTCTATTAACTTACATGTTGTTTTTTGACTTATATTGAGACTTAAACCACCCCCACCGAAATCGTCTCTCTCTAACATCTCCCAGCGTAGGTCGTGGTGCCTGCGAGCCAGGGAACGCTGCTGTCAGCCTGAGTGACCAGTGTGACAGGAACCGGACTGGCGTGGCGAGATGTGCTTGGAGGAAACATGTTGATATTCAACCATCTCGTACTTGCAGTGGAGATTCCACGACAGGATATAACAGGGATATAACAGGATATAACCCCATTACTCCGTCCCTGAAGCCAAACATGGACTCAGTCTTAGTGCCGTAGTGTAGATGATGGGACGTCAAAGGGTTTTGCAAGATACGACCCTAAGAAATAACTTGTTCTTGGGGCATGAATAGTATATTCATAGATACATATTACCAGCACTGGTTCAAACAGAGTTTAAAGGAGGGGATCTCAAAGACTCCATATCCAGGTTTGGTTAATATCGGGTACATTTTGAAGCACCCACCAAACATAGCAGGTCTAGCAATTCTTAAAAGAAGGAAGATAATCTCAAATCTGTAAGTACAGTATCTGATTTAGTTATGTCCAGCAAAGTCAAAGGTTTCCTCAGCAAATCAAAGGAGGCAAATCATTTCTTCAGAACTGCAAATAGGTAGGGCAATTCTGCCTGATCTAAAGTTTCTACAAGTCATCCACAGTAAGCAGGTCATTACAAAGAAATTGGATAAAGAGAAACAGGGGCGAAAAACAAAGTGAAAGGAGAAAGACTAGAACCTTAGAGTACAAAGGCTCCTAACGGGCTAGTTCACTTACCTCTCTCTATTGGCTGGTTCCTATCCTGTTTTCCAAAATGAGCCTACTTAGGCACATTAGGTATGGCCAAATCCATACCATGGAACAGATTTATAACGGTGTACCATTTCTATTGTCCATAGTCCTGTACACAGCCTTAAGTTGGGATGCTGTGTGCATTGTCTAAACATGGAAGCAACAGAAGGACAGCATTCCCCAGGGCCTCCAGGAAGAGATAGGATAGGAAAATCATGGAGGGGGCAGCCCTTTTCAATTTGTTCAAGCATGCCAACTTCTGCATGGGCCCTCCAAGTACACAGTTTTATCTGTCAGAATTTCTTTCTTACCCGTCAAGCACACTTTTTCCTCCAGCTCTATGTTTAATCACATACAGTCATCATTTCAATGGTAGCAATAAGCTGGTAATAAAACACACTGACGTGCCAATGGAATCCACTGTTGCATTAAGCCCAACGATATCTTGAATTTCTGTACAATGTGCAGATTCTCAAAGCTAGTTGACAAGTCGACCAACTATGACCAAATGTTCGAGTAGTGCATCCTCCAAGGACAAAGGGGGTCAGGTCATAGCTGGAGAAGGAAGAGGCAATCAGATGTAACATTAGATGGTAGATGACGGTGACTGAACATGCTGATGATCTTGTAGAGGGCAAGTCTGGGAAACAGACAGAGCCTAATAGCAGCTGGACTTCTTTTCTGTGTAGCACACACTTGGGTAATCCCCAGAAGCCCTGGGTGCCAGAAACCTCACATCTACATAGAAGAGAATATTAGCAACCAGTCCTCACAACAAGTCCCCTACCTCCTCGCTGCAATATCCCCCCTAACTTTCAGGCTTCAGGCAACTCATCAATTCATTGTTTTGAAAACTGAGGAACTAGCCGCCAAATTAAACAACAAAGCTGGCAAATGTTTCTCTGTGTCAAAGAGAAACATTTGCCAGATATTTAGCTACAGCTACCCAAGCCAAAAAGTGTTAACTTGTCAGTTAATTTGCAAGTGCGTGCCTTAAAAACACCAGTTACGTATGCCTGAGCACAGAGCTCCTATAAATTAGTTATTTCTAAGTGTTATTATTTTTGGTCTTCAATCAACCATTTCCTTTGCCACAACGTTGACTTTTATTGAATAAATCTGGTATTTCAGAGTACTTGCAAATTGACTGAAAGGTTAACATGGTTTGACAGCTAGCTATTGCTAGCTAGTTGGCTAGTGCTTTAAGTTAGTACCAGCTTTTAGTTTCACTTAGCTGCCTACTGCAGATCTTTTGAGATCAGATAGAGGAGATTAAGCAGTTCTGAGGAAATAGACTCGTATTGAGGACAACTAGCTACCATTCCGAATTTAGGTAATGATTTTCTGGCTCCACAAATGGATGCTACTCAGAACGGAAGAGGAAAATAGTCCAGCAGCTTTAAGAGAAGGCTGTTTCATTCTAAACAGATCAGACTCCATCATCTACAATCCCCTGACCACCTATCTCCCCTCAAGCCATGACCTGACCCACTCCATCTTCTGAGGGTGCGCATTCACACGCACACAGACACACGAACACAGACATACACATGAACACACACACACACATGAACACACACACGAACACACACACACATGAAAGACAGTGTTTGGACAAGGAGAGAGTGAGAAAGTGAGTGTCTTACAGATTCTCTACAAAACAGAATGGTTGGCCTTTTAATAACACTCATTTGAAAAAAGTGATTGTCCATTGGAATGTCCATTGTTTTGTTCGAGGGCAGAACATTTGGTTTGCATTTAAGGTTTTGAGAGAAAAAGACGGAGCTTGAGAGACGGCAACACAGAAACACGTTCAGGCGACAGTAACTGAGAGAAGGGAAGCGCCTGAGAGATTTGAAGTGATTAGCATCTTGCTCGACGATGGATGGGGCAGAGACAGACAGTAACTGCTTTTGTCTTTGGTCACGGCCCCGGCGCAGCTGGCACAGATAACACTGTCTTCTCAGTCCAGATAAGAGAGAGGATGATCTGGCAACACACTGCCCTTGTTTACAGAAGCCTTCACGAGAGGATAAAGAGAGGAGAAAAAAGTGGGGATAGTGATAAGATCTGGCAACCCACACAGGGGCAACCTGAGATGGGTTATCAGCGGTGGTGGCAGGCTCCAAACCACACCGCCAAGATAAAGCGGCCCTTCTCCACCGCCATCCTCCTCTCCTCCACCCCTCCTCCTCTCTTCTCATCAATCTTCCTCTTCATCCTCCTCTCTCTTCCCATTCATCCTCAGCGACTCCTCTTCTCTGCTCATCCTTCTCCCCACCCTCCTCCATGTGGTTTATGATGTACTCTCATTCTAGATGTTGCAGCCAGGCTCCAGACCAGATGTGTTATGTATTGGAACACAGCTGTGTGTCCTAAGTGTCTTCTGCATCCACTAACTGTCAGCTTTTCAGATTAGACATGTATCTGAAAGGTCTTCCATAGCTCTTCATTCTCAACTGCATGTAAATGGTCCAGTATCATCAAAGCCAGTACGAGCCGCGTGTTCATGCTCATATAGTGTCATAGACATTGTTCTTGCTCACAGATCTTTATTTAAAACCCTTCCTAGACTATCATAGAAAGATCTTCACTTTCATTTTCCCCGTGAGAGGAGGGAGTGTGTGACAGCAGAGGACCTGGTGGGGTTTTGTTTTTCCTCAGAGAAACAACGAACCACCAAATAAGAGACTGACACTTCACTAGACAACACAACTATATTTCAGCTGTCGCTTCACGATTCAAACCAGACTTAAAACCCAGGACACACGGTGTGAACACCATAACGTTCCAGGACATGACACGGGAACATCAAACAACCCGCACGTCCCTCCCTACAGGAGGTCCAACACACAGCACACCCACAGCTCCCCTTCCAGGCAGCCACTAGGGCCACCGGTTCCTCCCATGAGTCTGGGTGGTCCGGCCTAACTGCTCCAGACAGGGGGCTCAACTACAGACACACCCTGCCAGAGACACCTAGCCTGGGGTTACCAAGAGGGACATGCAGGCCTCACCAGCACAGCTCCAGACCTCCTGAAATAAACCTGTGAGTTGAGGGAGCAATGCTTAGTGGTTCCAACTAGGCCCACCAAGAGTGTAGATAATGGGCCGTTGCCTTGGTCCAAATGTTAAGGAAGGTGGCCGCAGAGATGGTGTGCGCTACGTCTGTAATAAGTACACGTCTCAAGAAAATCTCCAGTGCACACAGCTGTGTGGAGAGGTCAAAGTTCAGATACATACAAACTCCAACACACCAGCTCCGTGGGTGAACAAAAACACTGATATACCGAGACACGTGTGGACACACACACTCACACACACACCTACACACACTCACACACACACACTCACACACACTCACACACACTCACACACACTCACACACACACACTCACACACACCCACACACACTCCAAAAGAGAAACTCACACACAGTCACGATGCACTCATTTCCCATTTATCTTGGCTCTTTAGAAGTCCAATAAGTCATTGTATCTGGTGTAAGTTGGCCTGAAGGGCTAGGTCTGACATCGCAGCTGGGAGTCTGAGGACTTAGCTTGGCATGAATACACACAGGGTTGTGTGTGTGTGTGTGTGATCACGAATAAGTGTGTATTTCAAACTCATTCAATCTGTCCATACAAGTCAAAACATATGTTTTACACAGGCTGGAATGACCTGGCTGGCCGTCTTCACTGGATGTAAAACACACACAACACAGGCTACACACGCAGGCACACAGGTGCTCTGTCTCTCTGACACAGACATGCTCATATTCAGTTTTTCATGTCCATCTTTCAATCTCCTCTCAGTCACGAGCAACTGACAGACAACAGACACAGTTATCTCCACACAGACAGCAGCTTAAAAACAGAAAGTGGATTGCATAGGTATTCACCCCCCTTGGACATTTTCTGATGTTTCATTGCAATTGAAATGTATGTAGTAATGCTTTTTTGTGATTAATCTAAACAAAATGTTGCCCAACGTCAAAGTGAAAATAACCTATTTTAATAAATTCAATAACTAAACCACATAAATCCTTTAAGTTACACAGACCCACCTTGTGTGAATTAATACGGATTTAGATTTATTTTTAAATGACTACACCCCTTCTGTCCCCCACTAATACAACATCTATAAGGTCCCACAGTCTTGAATTTCAAGCACAATTTCAACAGTGTATAACCTGGGAGATTGTTTTAAAGTCTCATAAAGGGGAGTGATTGGGGGATGGGTAACCATATAAATCAGACATTTTTAGTATTGTCAATTTAATTATCTGAGTCTGGATGATGTACATTATTAAACCAGCCAGACTCATCAATCTGAACTGAGCTGCAGGACAGGAAGGAAACTGCTCAGTGATGTCATCATGAGGTCATTTTAAATTCACCAATGTTGAATAGAAGAAAAGAATAGACGAGTTCAATTGTTGTAAAGAGAGAAAAATCTATTTTATAAATACTCTTAAAAAAAAAAAAGATTGACAAGAATATAGAATATCATAAAGAATAGGCTATAGAATAAAAATATATATATTTCAAAAAGTGCATCATACATCAAGTTAACAACGTTAAAATTGTTGTGAAAGATATACTCATTTTGGATTAAATGCAAAGCTCTACATCAGGGACAAATCCAAAACAACATAGAGGAACTGCTTTCTTATTTTTAAGCATGGTGCTGCCTGCTTCATGGTATGGGTATGCTTAAACCATTAAAACGCCAGTAGAAACTCTTATACACCGATCAGCCATAACATTATGACCACTGACAGGTGAAGTGAATGACACTGATAATCTTGTCATCATGGCACCTGTCAGTGGGTGGGATATATTAGGCAGCAAGTGAACATTCTGTCCTCAAAGCGTACGTATGTGTTAGAAGCAGGAAAAATGGGCATCTGAGCGACTCTGATAAGGGCCAAATTGTGATGGCTAGACGACTGGGTCAGAGCATCTCCAAAACTGCAGCCCTTGTGGGGTGTTCCTTGTCTGCAGTGGTCAGTATCTATCAAGAAAAGTGGAAGGAAGGAAAAGCAGTGAACCGGCGACAGGGTTCACTGAGGCCAAGGCTCATTCATGCATGTGGGGAGTGAAGGCTGGCCCGTCTGGTCCGATCCAAGAGACAAACTACTGTAGCTCAAATTGCTGAAAAGGTTAATTCTGGTACTGATAGAAAGGTGTCAGAACACACATTGCATCACAATTTGTTGCATAGGGGGTTGCGTAGTCACAGACCAGTCAGGGTGACCATGCTGACCCCTGTCAACTGCCGAAAGCGCATTCTCCTGCTGGAATCTTTCCAGCAAAAAATGGTTCAGGAATGGTTTGAGGAACACAACAACGAGTTCAAGGTGTTAACTTGGCCTCCAAATTCCCCAGATCTCAATCCAATCGAGCATCTGTGGGATGTGCTGGACAAACAGGACTTAAAGGATCTGCTGCTAATGTCTTGGTGCCAGATACCACAGCACACCTTCAGAGGTCTGGAAAAGGGAGATAAACTATCAACAATTCGTGAAGCAAAAAATAATAAGCTGCCAGTAGGGGTATGGGCAAACTTCACTAAAACATCCATATACACTGCTCATGCTTAACACGTAATCCTCAGAGTATAACACCAAGTCAGTTAAACTTCAGGGACATCAATCTGTCCAGTTAGGAAGCATAAGCGATTGTGAATCAATGTCACCTGTTTTGGTGCAAATGAAAGTGACAACAGGTGCTCTGGAGGCAACAGCAAGACAACCCCCAAAAAGAGAATGGTTTTGCTGGTGGTAGCCACAGACAATAGCTCTCTCCTTATCCTTCCTGACGAATTGTTCTCTAGTTTTGCTAGTGTCCTTGTCACTACTCACTACCGTGTGGAAACGCTGCGGTGTATGGTATGCAACATCATCCAGCATGACTGGTTTGGCGGTGGGTCAGTGATGGTCTGGGGAGGCATATCCTTGGAGGGTCGCATTGTCAGACCTTACACAGGTGCAGTGGGCCTTGGGTTCCGTCTGGTACAGGACAAAAGGCAGTTCCTAGATGATGGAGGTATTGATGCCATTGACTGGTCTGAATCCAATTGAGAACCTCTGCGACGTTGTGTATTGGTGGATCCAACGGCACCAAGTAGCACCACCGGCTGTCCAGGAGTTCACTGACGCACTGATCCAGGTCTTGGAGGAGATCCCACAGGACACTCTGCACCGTCTCATCAGGAGCACAGCCCAGACGTTGTCTGGAGTGCATACAGGCACGTGGGAGCCATACACACTACTGAGTCTCATTATGAGTTGCCTGTGATTGTTGGAACAGCCTGTGATTTCAATTGTTTACTTAGATTTTTGGTGTGTGTTTGAATCCAGCCTTCAATCATTTGGTGATTTTGGTTTGCATTGATCATTGATGTAATTTTGTTCCCAACGAATTACACAATGTACAGTAAAGATTTTGATCTTTAATATATTTCTTTCGAGGCCCGATGTGTGATTTAAGTGTTCCCTTAATTTTTTTGAGCCGTGTATATCGTCATTCAGTAGGAAATGTCTTCATAGTGCACAGGGCGCTGTCAGATTCATGTTCTTTATTCCCCAACTATCACGACACAAAGCAGATGTTGTGTCTCCCTGCTTACAAACTTATATATGAAAACTAAAACATATTAAATATTTAAAATACATTAAAGTGGTATAAATATATATATATTTAATTACATTATAAACAATCTTAACGTTGCGAAAATGTATTAAAATGTTAAAAGAGTATGAACCCTCACTGTACAGCGTCAACATTACAAGGAAATGGAGACAATCACTTATTAGACAGACAAAAAGACAGAGTGCTTAGTGAAGACACTTGGACGATGCTCTGTCTTTAGTGTGTCAGTGGACCGTACTTAGTCTCCCTCCATGCTGTTTCCATATTTAGCCTCAGCCAGGCTAACAGAGGCCTCTAATCATACAGGGCCTTTCTCTACTCATTTTAGCACACACACTCCACTGGTCTGTCATTAACAGCTCACACTCACCTCCCTGCCTGAACACACGCACACGTGCACACACACACACACACACACACACACACGTTTGCATTAGTTCCCAGTCAAAATCACACATCCTCAGGTATAGCATTGCAAACATGCCAGTAGGGGCAACATTGAGAGAAATTACCCACAAGTAGGGGTTGTGAATGGGTATGGGGGATGGGTATAAAACAAGCCCTTTTGTTTGAAAGCTTACGTGATTATCCCTGTAATAATGTTTGTGTTTTATCAAAAACCCAAACATCTGCTCTAAACCATTCAGATTTCATTCTTAAACCTGAGAGGTTATTGTGTAGTTTGTTGAGCTGACGAGTTTCCCATTTATCCAGTAACCCAGTATGCCTGACCTTAAGAGTAAAAAAGACTGACAATCCAATGATGATCCACAACCATGACAGCTTGTTGCAGCCACACACAGACAAGCAGACATACATACAGTACAGTTGGATTCAGAAATGTATACCCACCTGTGCACACTTAACATAAAATAAGATACGCACTTATTCAGTTACTTCCACTAATATTTGCACCCATGGTAAATATGAGCAAAAAGGGCTGTGAAAATGTTTTCTTTATTATTTATCCCCTTGATCTTTCATTAAAAATAATTACGAAACTCAAACCTTTAATTAAGGTAAAACATTGTTAGAAAAAAAAAGAATCTTAAAACAAATATTTGTCTTAAACCTGTGCGCCACAATTATTGACACCCCTTAATTTAATACTTTGCCCAACCTCCCTTTGGCAAGATAACATCTCTGATTCTTCTCCTATAATGTGTGATGAGGTTGGAGAATATCTAAAACCATTCCTCCACACAGAATCTCTCCATCATATTTTGAGGTCCACGCTTATGGGCTCTCCTCTTCAACCCAACTCATTGGTTTTCTATGGGATTTAGATCAGGGGACTAATCTAAAACGTTGATTCTGTGGTTAGTGAACCAATTGTGTGTCGATACTGACATGTGCTTTGAATCATTGTGCTGATGGAAGATCCAACCACGGCCCAGTTTAAGCTTCCTGGCAGAGGCAGTCAGGTTTTGATTTATTTTAATTTCATTTAATCTGCTGGTACTTGGAGTCTATGACACCATGAATCCTAACAAGATGGAGTCCATGACACCACGAATCCTAACAAGATGGAGTCCATGACACCATGAATCCTAACAAGATGGAGTCCATGACACCATGAATCCTAACAAGATGGAGTCCATGACACCATGAATCCTAACAAGATGGAGTCCATGACACCACGAATCCTAACAAGATGGAGTCCATGACACCATGAATCCTAACAAGATGGAGTCCATGACACCACGAATCCTAACAAGATGGAGTCCATGATACCATGTATCTTAACAAGATGGAGTCCATGACACCACAAATCCTAACAAGATGGAGTCCATGATACCATGTATCTTAACAAGATGGAGTCCATGACACCACAAGTCCATGATCCCATGTATCCAGGTTGTCCAGGGCCTTTGGAAGAAAAACAGCCCCACCACCATACTTTTTCAGTAGGGATGAGGTACCCTTCTTCATGGCTATCTTCCTGTCCACAATAAACTCCCCTCTGGAGTATGTTTCCAAATAACTATATTTTGGTCTCATCTGACTATAAAACCCAGTCCCATTGACAGTTTCAGTAACATTTGGCAAACTGTAGGCGCTAAAGTTTACAATTCTTCAGTTGTAATCCTTGGACATTCTTTGGCCACTCAAAACATCCTCCACACTGTACATAGACACATTTCCTCTTCCAGGCTGATTGTTAACATATCCAGTTGCTGTAAATATCATAATTATAAGAAATATAGTGGAAATGGGCATTTTCAACCATTGAGGTATTTTCTTACAGCCATCTTCTGATTTGTGCAGCTCAACAACCTTTTGTCACACATCATTTCTGTATTCTCTAGTCTTTTTCATAAATGTGTCACATCATATTTATACCCTAGTGAAACAGGAAGTCATGGCTTACCACTCAGGTAAATCATAAATGAAAATATACCTCAGTTAGATTTTACTTCAAATAATTCCTGTCTGCCAATAACTGTGGAAATACATCTTTCAATTGACTTCAATTAAACTTTAGATTTTTGTGAATAGTTTAATGAAAAACCAAAAGAATGAACAGCAAAAAATTCTCACAGCCTGTTTTGCTCATATATACCAATTGTGCCACATATTAGTGGAGGGCACTGTACGTTCTCTCTGTGAAACCAAACAGCAGTGTTCCATGGCATACATGTGAGCCTTATAATGTTCCACGGCACACATGAGCACCTTACAGTGTTCCACCGCACACACAAGAACCTTCCAGTATCCCACAGCACACAAAAACCTTCCAGTGTTCCACGGCACACTAGAACATTCCAGCATTCCTCGGCACACTTGAAATCCTTCCAGTTTTTCACGGCACACATGTGGACCATCCAGTATCCAACGGCACATTTGAGAACCTTCTGGTGTTTTGCAGCACACATGAGAAAATTCCAGTGTTTCTCGGCATACATGAGATCCTTACAGAGTTGCTCAGCACACATGGGAACCTTACAGTGTTCCTCGGCACACATGAGAACCTTCCAGCGTTAAACAGCACACATGAGAACCTTCCAGCGTAAAACGGCCCACATGAGAACCTTCCAGTGTTGTTTGGCACAAATAAGAACCTTCCAGTGTTCCTCAGCTCAAATTAGAAACTTCCAGTGTTCCTCAGCACACATAAGAACCTACCATTGTTCTACAGCACACATGAGAACCTTACAGTGTTCCACGGCAAAGATGAGTACATTCCAGTGTAATCCCTGGCTTTGTCTATCTGGCTGTTCTATCTTCCCAGAGACAAAGATCTTATTTGCATGTTAATGTTTGAAACATGAAAGCATACCACCAACAAGACAACGATAATGGACTTTCCAGTGTCACATCAACATTATTTAACAGAATACCTTTAGATTGTTGTAATTATTTTTACTGAGAGCTAGTTATTGTTTAGTGATATTCTTGGATATGTGTGTGGACACAGTATTTGTGTGTGTGTGTGTGTGGGTGGGCGAGACAAAAACAAGACACCACATCTAACCCAGACACAACACTGCAGATCCTGGATACATATTAGCATCAAACAGAGACACACTGGATAGCAACCCAAACAAACAAACACACACACACACACACACACACACACATACTAGCAGACACTAGATGTTAGACAAGGAATGGGGCGTTATCGGTTTGCGTTACACTGAAACATTGTTTTTAACTAGGATTTTAAGAACACCTATGATTGCATGTTTTTGTTGTAGCCCACAACAAACACATCACATTCAACAAATCGAAAGCTGGATGATTAATGATGGAGTTGAGACAGATTAGCTGGCCAAGGACAGCGTCTTCGATGCAACCTCGTTGAGGGCACCGGCTCTCTTACACGCCGTCACAACAGACTTCATACAGGCTAACTGCGGCAGTCACTTTAACAAGGCAACGTTATAAGCTCCTCTTTCTACCTGCCACTCTCTGCCTACCCTCCTGCACTCTGGTGTGGTTTGCTTTACGTAAGTCCACAGGACTTATCCCCTGCACTTAGCCTGGCGATCACGTTTCCTGAAAGTGGACTCCGCTGACACGTTTGTGACCCCTGAAATGGGCCGTGTGCCCGGGTATGTTGGAGCTGGCTGGGCTCTGCTGGGGCACGTTAGCAGAGCTCTGACATGTGTGGTGGATGGACTAACGCTCAGTGGGTGGATCCATACTTATTTAAACATATCAATATAAGCATGTTAGTGAAGTCTCTGTGGGAAGATGAAAACACGCACATACATATACAGCCACGGAAAGAAATTAAGGGACCGCTACACCTCTTTCTTTCCTTTCCAAAATAGTTAAAAAGGAACGTTTTCAGTGAGGAACGGAAGCGTTCAATTTGCAGTGGTTAATTTTAACCCTTCTGTTCCTTACTCAAAACCTTCCCTTTCGACTCTTTTGGAAAGGAAAGAGAAAGGTGCAGTGGTCTCTTCATTTTTTCCAGAGCTGTACATATGAATGAAATAAAGCAGATCTAGACAAGTGGTTCTGGGAGAATGTTGGAGGTTAATGCAGGGGAACTGATACCAGTGGTAAAAATAATGGAGGTAAGAGGAATGGAAGTCTAAAACAGAGAAGGAGACGAAGAGCGTTAACGATATAAGGGAGTAACATCACCCCTCCTATATGCAAATAATATTTCACCAATCAAACTAACACAAAATAAAATTATTATTCTCTTATTAATTCTCTACAATGTTTAAAAACAGCCCCTTGCCTTCTCCAACCCCTATTCTTCATCCTCCCAGCTTCACTCCTGAAACAGCTGAACCTGACAAACACATTTCCCTGGTACCTGCACCCAGTCCTCTCCTCGTTTCCCTACACAGACATTCATGCTAATGCCCACGGAAGCCCAGACGAAAAATGGGAATTCATGACTTTTACTGAAACTCTTACCATAACCCTAACCCTAAATTTAACAACTTAACTTTTATGTCCAAACCTAACCCAAAGCCAACTCCTAATCTTAAACTTCACCCTAATCCAGAAGCCTACAAAAACATTTTCATCAAGTCTCATGTAGGGCTGTCACGGTATCAGATTTTCACTACATGATTATCGTGGCCAAAATATTTCACGGTAATGATATTATCGAGGTAACTGTAGAAAATGTGAAGGAAGAAAATGCTATCAGTCAAATTAATCTTCAACTTTGTTTAATGTGTTTTTTTGTTCTCTTTTTTGGCAAATTAATTACACTCAAAATATGAGTGTATGGAGGGTGGAGAGAGCATGTAACCATAACTATACAAATACAAAAATAAAAGCGTACAAAAAGAACAATTACACTTAATGGATAGTGAAAAGGCAACCAGATTAACTGATATACTGATAAACAGTTTTGGGAAAAACTCTAAACATTTTCACCTAGTGAATAGGCTACGGAAAAGCGATAATGAAACGAATAATGTATAGGTCCAGGCTCGTAATTTAAGCACATGCATCGTTTGTCCATGACTAAGCAATGGAAAAACCAGGAGGAGTTTTGAGAAAAATACAACGTCCCTTTTTCCATGTGAATAGGCCACAAAAACGGTGCGTCTTTTCAGGATTTCTCCATGAATAAGATCATTTTCGGAAAAAAGCAAATTCAGTTTGGCCAAGTGAAGTTGATATTATCATGTGTATTATTAACATGATATCAATGTTTCATTTTTAAATATCACGGGTTTCATCAACACGGGTACATCGTGACACCCCTAGTCTCATGCAACGTCAGGAATTTGGGCCCTGAGAGAGAAATAAACGCACGCACGCACACACACACACCCACGCGCACGCGCACACACTCATGCCTGGGCATCACTCACGGCCCTGTGCCCCTACCATGCCTGTTTGCCTTTCTCTCAATGGTCTCCTTTGAACAGGCCACGCTGGGAAAAGAGAAAAAGCAAATGAAGGAGAGAAAAAAAAAAAAACGAGGCGAACTCTGGGAATTTACTGCAACAAGATAAATATCCGAGCCACGGTGTCGGGACGCACACGCCCTCTCATTACAGAGTCAACGTGTAATCTTATAAAACAGGCATTGTCTGCAGGCGGAAGGGGGTAGACACACTGCAAAGAGAGCAGAGCAGAGAAACATGTTGACTTTGGAGAAAGCGCTATAGGAGAAGTGATCAGTCATATTCTGTGGACACACAGGCATGCACACGCACGTGTACTATATATACACACACCAGCAAACACACAAGCACAGAGTCACAAAAATGCAAAGGCACATACTGTTCTTTACACAAACATTATGCCTTACCAAATCCCCAAACACTCAGAAAACATTACAGTAAAAAAGCCAAAGTGAAGTAAGAAATGATGCAGATCATCACTCATGAATACAAGGCAAAGTACATTTCCACCACTGGCGATAAGCCTGTTGGAATGCTGTGTCTGTGTCGGAGCTCAGGGAAAAGCTGCACTCATTTTTCAACATGCATTGTGGCAGGCGGGAAACAGGCTACAGCAGCCTTTTAGTCAGACCACAGACGAGGTAAGACTGACCTTTACATGCATGTGCATGCTTGTGTACGCATGCACGGACGCACACACGCACACACGCACACACACACACTACTGGTCAACATCCTACATCATTACAAACCACAGACATGTTGAGCAATGTTGACAATAGTGTGTGGGTCCATTGGGCTGCGGGACACAGGAGCATACAGAAAAACACAACCTGTTGGGGAGAAGGGAGAAGGTTGCTCTACTAGAAGATTGTTAGTGCCACTAATTAATAGTCTGGAAAGTAGGCTTAATCTACGTTAAAAAACTGAACTACTAAAATGTTTTCATCAGACAGCTCTAATGTAGCATTAGGCAGCTAGCTATTAGCTAGCCATGCAGTAGCCACTAGCTACCCACCTACGACTAGTCTCGTTAAAGAATAAAAGACCAAACTGTAATCAATCTCTGTACTCAAGGACAAACACGTGTACAGATAACCTTGTTAAAAAGGTCTGACTTTGTTTCATATTTATATTCAGCCTTTACGTCAACAAATGCAACATATTCAATAAGGGTGTGCGGAAATTTGATATCCACTGTCTGTAGCCCTGCCATTTGAAGGTCATGTACCATCAGTACCTCCCTACCTGACATGACCCTTAACTTCTGTAGCCCTGCCATTTGAAGGTCATGTACCATCAGTACCTCCCTACCTGACATGACCCTTTACTTCTGTAGCCCTGCCATATGGTATGATCAGTCTGTGAACAAGGCTCACACTTCAGGATATCAGTATTGCATGTTTACAATGATAACTGAGGAAATTCAGGCCCAACATGGGGGTCTGATCCTTAAGCAGCCTTTCAGCAAAGATCTGCTCCGTGTAGAGGTCAAATAAGCAGCTCACTTCCAGAATGAACACCCCCCTGCACACACACAACATACAGGCACACACAAACACGTACATCCCCTGCTGAAGCCTAACAGTATATATCTTACCCAACAGTCACTGACCCATTTCCCGAGCAGCTCTGATCCTGCCACAGAACTCCGGGGATCAGAGGAGCGCTGTGACATGGAAATCTGAGAACCAACCCAGCGAGAGAAAACATTGCTGCTGCCAACAGTGTGTGTGTGTGTGTGTGTGTGTGTGTGTGAGAGAGACAATTGTTTTACACTTCTGCTTAACATTACACCTAAATATATTACTTCAATGAGAGTAAATATATAGGGACAGGAGGACGAGGCCCTCCTGGTGATCAGGGAATCTAGTGGCACTTGGAGCCAAACTATGTAGGACAGACAGGGAACTCTGTGCGACAGACAGGGAACTCTGTGCGACAGACAGGGAACTCTGTGCGACAGACAGGGAACTCTGTGCGACAGACAGGGAACTCTGTGCGACAGACAGGGAACTCTGTGCGACAGACAGGGAACTCTGTGCGACAGTCATCAGCACGGGAAGTCCTCAAAAGCCCCCAATAATGAGTCCTTGTGGGCACGTGGTTAATGAGCACCTGTGTTCAGGGTGAGGTTACAGTGTATACACCAAGGGAGTGTCAGGAAACATACTGGCAGACAGGTCAGTGTGCGCCTACTGCACCCAAGAGTGTGTGTGTTGTGGTGTGAATACATGTGTTCGTGCTTTAGAGAGCTTAGTGTCCAGGAGTGTGTGTGTGTGTGTGTGTACTCATCACTTTAATTATGTTGTGTGTATAATCCTGTTAGCTGGTGGCCAACTCCTGAGAGGTTAATAAGAAAGGGCCGGCGGGATGAGGCATGCTCCATTACAGTGTGGAATCCCCTCTCCATTCAGGACACTAAGAGCCACTCAGACAACACAATGAGATTAGGGTCCTAACGCGAGGAGCACTAGGCCTGTGGCATGTCCTAAGTCCTCCCTCGCTGAGACCACAAATGACATTCTTCAGCTGGAGAGGGAAAAACACTAGGGGATAATGACATAGATGTAGACGGGACAGAAAAGGCTGGGAAAATGGCATGTTTTCAAATAGCGCAGAATTAGAAAGCATAGAACTGACCGGAGAAATGAAATGAAGGGGAACCCAGATATATTCCTATTCTGGATGAATAAAGCCTACAGGAGAAGACAATGGCTGATCTCTGTTGGATTGATTTATACAATACTTATTGGGCCAGATAATGAAATGGCTCTTAACAACAAGAGTAGAATAAAAGAATGGGTACTGAACCTTTTTAAATACACAGAAGCCCTGACCGTCCCGCTATACTGCTGTGTATGGTTAATCTAACCAGTTTTGGATTGGCCTGCATAATCACGTCCACGTGTGTGCTGGCGCGCGTGCAATGGCACAGTGGGTCCCGCATGTCATTTAACTGAAAACCCAGGAAGTGGACTGACATCTGTATGGTTGTGAAGGAAGCAGAGCAGGACAGGAATACATCTCCCCTCCCTCCCCTTCTCAGCCATACTACTCAGACATGTCCTCCACACCCAGTGGTGTCCCACAGAAGAGTCCAGAACAACACAGAGCTCCTCTCCATCTGCCTTTTATACCTGGGCCCTACCGGTCCATTTGAACATAGAGCATGTGTGTGTTAAGGTACTGTAATGACTGGTAGAGACATGCTTTGCTGTAGCTCCTCTGAGGTCAGATTAAAAAAAGTACTGTTACTGGGATTACCCCGGTAGGGTTCTAGAGAATTCTTGTTGACATTGGTCTTTTCGTATCTGCTGGATATGTAGACTGCACATGGCATTGCTGACAAGGCAAGGGGTAGTGGCACCAGGTCTCTTGGTTAAACTAGAGGGCCAGGAACCAACAGCCTGCTGTTATAGTGTTTCATGGTGCAGTGTTTACACTCGCAACTCACATATGCAGCTCCCCGCCAGAGACCAGAGTTCAATACTGCCTCTACCCTTCATCCCTATGACCCATCTTTATCTGTCTCCTTCTGTCTTAGAACTGTCAATTAATGCCTAAAATAAAGAAATATATATATGTATGTATGTATGTATGTATGTATGTTTGTGAGTGTAACAAGAGTGCGTGTCCACTCTCCATAGGAAAATAAAAATTATAATCACTGAGAGAACAGAAACATTTGTTGTTCTGCAGTTAGGCAAGATACTTGATAATGACTAATGAGAGAAATGTGAATGTAAGACAGTGTGACAATGTGAGACTGGGCTGTTGGCATTTGTCCTGTGGGACAAGACACACAGCACATGTGGTCATTGTTATTTTTGGTGTGGATCCTGTGATTTGGTTCCCACCAATCTTAATTTGGTGTGACTGAGAAAATGCAGAAACAGTAGCTGCTACAGTAGTTCTGAAATGTGATGGGTAAATGCAAAAACACATTCTCATTTACCTGGGAGCTATCAGGGAGAACACAACCCCTTCATTGGGATGAGACGGATCAACATCACCCCTGCATTAGGATGAGACGGATCAACATCACCCCTGCATTAGGATGAGACGGATCAACATTACCCCTGCATGAGGATGAGACGGATCAACATCACCCCTGCATGAGGATGAGACGGATCAACATCACCCCTGCATGAGGATGAGACGGATCAACATCACCCCTGCATGAGGATGAGACGGATCAACATCACCCCTGCATGAGGATGAGACGGATCAACATCACCCCTGCATGAGGATGAGACGGATCAACATCACCCCTGCATGAGGATGAGACGGATCAACATCACCCCTGCATGAGGATGAGACGGATCAACATCACCCCAGCATGAGGATGAGACGGATCAACATCACCCCTGCATTAGGATGAGACGGATCAACATCACCCCAGCATAAGGATGAGACGGATCAACATCACCCCTGCATGAGGATGAGACGGATCAACATCACCCCAGCATTAGGATGAGACGGATCAACATCACCCCTGCATGAGGATGAGACGGATCAACATCACCCCTGCATTAGGATGAGACGGATCAACATCACCCCAGCATAAGGATGAGACGGATCAACATCACCCCAGCATGAGGATGAGACGGATCAACATCACCCCTGCATTAGGATGAGACGGATCAACATCACCCCAGCATAAGGATGAGACGGATCAACATCACCCCAGCATGAGGATGAGACGGATCAACATCACCCCTGCATGAGGATGAGACGGATCAACATCACCCCAGCATAAGGATGAGACGGATCAACATCACCCCAGCATGAGGATGAGACGGATCAACATCACCCCTGCATTAGGATGAGACGGATCAACATCACCCCTGCATTAGGATGAGACGGATCAACATCAGTCCTGCATTAGGATGAGACGGATCAACATTACCCCAGCATGAGGATGAGACGGATCAACATTACCCCAGCATGAGGATGAGACGGATCAACATCACCCCTGCATGAGAATGAGACAGATTAACTATCCCTTTTCATAACTATACGGCTTGTTTCTCATAATAATAGATATGTCAATCAATGCAAGTGGGTGGTCTTTGCGGGTTTTAGATGGGTGATGAGTTGGGCCTGGTTTTCACCAGATTTAGCATTTTGCATTCGGGCCAATGAGTTCCATTTGACCACAGAATCCTTAGCCTCAAGCTCACACAGTCTTTTGACGAACCATACAGTTATGGAAATTAGAGTGAAGAGTAGGTTTGGGCGATAGGACGATACCACGAGGCAAAACATTACAATGTCAAAAAAGGGGTTTTATTATATTTAAACTCGACTCACCCCGCAGAATTCTGTCAGCCTCAACTGTGCAGTGCAGTGAGCGAGCAGCAACGGAACATGCCAAATAGCCTATTCAGTAAGGATGCACCAACAACACTTTTTCATTGCCGATACTGATACCGAGTATACAACTGTACAACTCAACAAGTATCTGCCAACACAGAGCACTGATCAACTAACAGCATTTGAAATATGAACAGCTACATTGAACAGCTATATGAATATGATTGCTATAACTCTTTAAAATCAGTAAACAGACACCAAGTTAAAGACCCAACACTTTGCAAAGGTTGAATAAATATAAACATTCTAATTGAATTGTATGCCATACAAAATGTTATTAACAACTGTCTCAATACTAATGTAAGATTCAGTGGAAATTACAGCATTTTAAAAACAAAATATAATTAAAATAAAGTTCCAAGGACATTGTAGGGCAGAGAATTTGTGGAAATTCAATAGAGATTTAAAGTGAAAAAGTGGAAAAACGGGAAGTCCTACAAAAGATCCCTGATACTCTATGCATTAACCTAATTTGCCCACCATCATACATTTTCACAATGACCAAAACAATGATCTCTCTTGTAAGCTCATCCAAGAGAAACTCATCTTCCTACAACAGTGGATTCTGACATTACATTGTAAAGACAGGCTGTCCCAGAGGCTTGAATGTGTCTCACACACTCTCTTATATCAGTGTCACTCTAATACACACATGCCTTTATGTCAGTCACCTATATGAAAGACAGTCATTCACTGATATGACATTCATAGAGGGGGGCCCCAGTGACCTCTTAATGTGCATGAGAGGTAGGCTGTATGGTCATTCATCCTGTGTGTGTGTGTGTGTGTGTGTGTGTGTGTGTATGTAGGCCAGTTTGAAAGCAGTCTCTTAGGTGCGGCCTGTGTTTGTGTAGCAGATGAAAGGCCAGGAGACCTGAGGGAGTTCCTCTGTTTTTTCTCTTTTTCTGACCCCAGGTTATTTTAGAGAGGAAACACACATTTACACATATCAGTGGACACACACACACACACACATACATAAATCCAGCGTTTAGAGAGATCCACAGCTATTTATCGCGGGGGACTCACGTACACAGTGGGATCTGTGTTTAGCCGTGTTTAGCGCTCCATTTGGGGCCAGATAAATCAGCCGCTGTCGGGGAGAAGCCTCCATTACTGGAACGAGAGGCCCCGGAGCTCCTTGTCAGTCAAAAGTAGAGCGGCCCACCTCCTGCGTTTGAACTGCTAATTACAGGGAGCCTCCGCTCAACTTAAACCCTGCTACCAGACAGCTAACGCAGCGGCCTGCTTGGTTAGCACGCTAATGCCAACACTAACACGGAGGCCATTTTACCTGAGATAAACACTGGGAAAATATTTATAGAAACGTACTGCTGGGCATCCCCCCACACTCAGCCCACCTTCCCTCCACTCCACATTCCCCCACTGAGAAACGTCTCTTCCAGGCTTGAGTGACAGCAGAGTGATTTCTGCTCAGGGGTCAACGGCAACGCAAGAAAAACGGGAATGCTAAAGCTAGGCTAGGCTAACCCTCTGGCTAACCTCTCCATACCTGCCAAAAATTAATCAAACGGAGAGTTAAAGGGAGCCAGACTGGACTATAAACCACGGGCCAGGATGAGTAATGGCTTTTTAAGTAGTGAGAACTGAAAATGAGAAGTGGAGGAAACAGACACCTCTGGCCTGCTCACATAGACATTATAGGCCAGGCTGCATCTGGGCTTCATGAATAAAATATAGGAGGAAGAGATGAAGACAGAATGAACAAAAGGAAATTGTATCCCCCTGTATATGAATGTACACCAGACCAGAATCTCAGAGCTCTCACAGCATCTCTCTGTTCCCTCCATGACAAACAGCACAGCCAAATTCTGACTTGAAGTCCCACAAGGGGAAGTCCCCTAACCAACAGCCCAGATGGACCACAGATATTAACCTGACATTCCTCTGTGCTGCACATACATTCACAGTACCTCCTTTTCACTTGATCGTGAATACGAACAGGATACATTTTAGGCATCAATAATATTAATCATACAACCCCATTTCCATAAGTTGGGACGCTGCATAAAATGCAAATAAAAACAGAATGCAATGGTAGGCAAATCATGTATCCCTATATTTAATTGAAAATAGTACAAAGACGTATTTGTAAAAGTTTTTGTAAAGATACGTGCCCATTTTGAATTTGACGCCAGCAACACGTTTAAAAAGTGTTGGGACAGAAGCATGTTTACCACTGTGTTACATCACCCTTTAA
Source organism: Esox lucius (assembly GCF_011004845.1). Taxonomy (NCBI): domain Eukaryota; kingdom Metazoa; phylum Chordata; class Actinopteri; order Esociformes; family Esocidae; genus Esox; species Esox lucius. The sequence continues at coordinate 16,342,945 of NC_047588.1, read as the reverse complement.
CAATATTCTGTAAGCGTTTGGAAACTGAGGAGACCAAGTGCTGTAGTTTTGGAAGTGAAATGTTTTCCCATTCTTGCTTGATATAGGATATCCACTGCTCAACAGTTCGGGGTCTCCTTTGTCTTATTTTTAGTTTCATGATGTGCCAAATGTTTTCAATGGGTGACAGGTCTGGACTGCAGGCAGGCCAGTTTAGCACCCAAACTCTTTTACTGCAGAGCCATGCTGTTGTAATACATACTGAATGTTGTTTGGCATTGTCTTGCTGAAATAAGCAAAGCCTTCCCACTAAAAGACATTGTCTGGATGGCAGCATAAGTTGCTCCGAAACCTGTATATTTTGTTCAGTATTAATGGTGCCTTCACAGATGTGCACTAATGCAACCTCATACCATCACAGATGCCATTTTAACTGTGCGCTGATAAAAAGCTGGATGGTCACTCTCCACTTTAGTCCGGAGGATGCGGCATCCATGATTCCCATGAAGAACTTCAAATTTTGATTGGTCAGACCACAGGACAGTTTTGCACTTTGCCTCAGTCCACCTTAAATGAGCTTGGGCCCAGAGAAAGCGGTAGTGGTTCTAGATCTTGTTTATATCTGGTTTCTTCTTTGCATGGTAGAGTTTTCGGAGGTGTTCCTGAGCCAAGGTAGTGATTTCCACTACAGAATCCTGTCTCTTTTTAATGCATTGCCTTCTGAGGGCCTAAAGATCACAGCCATCCAATATTGGTTTTCAGTTTTGTTCCTTTGCGTACAGAGATTTCTCTGGATTCTCTGAATCTTTTAATTATTCTGTACCATAGATGATAAGATCTCCAAACTCTTTGCAATTTTACGTTGAGAAACATTATTCATAGATTTTTGCACTATATGTCTGTGTAGTCTTTCACAGAGTTGTGAACCCCTCCCCATCTTTTCTTCTGAAAGACTCATCCTCTCTGGGATGTTCTTTTTATACACAATCATGTTACTGACCAGTTGCTAATTAATCAGATTAGTTGGGTTATGATCCACCAGGTTTATTTTTATTTTTTTGCATTGCATAACTTTTCTTTTGTTGTTCCAGTCCCAGCTATTTTGGAACATGTTGCTGGCATCAAATTGAAAGTGGGCATATTTTTTCAAGAAAACATTTGATATGTTGTCTTTGTACTATTTTCTATTGAATATAGGGTTTAAATGATTTCCACATCATTGCATTCTGTTTTCATTTACATTTTACACAGCGTCCCAACCTTTTTGGAAACAGAGGTGTATGTGGATAATTATACCTTTAACTTAATTTCCTGATGAAGCGCAAGCCAAGTTGATCAAAAAGATCTAGACATTTACAAATACATGCAGAATGTCAAAAGACTTGTGACTAAGAAAAGCCCTGTGTAGTCGCAGATAGCCTCATGGTAAGCCTGTTGGCCAATTAACCAGAAGGTGGTTACTAATCCCAAACCCGACAAGGTGAAAGATCTGTCATTGTGCCCTTGAACAAAAAAACACAACCCTAATTGCCACTGAAAGTCACTCAGGACACCGCGCGTCTTCTAAATAACAATGTAATATTCCCCAAATAAAGAGCTGAGCTAGCATTATAGCTTAAGACGGAGACATTCAGATAGCAGTCATACCCACCCAGACAGATGAATAATTAATTTGATGCGTGTCCTGCATCCCTCTTCCCAGTAGCCCATCGATAGCGTCCATTATGGGGTTGCTGTATACATTACAGCATGTATAGAGTGTCAGAAACTTCCCGAATCCACGGCTAACGCCAACGGGAAACAGCAGCAGGAAGTGATGGACGGATTGGCAAATGAGTACATTAGTCAGACTACAATCCCACAGCAGGGAGAGCCAGTCATGGCTCCAGTCATATTAGCATTAGCAAAATACAGAGACACGCAGACACTGACAACACGCACAGGAACTGTGACAGTTAAGAGAATGATTGAAAAACAGAAACATGTTAGCACGTTTCTCCATTTTAAATGTGGAAAACGTGCCATGTGCATGCTAATGGGCCTTAATACCTGTAGTGGTTTTAAAACTGTGTTAGGATGGTATGAATAATGGACTCTGACTTGTTTCAACATGCATGCTTCTACTCAAGAAAGGTGGACTGGCTAGGTACTGACGCGTCACAAGTCCAAACCATGACGTGATGTCACCCACTCCTAGAGTGGCTAATGAATAGCATTAAAGAGCCCCACAAAACCAGTCCCTTCTGTAAACAGCAAGGGCAAGGGACCATCACTTTTCAACTTCAGACAGTCTACGCCATTTACATCAACACGCACGGACAAATGAACACACACAGAACAAAAGAATAATCCACAAACAGTTGGATCTAATCAGCTGACACACTTCATCACACACTCGCAATGGAAACTTCAAAACCAGGCAAACACAAACACACACCACAGTACACTGACAGCACAAATACACCGCCCCACATTTCCAAGACACAACCTAGAAGGTTCCCATGTTTAATCATAATTTATAACAGAAGACTCCAGCACCAAATACCCTCACACCCTAAAAACACACAAAGACACATGGATGGAAAAACGGCAACATACTGCATGCTCCAAAATCCCAGTCTACAGAGTGAGTAATAATTGTTTTATTAGTCGCTAAAATGCTGCTATTTTCTTCTTCTGCGTGTACAGTTGATTTTTTGCTAGGTCTCTGATGGATTTATTCCTGGTGTATCTATCCAAGAATAAATCAATCAGGTGGCCAGCTTGGCTTGACTTGAAAGCTCACGTTGTCGAACCCTCACAATGCAAATGTAATGCCTTGAAACCAGGCGAGACATGGACAGCATGTGTATACAGTAGGAGGGTATTGCTAACAGTAAGGTCCTGGATGTATGTTGACCATTAGCCCTACCTCTCACCCTATCTCTACTACGTGCACGCGCCAGGGTCCAAGTCTATTATTTGTGTTGTTGTTGTGTGTGTGTGTGTGTGTGTGTGTGTGTGAAAGACTGACCTGGCGGTAAGTGCCCTCCATCAGGGTGTCTAGATTTTGTAGGGGAGCAGGGGTTTTGTCTTTGAAGCGAGTCAGGAGACGCCGTTGGATGGCTCTGAACTGGATCGCTCGCTCTGACAGGAGATCCTGGTACTTCTCTGCATTCACACGCAGCTAAACAGACACACACGGACACACACACACAGTTGCTGAAACACAGCAGTAACATAGTCTTTATGTTATTCCATACCATGTGTCTGTGTGTGTGTAGGTCAGTGTGTGTGTGTGTACGTACATCAGTATGGTGTCAGTGTGTGTGTGTGTACGTACATCAGTATGGTGTCAGTGTGTGTGTGTCTGTCAGTATGGAGTCAGTGTGTGTGTGTACGTACATCAGTATGGTGTCTGTGTGTGTGTGTGTCAGTATGGAGTCAGTGTGTGTGTGTACACGTACATCAGTATGGTGTCAGTGTGTGTGTGTGTGTGTGTGTGTAGGTCAGTGTGTGTGTGTGTGTGGGTGTGTTTGTCAGTATGGAGACAGTGTGTGTGTGTACGTACATCAGTATGGTGTCTGTGTGTGTGTGTGTGTCAGTATGGAGTCAGTGTGTGTGTGTACGTACATCAGTATGGTGTCTGTGTGTGTGTGTGTGTCAGTATGGAGTCAGTGTGTGTGTGTACACGTACATCAGTATGGTGTCAGTGTGTGTGTGTGTGTGTGTGTGTGTAGGTCAGTGTGTGTGTGTGTGTGTGGGTGTGTTTGTCAGTATGGAGACAGTGTGTGTGTGTGTGTGTGTGTGTGTGTCAGTCAGTATGGAGTCAGCGTGTGTGTGTGTGCGTCTGAATGAAAGGGGGTGTATATGTCAGAGTGTGTGTGTGTGTGTCTGAATGAAAGGGGGTGTATATGTCAGAGTGTGTGTGTGTGTGTCTGAATGAATGAAAGGTGGGTGTATATGTCAGAGTGTGTGTGTGTGTCTGTCAGTATGGAGTCAGTGTGTGTGTGTGTGTCTGAATGAATGAAAGGGGGTGTATATGTCAGAGTGTGTAGGGTCAGTAAGTACCTCAAAGTGGTGGTCCACAGTCTCGAAGTATTCAGCCAGAGGGATGGGACCAGCAAAGCTGTTTTGGAAGTCCTTGACTCCCAGCCTGGCAAAGTGATGGTCAAAACGCTGCACCAGCTCCTTAACCACCAGCCAGATGTCCTCAAAACTCTCACTCTGGATTCGGTAGCGCTCTGAAGGATGGGAAGGGAAGGAGAGCAACTGCATTTGGAGGAGTTTATATTGGCCATGTGGACAGGATGCTGGATGTTTGTGTATGCATGAGTGAGGGAGTGTGTAATTGTGAGTGTGTGTTTGACTGTCTGTCTGTCTATATGTACTTACGGGAGGTCTTGGAAGCTAGTACAGTGACATGGGCCCCAGACAGGAAGTGGAAGCCCAGAGCGTTTCCCTCTTTGTCCTCAGACTGCTCCAGGAAGTCTACCACAGATAGGAAGTAGGAAGAATAGCAAACACACAGTCCACTGGTTAAGGACTTGGATGCCTATGAGATTATGACATAACACCATGACCCATTCCTAACACTGATTCTTCCATCACACTTCAGACCTTCAGTTTCCATGGACACAGTACACTAGGGACTCACTGAAGCCCTCTCTAACAGTAACTGATGTCAAATGATCTCCCGCCCACACACACACACACATACACACACGTGCGTGTTGTCAGGGGCCAGTATAATAGTGTGGTCTCCAGTGATGGGATGACAGACAGAGATAGGGCAGCTTATCTCTCCACAGGACGCCAGACAAGGTGAACAGTGTGCAGATCATATTGTTCTTTATCTGCTCACAGAGTCGCTCCCTCTCACACACACACACACACACACACACACACCTGGGCACATGTGAACCAGATCCCAACCACTTTAACATTGCTGTCTATCTGTGCTTGACTTCTCAGACACATAAAGTCTCCATCTGTAATCAGCGCCGGGGGTCCTGGGAGGTTGGAGACGCCATGTCCAGCTCCTGATAATGCCTGATAGTCAGAGCAGCTTCCCAGGGTCACACAGCGGGTAGACTACACACACACACACACACACACAGAGAGAGAGAGAGACGCCCTCACTCACTGTACCCCAGGGGACCAGTGGAGAGCAGCTCATGGAGATATCTGCAGTGTTTTACCTGGGAACACCTCGCAGAGGTTAACAGGCGGGTTGTTGGTATCCACGGTGATCTTGTATTTGGCGTTCTTGGAGGGGGAGGAGGGGCGGCATACCAGACGCAGGGGCAGGCAGAACTGACACTGGGCCACCCTGGGGATACCTGGGACGGAGGGTTCAAGAATCAGGCAGAGCGCAGGTCGCTGAATGTATATGTGGGTGGGTGGGTGGTTTGGGCGTGGGAGTCCTTAGAATATTAGACTGGCATTAATGAATGTCAGTGTTCCTGGACAGGAAGTGTGCATGTTAAATAAATGGTAATAGAGTTCTCCCGAATTCTCTCTAAGAGGTGTTGGCTCCAAATATCCCCAAAGGTAAATTTGGTCGGATAGAAAATCCCCCATAACACAGTTTTTAGACATTTCCTCTAAAAACCCATCGCGTTTATTAACATGAATCAGATCATTTCAAGCCTATTCACTACACTGAAGTCAATGTGCGAGCGAGACTCAACACCAACATCTCAAATAGCCGAGTTGGGGATGTTTTTGGAGGATCTCTGGTTGAGGGAACTCTTAAAACAGCCCTGGGAGGAGAGCAGCGCACGTTGGCCAACCATAACTCTTCCATGCTGAGTTGGCCAGACCCCTGGCTGGAGGAAGAGGGACTGACGGCAGAAATCCCCTCTCTCTCGCTCTCTCTTTCTCTTATCCTTTCACAAGAGAGGGAGGGAGAGAGAAACAGGGAGGGGGGGAACGAGATGGAGGAAGAAAGCAGCCTCTACCTTTCACCGTTTTTTAAAATACTACAGAAAATGCCTTTTATGCAATGTTTACTTAAAATGTACAAACTGTTTTGCAGGTTTTATTTCATTGTATCATTAACAAGTTGCAATATTCTCTCTCCACTTGCTTTGGCAATGTAAATCAATATTTCCCAAGCTAATAATGTCCGTTGGATTGATGTGAAATAGGGAGAGAGAGAAACAGGGAGAATAAGAAACAGGTAAAGAGAGTCAAAATCAATGAAAGAAAAATGAATAGAAAGACAGATGGAAGGGGAATATGAACAAGAGGCTTCACATCAAGACAAAAAGTCCACGAGAGAAAGAGACAGTGAAGAGAACTGACAAAGAGAGAAGTTAGAAGTGTAGAGAAGTGAAAGCTCTGGGTATTTTCCAGTAGCGGAGCAGGCCCCTCGCTAGCCAGTGAGAGTATAATCCTTTCCTGTTATGTCTGGCCAGGTAACTTTAGCCGTGTACTGCAGGACTTTACATGGCCTGGCTCATGTAACAGCAACCACTAACATGATAGAGCAACATTTTAGTCGGGGACCAGCATATCTTCCCTTCCCTCGCTTTCTCTTTCCTCTCTTTTTCTCTTTCACACTCTCTCGTCTTTACGTAGGCTTGTCTCGTTAAAAGCATCTTCGCTATCAGAGGCATTTAAGGGTTTGAACCGGAGTCACGATGATGACCCTCAGCCCACGAGGCCCTTGCGTGTGTTAAACCATCCTGGCATGGTTTCAATGGGCAACTATGTCTAATTGCTGGAGGGGGGAGCTGAAATAAATTCCCTGCCATCAATGAAGGGTGTGGTTGAAATGGAGGAGGGGGAGGAGAGGGTGACTGACTGAAGCTGATGGAAAGAGCTGGAGGAGACAGTTAGAGGACTGAGAGACTGGAAACAAGTGTCTCAGGTTCCCAGTCGCCGTTAACTAGTCGGCACCCTCCAAAGACAAAAGGTGTGTGTGTGTATTGTTAAGAGCAGGGGGACGCCCAGCCTGTAAATCTAAATGGGACCCACCTCTTCACACAGCCTATTCCAGACATCCTCTGTGTACTTTCAGGCTGACACCATGATTTACCTGTATGGGGCAGGGTGCGTGTGTGTGTGTTTCTCATCTGAGCCGTCATTGTTGTCTTCTGTCGGCCAACCACTGTTTTACACACCTGACCTCAGTGGGGTCACAGATAGATGGGGATTATGAGGGTTCCTACAGGACTCTTGTGAATGGGCTACTTATATACACTCCACGTGTGTGTGTGTGCGCACGTCTGTGTGGGACTGGGTGTGTATACACACGTGCATTCGCTCAACAGAAAAACATTTAGGGAAAGCAATCCTCCACACAAGATATATCATGTATAATGAATATCTTTTAGAGTAGATTGCTTTCCCTAAATGTTTTGCTGTTGCATTAACCGCTAAATGTGCTGTCAATCATTGTCCCTGCCAGTGAATAATAAAACCAGTGTGGAAGTTGAGCAGCCTCATTCCCCCAGCACCAGTCAAAAAAGCCGGGGCCCTCAGTGAGTGTGTGGTTTGTCTGTCTGACATTCCCCTCATCTCTCTGACCGCTGTGTTTATCTGACCGCAGGGCGACCGTAAGGGATCACCTTAATTGTGCAGCTGGAATGATGTCATCGATGCGATGATACGTCTGTGTCTCTCTGTGTGTGTGTGTGTGGTTCACAGGGAAGGTAGGACTCTAAAAAACACAGTGATCACAGGACATCTACTGTATCACGTCACATGGACACAGAACCGCAGACAGACGAAAACAACACACTCCACTCACAACTACACGTCAACTACCGAGCTAGAGCATCTAGTCCGAGTCTATATCCGAGTCTAGTCCGAGTCTAGTCCGAGTCTAGTCCGAGTCTAGTCCGAGTCTAGTCCGAGTCTAGTCCGTGTCTAGTCCGTGTCTAGTCCGTGTCTAGTCCGTGTCTAGTCCGTGTCTAGTCCGTGTCTAGTCCGTGTCTAGTCCATGGGCATGTGGAAGGCTGAATGTGTGTGGGACTGGGCATGGCTACCAAACGTGTGTATGTTAATTTGGTCACGTGTATTAGACTGTGTGTGTGTGTGTGTGTGTTTACACGCTGGTACAGGGAAGTCTAACCTGGGGATGGAGCCTACTCACCTGCAGGGTTGAGGTCTGTCATAGGGCGAGCGGTGGAGGAACACACACAACATGGTCAGACAGGGCCCAGGACACATCCCCCGTACCCATTTACTGTCCCTCCCTCCCTCCTTCCTTCCTTTCATCCCCACCAATCAAACAACTGGACAGGTGAGAGCAGACTGCTGGGGGGAATGGTGATCTCAGCTGTCCTCTGTCATCAGATGATGGAGACAAATAAAAGCCCCTTGTGAGTCTCCACGCTCTGTCTGCAAACGTGACCAACAGTCTCAAATGAACAGAAGACCAAGGCACTACCTGACACCCCTGCCAGACAGACAGCTGACAGAAAGAATAACAGACAGAATAACAGACATTACGGACAGAATAACCAACTGATAGAAAACAAAGGCTTTGACTACTGCAGCTACCGACAGCCAAGAACACCCAACAGCCAAACTCATTTTGCTCTACATAAATTCATCAACCCAGGAAACGAAATGGCTCAGTAAATTCCATTAACATCCAGCTGTGGACTGATTCATCCAGTGATGATTCAATAGAAGAAAAAAGAGGGACGCCAACTCCGGTGTTTTTTAAAAGATCAACGAGGCACAATTAATTAAACAATTAATTAAACAATTAACTACACAGCAAGTCGCATGACACTGAGTGAAGTTCAGCAAATGCGTTCCACTAAGTGAAGAACGACTACCTCACTGACTAATGAGCCTCTAATTGCTCCAGCAGCCTAGCAGCACAGTCAGTGAGGGAGGACGACGTATTCAAGGCCCTGGTGCTGTGCTTGTGTACTTCACGCTTCGTTAACGCTGACGAAAGCCGGCCAGAGGTGGAGAGGACGTGCGTAGCCGGGGGCTGACCGACAACCTTCTGGCGCTATAGGCAAAACAGGTCAGAAAGAGCAGAACCCACCGACAGGATGGAGACAGACAGATAGCCTAGTGGTCAACAGAGTTAAAGTAAACAAATGTCACGGGTTCTGAGACGATAAGGTCTCATCTGTCCCTGTGGGAGCAAGACGGTTAACCCTAACTGTTCCCTGGTCGTTGCCGTAAATAAGAATGTGTTCTTAGCATATTCACCTGGTAAAATAACAAAACTGATTCAGGTACAGACAGCCACAGACGAGGGCCTGGCGTGACTGAACTAATTGATGAACGGAGTCAACTTGGTCCTGCTGGATGGTTGGGAGTGCAATGCTCCTGAGCCCTTTGATGGCCTTAGGGAGAGGAGGCAGCAGAAGGCTCCCAGTGAGGTGGGGGTAAACACAGGAAGTCCCCTGTATAGACTGACGCATTCCACCACATGGCTAGCTAACATGGTGATTGACAGCTAGAAAGTGTGATTTACCTGACATTTCATTGGAGGACAGAGGAGACGAGGGGAGAGCTAATGAATATTAATAGCGCTGTGTCTAAACCCACCCAGAGGGCTAGACCGTCTACAAACAAACAGAGAAACGGAGCTGGCCAAGCAGCCTGATAAGATCCCCTTCAACACAGGTGTTTGCAGCCAACCCTGCTGGCACTGGTGCCAGTAATAAAGTGCTTCTCCCCCCCTGCTGTCAGTTTAACGGACCGCTGCACTGTGAGCCCTTTCCTACCTGTGATAGAAGAATGATCTACTGCTCCAAAACACAACTGCCATCACTCTGTGAAAAGCCCCAGACTCCTCTCTTTTCCAGCCACGCTTTTTTTAGCATCACAATAAAAAAGAAAAAGAAAAACCTGATATTTCCAAGCCATTTCACATTTAATGTACTTTCAGGGAAGGTTTCCATGAGGCGCTGCCACGGACACAGGCCAAAGGAAACAATAGCACAAATGACGCTTTTTTTGTGAAACGCTTGGAATCAAGTGAAATGATAATAAAAAAAATACCGTGACATTTTAATTTAAATAAAGAGGGGCTTGTTGGTTAGAGGGGAGAGTAATGTCTTCCAGAAATACGTATTGCCTGGAACCAGATGCTTTGATAGACGGAGTGCGGAGTTCAGGCCGCTGTTACCCTTTCAGTGGTTTTAACGGGTACAGCCAGATGTCAGTATGGTTACAGCCAAACGTCAGTGCTGTTACATTCCAACCTGTGCCAAACGGAGCTTAAGCAGTCAGATGTCAAACTGATCAAATCAGTGCTCTTCCTGTCAGTCCAACTATTAACAGTCAGATGCCAGTATAGTTACTATGGGAACAGTTACAGAGGGATGTTAAAACTTTTACAGACATATCTAGATGTCAGCCTGGCTGTTAGTGCTGGCCCAGTCATCGAAGGCTGCCAGTTAAAATCCCCTAGCTGACAAGGGGGTTTTCTCCAACCAAATTCCTTGCCTCATTGTTTCTCTCTTGCTTCCTTTTAGAAAAAAATTATAATTGATGAGAAAAAGCAAGGAGATTGAAAAAGGCCTGGGTGCCTCACAAATTGACTACATTTACAGGGGTGGATCCCAAAATAAATGTGTAAAGAGAAAGTTGTGATAAAACCATAGCATAAGATTCACATGCAGGATTTTCTCTTTTGACATTACACTGATTCAAAGGGGTGTGGCAGAAATCACAGCACTTCTGCGGAAGGACACGTATGATTTATCCTTGTTGAAAAGGCTAACTCTATCTCCTTTGTAGCCTTGGGCGGTCCAGTACTCGGAACCACTGCCTCTGCCGCACATGTACTGCTGAAGCATGGGTTGGAATGCAATTTCAGCAAAAACTTTCCCCTCGTATGTTTCCCTACTGTCTCGATCCATAAGCCATAAAGAAATCCCTGAAAAAAATGCATAAGAAGTGTACCCTCGAGCAAGGCACTTAGCTCTAATTGCTTCAGGGAGGCCGTTGCTAATCGCAGGCGCAGGCCGTAGCCCCACCACAGAGGGTTTATACCCAGAGGCGCAACTAACACAACACATAAAGACTTCCAGGAAAACTTGGGAACAGATCAGATGGGGTTCGGGGTTTCACACGTCAATAGGAGTAGTGACAAAATGTCTCCTTAGTTCTTCTCTAAATCTAAACGGGAAACCCAGATTGGAGCCAATGTCTCAGGCAGCTGACAGCGTTATTGAAACCACATGATGGCAAAAAAAAATGAACATTTTATTGTGTCAAAAACAAGTTTGGATTGAAGATGAGGAGTGTGAGTGTACCTGTAGAGGTACAGTAGGACACAGCCACGTCTCCAGTCAGGTCAGCTGGTGGGTAGGGTCCATTCAAGAAGGCAGAGAAGGCCACCACCGTGGTAGAACCAACACCTGTAGAACAGCAACACCGTAGGGTAAGACACAACACACTCTGACATGCCAGAACCACACGACCACTCAGCACTTTCAAAATGTGGAAAGGAAACTGGATTCTGGACGCTGACCAGGCTACCCAGGCTTGAAAACATACAGTCACAACCTCTCACTCTAACACATGGTAACATACTCAAACATATCAACCAGAGGTGTGGACAGAGGAGTTAACAACACTAACCAGACAACTATTACCACACGCGCGCACACACACACGCACGCGCACACACACACACGCACGCACACACACACACACACACGCACGCACGCACGCACGCACGCACGCACATGGGCCTATGGCAAAACTCTGATCTCATTTTAATACAGTTTCAATTCCCTAACAGAGCCACAAAAAGTCAGAGACAGCGAGTGAGAAGGAAAGCAATAGAAATGCAAGAGAGAGAAATTAGAGGGCAAAGAGAGATCAAAAACAGACGGCGAGGAAAGGCCATATTTCAGCTAATGGCTTTAAAGGGAAATTGAGCCAAGTTGCACAAACATGTGCACACACTGGTACAGACACACACACAGGCCTGTTTGAAGGGGCACACCCACCAAGCGTCAGGTGGCGTGGTAATGGGGCGTGATGTGTGGAGCCCAGAGCAGAGTGGGGTCGGCACAGGTGACCGAGCCACGGGTATGTTCCAGGACTCCCCCAGTACACACATTAAGCTGTCTGTCCAGATTACTTTTCTTTGTTAGCCTCCCACTCTCTGGGCCCTTCCTGGTCTTTATAGAAATATGAAAAATGTTAATTTCCAAATGAAGGAAATAGTTCAAATGACAGACGATAAAATGATGGCAGGACAAATCTCCCTTAGTGACCAACTTAACCTAAAACCTTGTTGTTGTGGCCAAAGAATTAACCCATAGAAATATGTTGGCAAATCTGTCTAGCATAGCGGCTTGACCGATTAACTATAAAACTGAATAGGCAGACCGTTAAATGGATTCTGTTTCTATGATGGCATATATTAGTGATCAGCAACTACAATCTGAATAAGCCCTGAGCAATATTCTAAATAAAAGCTGTAAAGCATGTATTCAAAAATTCTTAATTTATTGCAGAAGTATTCACCCCGTTGTGTCAATATTTGGGCACCTTTGGCAGCCATGAGTCCATTTGGATAAGTCACTACCAGTTTTGCACATCTGTATACAGCAATATTTGCCCAGTCATCTTTGTAAAGTTGGTCATGCTCCATTAAAGTGGATGGGGACTTTTGGGGACACATTCAACTCCTTCCATAAACTATCAATTAGATTGAGGTCCGGTCTTTCATTGGGCCACTCAAGGAGATTCACAATCTTGTCATGAAGCCACTGCAACACTGTCTTGGCTGTTTGGTTTGGGTTGCTGTCGTGCTGAAAGAGAAATCTTCACCCCAGTCTGAGGCCCTGGGTGCTCTGGATCAGCTTTCCTTTTACAATCCTTGGGATGCGGTGTAAGAAAATCAGAATGCAAATCATTTAAACCCTATATTCAATAGAAAATAGTACAAAGATAAACGTATCAAATGTTGAAACCGAGAAATGTTATTGTTTGGGTTTCACCAATCTGACTGCACAGGCAAATAGTGCAACACTAAGAATTACATTTCTCAACATAAAATTTGGAGTTTGGAGAGCTCATCTATGGTACATAATATGATTCAAAGATTCTGAGAATCCAGAGAAATCTCTGTACGCAAGGGGCAAGGGCGAAAACCAGTACTGGATGGCAGTGATCTTCGGCCTCTCAGGCAGCACTGCATTAACAAGAGACACGATTCGGTAGTGGACCTCACTTCATGGTTTCAGGAACACTTCTGAACACCATTGTCTGTGACACAGTACGTCACTGTGCCCACAAATGCAAGTTAAAACTCTACCATGCAAAGAAGAAACCAGATACACACAAGATCCAGAAATGCAGCTGCCTTCTCTGGGACCGAGTTCATTTAAGATGGACTGAGGAGAAGTGGAAAACTGTCTTGTGGTCGGACTAATCAAAATGTATATTCTTTTGGGGAATCATGGACGCCACATCCACCGGAGTAAAGAGGAGAGGGGCCATCCGGCTTGTTATCAGCACACAACTCAAAAGCCAGCATCAGTTTTGGTAAGGGGGTGCATTAGTGCACATGGCATGGGTGACTTGCACATCTGTGAAGGCACCATTAATGTTGAACCAAAAAAGACAGGTTTTAGAGCAACTTATGCTGCCATCCAGATAATTTCTTTTAGTGGGAAGGCTTTGCTTATTTCAGCAAGACAATGCCAAACAACATTCAGTATGTATTACAACAGCATGGCTCTGCAGTAAAAGAGTTTGGGTGCTAAACTGGCCTGCCTACAGTCCAGACCTGTCGCCCGTTGAAAACATTTGGCTCCTTATGAAACAAAAAATATGACAAAGGAGACCCCGAACTGTTGAGAAGCAGAAATCCAATATCAAGCAAGACTAAACTACAGCAAATGGTCTCCTTTGTTCCCAAATGCTTACAGAGTGTTGTTAAAAGAAGAGGAGATGTAACAGAGTGGTAAACATGGTAAAGTCCAAACTCTTTTGAAATGTGTTGCTGGCATCAAATTCAAAATGGGCATATATTTTTCCAAAAACAATACATTTTTCTCAGTTTCATGATTTGATATTTTGTCTTTGCAGTATTTTCAATTACAAAATAGGGATACATTTGCCTACCAGTCGAAACAGGTCTACAGAGGATGCCATCTCCACAGCTTTACACTCTGCCCAGACCCACCTGGACAAAATCAAAACCTATGAGAGAATGCTATTCATAGACTTTAGCTCAGCATTGGTGGGCTGAGGCTGGTCAACAAACTCCATGACCCGTGGATCAACCCCTCTCTGCAGCTGGACTTGGGACTTCCTAACCAACAGACCCAAGTCTCTCAGGTTAGATAACTTCACCTCCTCCACCCTAATCCTGAAACCTGGTGATCCACAAGGCTGTGTGCTGAGCCCACTCCTGTACTCCTTCTTCACCAACGACTGCGTACCTGTACAGAGTTCCAACACCATTGTCAAGTTTGCAAACGACACCACAGTGGGCCTGATCAGTGACAATGACGATTCAGCCAACAGGGAGGATGTCAAGTGCCTAGCAGCATGGTGTGCTGACAACAACCTGGCCTTCAATGCAAGAAAGACCAAGGAGCTCATTGTGGTTTACAGGAAGTCTAAAGGATGCAGTCACACCCCAGGTCTCATCGATGGATCTGAGGTGGAGCGTGTCCAGCTTCAAATTCCTGGGTGTCCACATCTCCGAGGACCTCTCCTGGACCCTCAAAAAGACAGGCCTGGTCAAAAAGGCACAGTGGCGCCTGTACGTTTTGAGGAGGCTGTCCTCCAAGATCCTTGTGAACTTATACCGTTGCACAATCGAGAGCATTCTGAGTAACTGCTCCACAGTGTGATTTAGTGGTTGCTCTGTAGCTAACCAGAAGGTGGTAAAAACCGCCCAGCACCCAGACATTGCACACCTCCAGCACAAGGGGTGTCTGCACAGGGCGCACAGCATCATCAGGGACTCATCACATCCAGGCCACAAACTGTTTGCCCTCCTACCATCAGGCATGCGGTCCAGGTCTCTTCAGTCCCGCACCAGCAGGCTCAAGAACCATTTCTTCCCATCCACTGTCATCCTGCTGAACTATATGACCCACCACAAACCATACCCCCCCCCTCTCATGGACCTTGTTGCACTACTCCATTTGTACTACTGGACTCTGACACTGCCTTGCAAAGTCTGATAATGGAAGTTTTCTGTTGTTACAGTTACCCGTCTACCTCAGGAACCTCACTGCTGCTATCCTTGCATTTCAGTTGCACATGCTACCTTACTCCTTCAATTCGCCTCAATTGCACATTTAGAATGCCATTTAGAATTGGCATTTATACCCACACAACTATTTATCCCAGTTGTAACATACACTATACTTAATACTTCTACATTTTTCTGCCCTTCTCTATTTGTCTTAATTGCACATTTAGTATTGTCATTTGTACTGCATTTGCCTTCATTGCACATCTATACATTCCACTTGTAATGTACAGTACATATACTTAATACTTGTACATTTCTGCTCTCTTCTATTTGCACTTATGATTAGATGCTAACTGCATTTCATTGTACTGTATTTGTACTTGTTCAATGACTATAAAGTTGAATCTAATCTAAATGATTTGCACATCATTGCATTCTGTTTCTATTGGCATTTTACGCAGCGTCCAAACATTTTTGGAAACGGGGTGGTATAAACTCACTGTTTTTTTGCCAAGATTTGAGAAGAGTTTCCTCTGCCACTCTCACATGAAGCACCCTGGCGATGTGGCATTCTAAGCAGTGTCTCCCAGCACAGCCGTGGAAGACAGTAACTCCTTAGAGTTGCCGTAGGTGTCTTAATGGCCTCCATGACGAGTGCCCTTCTTGCCCTGATACTCAGTTTAAATGCCTGTTATAGACAAATTCACAGTTGTGAATCATATTCTACCCATTTCTTAATAATAGGCTTTAATGCGCTCTGGGGGAGATTCAATGCCTTGGAAATGTTCTTATATCCTACCCCTGATTGGTGCTTTTGAAAAACATTACTCCAGATTTGCTTTAAATGTTCCTTTGTCTTCATGACATAGTTTTTGTGAGGAATTGTACTACCCATCTGTGGGACATCCCAGAGACAGGTGTATTTCACCTGAAATTATGTGAAACCACCGCTCAACTGGTTACACCACCGCTCAACTGGTTACACCACCGCTCAACTGGTTACACCACCGCTCAACTGGTTACACCACGGCTCAACAGGTTACACCACCGCTCAACTGGTTACACCACGGCCCAACAGGTTACACCACGGCTCAACAGGTTACACCACAGCTCAACAGGTTACACCACAGCTCAACAGGTTACACCACAGCTCAACAGGTTACACCACAGCTCAACAGGTTACTCCACAGCTCAACAGGTTACACCACAGCTCAACAGGTTACACCATAGCTCAACTGGTTACACCACAGCTCAACTGTTTACCCCACAGCTCATTCAAGTGTGTCATAGCAATGTAGTGAATACTTTTGCAATTAATTACATTCTTGTTTTGTACTGGCCATTAATTTAGAGCAATTGGATATTTTATTTTCACTTTGAAATAGTGGACTTATTCTGTGTTAATCAGTGGAAAAAATGAATCAATTTTGATTTCTTGTTATAACACACTGACATGTAGAAAGGTCCAAGGGGGTGAATACTTTTGAGAGCCACTGTAACCGGAGCTCAACGCATTTTACTTCATAGCTTTTTGAGCTCACTGCCTTTTATTTTATAGCTCCATAACCTCATAGCTTTGTTTTCCAAAATAAGCCAACTTCTTGTTGGATTGGCATCAATCATTACTGAGCTGCTCCACTAGGACGTTTATTAAGAGGCTTATAATGTTAAGTGGTCTATAATGTAGCTGACACATATAGATTTACTCATAATATTCTACATCCTGGGTCTACCCTCCATTCCTAAGCCTGGGCCTTAATGTCTTTAATGAAATAATTAGACATGGACCGTTTCAAGTGGAGAGAGGCAGCTTATTATGTGATTACAGAATGATAGTAGGCTATCATGGCCCAGCTGCCTCTCACTTCACTTCACTGCCTGACAACTCATTTCATAGGTTACACTGTTAGCCCTAGCATTTTCACAACCAACATTTTAGGAAGGAGAAAAGAGATGCACCCATGGCTTTGATTAATAGGTACTTTGAACAGTTTGAGTCCTCAGATTGTAGGCCTACATTTCCATTCAGAAAGTTTCCTGAATGCATTTTAAATATGTCAGAGTATATGTCACTGTATTAAAGTGGGACAACGCCTAAGGTAAGCTCGGGTTGATAATGGGACTTAAATCAAAATGAGTGTTCCCCTTTGGAGAATCAGGTGCTGATCAGATGTCTCCTTCTCCTCTGACACCGGAGACAAGGGGGTACTGCCCACCAGCTCAAATACTGTTCAACTGTGCGTGGGAGCAGTCAAAGGTCAGACGAGAACACTTAACGTGAGCACACAGAAAGCCGGGAAAGGCGAAGTGGCAGTGTAAAGGAAAATGGAACAGACAGATTACAACGAGACAGAGCATCAAGGGAAGAAAAAGGACTGGGAGAGGAGCCAGAGAGGGAAAGCACTTTCTCTGACAGTGTGACCGTCTCCCCCACCCCGCCGCTCCCCCGCTCTCTCCCTACATCTCTATCACTCCATTTCTCAAAACAGGCGGCAGGCTTTTAACCCCTTGACCCTGTCGCCACGAGCAAATACTGACCAGACGGGCTAAGTGTTGCTACGCCATTATCGGCTGTGGTAGAACAACAACAACAAGAGAGCAGGACACATTCCCCTCTCCTCTCCTCCCTTTGCCCACTCTCGACCTCCCTCAGGGCCTGAGTTAAGCCCAGGACATCTCACTTTGACCTTGGGTGACCTCGGACGCCTGGGAAGACAGGTCAATAGGGGTCGGCAGGGTGGTGACACACAAAGAACAGAGAGGGAAAGTGGGCTGAACAGGGTTCCTGGTGTGAAGCGCGCGTGTGTGTGCGTGTGTGTGTATGTGCGCCACACAGAGAATCATTGTGTGTGGGTGAGATCGTAAAATACTGTCAGAATGAGACCATGTTTGTTCATGCGTGTGAGTATGTATACAAGACTATTAAACTTTGTACTGTTTTGCCGTTAAGGTGTGTGTGTGTGTGTGTGTGTGTGTGTGTGTGTGTGTGTCATACATGTGGAGGCACACTGGGGAACTCGAGTACAGATTAGAAGGGTGCTAAAAGGCCACCTTTGACATATTTGGGTCAAGAACTGGTTTAAATCCCTGTTTGAAAAATCCATCCAAAATCTCTGTTACAATTCTCTCCACAAAGGACCACCAGATAAGACTGTTTGAATACATGAACACACTTCTTAAGTGTGATCAGTGTGGTGTAAGTACTAGAGAGCTGCCCTGCCCAGGTCACTGGTTTACATATTTACTACTGAAAGGCTGCGGAATCCAAGTTTCAACGTCTGCATCTTCTAACGCTTTGGTAAATCCACTGGAATTCAATCACTCCTTAAGATTTCGACTAAACATTCCAGGCACATCGGCCCATAGTTAATGTGTTTAAACAGTAAATTTCAGTCCCGAATGCCTAAACATTCAGGAGATTAAGGTTTTGCATAACCATTAGATAACCTTGTCCTCATCAATAGAAAAATATAAACTGTTGAGGTGTGATCCTGACATATAGTAATTCAAAGCTATCACAAACCTTTGTAATATATTGATGATAAAAATACATTTATACAAAATATTTTGTTAAAACATAAGGTAAATAATGGTAGAACAAAAACAATGATTATTTTCATAATTTGGAGCGTAGACCCTACTTTACATAACATGCAAGTTAAATGCCAACCATCAGTTCAAATGCTAAAAAGTTGTCACTATTTATGTACAACAAACACACTAATGACCTGGCGGTGTCTCCAAAATAGGACCATTAGTAAATGTTTTGTTGGTCAGGTGCAAAAAGTTACTTTCAGCATTTCTACAATGGGAAAACACGGCATGTACAGAAGTTTTAGTTCCACTATAAAGAGGTGATGTCAAAATGGGACTGAAATCAAAAGGATTTAGCAGATTATGAGGAAAGAATGAAAACTAGCAGACACTGCAGCTCTCTACGATCAATAAAATGAATGGAATGTTAATTGAATAATTGTCCCTAATCTAGAAATGTACAGGTTAGTGATTTAAATCAGAAGAGAGACAGATATATATACACAGAGAGAGAGAGAGAGAGAGAGAGAGAGAGACAGTGAGAACAAAGAGCCAGTGTGGAGTGGATAGGGGGATTGGGTTGCCATCTGAGACGAATAAAGAATAAAATAACAATAAAAATCAGAAGGCGCTACCTCCCCCGCGAACCCAGGACAGGCCAAGCCGAGCGGGGGATGGGGTTTCTAAACAGTGGATCATGCGGTGGCAAACACACACACAGTCAAAGAATTAAAGACACATGGGCACAAGTTGGATGGTTCCAGACTCACATACTCCAACACACTGAGGCTAAATGCTCAGCTCAAACTCCCCAGCCACCAGGATAAAACATACACATAAGATGAGGTGGGCAGTGTGAGACAGAAATCTGTAGGCAGAAATTCAGTCAGAAAATGTGAGAGATGGAAAGATCAAAATGAATTGAGAGAAAAACAGGAGAAAGATCTCATTTTTGAAAGATAGAGGAGGGACACTGTAGAGCCAAAACATTATGACCACCTGCCTAGAATGCTGATGGTCCTCCGTGTGCTGCCAGAACAGCCCTGATCCGTCGAGGTATGGACTCTACAAGACCCCTGAAGGTGTCCTGTGGTATCTGGCACCAAGAAGTTGGCAGCAGATCCTTTGAGTCCTGTAAGTTGTGAGGAGGAGCTGCTGTGGATCAGACCTGTCCAGCACATCCCACAGATGCTCAATCGGATTGAGATCTGGGGAATTTGGAGGCCTGGGCAACTCCTTTCACTCTTTACAATGTTCCTTAAACCATTCCAAAACAATGTGTGCAGTGAGGCAGTGCGCATTATCCAGCTGAAAGAGGCCACTGCCATCAGGGAATACAACTGCCATGAAGGGGTGTACCTGGCATGCAATGATGTTTATATAGTTGGCACGTGTCAAGATGACATCCACATGAATGCCCGGACCCAGGGCTTCCCTGCAGAACATTTCCCAGAGCATCACACTCCCTCCACCATATTGTCGTTTTCCCACAGTACATCCTGGTGCCATCACTTCCCCAGGTAAATGGCGCACATGTACAAGGCCGTCCACGTGATGTACAAGAAAACGGAAATCATTGGACCAGGCGCTCTTGTTCCAGTGCTCCAAGGCCCTGTTCTGACGCTCGTGTGCCCAATGAAGACAGCAGGGTACGATGTACTATGTCTGGTGACACATCACTCCCATAACCACCATTAACATTTTCTATGACTTGTGCCACAGTAGATCCGGCCGTTAGGATCAGACGGGATAGCCTTCGTTTCCCTTGCGCATTGATAAGCCTTGGGGGCTCAACACCATGTCACCTGTTTTTGGTTTGTCCCTCCTCTGACCACTGTCGGTAGGTACTCGCCCCTGCTGACCGGGAGCACCCCACAAGCCTTGCCGTTCCAGAGATGCTCTGACCCAGTTGTCTGGCCATAATAATGTGGCCCTTGTCAAATTTGCTCAGGTCTTTACTCTTGTCCATTTCTCCTGCATCCAACACGTTGACTATGAGAACTGATTGTTCCCTTACCATCTAATCTAACCCAGACATTGACATGTGACCTTGTTAGGAGATGATCAACATTATTCACTTCCCCTGTGAGTGGTCATAATGTTTTGGCTCATCAGTGTATGTGTAGCCATTCACTTGAATGGGTAACTGTGTCCAAACATTTGACTGGTACTGAATATATAAATATAAATTTGTGTGTACAGCACCATGAAGCATTTTTGCCAGACCGCGTAAGCAGAGCTGGCCAAGAAGAGCGAATGTCTCTTACTGAGTGAGTGAGTGAGTGAGTGAGAGGGTGAGTGACCCTTGCTAAATAGCGTAGTGGTTAGAGAAGCGGACTGCCATGTGGACGACCAGTGTTCGACCCTCACCACGTACAGAACAAAGGATGCATTAGGATTCATTCAGGTTAGACACAAACTAGACTGGCTAAAGGCTTCAGTAACTACGCCATAGTGAGCCTAAAATAAAACTGTTTACGGTTATATTGTGACTATTTCTGGTGGATGTCTGAAGTGCGCATCCATGCATTCTATTTGGGATGATATAGATCACAACCCCCATGCAATAAAAGAGGAGGGGTTTTCACGATTCTCTTGTCTTTTCACTTGACTAAAAAAGTCAGTTATCGTCACCTATATTGATAGTTATTGTATTAATGTCATTCACGAATGAAAGAAAAACAAATGTTGTTGTGCCATGAAATGAAGTAGCTTTAGCAGGGTAAAGTTCATCTTCAGTCTCGCTAGATATTGCTCAATTCTTATAACTAATTTAAGTAGTAAGTAAACACTAGTAGGTCTATTACTGGCTAATAAGCTGTTAAAACGGCCTAGTGAAAAAAGCCATACAGTTCACAGATGCTATTTGTGGTGGAAGTAAACTTAATACAAAACGTTAGACAGTGTAACACAATGATTAATGGTGTCGAGCTAAATATTCAAACTTGGCGTGATGTTAATGATCTAATGATGCAATTTTCTGACAAGGTAGTATGTCCCAATCGGTCCCAATACTGGCATACTAGCATACTATATATAAAACAGTACGTACTACACCTTGATACGCAAAGTACAAACTTGTAGAACGTAATATGTAGTATGCGATTTGAGATTCAGCCAATGCTTTTGATTTCCTCGTAGTTCACATAGCATAGTGGTTGGCTATTCAAGTGCCATTGTTTTCTAAAGCAACGAACCAGCCATGGAGTGATTGAAGTCATAGCTATTAGCTAGCCATCTACAGTAAACTATTTCAAATGTAATGCGTTAAATGTAGTGTAGCTACCCTGTTAAACCTGTTGTTGGTTTGGATGTTAGCTAATGTAGGGAACTAGTTTCAAGGTCCATGGAGTTTAACAATGCAGAAGTATACCAACACCACACCTCTGCACACGTGTATCTTAGTTAAAAACACAGTCTATCACATGGGAGACCCCGGTTTGAATCCAGGGAGGGCAACATCACTCATCCCCTTTTAATCATGGGCTGGCCGAACTAGGCTTGCCTGGTTCCTTTTTTTGTTTGGGGACAGTAGCAAATCTTGGTGGCAGCCTTGAAAAAATCTCTATAAGAGCAAGATGTAAAATAGTCCATAAAGTCTTAAACAACATTCAGGGTTCTCCAGGCCTCTCTCACTGCTGCTAAGATCAGAGTTCATGACTCCACCGAAACACTTCGGCGGAAACCATTGGTCACTAAGAAGTTAAGGCCGATTTCCTGTTGGCTAAAAGATGTTGTGGCGGGACCTGAAAGAAGCTGGTAATGTAATTCCGTATGGCAGAACTCCATGGTGCTGTGGTAGACCAATCACAACAACTAGTTGTTTGTTTTCAGGTGGCATAAAACAAACAACATCCTGGTGGCGTACAGGTGGCGTAACCAGTTGCTGAATCTAAAGGGGCAATAACATTCCTCACAGGGGGTTACAGTAGGAGTTGCAAAAATGTGTTAGTCAGTCACATCCCTGTGGAGAAATGTTGGCCCACTCCTCCATGTAGAAGTACTCTACCTCAGTGAAATTGCTGGTTTTTGAGTAGAAAGCGCTTGCCTGGCACAATATATCAATAGGGGCGTAGGTCTGGTCTTGTGGGCATGTGTGTGTGGACTAAACTATACTTCCAGAAGACATAGTATGAGCCAAATCATTTCCTTCTGGACCAAATCATTCAATGAGTCAAAGGTCCCATTAAATGTTTAAATGGCTGATTTGGCCCGTTCAGGCCAACTATACTGTACATCTGTTCAAGGTCAAACTACTGTAGGTGGTCCTGGAAATCTTACACCAAACCTTTCTATGCTGGGCCAAACAAGTCCATGGTAGGGTCAGGTGGGGTGGGAAGTGGTGTGTGTGTATTGAGGAGTGTGTGTATGTGTTGAGGAGTGTGTTTTTGTGTGTGTGGTTAGGAGCTTGGGTTTCACAGCAAAGGACTGCTGATAGACTGGTGAACAGCAGCGCCACATTTCTGTGTGTGGAAGACAAAGAGTGTGACATAAACACTCAGAGTCATCGCTGTGTGTGCGGGCGTGTGCGTGTATTGATTCTGCTTTATTGTGATGACTGCTATGGAAACATACTCATCACCTAACTAATCCTTTAGCTGTCATGACCTACATCAAGCAATCGTAACGGCAAGTGTGGTCTGTGCCTGGCCCAAATGTTGTTCTATAATCTCTTACAGCTCTGCTCGCAGAGATACGGACCCTAAATCCACACTTTTATCGCAGCAACGTTTCCACATCACATGATCCAGCTTTTCATTCACAAAAGCTCAGAGCCCTTCCCTCTGTTTGCACGGCTCTCAGACCCAGTAACAACACTTGATAACATGGAACAGGATTCTAAGAACTGGGACAACTGTGGCAGTGGGCAATTCTGATTGCACTTGGGGAGAGTTGACCGTGTACTGGTTTGACCACGTCAAGGTGAGATTACAGACCTTTTCCTGTCTGCTATCTCTCTAGTCTAGCACCCATAATGTTTGAGCACACACAAGAATGGACACTTCCTTCTTTCATTCTTTCCCTCCCTGGCTAGACCTTGCCCTAAAAAGAAAGGTCAGCAAGGAGAGAGAGAGAGCGAAAGCGAGAGTAAAAGAGGGATAGATTTACCCAAAGGTTCCAACACAAACTGCTCCTGGCTGACAGCCAGGGGAGGCTGGACACACACAGTCAGCTTAGGACCCGGCAGTGAGCAGCGACTTTTCACCTTGATCTATGAGACAGACAGACAGACAGAGAGCACATGACATTGGCCTTGACAAATGCTTTGATGTATGTGTGTGTGTATGTGTGTGTGTGTGTGTGGGGGGGGGGGGGGGTTGGTAGAAATACCTTCACTGTGACGGAGGGAACGGGAAAACCTTCCATGTCTGAGATGACAGCTTTCTGGAGAGAGACAGAGGCAGATGTGTCAGGATAAAGCATGCTGGTGGTGGGTCACGTTTTACCAACCAGCCGGGGATTCCCAGCTTAAGGGGTCAGGTTCAAGGTTAAGATTTCTTTTGAAGTCAAAGTTAGAGTTAGTTAGGTAGGGCTTTGGATGGTCATAACATCTTTCGTCCCCACAAGGACAGAGATTCCTCAAATGTGTGTTTGCTCACCGAAATGGTGTCCATTTTATTGGAGACTGTGGTTGTGACAGTCAGGTCTTCCTCTGCGTCTGCTAGAGGAAGGATATCTTCAAGATGGAAGAGGAGAATCAGGTAACAAGCTACATACACAAATCCCAAGACCCCACCACAGGCACATCCCCAGATCCCACCCCGCCCCAGACCCTTCCCCAGGCACCTCTCCAGGCCCCACCCCAGGCACCTCCCCAGACCCCTCCCCAGGGCCCACCCCAGACACCTCCCAAGGGACCACCCCAGACACCTCCCAAGGGCCCACCCCAAACCCTACCCAGTGTTGGTGTCCTACCAGCCTGGCTACGGGTAGCTTCTCTGATGACTCTCTGCAGGCTCTTCATCTCAGTGTCCATCTGGGCGTAGTCCTGTTCCCGGGAGTCCACCTTGGGTGTGGAGAAGAAGGAAGGGTCGGTGCCCATGTAGGAGCACTGCAGGTGGCCCTCTGAGCTCAGGGTCACCACCACACCCCTCAGATCCCTGTGGGGGACGAGCAAACATCTGGCACTGTCACACACAGAATTACTACGGGACTAGGTTTTCAGAGAGACAAACAGAGATGGAAAGACCGAGAAATAGACAGAGATAGACAGAGACAAAGACCGAGAGATAGACAGAGACAGACAGAGACAGACAGAGACAAAAGACACAAAGACAGACAGACACAGTTATGGACAGACAGACAGAGACAGTTATGGGCCGACAGACAGGGATAAACAGACAGACGGAGACTGTGTGGACTGTTTAACAAAAAAATATATGTTACGTTGTAGAGACCATTCTGCAGAGCACACACAGGAAACGGCTTAGGTTATGTTTAGCGTCAGGTTTAATGATGGCTAGGTTTTTGGTGATCGAGTTAAAGGATTTTGAAGGGGAATAACTTGTTGTGACCCAACAAGGACAGAACTTCGTAAATATGTGTTTAAATGTATCTGTTTCAATATCTAATTGTAATATCATGTAAATTGAGGACATTTCGTCTGTTGTCCTTTTTCACAAGAATCATGATCTTGGGGTTCAGTTTAGAATGAAGCTCCTAATTCGGCTTAGATGTGGACATCAGGGGTTAGGCTTAAGGCTTAGGGTTAAGGTCTGTGTGTGTTTGTGCACATGTTTTAATAATGCATAAGCAGCCATTTATGACATGGCTACAGTTCACATCCAATGCTGACAAAATGGGATGGGCAGGAGCCACAGGTAACCCCTCTGATCATATACCTGGGCGTCATACTCTATCTCACTGAACAACAGTCCTCATCTCATTCAGACTTTCTGCTTTGAAGAATGGTAGAATAAACAAATGACAAATATGGAGGGCCCAAAAGGATTTCATTGGAATGTAGATCTGTTGGGAAAGAAACACTACATACATACACACTGACACACACACTCAAACACCCAGAGAACATGCATGACAGAAGTGTGACATGGTGCGACCATGTTATTTGGAGATGTGGGTAGGCAGGGCGGCGGGTGGATCTCTGCGGTGGTACGACTGTTCTGCGACTGTTCTGCGTATGGAGGCTTATGAGGGAGGGCTGCTTCTGACCAGGTTGAAAATGAGCCTCTGTAGCAGTAAAAGCACTGTGCTGCAAGTCTGTAGCCTACTGCCCCTCTGGGCTGGACTGTGTTACCGCCTCACTGGCCTGGAACCACAACACATCTGCATCCAGTTACCACAGACACACGCACTCGTGCACCTACGCGCACTCGCGCGCACACACGCGCACTCGCGCGCACACACGCGCGCAGACACACACACACACACACACACACACACACACACACACACACACACTTCTACCCTTGTGGGGACCACAAAACAAAATGTATGTTCTTTAATCTAACCCTAACCTTAACCCCCTAGCCTTAATGCCTAACCCTAAACTGTAATGACTAAACTTTAAAGGAACCTCAATTCTAACACTAGCCCTAATTGGAAGTTCAACCCTAAACCCCTAAATACAAACTGTTAAACCAAAACCCGCACCCACACAGCTAGCAGCAAGATTATTCATCATTGTTTATGTTGTAATTGTTGTAAATTGCATTGTGATTATGGCCATTAGGTTGCAGTGACATTCACTGCTAGACTCAACCACTCCCTTATCTGTTTTGACTGGCCAGCTGGAAGACATCGTGAAATCATTTCCTCCCAGGGATTTGGGTGGATTTCTCATGGCGATAACCATAACAACTGATGATCATTAATAACAACACACCTGCCATGTGGACGGGATTCATAGTGTGTTGACCTGACAGGGCCGTGTGTGGGAGACAGTGGCTTTCAGCAGACAAGTAGGCTACATGAATAGAACGAGGAGGATGCCTGCAGAGCTGTGTTCTGGGAGGACCCAGAGAGCTCATCTAGTGGGTGCTGACAGAAGGGCTCTTTAGAATGGAACAAACAGCGCAGACACTCACGCATGGAGCACAGGAATGGACCTCTATCTGAAGTGCTTCCCGCCCTCCCATTAAGTCCCAGTCTCCTCTCCTCCTTTCATCCCCCCCATCCCCAGATAAAGGCCTTCGGGGGTATCGGTTACCAGCCGGGTGGAATCTGAGCACACCCTGTGTGTTTGACCATGTTGTTGGAGAGTTCATTCAGTGGATCAGGATTGCGTTACCATCTACTGTGGGGTCCAGTTCAGTACTACTCGCATGTAAGCATTGGGTTTCATTTTCAATTCATTCCCTAAACAGATGACATGGAATTCATCCAATCCTGGTTGCAGTGCACAACCAGCACAGCCCCGGCAATCGGGACAAGCCACGCCATAGCAGGGGCAGGTGCCATGGTAACGAGAGACTCACGGGAAGTTGGCAAGCCTGATGGCCACAGGAGAACAGGAGAGCTGGGCGGCCCACTTCAACGTCACGTCCTGGTACACCAGAAGCATATTGTTATGGTTACCCAGCAGGATGTTGGTGGTGTCTTCGGACACTGGAAAAAGAAGACAGAAGTCAGATACAGACCTAATGAAAAGGCATTTAAAAATTCCATCTTTCCATCCACCAGAAAAAAAAAGAAAAAGAGCTCAAGTTAATACAAAGGAATGAAATGAGGTGAAGATGTGTCTTTGAGAACCCACAGTTGACCAATAATGAAAACACACCTTTTGCTTTGGCCCCGCATGGATGCACAAGTTTAGCATGACTGTCACCATGGGAGATCTGAGAGACACACAGAACACACACTTCTGCCTCACCAAAGAGAAGGAATTACAGGATGCTCTCCCCATCCACCAGCTTTAGAGGACCCTCCCCATCCACCAGCTTTAGAGGACCCTCCCCATCCACCAGCTTTAGAGGACCCTCCCCATCCACCTGCTTTAGAGGACCCTCCCCATCCACCTGCTTTAGAGGACCCTCCCCATCCACCAGCTTTAGAGGACCCTCCCCATCCACCAGCTTTAGAGGACCCTCCCCATCCACCTGTTTTAGAGGACCCTCCCCATCCAACAGCTTTAGAGGACCCTCCCCATCCACCTGCTTTAGAGGACCCTCCCCATCCACCTGCTTTAGAGGACCCTCCCCATCCACCAGCTTTAGAGGACCCTCCCCATCCACCAGCTTTAGAGGACCCTCCCCATCCACCTGTTGTAGAGGACCCTCCCCATCCAACAGCTTTAGAGGACCCTCCTCATCCACCTGCTTTAGAGGACCCTCCCCATCCACCAGCTTTAGAGGACCCTCACCATCCACAAGCTTTAGAGGACCCTCCCCATCCACCTGCTTTAGAGGACCCTCCCCATCCAACAGCTTTAGAGGGCCCTCCCCATCGAACAGCTTTAGAGGACCCTCCCCATCCACCAGCTTTAGCTGCACTTTTTCTCTTCTTTAGCTTCTTCTGGTTATTTCTGTTCTGCCACTGAATTAACAACACTGTATCAGATAATGTTCATTCTACCCAGCTCCACTGAGGCGTGTCGGTAAAACACTGTAATTAGAGATAGGTTATTAACAATGCTGGGGTTAAGTGGCTGTATTATCACCCCTTAAGGAGGAAACAGAAGAGAAGAGAGAGAGAGACGGCAAAGAAATGAGGGAGAGAAAAAAAAAGATGGTGCCAAGAAAAGGCAGCTGCATAAACGAGGGCCAGAGGGGAAACCTGGGAAATATTGGGAGCAGGCCGCTAAACCACTACAACTCCAGCCAAAACAATATGAAAGCCAGCAGCCAGGAACGTTCTTTCCCTCGCTCTGTATTAAAACCCCAACCGTAACAAATTACAATAGCAGGAAGCCATTGTCCATACTGTCCAGGAGAGCTGCTGAAAGCACAACCAGAGAAAAACCATTGAGAACTCTAATCGTTGTCACCTGGCGTCCTTTCCTGGCTTCCAGATATCTTTAGGAGAATGGTGCTCATTGAAGAAAAGCAGGTGCATCTGATCTAAAAAACCTTATTTAAAAAAAAAGAAAAAACGTTTTCCTCAAACTCTCTTTCTAAACCTCTTCCCCTCCATCCATCTTCCTTTCTCTTTTTACACTTTCTTTCCCTTCCCATCTTTGGCTCCTATTTCCCTGCATTTCTCCATCTCACACTTCCTTTCCCTCCTGCTCTCCTTCCCTTGCAATCCCTCCAGTCCGCCCTCCCTCTCTCTCCCTCTCTGTATAAAGCTGAGCTCAGCTGGAGAAAGGCATGTTAGCTGGAACCCATTAGCACGTCCTGCAATAGTGGGATTAACATGCAACACGCAGCCCCCTGATCTAAGAGGAATTTAGCCAGCTGAACATGCGTGTTTGTTTACACAGGTGTGTTGCGTGTTCAAGGTGTTAGATGTGTTAAATATGGATCAGATGAAACGGTCCCTTGCTCTGTGATATTTCCTCCTTTCTCTGGTTGGAGTATAACAGTGTGTTGGGAATCAGGGCAGACAGAGGCACTGTGTACTGCTGCAGTCCAGCTCCTCATTAAACCAAACCCAGGAGCCTAGAGACTCTCAATCAGATTTACCTTCGCTGAAGGACAAACACTCTCTGCTACTGCTGAGTGCACAGAGGAAGCACACAGTCTTACACCACTAGAAATATCTGTTGGACCGGTATCGACACATCTGAAACAAAGCAGTGTTTCAGAAGGTGTACTTGCATTCCTCCATTCTTCCGTTCTTTCAAGGGCACCTGAGAGAGCATACTGTTAAAGAACGCAGAGTTATTCAAATCTACAACATTTGAAACATACTTGTGCTTGTGTGGACTGGAAACCACATCATCAGCGCAGCTGGGCGCAGTCCGTGTGATTATTGACAGATAGCTAGCTTCAACGCCAGGTATGGCTTTCTGCAAGCGACACTGGGTAATGAAATGGCATGAAGATGTATACAATATCAACAATGAAATAATACAATGTTCCACTGAGAATACGGCCGATAGTAGAACCTCGGATTCAGGAGGAACAGTGTGGTTTTCGTCCAGGCCGTGGAACACTGGACCAGCTCTATACCCTCTACAGGGTGATGGAGGGTTCATGGGAGTTTGCCCAACCAATCCACATGTGTTTTGTGGATTTGGAGAAGGCATTGTGTCCCTCGCGGCATCCTGTGGAGGGTGCTTCAGGAATATGGGGTCCTGGGTCCTTTGCTAAGGGCTGTCAGGTCCCTGTACGACCGAAGCAGGAGCTTGGTCAGCATTGCCGGCAGTAAGTCAAGCTTGTTCCCAGTGCATGTTGGACTAGGGGTCCTGTTCACGAGTGAGGCAAGGATGGAACGGGAGATTGACAGACGGATCGGTGCAGCTTCTGCAGTAATGCGGTCGATGTATCAGTCTGTCGTGGTGAAGAAGGAGCTGAGCCGCAAGGCGAAGCTCTCGATTTACCAGTCAATCTACGTTCCTACTCTCACCTATGGTCATGAGCTTTGGGTCATGACCGAAAGGACAAGATCCCGGATACAGGCGGCCGAAATGAGCTTTCTCCGCAGGGTGGCTGGGAGATCCCTTAGAGATAGGGTGAGAAGCTCGGTCACCCGGGAGGAGCTCAGAGTAGAGCCGCTGCTCCTCCACATCGAGAGGGGTCAGCTGAGGTGGCTTGGGCATCTGTTTTGGATGCCTCCGGAACGCCTTCCTGGGAAGGTGTTCCGGTCTTGTCCCACCGGGAGGAGACCCCGGGGAAGACCTAGGACACGCTGGAGGGACTATGTCTCCCGGCTGGCCTGGGAACGCCTCGGTGTCCCCCCGGAAGAGCTGGAGGAAGTGTCTGGGGAGAGGGAAGTCTGGGCATCCCTGCTTAGACTGCTGCCCCCGCGACCCGGCCCCGGATAAGCGGAAGATGATGGATGGATGGATGGATGGATGGATGGATAGTTTCCACTGGTATGTGATATGTCACGATAAAAGACAAAGTGAACAAACGGTAACATTCTTCTTCGGTGGAATAGTAATAAATTCCAGGAATGAAACATCTGAAAAAGTATGCTCAGATGCCCACATTCTTATCCAGACATCCCAAGAATTCAACATCTTGAGTTCTTAGGTTCACACTTCCGTACTTGCGATTCTCTCTGGGTGGAACCAAATGCAAGTATGCATTTTGAAACACAGCAAAACGATGGATAGAGGTGTCAGCACTAACATTAAGAAACAACCACCAACCACAGAGATGACTCAAAGGGTTTTAGGCAATATCAGTCCCTACAGTGCAGTGAGAAATAATTAGGACCCTTTTAAGAATATTTGCGTATTTTGCCAGTACATGTTGTCAGATATTCAACCCAAAACTTATATAAACTACAGAGAACCGGAATGAACTAATAAACATTATAAAGCTCCGTAATAAAAGACAGGGTTTCAGGCATTCTGCTGCTTTATTGGAGAGGAATGAGGTTTCAGCGGATGGAGCAGTAGGTGGGATTCAGACCCAAAGCCGCAGCAGTACGCGTGCACCGGTGGCAGCAGCTCACACCACTAGACCACTCTAGGACACTTACGTACAGCCATTCACGGAGCTCAGTTATGCAACCCTCAAGGCCAGCCTGAGAAAATATTACACTCAATAACTGGTTGTACAACCTTTAGCTGCAAGAACTGAAGACAAATGCTTCCTTAAGTTGTTAATCAGTCATACTGCAGTCCATTTTTTGGGGGGGGGGTCCACTCTTCCATGCAGAGCTGCTTTAAATCTGCTAAATGTGTATGTTATTGAGCATAAACGGCTCTTTATAAGTCCTGCCAAACTTCTCAGTGGGGGTAAGGTTTGAAAATTGACCAGGCCATTCCAAAGTGGAATTCTGTTTTGTTTTTCAGCTTTCTGGTGTGGACTTGCTTGTGTATTTTGGATCACTGTTTTGCTGCGTGACCCAGGTGCACCTCAGCTTCATCGCACATACAAATTACTGACTTTCTCCATTGGAATTCTTGGATGCAGAGCCGATTTTTGGTTCCATCAATGACGGCCCTATGGCAGCAAAGCATCCTTAAAACATCCCACGACCACCACAGTAATGTGGAATGGGTTTGATTTCCCCAGACATAACAGAACCCATGCTGATCCAAAATCCAAACTACATTTGCATAAAATGCACCTGGAAGTAATCGGCAAGATTTGAGAACAATGTTCTATGGAAACATTATTCCGAAGTGCAGCTTTTTGAACTACATGCTTTCTGGAAGCAGGGGGTGGTGAGCTCGGTGCGGCGGGAACACAATGAGGGGAGTGTGGTCTGTGGTAAAGAGCGCACAGCACATTAAAACCACTTGATGCACCCAGAGACCTTATCACTAAGGCTTTTTCAAGCTGACGTCTAACAGCATGTACTGGCAAGGACCGACGGAAGGACAACAATGACAGGTCAACAGGCAGGGGTCCATCACACTCGTTGACTATGGCCCACAAAATGCTGGCACGGAGCAGCCCGAATCTTCAAACATTGACAACATCTTCCTGGTTATTACAGCCTGGGTGGAACGGAGGCTGAGCCACTCACTTCTGATAAAACATAGTGGCAGGGAACACTACTGTGAATGTCGGCTCAACATTAGAAAAATAATATGGTGTATTAAATATAGTGTCCAGTACAGTATTCTACAATACAGTAAAGATTTGAGGGGCACAACAATGCAGTGTAGTAATCGACCATACAGTCCACAACAGAATATTACACAACAGCAGATTGTGTTTCAATCCAACCTACAGCTCTTCTATCTGTAATAGGTTTCACCACTCATGTGTGCCACACACACTAAAATAAATGTCTGTGTGTAGGTGATATGCAAATTTCACCCAGTATCAAACTCCACTATGGTATGTTTAGTATAGCCACTAGGGGTAGTAGTGCAAGCGTGTAGTTTTCAATGGAGTAACGTTTATTTCTGTGTGGTATACATACACCATGTGAGTATTTTCCATGTGAGCAACGATAAAGCATTGGGCTGTATCATGAGGCAGAGGGGACATTTGCATTGGGCTGTACCATGAGGAATGGGGGAGGTTTACATTGGGCTGTACCATGAGGGAGAGGGGACGTTAGCATTGGGCTGTACCATGAGGCATGGGGGAGGTTTGCATTGGGCTGTACCATGAGGCATGCGGGAGGTTAGCATTGGGCTGTACCATGGGGCATGGGGGAGGTTAGCATTGGGCTGTCCCATGAGGCATGGGGGAGGTTTGCATTGGGCTGTACCATGAGGCATGGGGGAGGTTAGCATTGGGCTGTACCATGGGGCATGGGGGAGGTTAGCATTGGGCTGTACCATGAGGCATGGGGGAGGTTTGCATTGGGCTGTACCATGAGGCAGAGGGGAGGTTAGCATTGGGCTGTACCATGAGGCATGGGGGAGGTTATCATTGGGCTGTACCTTAAGGAAGAGGGGGAGGTTAGCATTGGGCTGTACCATGAGGCAGTGGGGGATTTTAGCATTGGGCTGTACCATTACCTGAGGCATAGGGGAGGAAGCAGCTGGGGTTGTACTCCAATTTCTTCATGAAGCGGATCTGCCCGTTGTCTTTGAGGCAGTAGAGGTTTCTCTCTCCACAAACAAAAATTGAGGATGAGGTAGGAGAGAAGGAAGGGGCACAGAGGTCCAAGGCCTGCTCACCCAGAACCAGAGTCCAGTCAGCCTGAGGAAACACACACACACACAGACACCAGGAGTGGGCACTAAGGTATAAAAATCATAACAGTACAGATGTGCCAATGTTTAAATGTTCTAATTTGTTTTACTGCAATAAAAGTAACACATTTATATATGTTGATATACAAAACTCTAAATGGACCTTGGTATGTGTTTATGCTATATCGCCCAATCCTAAGCAGAAAGACAAAAACTTACCATCAGTCTCTTCCCTGCAGACTTGCTCAGTTGGTCAGCATCCTGTCTGGTCTCTGCTTCCGTGGCAACCGCCAGAGTCTCATACCTGCCATAGGAACACTTTAATTCAGACACTTTAATACACACACACACACAGTTCTCAGAAGTAACACTTCAGTTTACACACAGTTCTTTTAAGAGTAGAGTACTACAGTTAGTTGGTCAATGGAGGTAGTGTGAATGAGATCTAACACATGGGATCACAAAGTGTGTGCATGTGCAATAATTATTCAATAATTATTCAATTAAATATGCGCACACACACACACACACACACACAAAAACACACACACATGCACACACACAAAGAGAGAGGGAGAGCGAGAGAAACAAACATTCAGAGCGCCACAGCTCAGGCCAGCCCAGGGGGAGCAGGCAGAGGGAGTGCATTTCTGTGAGTATACATTTGTTCAGAGAGTAGCTGTTCAGAACATCTATGATCACTTCTGTGCATGAACACACTTCCATACCAGAGAAGTTAGTGAATAATAGTAGATTGTTATTTCTATTGTTCATCTATTGTCAGCTGTCTCTTGTTTATTATGTTTGACTATTGCTATTCACTGTTATTATTCTATTGCATTATTATTATTAATAACATTTCACTATGACTATTTAGTCCTGTATTGTTCATTACACCGATCAGTCATAACATTATGACCACCTGTGTATGAGGCATGGACTCCACTAGACCTCTGAAGGTGTGCTGTGGTATCTGGCACCAAGACGTTAGCAGCAGATCCTTTAAGTCCTGTGAGTAGCGAGGTGGGGCCTCCATGGGTCAGACTTGTTTGTCCAGCACATCCTACAGAGGCTCGATTGGATTGAGATCTGGGGAATCTGGAGGCCATGTCAACACCTTGAAGTCATTATTCTGTTCCTCTAACCATTCCAGAACCATTTTTGCTTTGTGGCAGGGCACATTATCCTGCTGAAAGAGGCCAATGCTATCTGAGAATACCATTGCCATGAAAGGGTGCACATGGTCTGCAACAATGCTTAGGTAGTTGGTCAAAGTAACATCCACATGAATGGCAGGATCCAAGGATTCCCAGCAGAAATTGCCTAAAGCATCACAGCTTGCCTCCTTCCCATAGTGCATCCTGGTGTCATGTGTTCTCCAGGTAAGCGACGCACACGCACCTGGCCATCCACGTGATTAAAAAGAAAACGTGATTCATCAGAAAGGCCATAATCTTCCATGGCTCCATGGTCCAGTTCCGGTGCCCAGGTGCCCATTGTAGGTGCTTTCGGCAGTGGACAGGGGTCAGCGTGGGCACCCTGACTGGTTTGCGGCTACGCAGCCACATACAAAACATACTGCGATGCACTGTGTGTTCTGACACCTTTCTGTCAGTACCAGCATTAACTTTATCAGCAATTTGAGCTACAGTACCTCGTGTGTTGGATCGAACCACACAGCCAGCCTTTGCTCCCCATGAGCATCAATGAGCCTTGGACCCCCATGACCCTGTTGCCGGTTCACCACTTTCCTTCCAACTCCTGATAGGTACTGACCACTACAGACCAGGAAAACCCCACAAGGGCTGCAACTTGCGGAGATGCTCTGACCCAGTCTTCTAGCCATCACAATTTGGCCTTTGTCAAAGTCGCTCAGATCCTTACTCTTGCCCATTTTTCCTGCTTCTAACACATCAACTTCAAGGACAGAATGTTCACTCACTGCCTGATATATCCCACCCACTGACAGCTGCCATGATAACGAGATTATCAGTGTGATTCACTTCACCTGTCAGTGGTCATAATGTTAAGGCAGATCGGTGTAAAACGTATATTCTCTACATTAAAACTTTGGCAATATTTACACAGCTGCCAGAATGGGACATATAGCCAGAGGAAACAGGCTAGTCATTTAACAGGAATAAGATATTCATTCAAATCCAATTGTATCTGAACAACTCTAAACGGATTTCGGA
The DNA here is from genome assembly GCF_011004845.1 of Esox lucius. Classification (NCBI taxonomy): domain Eukaryota; kingdom Metazoa; phylum Chordata; class Actinopteri; order Esociformes; family Esocidae; genus Esox; species Esox lucius. The sequence continues at coordinate 16,307,424 of NC_047588.1, read as the reverse complement.
GCAGAGAAGATTCTCCTAAGAATTCCCTTTTTGCACAATAGATTTGTAGTTATATTTATCAATTTCTATTCTAAAATAAAACAACTTTTATTCTTATAAAACATTTTTTTCTTGATAAGCACTTTGGAATGCATTTCATGTAAGAATTGTTCAACATAAATAAAGTCTGATTGATTAGAGAGTGGGGGTCCTGTGCCACTTGGGAGGCACAGTGCCACTAGTTTACTGATGTTAGCTGCTGTATTATAATATGTCAACCTGCTACCTCTACTCTAGATAGTCTCACACGACCAACAGTACATTAGCTCTGTGCATCCCCAGTTTTCATGACTTTTCAATTCAAGATTTGATCAGAAAAGGTACTTCCGGCCACAAAAGACAAGTGTAGCGACATCCATGTGTTAACTAGGGCCATAGACGGTTCCACTCTTGGCAAAATAATTTAGTAGAATTAATGTAGACAGTCTCAGACTTGAAGAGAGAGGGGTCACAGGGGATGAGGTCAGCGTATCCGCTGTGATACGTCGTCTGGGGAAGCTGTTGATATGGGAGATATCTGGGATAACAACCAGCCGGGAGCCTGGGTAACACACTCACAGACATCCTCCTCGCCCTGTAGCCCTCTGGTTTCAACAGGAGCCTCAAAGAGGAAACGAGAAGTGAATCCCGGTCTGTTTGTAGAGAAAGGCCACTGATTATTGTGGCAGGGCGGTAAAGGAGAGAATAATAAAGAGAAGGCTTACATTGGGATCTATGGCCATCAGTAAGTGGAAGTTTCATTAGGACGTGAAAACGTTAACTTAGCACCGGGGGTAATCAGACTCAGCTGTGGCAACAAGGCCTGATACACCCAATCTGACATCTGCAGTATCCCCTATCCACTACTTATACACACATAAACACACACACACACACACACACACACACACACGGAGAACGCTCTCCCCTCTTATTTAAAGATGGTGCTGTGGTTTGTGGCGTTAGAACTGCTGCACCGCTGATGTATTTAAAGATCTGGTGTAGAGGAGCAGGCAGGCAGCCTTAAGAGGTGAACAGTGGACTTCCTTACTCTCTCCACTCTGTCTCCCAACCTTGTGCAATGTGTGTGCGTGTAAATACACCTCTTAAAATGTCCCAATGGGAGAAACATTTCTTACATTTTCCCATTGGGATTTTATCTTGATTTCACCACTACTGACAGATAAAGGATTTCATATTAACAAATAATTCTGAAATACTACACTCTGCAATAAATCAACAACAACAACAAAAAATGCAGACATTGCAAGATACCTAACAGATGGCTTCTTGCGCGTATTTCCTGGTATTTTACGATGGGATGCACCCCTAGTGTATTCATCAAAAGCTCTTAAAAGAATAGCTGATAATATAATGGCAGCCATGCTTTGGAGACGGACTTCCCTCCTACCTTTCTTTAAGTCAGTAAAAACAGCTAGATTGTAGCCGATACTGTTCAAAAGATGGGACACTTTATCACTGCTACCTTATTTTACTTTCTATAATAGTAGGCAGATTTTAATTGGATTAAGCATATTGTGTGGTCAGTAACTAGTACACTACAACTCTTTTTTAGGCCAGAGTTTGTTTACTCCTAACAACCAATATGAATTGTTTACATTTTGTTTTTCTATTGAGCAAGTCACCCTGTCCATCCAGTTTCATTCAATTTGACAACATTTCATAAATAAAAGGTTTTGTTTTTGCTAAATAAATAAAGCCCTGGTAACATAAAAACTGCCAGAAGCCTATATGTAAACATTTGATTGAAACAATTTAATCAAAAAAATTCCTTTTGCCATTACACTAGATTGGACTGGCAAAATAACATTATGTTGAGGTTATTTGGACCTAGTCTTGAGTACTGGGAATTGACTCAATTACCGGAATATAGACTTGGGACATAAACACTTGTTACTCATCAATTGGTGGCCGGGATTTGAACTCAACTCAGATTTAGTCATAGGGACTTGTGTCATGACTCGACTAGGAATCAAGCCCAGGGGAGCTGGGACTCGACTAGGAATCAAGCCCAGGGGAGCTGGGACTCGACTAGGAATCAAGCCCAGGGGAGCTGGGACTCGACTAGGAATCAAGCCCAGGGGAGCTGGGACTCGACTAGGAATCAAGCCCGGGGGAGCTGGGACTCGACTAGGAATCAAGCCCGGGGGAGCTGGGACTCGACTAGGAATCAAGCCCGGGGGAGCTGGGACTCGACTAGGAATCAAGCCCAAGGGAGCTGGGACTCGACTAGGAATCAAGCCCAGGGGAGCTGGGACTCGACTAGGAATCAAGCCCAGGGGAGCTGGGACTCGACTAGGAATCAAGCCCAGGGGAGCTGGGACTCGACTAGGAATCAAGCCCAGGGGAGCTGGGACTCAACTGGGACTTGAGACTGAGGGACTCGACTTCAGCTCTCCCTCAAAACTTGCATAGCAGTGTGTTTGTGTGAATACTATGCAGCATACGCGGGCGTTTTGCATTGCAGCGTGTTTGTGTGAGTACTATGCAGCATATGCGGGCGTTTTGCATTGCAGCGTGTTTGTGTGAGTACTATGCAGCATACGCGGGCGTTTTGCATTGCAGCGTGTTTGTGTGAGTACTATGCAGCATACGCGGGCGTTTTGCAGGGCGTGTGTCTGTGTGAGTACTATGCAGCATACGCGGGCGTTTTGCATTGCAGCGTGTTTGTGTGAGTACTATGCAGCATACATGGGCGTTTTGCATTGCAGCGTGTTTGTGTGAGTACTATGCAGCATACGCGGGCGTTTCGCATTGCAGCGTGTTTGTGTGTGTACTATGCAGCATACGCGGGCGTTTTGCAGGGCGTGTGTCTGTGTGTGTACTATGCAGCATACGCAGGTGTTTTGCAGTGTGTGTGTCTGTGTGTGTACTATGCAGCATACGCGGGCGTTTTGCAGTACGTGTGTCTGTGTGTGTACTATACAGCATACGCGGGCGTTTTGCAGGGCGTGTGTCTGTGTGTGCGTGTATACAGTACCTGTAGCTCTCCAACTGACGAGCTGAGGACACAGTGAGGAATGTGTCTGTACGGCAGCAGTAACACAGAGGACCGGGCAGGAGGAAGCCAGGGAGGAAACGGCCAAACGAGTAACTCTCCTGCTCAAAGAACATCAACATGCCGTCCATCGACTGGATACACAGAGACTGGTGGTCTGGGGGGAGATGGGGTGGGGTTGTTGAACAAACGTCAATTCAACACAGGATTAGGGACGTGAACGTTTAAAATGGTTAAACTACGTTGCTAGTTAGTTTGGAAACGACCCCTACATTTCTCATTCCTACACAAAGGGAAAGATCCCAGTGATTCACACTGTGTGAAACACGTTCTAACCAAGCCATTAAAAGAGGGGTTATCAAGGCCTAAGTTACTGTGCAGTGAACATTAACAAAATATATGGGCACGGTCCTGGGCCCGCTTTCTGGCACTGGCTCGCCTGCTCACAAGTGTGTTCAGTCTTTGATGGGTTGAGTGTATTCTATTAATTGATGATAGACCCTGCTTTAATAAAAGCGGGACACACTACACGCCGTGGAACTGTGAGGTACGTCTCTGGATTCCAGATAAAGTGCATGGCGCTGATCGGTCTGAGCTGGGCCCCTCCTCTCGCTCTACCTCCTTTTAAAAGACACAAGGGTTTCTGTTCTCTGAAGTACGGCAACTTATCAGCCTACTTGGTTCCAAAAGCAGACACAGCAGCCAGGTTGCTGCTAATACTTTACAAAGTTAAAGGAGAATCTAGTGAAATGCATGTGGAACTGAGCTACTGTAATGGGATGTGCTTAACCATCTGAAAGTGATGAACCATGAGACCAGAACCACGCTGGCAGCAGCACTGTGGATTTCAACAGAAACCCTAATTGTCCAACTATAAATGCTGCAGTCAGAACACCTCATCGGTCATAAGCAATAATATATTCCACATGTAATGAAAATTAAGCAATGTCATTTTAAAATTACATTTGAACAAAATGGAACTATTAAATGTTAATATGGCCATTTGTCACATCCCTAGCTAGGATACTTAGATGTTAATGACATTACACAGACCTGTATATGGTGCCAGAGGAAGGTTAGTGTTAGGACACAGATCTAATCAACACTATGTACCCTAGGTGGTAACACTGACCAGGTCAAGGGCTGTTTTCTGCACAGGAGGCTTGATAAACACATCAGCCTACTCCAGTGAATGTCAGTCCTGCACAGACTGGCTGAAGCCTTCCCGTCCGTCTTTGTTCATTGTCTGTTAGTCTTTTCACACAGACCAAACCAACTGCATGTGCGTGCAACTTGATTTAGTCCGTTCAAAACCCGACAGATAGCCAAGCGGTCAAAACCATTGGGCTAGTAAATGAAAGGTAGCTGGTTCAAATCCACAAGCAGAAGAGGTAAAAAACTGTGGTTGTGCCCTTGAGAAAGGCACCCTAACTTCTCCTCTAACTTGCACTGGATAATTCATGACTAAAAGGTAAAAATCTAAAATATTAATTCGGGGACTGGTCGAAACAAGCCTGAAACATTGGGACATTTAGATACAGTGGGGAGAACAAGTATTTGATACACTGCCGATTTTGCAGGTTTTCCTACTTACAAAGCATGTAGAAGTCTGTAATTTTTATCATAGGTACACTTCAACTGTGAGAGAATCTAAAACTAAAATCCAGAAAGTCACATTGGAAGATTTTTAAGTAATTAATGTGCATTTTATTGCATGACATAATCAGAAAAGCAGAAAAGCAGAACTTAATATTTGGTACAGAAACCTTTGTTAGCAATTACAGAGATCATACATTTCCTGTAGTTCTTGACCAGGTTTGCACACACTGCAGCAGGGATTTTGGCCCACTCCTCCATACAGACCTTCTCCAGATCCTTCAGGATTTTCACATTAGATTTTCACATTAGATTTCACATTAGATTTTCACATTAGATGATTTTTAAGTAATTAATTTGCATTTGATTGCATGACTTAAGTATTTGATCACCTACCTACCAGTAAGAATTCCGGCTCTCACAGACCAGTTAGTTTTTCTTTAAGAAGCCCTCCTGTTCTCCCCTCATTACCTGTATTAACTGTGCAAGGACATCAGGGTTAAAATTGTAGACCTGCACAAGACTGGGATGGGCTAAAGGACAATAGGCAAGCAGCTTGGTGAGCAGGAAACAACTGTTGGTGCAATTATTAGAAAATGGAAGAAGTTCAAGATGACGGTCAATCTCCCTTGGTCTGGGGCTCCATGCAAGATCTCACCTCGTGGGGCATCAATGATCATGAGGAAGGTGATGGATCAGCCCAGAACTACACGGCAGGACCTGGTCAATGACCTGAAGAGAGCTGGGACCACAGTCTCAAAGAAAACTATTAGTAACACACTACGCCGTCATGGATTAAAATCCTGCAGCGCACACAAGGTCCCCCTGCTCAAGCCAGCGCATGTCCAGGCCCGTCTGAAGTTTGCCAATGACCATCTGGATGATCCAGGGGAGGAATGGGAGAAGGTCATGTGGTCTGATGAGACATAAATTTAGATTTTTGGTCTAAACTCCACTTAGCTTGTTTGGAGGAAGAAGTATGAGTACAACCCAAAGAACACCATCCCAACCGTGAAGCATGGAGGTGGAAACATCATTCTTTGGGGATGCTTTTCTGCAAAGGGGACAGGACGACTGCACCGTATTGAGGGGAGGATGGATGGGGCCATGTATCACGAGATCTTGGCCAACAACCTCCTTCCCTCAGTAAGAGCATTGAAGATGGTTCCTGGCTGGGTCTTCCAGCATGACAACGACCCGAAACACACAGCCAGGGCAACTAAGGAGTGGCTCCGTAAGAAGCATCTCAAGGTCCTGGTGTGGCCAAGCCAGTCTTCAGACCTGAACCCAATAGAAAATCTTTGGAGGGAGCTGAAAGTCCGTATTGACCAGTGACGGCCCCGAAACCTGAAGGAACTGGAGAAGGTCTGTATGGAGGAGTGGGCCAAAATCCCTGCTGCAGTGTGTGCAAACCTGGTCAAGAACTACAGGAAACGTATGATCTCTGTAATTGCAAACAAAGGTTTCTGTACCAAATATTAAGTTCTGCTTTTCTGATGTCTCAAATACTTATGTCATGCAATGAAATGCACATTAATTACTTAAAGATCATACAATGTGATTTTCTGGATTTTAGTTTTAGATTCCGTCACTCACAGTTGAAGTGTACCTATGATAAAAATTACAGACCTCTACATGCTTTGTAAGTAGATAAACCTACAAAATCAGCAGTGTATCAAATACTTGTTCTCCCCACTGTAGACTGCTCTTTTGCTAGTTCATTTGACCTGGAGATAAATATTAGGTTGCTGCCTGCTGGCATCCTTGTGGCCAGACCTGACCCTGTCTGGGGTCCCATAGAGGGCGGAACAAGCTTCCAGGTGTGGGGAAGGGGAAGATGTTTACAAGGATACCTTGAGCCTTGTGGTTTACAATGAAGCAAGGCCTTAATCAGACAGGACAACACGCTGAGGGCTAAAACCTATTTGGGAAAGGAACTGTACCTTTAGGTAGGGAGTGGCTGTGTTGTGTTGCAGGGGGTCAGCTGACCAGTACCACTTCCTGCCCTCCTCCTTTTACTCCTGCTCAATATGATATGTCCATTAACACCTCTCAGACAGCAGGCCTGTACAGCCTTACACAGCCCTCCGCCTGCACTCTGTGTCTGTGTGTGTGTGTGTGTGTGTGTATATGGCACAAAGAAAATCTGATGGCTTAGTACACACACAATGAGCCATAAAACAGGAGGCTGGGTGACCAGAAAACTATAATTAGGCCTCTACGCGCTATTAAAAAAAATCACAATCACACCAACGAGGGGTCAAGGAGTATCGCCCACAGAGCCGACACACAGACACACAGGCACACAGACACACAGACACACAGGCACACAGGCACACAGGCACACAGGCACACAGGCACACAGGCACACAGGCACACAGGCACACAGACACACAGACACACAGGCACACAGGCACACAGGCACACAGACACACAGGCACACAGGCACACAGGCACACAGGCACACAGGCACACAGGCACACAGGCACACAGGCACACAGACACACAGACACACAAGCATACAGGCACACAGGCACACAGGCACACAGGCACACAGGCACACAGGCACACAAGCATACAGACACACAGACACACAAGCATACAGACACACAGACACACAGGAACACAGACACACAGGCACACAGGCACACAGGCACACAGGCACACAGACACACAGGCACACAGGCACACAGGCACACAGGCACACAGGCACACAGGCACACAGGCACACAGACACATAGGCACACAGGCACACAGGCATACAGGCATACAGGCACACAGGCACACAGGCACACAGGCACACAGGCACACAGGCACACAAGCACACAGACACACAAGCATACAGACACACAAGCATACAGACACACAAGCATACAGACACACAGGCACACAGGCACACAGGCACACAGGCACACAGACACACAGACACACAGGCACACAGGCACACAGGCACACAGACACACAGACACATGAACGCGTCTCTCCTCCCACCGGGGCAACGACCATTCTAAAGTAATCGAAGTGTTTCTGGGAAACATTAGTCCAGCACTTCTAACCTTAGTGAAGACGTATAGGAAACCCTGCCATGCTAATATGGTTAATAGAACATGCCGTTACACACATTCAGCCCAAGGACAAAGCACAGAGGCTGGCAGGGCAAAGCGGAGCAGTGGCTCTCTGGGCCTGGGTTCTGGATGGGTGGAGTAGGGCTGGGGTGTGGACCAGGTGCTGCTTAGAATGGACTCGGCTGTGCATGTGTGGCCCAATTCTGACCCAAACCCAGCCCAGCCATTAGGACAGTATTAGTACAACACTGCTATTACAGCGCCAACAGGAGTCATTCCATGGTTGGGAACTATTACGGACGGTCACGTTTGGATTTGTGTGCACACATGCATGACCTCCACTCTGAACACACAGAAACCGTCCCTCTCACTGACTGGCTGATTCCATAGGCTGTGCTGCCCCCTGCTGGTGCTAAGTGCCAGTGCTGCTCTGGAGCCAGATTAGGGACAACATCCTAATTTAAAGAGTCAGTCTCTGACCCTATATATATATATATATATAGCAACCAGAGAGTGAGATAAAGAGAGTGTGTGAGTGTGAGAGTGAGAGAGTGCGTGAGAGTGTGTGAGAGTGTGTGACAGAGTGTGAAACAGAAACGGAAGAAGCAGAAAGAGAATACAGAATGGTTGCGAGAGACAGAGAGAAGGAGAATGGGAGTGGCCTGAAAATTAACCTCCAAAAGTCTATTAAACAAAGGAAGAGATGTTTGGAACATGCAACAAAAATAACAAAAAGCTAGCTATCGCCAATGGGGCTAATTAAGGTCAAAAGGGAAGCCACTACAATGGGTTAATGAGAAGTGTTTGAATGCAGGGACAGACTCAGCAGTATCCAACAAAAGGAACCACTCCCGTTCCAAACACCACCAATACAGCCAAAACTCTCCTTACAGACATCCACATACAAATGTATTGTGTGTGTTTCAGTGAGAGAGCACGCTTAGAGAGCTTTGGTGCGCCCCCATTAGTGAGGTGCCATGTATCGCCTGCCTAACAGAGAACACCTGTGGTTGTCCTGACAACCTTTGAAGGACACACACCGTGACGAACTATACATATATACACACCCACACGTTCCACCTACACACGTCCATATTCATGACCTGATCCGTTCACTGCCATCTAAATAAACCTGCACCAAACCACCAGGGTTACCCTCCACACAGGATGATTCATAATCTACACTAACAGCTCTGTGTCTTTACATATGACACGGCAGTGAAATGAGTGTGTGCGACCTTAAGAATCGTTTTTCAATATAAAGCGCATTTGCGGGCTCGAGTGTGGCTTTTTTAAAGGTGTGTGTGATTGACGGGAGGTGTTTGTGCTGGTCCTGTGTTACCTGTCACTCCTCCGAAGGTTCCATATGTCATGTTAAAAGCTGTTCTCTGGAGGTTGTGTTCATAGATCAGCTTGAGCTGGTACTGAGCCCCATGTTCCACATTACCAGCAGTACCTACAGAGGAGGAGGGAGGCTTCGTGTTAACATCTATAATTGCATACTGTATAATTACAATGTCATATGCTTCAAGCCTCAGAGAAAACACAGGAGGAGCAGGAGCAAACTGTCACAAACTGTCACATGAATGTTATAACCCATGTTATAATCATGTATACTACATCACAGCCCATGTACGGTAAACAGACGTTTAAAGGTAGAATATTACCAGAGACAGAGTATACAGAGAGCTTTCTGGGATGCAGCACGGCCAGGTGAAGCAGGTCTGAACACCTGCGGAGAAGATCCATCCCCAAGGGTGTCACAGCACATATAATGAAAACACTAAGGACAATGGCCATCAGTGTAACGGTCTATAGTTAGTACAGGTACTATGATGAATAACCTCACAGTAAACATTAGGACTGCTCAACCATAGTTATACATTTGCATTGTTGGGGGCAAGTACAAACTATGAACACATGTCCAAGACTATATATTGAAGCTACATAGGAAAATGTGACTGAACTAACTAATGTAAATCTAAGGTCTCCACATGTGTTCCACAGCTTTCTAGAGGAAATGCTTTGCCTGTCAACCCCACTGAAATGTTTGCAGAGGACAAGCAAGTGAAATGGATCCTGGCAATTTCTTCCTTTGTCAAAACCACAGCGCCCACTGCCGAAGAAAACATTTCACCCTCTCACGCCCCACTGCTCTACAGACAATATTTACAATGTTTTTCTCTGTTTAGTGGACACTCAATGGTCATTAAAAAACGCTAACCAAAACCAGCTTCAACCCAAACATACAGTAACATAACATAATGCAAACAAACAGATGAAGCAATCCTTTGACTCATTCTCTGATATCCCATTTGTGGGAAAATGTTGAGGAAACGGCACAGCTTTTCCTGGAAGCCTCTCTCTCCTGGAGGTCCCAGTTCACCCAGAAATGGACCACCAGATGACATTATGCCAACATTCCTGTCTTCCCTCACCATTCCATTCCTCCGTCGTTCCCCTCTTATCCAGCTCTTCCACCCCTTACTTTAATATTTTTGGCCATAGACGGAACACTGGGGCAATTGTGGTTATAGTCCAGCATTGCATAGTTGGGGGAAATATTTTAACACTGACTTTACACAAACTGTATTAAGCATGTTGAAGTCCTTGCGAGAAAAACACCTGGAATGGGACCCTGGGAGTCTAGCTACGTGGAGGAACGTGGTCGATGGCCTGACGTTATGTTTGGGACAAGGTAGTGAGTGGTTGGATTGTGGTAAATTACATACATATTAGATAGTGTATGGAGTATGGTAAATCATAAGGTGGTTGATAGGGTGTGGTAAATCATTACATATTAAAATGGTGTTAGCAGTGGGGTTAGGCTACTGTGGGTATCGGTGTTAGCGGTGGGGTTAGGCTACTGTGGGTATCGGTGTTAGCGGTGGGGTTAGGCTACTGTGGGTATCGGTGTTAGCGGTGGGGTTAGGCTACTGTGGGTATCGGTGTTAGCGGTGGGGTTAGGCTACTGTGGGTATCGGTGTTAGCGGTGGGGTTAGGCTACTGTGGGTATCGGTGTTAGCGGTGGGGTTAGGCTACTGTGGGTATCGGTGTTAGCGGTGGGGTTAGGCTACTGTGGGTATCGGTGTTAGCGGTGGGGTTAGGCTACTGTGGGTATCGGTGTTAGCGGTGGGGTTAGGCTACTGTGGCTATCGGTGTTAGCGGTGGGGTTAGGCTACTGTGGGTATCTGTGTTAGCGGTGGGGTTAGGCTACTGTGGGTATCGGTGTTAGCGGTGAGGTTAGGCTACTGTGGGTATCTGTGTTAGCGGTGGGGTTAGGCTACTGTGGGTATCTGTGTTAGTGATGGGGTTAGGCTACTGTGGGTATCGGTGTTAGAGGTGGGGTTAGGCTACTGTGGGTATCGGTGTTAGAGGTGGGGTTAGGCTACTGTGGGTATCTGTGTTAGCGGTGGGGTTAGGCTACTGTGGGTATCGGTGTTAGCGGTGGGGTTAGGCTACTGTGGGTATCGGTGTTAGCGATGGGGTTAGGCTACTGTGGGTATCTGTGTTAGCGGTGGGGTTAGGCTACTGTGGGTATCTGTGTTAGCGGTGGGGTTAGGCTACTGTGGGTATCTGTGTTAGCGGTGGGGTTAGGCTACTGTGGGTATCTGTGTTAGCGGTGGGGTTAGGCTACTGTGGGTATCTGTGTTAGCGATGGGGTTAGGCTACTGTGGGTATCTGTGTTAGCGATGGGGTTAGGCTACTGTGGGTATCTGTGTTAGCGGTGGGGTTAGGCTACTGTGGGTATCGGTGTTAGCGATGGGGTTAGGCTACTGTGGGTATCGGTGTTAGTGATGGGGTTAGGCTACTGTGGGTATCAGTGTTAGCGATTGGGTTATGCTACTGTGGGTATCAGTGTTAGCGATTGGGTTATGCTGCTGGGGGTATCAGTGTTAGCGATTGGGTTATGCTGCTGGGGGTATCAGTGTTAGCGATTGGGTTATGCTGCTGGGGGTATCGGTGTTAGTAAGGCTGCCACAGAATATGGATGTTGCTACTGGTCATCATTCTCTCTATGAGAGAGTTTGTATTGTCTTTGTTTTGATTATTCAGCTTGATCAACTGTTTTCATATCCTTTCCCCCACTAAAAGCCCAGGTCCAAAGAACATGGTTTGCCACTACATGAGGTAGTCCTTCATGTAGTTAGCAGGGCTATGTTGAGTTAATTCTCTAATTGCCAGGTTGACCTGAGGTTCTGGTCCACACTTCTAGTGAGAGAGACTGACCGCAGGGTGGAGAAAAGGGATTACAGACAAGACTGAGAGACAGCTAACAGTCCCTGATGGCCTTCTTTAGAAGTAGGCGTGTGCCCCGGTACTCACGAGACAAACTTGCCCACTTCCACCTGGATGACAGGATCCCTGAGCTGCACCTCCAACAGCTGGCTGTCGGCCGGGCTGGGCTCCCCAGGCTTGACAGGCTGCGGGGAGAAAACCCGTAGCATGCCCATGTAGCTGCCGACCACTATCTTATCTACAGCAGAGAAGACACACACAAACCCAGAACACCTAACTAGACACGTAAGACATTGCACTTTGGCACATTTTATTTGCCAGTTTAATTTTGCTTCCTTCAGTGTATCTGTTGTGTACAAAGAAGTGAAACATTTTTACCATTTTAACATGGTAACAAAGTCGCTGGACATCAAATCAGTCAGCTAGCCCGTCAACCACCACTGTAGTTCCAGGGAGTACTTCCATCCTAAACATTTAAAAGTGTAAACATTTGCATTGAAGAGTGCAGACAGTGTTGTTCTCACCATATCCGCTACCGCTGTTGTCCAGGTCTCCAACACACAGGCATCCCTGGTCAAACTCCTCCCCCTCACCCAGCACACTGGCCCACCAATCACGCGCCTTGAACAGAGACATGCCACTGCAGAGACAGAAGGATGGACAGGCAGACAGACACAGGGTTACATGGCTACCCGACTTGACACCATACACTCAACACTGCATGTCAGTCTTTCACAAGGCCAGCAGGCTCATTGATACACATTTCTGCATATCCCCTGCCCCTAATTAACAAGAATGGACAGATGCAACAGAGGGTGTCTGCTGTTTGCCTATACCACTTGAAGCCAATTGGAAGGATGATTGAAACAATTGGAAGAGTTGGCTTTCCTGTTTAGTCTACATCCAGGTGTTGTACACGGCATGATCAACTTTAATCCAAGTTTATCTTACTTAGGCCTCCTTGGAGCCAGACTCAGATTTATCTGTGTTTGTGCGTGCATGTGTGTGGTTGTTTGTGATCAAGGTAATTCACTAAGTGTATAGTTTAATGGCAGGGGATTAGGGCCTACAGTAGACATATATAGGCTGCATGCTGATGTTTCCTTAACTCCAGGACCCAGAGGTTGGACTGACAGTAAGACTGTTACATTAGCCAATAATAGCAGAGTCACATGATTAGGGATTGAATCTGGGAGGGGGCCAAGCAGCTTTCCTACTTATCAACTGCTGAGCAGGTGGAATTGACAGCTAATCCAAAGAAAAAAAGCAAGAGAATCCCTTATTCACCCTCTGTCAAGTCCATATAAACACTTGCAAGATAACTAAGTAAGATCCAATCCGGTACAGTCTAACGTTAACAGAATAAAAATGTCTCATATGTTGATTTAAATTGCTAGTAATGTAGGGGAGTATGTATGTTTTCTAAATGTGGTTAAATATGTTTACTAACAAAAACAAACAGAACACTAAACTGGATGACAAAAATGGTTCTGAAAAAGGGGGTACCCGGTACCCTAGCCAACCAGGTAACAGCTCGCGCAAACTAGTAGCTGGCAAATTAGCGCTGCCTGTGCTTGTGCCTAACTTGGAGGCTAACAATCGTCTATTGAATGTTCTTTCAACATTATCGAGATTCTAAAAATGTAAACGTACGTCGCTTACCTCTGTTAAGACAAGCCTGTCTGTAAACGTCTAGGGTTCGCAGGTCAGGGGGAAAAAAAACACATTTCGCCTGTGCCTTATCAGCTTGCATGAAACCATCTCCCTGTTGTCATAGCACTGACACTAACGATAGAGTCCAATAGTTCTGCGCATGATCGGAAACGCACACAAACTCAAAGTCACAGTTTGATGGGAAGCTGAGTTTTATTGAATTGCATTCAAAGACAAACTTAATCCAAGGTCTTTTGTTTACAATCAAGGTTAGAATTGTTAAAAATTAACAAGGAGTATGCAACTATGCTGCTTTGTAAAAACAGCTGTTAACTAGCTGTTCTAAGGGTGGCATTCAAATAAAATTAAATCACAAGGCATTTGTATTCTGGATGCTTAGAATTTTTTATTAAAATAAAAAAATTGAGAACTTGGTTTTAAGTAGGTACTTGAGTTTCGCAGACAAATACTAAGCCAAGCCATAAAAAAAAACAGTTCAATGGAAGGGGATTTAAATTTTTAAATTGACATAACACTTTCCAGAAGATAGTTAAAACATAACTGTAATGAAACAGTTATGTAATGGCAAAACTGCAATGCATAACTGTAATGGCAAAACTGCAAATTTAATATAGACAATAATATTATTTCTGCTGACAAGCACTTCAGTTACTGCATAATTAATCCCATAACAGAAAATTATTGTTTTGAATTTAAGATCCAGTTTTACACACATATTGGGCCTAAATCTTAGATTAAAAATAATCTTAATCTGTGCCTGTGAAATTGGCTCCAAAAGCTGTGTGGGACATGTCAGCACCTCAAAGTTGGAACAAGAAAATGCTGGCTGGAGCTTTCATTTGGCCCAAATTTAATTATTCTTTGTTGATTTACATTAAATATACCACTGAATGTAATACTTCAGAGCCCTAGGGATTCTGCAATTATACTTAGTGTGATAATTTGGTACTGTTTAGAGAGGAAGAGAGGTATTCAACTCCCTCCACAAGGACAACAAGCCATTTCATGGATTTAATCTAGTCCAGAACTAACACACTTGATTAGACTTGTCAATTATCAAGCCCTTGATTAATGAATCAGATGGTTCAGGGCTAAGACATTGCGATATGTCTAGTGGATTGGGCTGAAAACCTAGGAAAAGGGTATTACAATGTCACTCTACAGGGTCCGGAGTCTGTTGAATTTCTGTTCTATGTCATCCTTAATTTCACACACCTGGTATCCCAGGTGTTGCACTGAAAAAAATATTGGAACTGGCTTTGATGTCCAGAGTTGAGTTAGGATTTAGGGACATATAGGTTATTTCATCAAAATGTATTATTAGTTGTAGTTCCAGACAATATTTAGTTTATTTGTAAAAAAAAAAATGTTTAGCTTCTTGAGTTTTAAATTTACCAAAATGCTAAACTGATTAAGCCACATTCATTTTTATTTATTTGGAGGGTGTAATTGCCCTGTAAAGGGGCACCACTGTACACAGATGGGGGTTTGGAAGAACAAATGACATTGATATAGATAATCAAACCATTTCATCAGGTAGACCCACAAAGTCATTCTGAAAATGACTTTGACATGCTGACTCCACAACACATGTACAGTTGTAGCCCAATTCTTTAGAAAATTTAGTAAATACAATGAAGGATCGAGTGTTTACATTATGATAAACTAGTACAAATGTATATAGAAAACAACTAACAATGGAATTCGATCACTGTATACAAAAAAACTACATTTTAATTGCAACTGCATACAAGGAAACGTTACTAACCGTGTTGCTGTTCTTACCCAAAGCAGGCTTCAATTGATCAATCTGTAGTAGGCTACTTTGCGTCAGATTTTTTGGTGATCAGTTAACATTTACCCGTTTACACTTATAGTTTAGTTTGACATTAAATATCAACATTATAATAAAAGTAGGGCTCGTCCGGGATTTGAACCCGGGACCTCTCGCACCCTAAGCGAGAATCATACCCCTAGACCAACGAGCCGACTCTTCGTCACGGCAAAAAAACGTTATCCAAACTATATTAAATTTTCAATACTTCCAATCACATTTTAGGATATGCGTTTGCGTGTGACTTACCTCTCCGTATCCCACACACAACTTGGGTTGTATGATTTCGTTTTATTGACAATTCCCCTTTCACACAGAAATGAGTTAATAGGCGACATGCAAGTGTAGCGGCAAAACTCAAAAGCAATTGTGTAACACCATCACATACATTTTTACTGCACTAATTGCGTTGCTAACCGGTTTGAAAAAGCAATAATAAATCTCAGGGTTTTGTGAATATTGAGAATTTAGCACGACTATTCGACATAACCAGGCACTGCATGAAGGGGCATGCCTAAAAACAACTCTTTCGTGCTACATTGGCCATATACCACACCCCCTTGCGCCTTATTGCTTACTTGTATCATTCATACATACAGTGCCTTCATAAAGTATGAAAACCCTTTGATATTTGTTCATGTTGTTTTAAAATATTCACTAGTGGTTACCTGGTATTATGCTTGATTTCTGAATCACTAATCCATCTGTACCCCTTACATCTGTAAGGTTTCTCATACCAATAGTGATTTCCAAGCACCAAAGACCAGGTAGGCCAAGGACAATGACTATTAAATGTGTAAACTATTTAAAAGCAGACACTAGCTAAGTATGTTTTTGAGGTTGGTAAAGTTCAGGACATTCACCAAGAGGCCAATTTTAAAACAGTTACAGTTTGTGAACTGAGGATCAATCAACAATATTGCATTTACTCAATAATCCTATGATAGTAAAAAATTAAGACTATACATAAAAATAGTCTGAAACATGCACCCTGTTTGAAACATATTGTATAATCCAAGTGTGCAACTCACCACAAGACCGCTGTAATTGCTTCCAAAGGTATTTTCAATATGTATTGACAAATCTAATTACAATATTCGTTTTTCATTTGTATTTAGTCATTTTAGAATTTTTTATCAGTATTGTGTTGATCACTGACATAAAATAAATACATTTTAATGCAGCAAGTTGAAGAGGATCAAGGATGATCCAAGGAGGAACATTGAATACCTTAAGAAATCACAGTATGTTATCCTAATGCCACAGATTGACAAGGAGCCACATAGCCCACTGGACGTTAAGACTGAAGTTCATTTCCACTCCTCTCATTGAAATGCCCAGTGGCCAGGCTATGGCAACCTATGAAATGGTATCTAAGTTGCAATATGATCTCACATGTTCTTGGCCCTGCCTTCCTCCTTCCCCAGGTTCTGCCCACTTGATTTCAACTGCATCCCATTGAAAATAACAGCCAGTCTGAAATCTTGGTTTACTGTAGTTAGAAAAATATTTCTTAATTTCTTAATAGAAATTACACATTAAATGTCCAGTATACAGACGTACTGTAAAATAAAGTGCTACTTGCAATTTAGCTACAGTGGCATAGTCCCAACGTGCAAAACAACATCCTGTTAACAAAGGCATATGCATTTCTTTAGCAAGAAAAATAATACATCAATGAAAACTACTGATATTATTCCTACAAAGGTCACTGAGTGTATGGTTCACCCATACAGACAGGTAAAGTGCTTTTTTCAGACCCACATTACTTCCTGTAGCCAAACTGGTGCACCATGCCAGATGACACAGTATGGTGAAATGCATGCTGGTACTGTTTGAAAGAGATTGCTATGTTTTTGTGTGAATGTTTGGTTTATGATATGCAAACTTAGTACACTGATACAAACATTACACTATCAAAAAAAGTAAGGAATAACAAGTTACAAAACTGTGCAAATTATAAAATGGTTGAAATGTCTTTTGGGTAGCTATAAATTTTTCGTTACAGGGTGGAAAATGTCAACAAGACTGCAACACACACAAACACTGTAATTTAACAGTTCCTTCATCAGATAATTATATTTTCTTTTTAAAAGTTCCAGTGGCCAACTGTGATTGTTTGTTTGGTGGCAGTTGTGGGATCCAACGAGTGGTGCCCATGGAGTTAATGTCTGTCGAAAGGCTGTATCTTGTCTTAGATCCAGAGGTTGATTGCATTTCCAGGGGTTTGGGGAGTGGCGAGTGGGTAGCTAGGGGAAGATTTATATAATTTTCTGAAGGATTGAATTGGGCACTTCTAGAGTCTCATCCTTTACCAGGACAATGTCATAAGAGTCCAGATATTTCTCCAGTCGCTCCTCCACCTGTCAGGAAAAAGAGAAAAATGACAAAGATTGGCACATGCTTACACAGCCTATCATACATTAATAACCTGCACTACAGTCAACCACATATTTGCAAACTTCTAACAATTTGGGGGGAGGGGGCCATTTAGGGGGGCACCTTGTCGTTGAGGTAGCCGATCTTGAGGATGTTCTCCACATTAGGCACGCCATCGGCCATGTTGAGGTCACCTAAGGAGTCTCCCAGCAACACAATGTTGCAGTTGTCCTTCAACTGTTTGAAGTACTCTGTGTGTCGCAGGGCACCATCATGCTTGTTGAACACATGGATGAGCTCCCCCTTAAATCCCCTCAGCTCACCCTGGTAGAAAAAAACCCTTGAGTTTGGATCTGTGACGCATTATGCTATTTGCACTTCAGACACCCAAACCGATCAGGACACAGCCCCGTCAGGTTAAACAACAGTCAGCCCCGTCAGGTTAAACAACAGTCAGCCCCGTCAGGTTAAACAACAGTCAGCCCTGTCAGGTTAAACAACAGTCAGCCCTGTCAGGTTAAACAACAGTCAGCCCGTCAGGTTAAACAACAGTCAGCCCGTCAGGTTAAACAACAGTCAGCCCCGTCAGGTTAAACAACAGTCAACCCCGTCAGGTTAAACAACAGTCAGCCCCGTCAGGTTAAACAACAGTCAGCCCCGTCAGGTTAAACAACAGTCAGCCCCATCAGGTTAAACAACAGTCAGCCCCGTCAGGTTAAACAACAGTCAGCCGCGTCAGGTTAAACAACAGTCAACCCCGTCAGGTTAAACAACAGTCAGCCCGTCAGGTTAAACAACAGTCAGCCCCGTCAGGTTAAACAACAGTCAGCCCCGTCAGGTTAAACAACAGTCAGCCCCGTCAGGTTAAACAACAGTCAACCCCGTCAGGTTAAACAACAGTCAGCCCCGTCAGGTTAAACAACAGTCAGCCCCGTCAGGTTAAACAACAGTCAGCTGCATCCTCAACATGTACAATGTTCTCCACCAAGGACGGGTGGACTTACGTTCTCGTCAAAGTCCATGAAGTTGGAGACCACCTTGACGTTAGGGTGATAAACCCCCGCCTGCCGGATGATCTCCTCCAGGACATCTCCCAGGCCCGCGGAGAAGATGAACATTGGCACGTTGTGCTGCTGCAGCCGGTCAAAGAACTGCTCATAGCCCTCCCTGTGGGACACCAATGTATGCATTCACACCACTGGCAGCTAGCTGGCATTAAATTAGACAGACAAATAAATAAATGACACCACAGCCAGACATTTTGTTGACTTTGTGTTCATGAATAATAATGGCCACTATGGTTTAACTTGGGATGAGTCATGGATAGTGCATGGCTGCACCCCTGTTGGCTAGTATATAAAATATCAAAAGTGAATAATTTAGCAGATGCTTTCATCCAGAGCAATATCCTTTTTGTATTATTATTTTTTACCTCAAGCAGGCGTCCGAGTCTCTCACGACCTCTGGGAGTTTATCTTTCTGTAGCCTCTGCTCCACCAGTAACGTGTGGGACTTGAAATACCTGTCAACACGTTTGTCAGTGCTGATTAATCAACATTTGTTATTTGTCGATCATTAAAGAGGAACATCAGCAAATGTCTAAAATGTGTTTTATGTGCTTAAACCCTCCATGGTTTAGTTGGTTCTATACCATTAGTTAAACCTACAACACCAACTCACTGAAAAAGTCAATATTACAATTAATTTAATGTATAATGGTTTTAAACACACATTTTGTATACTAATTTGTATCCAAATTAATCACTTAGTACTTGTGTGTGTCTGTGTATATACACTCACCATTCTACTATGAATGGATACTTCTCCTCCATTGTTAGATGAGGGTCAATCTCTATTGGGTAGTATGTGTTCTTAAGCTCCAGTAACTAAAAGATACATGGAACATTAATAAGCATTAAAGGGGCTATTAATAAAATCTCCACCAAACCAGATATTGTATAACCTTAACTACTATTGTAGCTACAGAAACAAGTTTGCATGGATATGTTTTATTTGCAATATTAATTGCCCTTTTTAGCACACTAAGCATAATTAGCATGGGAAGAGAACAGAAACAATCGGAGTACATGAACTGTGGTTGAATAGCCTGGCTAATAACAAGTCATGTTTATTTATCCTGCAAACATCAAGGATAGCTCATGAAGGGATACAACAATAGTTGCTTTATTGATTTAGCATTATCTCACTGTATATACAGCTGGGCTCTATATAAGCAGAAGAAATACCAATACAAAAATAATAATGAACATACTTTTATCCTGCAATCTTCAGTGACCAGCTTGCAATTGTCAATGATATCTATGTGGAGTAAACAACATTAGTCAGACAGGTCAGAGACTGTCACAGGCAGGCCATTTATTTCACCAAGCTGGGTCTATGAGGAACCTACTATGGCACGTGGGGCAGCGTTTTCCGTTGATTGCGAACCGGCTTAAAGTCATGTCAAAGTCGGTGATAATCTGAAGACAAAAACCGGGAGACTTAATAACGATAATCAAGCTGTCACCAGAGGGAGGCACTGTTAAACCAGGAGACTTAGTAATGATAATCACAATGTAACTTCATTCAATACACATTTTCAGTTTATTTTTGCCCAATAATATTTCCCATATTATTATACCTGTAGTTTGGAGGCTCCACCTTTGATCATCCCACAGATAATCTGTTCCACCCGCTCTGGGTCCCTCATATGGACTGTGTTCTTCTCAAACTCTGGCATCTAAAAGAGAGAAAGAAGAGAAGTGAAAGTATAAGTAGGCTTCTAATTCACTTCCACAGGTTGCATGCTACCCTAATGCATCAAAGAATTGACAAAACTATTTCAGCAAATCATTCAACAAACCGGTCCTCTTGAGAGGTGGGCAAAAAAGGAAAGGTTAATTAGAGGGAAACATGGAGGGGGGGGGGGTTCAAAGAGGGTGCTGTCATATTTTTCCACGGTAAGACGAGCCAGCAAGAGTAGACAAACAAGATATCCCATGTCTACAACC
Organism: Esox lucius; assembly: GCF_011004845.1. Classification (NCBI taxonomy): domain Eukaryota; kingdom Metazoa; phylum Chordata; class Actinopteri; order Esociformes; family Esocidae; genus Esox; species Esox lucius. The sequence continues at coordinate 16,286,589 of NC_047588.1, read as the reverse complement.
CCACCCTCCCCCTGCTCCGTCTTCTGAGCCCGGACAGTGGGATCCTTATTCCTTCCCGACCACCACCCATACAACCCTGACCAGGAGCGGGGGAGACCTGACACTGGCAACCTCCAGGGCTGCATAGCACCGAGGTGGAGTTACAGAGAATGAACAACAACCAGTCTAACTATATACAGTGCACATTTTCTTACACACGACGCATGTCAAAGTGTCAGAAATAAAGGTGAGAGATGAACTACACATTCCCAGGGGCCTGCACCATAGAGATTGAAAGCAGCCTCATCAAGCATTTGTCTTCTAAACTTTGGGACAAATAAAAGGCAGGTCAATGCAGGAATGAAACAATACATGAATCCTACTTCCAGTTGGAGTGTATTCTCCTAATCCTCTACTGTACTTGGCTCCCAAGATTGCATGTTTACAGCTGCTAGTAAAGAACAACCTTGACAACCTTGGGGGGGGGGGGTGGAGCTGGTGATTACATAACAGAGTTAGGAACCTGACCAACCAAGGGACAGAAAGCCAGCTCCTTATTAGAACATTGAATTTGTTTACATCATATGTTGACACAGTATTAATTAAACATCTTCCAGACATTCAGTGTAATTTATTTTTTTCCAACTATTTAATGGACATTATTATAATACTGTAGCCTAGTAATTTTCTCACACTCCGTTTGTAGCCGGTGCTAATAACAGGACACTGAGTAACACACACACACACGCGCTTACCTTTTTCTGTGGTCTTGTGCAAAACAAGTAAAGGGAGTGAAGAAAAGGTTTTCTGTCAGCAGCAGGCTTATATAGGGAACGCAGCATAGAGAGGGCGTCACCCAAAATAGATTAGATCAGATAATCCCTCCCACTTCAAAAAGCCAGTGACACACAGATACAAACACTTGGATGCATATGGCACACAAAGATTAAATTCACTTGCACACACACTTCACTATTCTTGTGACGACCTTTTCGGGAATACATTATATTTCAATTAAAAGTTATATTTTCCTTCAGCCCACAAATCTAAAACACACAAGATTGTCTTTCCCTATTGTGGAGAACTTAGACCTAACCCTAATACAGAAATCCATTTTCCCCTATTTCCTAGCCCTAACTCTAATTTTAACAAAAAAAACTACTTTTATACATTAACTTAATTTAGCCATAATACCTACCAAAAGATCTAACTGTAAACGCTTAAACCTAAAAGGAACAACATTTTAAGCCAGGAAATTCCATTTTCACCAGGGGGGCCTGCTAAACCTGAGGAATTATATGTAGGCTATACCTAGGAGTATTGGGTCATTACTTCGGTCCACCACATAGTATGTTAGGACATGACCCTAATGTACCTCACCTACGGGGTCAAATACCTTGTTGCGCAACGTGGGCACAAAGTCCTAATCACATCTGGCCAAAATAAGATTAAACACACCTATCTTTTCATTGATTGATCAAATAATTAGACAGAAAGGTTGGTCAATAATTCTCAGGTCAGCACTTTCTCATTAATAGTGACCGTTGAGATACAGTTTGGATACCAGACATTCAACCTTCCTCCACCTGAGCCCTCTAAAGCATGGGTGCACTTATGAAGTCTTTTATGAAAACTGTAAATGACAAAAGGATTTACAAAAGCAGGTTACAACTAGTTTTGCAGGAGCTGTAGTCCCATAAATAGGCTTAACTTATTAACAATGGTTTGAAAAGCTGTCACACATTGGATGTCCTAAGGGAGTCTATAGAAGTCCATTGATTCAACTGAGAAGAGTAACAATTTGGGAAATAACCCATTGTCAGTTTTGTTACTTTTCCAACAGCTGTCAAAGTGCTGGCTCAACATTCCATTCTACAGCTGACCAGAGGTAAACTAGAAACTACCTCAACTTTAACTGGCCCACCACCACGCTACTGCAAATGTAGTTCCTGTATTAGTTGTCTGTATAGACTTTCAAAACAATTGGCACACTATTTTATAAAAAGGCTTCATAAAATTAACACAGGTAGGCCTAATGTGGAATATATTGTAGAAAATGTACACTCACCTAAAGGATTATTAGGAACACCATACTAATACTGTGTTTGACCCCCTTTCGCCTTCAGAACTGCCTTAATTCTACATGGCATTGATTCAACAAGGTGCTGAAAGCATTCTTTAGAAATGTTGGCCCATATTGATAGGATAGCATCTTGCAATTGATGGAGATTTGTGGGATGCACATCCAGGGCACGAAGCTCCCGTTCCACCACATCCCAAAGATGCTCTATTGGGTTCAGATCTGGTGACTGTGGGGGCCATTTCAGTACAGTGAACTCATTGTCATGTTCAAGAAACCAATTTGAAATGATTCGAGCTTTGTGACATGGTGCATTATCCTGCTGGAACTAGCCATCAGAGGATGGGTACATGGTGGTCATAAAGGGATGGACATGGTCAGAAACAATGCTCAGGTAGGCCGTGGCATTTAAACGATGCCCAATTGGCACTAAGGGGCCTAAAGTTTGCCAAGAAAACATCCCCCAAACCATTACACCACCACCACCAGCCTGCACAGTGGTAACAAGGCATGATGGATCCATGTTTTCATTCTGTTTACGCCAAATTCTGACTCTACCATCTGAATGTCTTAACAGAAATCGAGACTCATAAGACCAGGCAACATTCTTCCAGTCTTCAACTGTCCAATTTTGGTGAGCTCGTGCAAATTGTAGCCTCTTTTCCCTATTTGTAGTGGATATGAGTGGTACCCGGTGGGGTGTTCTGCTGTTGTAGCCCATCCGCCTCAAGGTTGTGCGTGTTGTGGCTTCACAAATGCTTTGCTACATACCTCGGTTGTAACGAGTGGTTATTTCAGTCAAAGTTGCTCTTCTATCTGCTTGAATCAGTCGGCCCATTCTCCTCTGACCTCTAGCATCAACAAGGCATTTTCGCCCACAGGACTGCCGCATACTGGATGTTTTTCCCTTTTCACACCATTCTTTGTAAACCCTAGAAATGGTTGTGCATGAAAATCCCAGTAATTGGATTATTCAGACCGGCCCATCTGGCACCAACAACCTGCCACGCTCAAAATTGCTTAAATCACCTTTCTTTCCAATTCTGACATTCAGTTTGGAGTTCAGGAGATTGTCTTGACCAGGACACACCCCTAAATGCATTGAAGCAACTGCCATGTGATTGGTTGATTAGATAATTGCATTAATGAGAAATTGAACAGGTGTTCCTAATAATCCTTTAGGTGAGTATATATATCAATTACGTGTTGAAAATGTTGGCAAGGGGATCAACCAAAATAACATTCATGAAATTATAACATTTCTTATTTGTAAGGGTGTACCTTCCTTCCAGCTGAAGGTCCCACCTTGCAAACCAATCACTGGTTTAGAAGACAAAGAGTGATCAGTGTCTCCTTCCCCAAATGACCTGCTGCACACCTGAATCTCATACTGATTGTGACTGGTGGGGATATGTCTAAGACAAGGCAGTCCAACCCTGTGCCTGGAGATCTGCTGTCTTGTAGGTTCTCTCCAACCCTGATTCATTTCTGCTAATTCTAACAGTTAGCTGAATCAGAAATTAGTGGTGTTGGAGAACCTATAGGACGGTAGATCTCCAGGAACAGAGTTGGGCAGCACACAGTGAGATCTTTGAGAACTGTGCTATTGTTGTGGAACCGCTGGGGGTGCAACAGTATGCCTGATCCAAGATATGATACGTCTTTGGGTCATTGTCTTGCAGAAGAACCAAGATCTAACACAATATGTCCAAGTAGCATATTATGTTCTTTTACGCACCAGAACATTTATACTATTTAGCAAACTCCAGAGACTATCATTTGTTAATAGCTCCAACAGGCTTTATTTCCTCGCAAAGCTCCCAAATAAACTATTAGCATGGAGTTGGAATCTAACTGTCGCCCTTGGACTGCCTTCTGAACCATCTTCGTCGCTGTGTGTCGGGGCAAGCTCCTGGGTTCTCTACCTGGTAGGTTTACCACTGTTTCACTGGTTATAAATACACGGCTCAAAAAAAATAAAGGAACACGTAAATCACACATCGGGTCGCGATGAACAAAATATATTAAAGATCAAAATCTTTACTGTACATTGTGTAATTAATTGAGAATAAAATGATGTAACAATGGTCAATGGAAACCAAAATCCCCCAACAATTGAGGTCTGGATTCAAACTCACACCGAAAATCAAAGTAATCACAGGCTGTTCCAATTTCTTCATGGCAATTCGTGTGAACTGCCCCCACGTGCCTGTATACTCTCCCGACAACATCCGGGTATGCTCCTGATGAGACCTGGATCAGGGCATCAGTGAGCTCCTGGACAGTCTGTGGCACTATTTGGCAGCATTGGATGCACCAGCACATTGGATTGAGGTCCGAGGAACATGAAAGCCAGTCAATGGCATCAATGCCTTTGTCATCATCATGTAAAGCACAAGGCCAAGTTGACCCTCCAGTGGTTACAGCAGAAAAAGGTGAAGGTTCTGGAGTGGCCATCACAATCTCCTGACCTTAATATCATCGAGCCACTCTGGGGAGATTTAAAACGTGCGGGTTCATGCAAGATGAGCAAAGACTTTACATGACCTGGAGGCATTTTGCCAAGATGAATGAGGAGCTATACCACCTGCAAAAATGTTGGGGCCTCATAGACAACTATTACAAAAGACTGCATGCTGTCATTGATGCTAAAGGAGGCAATATACAGTATTAAGAACTAATGGTATGCAGACTTTTGAACTGGGGTCAGTTCATTTCCTTCTTTGTTGCCATGTTTTGTTTTATGATTGTGCCATTCTGTTGTATGTTACTAGTGGAATGTATAGATGAGCAAAGAAGGCAAATAGGCGAGGGCAAAAAATTAAAAAATGTACAAGAATATGCAAGTGGGAATTAATAGTTGTTCAATGAGGCAAATGCAAGTATAACTGGCAATTCTGACTGTGCTATTAAGCAAGTTGGAGATATAAGGTCTATGCAACTGAAATGCAGTAGTAGCAGCAATAAGGTTCCTGAGGTAGACGTGCATGTATCAGCCGAAAATAGAAAAGCAAGTACAATGGTAATTCTGAATGTGCAGTGCAGGCATATTGAAGCTGCAAGGTGGCATATGCAACTGAAATGCAGGGATAGCAGCAATGACGTTCCCGAAGTAGACAAGCAGTACAAGGGAGTAGTGCAACAAGGTCCCTGAGAGGTAGTACTAAGCTGTGGATGGGAGGGTATGGTTAGAGATGGGATGGGTCACAGAGTTCAGCAGGGTTACAGTAGATGGGGAAAAAACTGTTCCTGAGCCTGCTGGTGTGGGTATGAAGAGACCTGAACCACCTGCCTGATGGGAGGAGGGCAAACAGTTTGTGGCCTGGATGTGTCTCTGATGATACCGCACACCCTGTGCAGACACCGCTTTACATGCATGTTACCTCATTTTTAAACACTAGTGAAACATGAAACAGTGGAATGCCATAAAAGTTCCTTAAGACTGGGATGTTCTTAAATAAATGTTAATCAAGATTAAAACATTTTGTCTTTAAGAATCCTTAGAGGTGCCACTCATTTGAGAAAAGTTATTAGTATAAAGTATTTTTGTATAGCCTTTTTGGCTAATCTTTATCAAAGGTGACAATCATTTAGAATTGTGACAATGTATTTGACTACTCCAGTGAACTCCAGTGACTACTCCACTGAAGTCTTCCTCAAAAGTTTTCATGACCCAGATTTGTTCACCAAAGACAAAGTTTACTGAGGACACAGTGCTGCACCAGAGAATGAGGGTTAGAGTTCAACTGCAGTTTGTATTCAGTCTACTATCAGCCATTGTGCAACAACAGATTAGAGAAGGTGATCTGAGGCCTTTGGCCAAAGATATCAATACCTAGAAGCATGGCTAAATGTGGCCATTGACCTAAGCTTTTGTGACAACACAGCTTTAGGTTACGTCAGGGTCTCTTAAAAAGGGGGGTCATTTACAAATGGGGTATTGAGAAAAAAAGGTTGGTTTATAGACCACGGGTTACAACAATTACATCCAATAGCCACTGCATTGTGATAAAAAAAGTAAAGCTAGAAAAGATAACTCCATCAACTCATGTCATTCAGAAGAATGTACAATGATGAGCCAAAACATTATGACCACTCACAAGTGAAGTGAATAACTTTGTTCAAGGTCTGGGTAGATTAGATGGTAAGGGAACAATCAATTCTCATAATCAGTGTGTTGGATGCAGGAGAAATAAGCAGGAGTAAAGACCTGAACAACTTTGACCAAAATGTTATGGTCAGACGACTGGTTCAGAGCATCTGACCTGGCAAGGCTTGTGGGGTGCTCCCGGTCAGCAGGGGTGAGTAACTACCAACAGTGGTCCAAGGAGGGACAAACTACAAACCAGCGACAGGGTGTTGGGCCTCCAAGGCTCAATGATGTGTGAGGAAAACTAAAGCTATCCCATCTGGTCCGGGCTGACAGAAGGTCTACTGTGGCACAAGTCGCAGAAAATGTCAATCATGGTTACGGGAGTGCTGTGTCACAACACACAGTACATCACACCCTGCTGCGTCTGGGGCTGCATAGCCAATGACGACCCCCATGATGACCCCTGTCCATTGTCGAAAGCACCGACAACAGGCATGCTGTTGGAACTGGACTTTGGAGCAGTGGAAGAAGGTCACCTGGTCCAATGAGTTTCCTTTAACATCACGTGGACAGTCGTGTGCATTTGTGTGCAGTTTACCTGGGGAAGTGATGGCACCAGGATGCTCTGGGGGAGGACAAGCCGGTGGAGGGAGTGTGATGCTTTGGGCAATGGTCTGCTGGGAAACCCTGGGTCGGGCATTCATGTGGATGTCAATTTGACACGTGCCACCTACCACTTCATGGTAATGGTACTCCCTGATGGTAGTGGCCTGTTTCAGCAGGATGATGCGCCCTGCCACACTGCACACATTATTCGAGACTGATTTGAGGAACATGATGAAGAGTTCAAGGTGTTGCAATTGCCTCCAAATTCCCCAGATCTCAATCTGATTGAGCATCTGTGGGATGTGCTGGACCAACAATTCCGATTCACGGCGGCTCCACCTCACAACTTACAGGACTAGAAGGATCGCCTGCTATTGTCTTGGTGCCAGATACCACAGGACACCTTCAAGGGTCTTGTAGAGTCCATGCCTCGGTGAGTCAGTGCGGTTTTGGCAGCAGGCGGAGGACCAACATCATTTTAGGAAGATGGTCATAATATTTTGCTCGGCAGTGTATGTTTTGTTTCTCTAGTCTACACAATATCCAAAAGCCATCCAAGACACAGAACCGAACTGACAAGACTAGGCACTATATCAAAGGGGGAAATAGAACACCATCAATGATTAAGTTATTTTCCACATAGAAGAGCACACAACAGTAATGCCCAATGTTCTTCTCAACTTCCCAATACCTTAATGCAGGGCCATACAACTCTAGCCCTGGAGAGCTATAAGAGAATGACTCCGACCTGGGGCACCATATGCGTGCAAATAACTTCCAGGTAAGAAGCAAAAATCAACAGTGTTTTGGTTTCAGGATCTGAGTTGAATAACCCTGCCGTAAACCATACTTCCTTCTGACTGAAATACTGTCACTTAATAGAGTCACTTTCTTACATTGTGGGGCTGCATAAAAAAAAAAAACAAGGATACAAAGCTTGTCAAACTACAGCCTACATACGAGTAAGAGTGGTGCACTTGGGTGAAGCAGCCAATGTATTATAATAATAATCATCACCCTGCCCATCTACTAAAACATTTTCCAGCAAATGTAAACTAGTGTTTGGGACTTTAGGTAAACAAAGGTAAAATAGAAAAAATAATTGAATAAATGTTCTCTGGACATGCTGACAATGAGTTCATGAATTTTGACCTTTGCAGTGTCATGTCCATAGAACAGCATTCTGTAGGTCTATGTGCTGTTCAGTGATAATATGGAGATATGGTGGGGCCTGTGATGATGTGGAGATGTGATGGGGCAGGGTGAATGCAACATGTTATCAGAAAATACTGGCAGACAATTTGCATTCTTCTGCACAAAAGCAGCGCATGGGGCGCTTTTGGACTTTCCAGCATGACAATGACCCTAAGCACAAGGCCAAGTTGACCCTCTAGTGGTTACAGCAGAAAAAGGTGAAGGTTCTGGAGTGGCCCTCACAGTCTCCTGACCTTAATATCATCGAGCCACTTTTGGAAGATCTCAAAGACGACCAAAGACTTTGCATGACCTGGATGTATTTTGCCAAGACGAATGGGCAGCTATACCAACTGCAAGAATTCGGGGCCTCATAGACAACTATTACAAAAGACTGCACGCTGTCATTGATGCTAAAAGGGGCAATACACATTATCAAGAACTAAGGGTATGCAAACTTTTCAAACCTACAGTTGAATATGAATCCCATAAGAAATAAAATAAATGTGTTTTGCCTGCTCAATCATGTTTTCTTTACAAATGGTAAATATATTACCAATTCTCCAAGGGTATGCAAACTTTTGAGCACAACTGTAAGTATACATTTAAGTGGAAAGTATGTGCTATAAGAGCTATTATGCTTGAAGGATCACTCCAAATACAAAGGAAGTCAGCCCTGAAACAGACCTTTATTCACGCAATAAGACGAGTGCATGTGGTATACAGCCAATATAGCATGACAAAGGCAGGGGTGGCATTAATGCTGGATTCTATGTTTTGCAAGTAGAAAGAAAAACATAAAAACTGTCTTGCATTCAGAAAACACATTTATCTGAAAAGTCTGATCCTCCAGACATGCTCCCACTCTGCCTGTCTATGCAGTTTGGGAAGGTTGTGTGTCAGGAGAAGCTGTAAGTGGCATATTCCTTGCTAGGTTATGTCATTCATTAAGATTGAAAACTTCAGAGTCATTGTTATTTTAAGTCGGTCCACATCACATTTTCGCTAACATTGTGAAACATAGCTGGCCTGGTTTTTTTCAGGGAGGTTTGCCTAGTATTAGGAAAGTGTTTAGTTAGCATATCATTCTAGCTTCTGTGAGAATTAAATGAAATGAAATAGTTAAATCTAGTGGTCCATTCTTTTAAAATAACATCAAAAAGGAATTCCTAACTGAATAAATAATTCAAACAATTTTCTCTGTGTCAAAAACTTGTAATTGATTTAAAATCACATAGCATTTCATAAGTTCTGTATGGTCACATAGCATTCAAATTTTTTCCCCAGCAGTCTAGAGCACAATGCTCCATGTTTGCATGCATTAAAATGCATGTATTAACTCTGAAATGCATTGTGCCTAAGAACAGCTCTTCACCGCAGTATATTGGCCAAATACCACACACCCTCTGGCCTTATTGCTTACATATCCCATGACTACCGGTCTGCATTAGGATGCAATGAATATTCCTAAACATGAGACACTGGCGCTCAGCTTGCTTTAAAATAAACCAGTTTTTCTTATTTAACCGACTTCATTTGTTTGAATGCAATCATTGTCTTGCCTACCATCTAGTGGCCAATGACGCTAAATACAAGACACCATTTCCACCCCAAATAACCATAACCAAAACCTTAACCATAAAGTATATTTCTGTTGCCCATGAGCAAACCTGCTGCAACAAGATACTTTGTAGTGGAAGTTGTTTTAAGTTAAGACCATGTCTCATGTTGTATTGCCTCCAGCATGTCTAACAGGACCAACGTCCTTTTTACAAAAGAATATTCTGCACATCAACTAAATATCAGTCACTCTGTGTCTAAAAATCACTGCACTCTCCCATGATTACAGTAGATACAGAATACACCATTAGTGGGCAGACTTGTTCGAAGTAAGCAGCAGCTTACAGTTAGCTTATTTCACTGCCCGTACAGTAACTCCGCATAGTTTGTAAGCTAGCCGTTTAAGCTGTACTGCACCAGAATTAAGGACCCATTAACAGAAGTGGTCTCACAACCTACAAATTTGGTTTAAAAAGATGTTAGAGCTCTCTAGTGAATCTACTACTGTGACGTAGAACAATGGGCTAGAATTAGAACATTCAGGATGTGTTCTGAAGACGAGCTGTACTGTTGAACCTAGGTGCCCAGGCAGATTTCAGAGGAAAACCAAATAGCATTGGAGAGTCTTTGACAGACAAATTCATAAGATGTTACATTACGGCACAGATCACACGAAATTGGTCTGTTCCAGATTTACATACACTATGTTACGTATTCCCCTGTGACCATGTTGAGGTACAAATGCACTCAGTGGAGCAGAGCGAAAAATCCCCTCAAATGTGGCTGTTTTTTTCACAATTACTGTGAAACTATAGAAAGCACTTTGGATATAAACTAATATAATGAAACTGGCATTCCTGACGGATGCAATAAACTAAATAAAATATGGGACAAATGGTGTTAAAATATAATATTTATTATAAGATAACATTATGAAACTGGCATTCATGATGGGTGCAATAAACTAAATTTAATATGGGACAAGTGGGGTTACAAAGCATTCAGTGTGTCAACGGCCACTTCCAGCATCCCTTTTGGGTTGGAGATTTGCTCAGCAAGCAAGGAAACCAGTTAACTACAGTGGCTTAACAATTAGCTATGTCCTTTTTATGCCCATTGCGATATAAAAAAAACTGTGCTTCCACCAGCATACACAGTGCAACACTCCTTAGATAGAATTGTTTCCCATATTTAGCAAGAAAACATCTGAATTTGTGAAATATTTTTTTGTCTGGATTAAATCTGACTTCTCTGGGCAAGAAACTTGTTTCATTAGGCTTTTTTTTCCCGTAACTACTAGTGGAGCTATCACATGAATGATTTGCTAGATCACTGCTGACAGCCATTACACTATATTGCATAAGCCATTAAAGTAGAGCCATCATCAAATGGAGAAGCGCTTCATATACTGGGGACAATGCCATAAATCACAAGACAAAGGTTAACTCAGAACCTCAGTCGGCTGTGGGACAAACCAGGGACTCTGGCAGCCAGCAGGAAATTCCTAGAAGTAGCATGGTTTGAATAAATTCTTAGCCACCATCCAACCCAAGACCTACTGTCTATGATATTTTTTTTTTGTTTTATAGAATACTCAAGGTAATTTCAGGATTAGAATATGAAGATCCAACAAATTCTGGTCCATCAATTTTGAAAGAAAACAAAGACTTCAAAAACAATTGGTCTAATGCCAAAAAATAAGTGAATAACACAAGCACAACTATTTCATACTTGACTCATGGTCTACCAGTGTTTAACAACACACAGCTTTGACTACTGTAGATACGTTGGTCAATCATACTTTAAAGAACAAAGTATCAGGGCTGAGTGTCTGCAGATTGTTGCTCTTACTGTGTACATGACTCGTTAATTAAGGTCACTAACTAGTTAGGATCTCCCCTAACCTGATTGGACACCAGTTGAAAGAAAGAAAAAAACAGCATACACTTGGCCCTCTGTGGAATCGGTTGGAAACCTGTGCTCTAGCATCTAGAGGGTGAATAGCAGAAACAATGCATTTACAATTCTGCATAGCCTTAGCAGGTAACCATAGTGAGGGAAAAAGTATTTGATCCCCTGCTGATTTTGTGTGTTTGCCCACTGACAAAGAAATTATTTGTCAATAATTTTAATGGTAGGTTTATGTGAACAGTGTGAGACAGAATAACAACAAAAAATCCAGAAGAATGCATGTAAAATAAATTATGAATTGATTTGCATTTTAATTAGTGAAATAAGTATTTGATCCCAGGTGTATTTTATACAGGTAACGAGCTGAGATTAGGAGCACACTCTTAAAGGGAGTGCTCCTAGTCTCAGCTTGTTACCTGTATAAAAGACACCTGTCCACAGAAGCAATCAATCAGATTCCAAACTCTCCACCATGGCCAAGACCAAAGAGCTGTCCAAGGATGTCAGGGACAAGATTGTAGACCAACACAAGGCTGGAATGGGCCACAAGACCATCGCCAAGCAGCTTGGTGAGAAGGTGACAACAGTTGATGTGATTATTCGCAAATGGAAGAAACCCAAAAGAACTGGCAATCTCCCTCGGTCTGGGGCTTCATGCAAGATCTCACCTCATGGAGTTGCAATGATCATGAGAACGGTGAGGAATCAGCTCAGAACTACACGGGAGGATCTTGTCAATGACCTCAAGGCAGCTGGGACCATAGTCACCAAGACAACAATTGTTGACACTACACCGTGAAGGACTGAAATTCTGCAGCACCCGCAAGGTCCCCCTGCTCAAGAAAGCCCATGTACAGGCCCGTCTGAAGTTTGCCAATGAACATCTGAATGATTCAGAGGAGAACTGGGTGAAAGTGTTGAGACCAAAATCGAGCTCTTTGGCATCAATTCAACTCATTGTGTTTGAAAAAGAGGAATGATGCCTATGACCCCAAAAACAATCCCCACCATCAAACATGGAGGTGGGAACTTTATGCTTTGGAGGTGTTTTTCTGCTTAGGGGACAGGACAACTTCACCACATCAAAGGGACGATGGACGGGGCCATGTACTTTCAAATCTTGGGTGAGAACCTCCTTCCCTCAGCCAGGGCATTGAAAATGGGTCGTGGATGGGTATTCCAGCATGACAATGACCCAAAACACACGGCCAAGGCAACAAAGGAGTGGCTCAAGAAGAAGCACATTAAGGTCCTGGAGTGGCCTAGCCAGTCTCCAGACTGTAATCCCATAGAAAATCTGTGGAGGGAGCTGAAGGTTCGAGTGGCTAAATTTCAACCTCAAAGCCTTAATGACTTGGAGAAGATCTGCAAAGAGGAGTGGGACAAAAAGTCATGTTTTGCCGAGGGGTTAAATACTTATTTCACTCATTAAAATGCAAATATATTTATAACATTTTTGACATGTTTTTCTGGATTTTTTTCTCTCACTGTTCAAATAAACCTACCATTAAAATTATGGACTGATAATTTCTTTGTCAGTGGGCAAATGTACAAAATCAGCAGGGTATCAAATACTTTTTCCCCCTCACTGTATTTAACAATCTAGCTTCAAAACTTGGTTTGGAATTACATTGTATAGCCTTGTGGTAAAACAAAAAGCAAGCAGAAAAAAAATACTGTATGCAGGTCCATCTGAACTGGCACAGGACAGACAGAACTTCTTATAGGAGCTAATATTAGCTTGCAATTTTAGCTACCTCTATACAAAACTAAACATATATTTTAATAGCCTATCCTGCCCATGGTATAACTATATAACTGAGTGAATAAATGCTGGTTACACTGGACAGAGATTTTGTGTAGCTTATTACTTGGTAGATAACTTGCTGCGTAGATGGAGAGATTGTCTGTCGGAGAAATTATGTCAGAACGCTTTTAAGGGTACATTATCAGCATGTGTATGAATTGCTTGAAAGCGATGCCACCCCACATAACATTTGCTTTCTCCACTATATTTAATATTCTTTTAAATATTACATTGACAAAACCATGATTGCTTGAATGATGTTAAAAATCAAATTCAGCAAAACAGCCAATGTTTAGGTCTGTAGATGAACAACATAACAGATGGTGTGTGGGACACAGTCACTCATACAGATACAGTAGGCCTATATACACTGTTAAGAATAATTAAGGGAACACAATCCTCACAGTAAAAGTATCAAGTTAATTAAAAACTTAATGGATATCAATATGTCCAGCTAGGAAGCAATGTCACCTGTTTTGGTGGAAACGAAAGTGACAACAGGTGCACTGGAGAGACAACAGCAAGACAATCCCCAAAAGGGAAGGATTTTGCAGGTGGTGGCTACAGACAAAGGTTCTCTCTTCATCCTACCTGACTGATTCTTCTCTAGATTTGCGTTTTGCTAGTGTCCTTGTCACTACTGGTAGCATGAGGCGGTACCTGCAGCCCATTCAGGTTGCACAGGTACTGTAGTCCAGCTCCTCCAGGATGGCATACCCATGCGTACCGTCACAAGAAGCTGTGGTGTGTTTCCCAGTACAATCTCAAGAGTATGGAGGAGATTGGCTGTTACACGAGGAGAGCTGGACAGGGCCGCCAAAGGGCATCAACCCAGCAACAGGACCAGTCTCTGCTTCTTTGTACGAGGAGGAGCAGGAGGACCACTGCTAGAGCCCTGCAAAATGACCTCCAGCGTCTACTGGTGTGCATGTTTTTGACCAAACTGTCAGAAACAGACTCCATGTGGCTGGCATGAGGGCCTGACTTCCTCTAGTAAGACATGTGCTCACAGCCTAGGACCATGCATTCGCCAGAGAACGCCAGAATTGGCAGGTCCGCCATTAGCGCCCTGTTCTCTTCACAGATGAGAGCAGGTCCACACTGAGTACGTGACATACGTGAAAGAATCTGTAGATGACATGGTGAACGTTATGCTGCCTGCAACATCAACCAGCATGACCAGTTAGGTGGTGGGTCAGCGATGGTCTGGGGAGGCATATCCTTGGAGGGTTGCACCAACCTCTACGTGCTAGCCGATGGTATCCTGAGTGCTGTTAGGTACCGTGATGAAATTTTCAGACCCACCGTCAGACCTTACACTGGTGCAATGGGCCCTGGGTTCTTCCTGGTTCAGGACAATGCCTGGCCTCATGTGGCCACAATGTGCAGGCTGTTCCTGGATGACGGAGACATTAATGCCATTGACTGGCCCTCACGTTACCCAGACCTGAATCCAATTGTGAACCTCTGGGACGTTACGGATTGGCGGAGCCAACCCAGCTAAGTAGCACCACAGACTGTCCAGGAGCTCATTCGTCTCATCATCTACAGATGTTGTCAGGAGTGCATACGGGCACATGGGGGCCATACACACCACTGAGTCACATTATGAGTTGGAACAGCTTGTGATTTCAATTGTGTACTTTGATTTTCGGTGTGAATTTGAATTCACCTCAATCGGTTGGTGATTTTGGTTTCCATTGACCGTTGTTACATCATTTTGTTCAAAATGAATTACACAATGTATAGTAAAGATTTTAATCATTAATATATTTCCTTCATCAAGACCCAATGTATGATTTCAGTGCTCCCTTAATTTACTTGAGCAGTGTATAAAAATACAGCCTCATGACTGCCTGCTTTACTGGCATTAACACTTTGTTCCTTATGTTGAAAGAACAACAAGATACTACAAATGCAAATGCCACACCTAGAATCACCTCTGGACATTTTGTTGGCTTTCTTGTGCATGAGCAATGACATGACACACGCCTGGCCAAGAAACTGCTAAGCCAGTTGTCCAATTAATTTTAACATTAATAAAACAGGGGCCAATATACAAAAAAGGCTTTAATCCTTACAATGCTCACTAATCCAGGTGAGGGTCAAGCAATTGGTGCTTTAGAATGTGGCTTTTTACATCAAGATGTCTGAATCATGTTGCCGCTCATCCCGACTCTTTGCTGGGCACACAATATTTAGTCTGGCTTAATTCAAACGTGCCATATAGGCTGTATAGAATTCCAAAGGGCAACTTGAATAGATTACTATAGCAAAAATTGATCTAAATATAAAAAAATATTTAAGCTAATTATCAGTTGCCTTACAAAAAGACAGATTCAACGTCAATAAGCTGGCAACCCCGTAGTAAGTAAAAAATACGAGGGGTGTAGTATACATGGCCAATATACCACAGTTAACAACTGTTCTTTTGAGGCGCATTTCGGATACATGCCGACACTGGATACATACGGTGTTATTCTTTAGGTACTCAAACCGGTCATTTATATTTTTTAAATTATATTTCATAAGTGACGTCGGATATTCAGTCCCCAAGACGTTTAATAGCCTACACCTATAGTCCCTCAAGTTCCCACAAACAAGAGGACAAGGAACGTGAAAAAACAAAGCTCACATCTTTATGTCAATTTTATGACAGAAGGCTTGAACTTGATCAGCAGACTTCAAGTCTTGTTCTGTTGTGATTTTGGAAAGAGTGGAGGACAGAGCAGTGGGGTCTGCTGCTTACATAATTCTGAAAGAAACCATTGAACCCACATTCTTTCAATAATATGATTGCAATAACTGGAGTACTTTAGAAATCGAGACAGCTTTCAGTCATATAACTGTCTTGGACCGATTTCTGTGCCACCATAATGACCTCTAAAAACATTCTGTTTGTATATACATCCGCGACTGCGCAATGCACAAGCACTACACGCGTGAGTCCACTCACCATCTCAATTATCTTGGTTTTCTTCCCTGCTCTCTTCTTTTTCGCGAACATGTACTGGGCAAGAACCACACCACCGAAAAGGACACATACACTGGCACTGGCCGCAGCACCGACTTTTACCACGGCAGTTTTATCCATGGTTGTTCTGTTCGTAGAACAAACCCTCCAGCGATTTTCTCTCATGTCAACATGGTCCCTCCTTCTATTGGCAACAGTGACTACGTTCCTACGTACACTTTTTGCCGCAACCACTGGGGCTGAATGGGGAGGTGATGTGCATTAATACGCTACTAACATCTGTAGAAGCATCTTCAACTATCTAATGGACCCCAATGTCGATTTCATTTTGTTGGTATTTAGTTATGTGAGTGAAATGTGTGTTACTATTAAGAAAAATAAATAACACTAATACTGGAAATATACTAACATGAATGAATTAAATAGCCACTAAATTGATTTCCACAGTCAGTCATACATACTTTTTGGTCTTAATTTAAGGCTAAGGTTAGGCATTAGTTATGGACTAGCTTAATGTTGTGGTGAAGGTGAAGTTTAGGTTTAAAATAATACCTACTGAATGCACTCCATTTAAAACATGTTGCCAGTTAAAGTAATGTGAGCAAGTATTTAGTAGAAGAGTTAATGAAGCTGCTATAGTGATCGACCCTCTGCCAAAACAAGCACAACGCGATAGAGACGCCAACTTATAGGCTCTACTGCCCGGTCTTTCTTGCCATGTAAAATATTATTTCTGTTTGGGACATTTTCTGGGGACACCAAAAACAGGGACAAGTCCCCGGAAAATGAGGACGTCCGCTCATCCTAAAAAAGATGATTTGGTTCTGAACTCTGTAGTCGTAGCTAATTGTTTTATATTATTGTCAGCATTGGTCTGAATCTGCAACTATCATTAAATATATAGATATGAGTCTTGTCAGGATATAAACAACCTACATTACCATATAACTATCAATTGTTTGGAGAGGAATCAACTATAGGTTAATAAAAGCTACTTTCCACCAGTCTAACTCTTTTGGTGAAGTGAATATCCTTCGACCATCTCTTAACAAGGGCACATGTCAAGGTCTGGGTAGATTAGATGTAGTAGTCAACATGTTAGAACCAGGAGAAATGGGCAGGAGTAAAGACCTGAGCGACTTTGACAAGGGCCAAAAGGTTATGGCCAGATGACTGGGTCAGAGCATCTCTGAAACGACAAGGCTTGTGGGGTGCTCCCGGTCAGCAGTGGTGAGTACCTACCGACAGTGGTCAGAGGAGGGACAAACCACAAACTGACAACAGGATGTTGGGTGCCCAAGGCTCATCAATGTGCTAGGAAAACAAAGGCAACCCCATCTGGTCCCAGCTGACAGAAGGTCCACTGTGGCAAAATTCACAGAAAATGTCAATGATGGTTACGGAAGTACTGTGTCACAACACAGAGTACATCACATCCTGCTGCGTCTGGGGCTGCATATTCGATGATGACCCCCATGATGACCCCTGTCCATTGTCAAAAGCACTGACAACGGGCACACAAGTATTGGAACTGGACCTTGGAGCAGTGGAGGGTCACCTGGTCCAATGAGTCCCATTTTCTTTAACATCACACGGATGGCCGGTTACGTGTGTTGTTCACCTGGGGAAGTGATGGCACCAGGATGCACTGTGGGAAGACGACAAGCCGGTGGAGGGAGTGTGATGCTCTGGGAAATGTTCTGCTGGGAAACCCTGGGTCCAGGCATTCATATGGACGTCAATTTGATACGTTCCACCAACCTAAACATAATTCCAGACTATGAATACCCCTTCATAGCAATGGAATTCCCTGCTAGGCCCTGCCACATTGCACACATTGTCCGGGAATGGTTTGAAGAACATGAAGTTCAAGGTGTTGCCCTGTCCTCCAAATTTCGCAGATCTAAATCCAACTAAGCATCTGCGAGATGTGCAGGACAAACAAGTTTGATGAACGGTGGCTCTACCTCGCAAATTCAGGACTCAAAGGATCTGCTGCTAATTTCTTGATGCCAGATACCACAGGACACTTTCGGGGGTCTTGTAGAGTCCATGCCTCTGTGGGTCAGTGCTGTTTTGGTGGCACACGGAGGACCAAACAGCATTTTAGGCAGGTGGTCAATGTTTTGGCTCATTAGTATATTCAGGGGTTAAATAGGGCAGGCACGTGAGCTCCGGTACTTCCAATAACCAGCAGTTAAAATGTTAGATACAACAGGCGCAGTTTTGTGTTGATTTTACAAGCGTGTGCGCAACTATGGTTACTGACAGCATTCAAGTTCGGAGACCTTGACACGTTCGTAAATTCACCCTTAGACACTGAAATACGAGCGCTGTAGACTGACCAAACCAATATCAGGAATAAAGAATACATAAATTATGAACAACAAACTGCAGTCTCACATGTATGTCAGTACAATATCCCCAGTGAAAAATATCAGTAAGTACCCTGCTAACTGCTAAGTTTAATTATATGGAAAGTTTTAGTTAAATAACGCACATTTAAGTATAGGTCATTGCTATCTACCTGCATTCCAAGAGATATGGTTTTCTATGTCTAAACTGAAGTTAGCCAAGAAAGCAATTAATACTCTATTCTAGGTAATGTTTTTAATCCTGTTTCCCAAAATATAGGGCTCCCCTACCTCCAAAATCTCAATTTAATCACTGCCTATATTAGCAAATAGTGAATGGATGAAGGATTGGTCACACATTGAGAATATAATATATTTTTTAAATATGACCCTTTACTTTTCTCATCTGGATTTCAATTACATAAATTGCAAACCGTCCCTAAGTATGACGCAAAATGAACACTGCCCATGCCTCCAGATACAACATCTTTACAGTAAAGTACAGTGATGGCAGCATTATGCTGTGGGGATGTTTCTCATCAGCAGGGAATTAGCATCTTATTCAAACATGAAGGAATAATGTATCAAGCAAAATACAGGGAAGTACTGCAAAACAACCTGCTTTAGTCTAATAAAAAACTGAAGCCTGTGAAGAAATTAATCTTTTAGGACAACGATCCCAAGCCCTAGGCCAAAATATTGTAGCGGCTCAAGAACAAAAAGGTCAGTGTTGTAAAGTCGGTCAGTTAAAGTCCTTATCTCAAACCCATTCAGAAACAGTGGCACAATTTAATATTTGGGGTCCAAATGAATCATCCAACCAATTTGCAAAACCTGACCAAGATGGTCCAAAACTACTATGACTGTGTGCAAAGGTGGTACATACCTATCCCAAAACACTTAAAGCTGTTATTGCAATGAAATATGGCTCTTCCAAATATTAATGCATCAGGGCTGATTGTGGAACTCCAAAGCCCCACTCAGAAGTTCTGCATCCCAGGACTATTGTCATTCACCTTCCTGCACTTTGCACAGGCTTTCACCTCATTGTACTGTTCGGTGACAACTACACCTAGCCTGATCACTTATTTTAGCACAAGGTCTTTATCGAACTCAGAGTCATATTCAGCAACAAATTCTCCAGTCAAAATGTACATTACGTTCACAAAAGTATATAGAGTGCAGTGTAGTGCAGGTATTTATTTGGTTAGGCCTACATTTCGGTATACCTGCTTAGTGCTTAATGACAGCCAGGTGTTTGAATCCTGCCTGCCACACACCAGTAATACTCAAGGGGTACAGCATAAGGTGGTGCAAACTGAGTGTATATTGGTGGATTGTTGGACAGAGCTGGCACATTGTGTTCTAGTTTATGTTTGCGGCAGGTCAGGAAATTGTGAAGCTCAATTGTGGGATGACTGTCTTGAGGGAAGATTCGAGAGGAAAAGGGGAGGACAGAGGGCTTGGAGGGCTGGCAATAATGCACTACTCCTTTTGTGTTGAATACAAACATACTTAAAACATACAATATCTTAAAGATTTGGTCGACCGAAACAGTTTAGGTTAAATAATATGCATTTTATTGTAATTACTAAAGTTTGCAGTCATGCTGACTGATATAAAATCATCTAAAACCAACATTTTGTGGAAATGGTGTGCATGTTCTCCTCAATGCTATTCTGCCATAAAGCCACCATGAAGAAAGCTGTCTTGTGACTGCCAGGAGCAGTGTTGCAGAGTTTAAAGTATTGGGTACATTGTTTATTGAGTAAATTATGAAGGATAAAAAAAGCCAAGAGACTGTCTCTAGATTTTGTTGTAAATAAATAATGATATCCAGTAGGTGGGCCAGTTACATATTGGACACTTAACACTGGGATGACGTCACGCCACGATACTGTCCTCACTTATCACTGATCATTTTTTCTACTCCACTTGACGGATGCCCTTTGCCTCCTCCACTTTCCGCAGACTCTCATCCCATTGAGTGAACTGCTTGGACAGCAGGAACATCTGCCAAAGAGGTCAAGGTTGAAAGGTAATTTGCTAGGCTGGATGGTTCTTTCCATTGTAGTCACCTGACTGAGATCACGAGAAAATACCTGTACTCACATTTTTAATAGTTTAACTGTGATCAGTGGTCTCTTGCTTGATTAGTCTTTTTACAATTCAATAGCAATACTAATCTATCAAAACAGTATCCAAACCATAATGACAATTATAAAGTAAAAAAGGTACCATTTTGTTATACTCCTCAAACAGCTTCTTCACCTCTAAGGACTGGGCCTCAGTTTGGTCCTTTGGGAAAGTGACAAAGATTATGTTATTCTACTAAATGTTATGTCAATTAACTGTGTCTAGATTGTGTCTGGGCAGAAGGAAAACAGATTAAAACTAATTGGAGAGAAACACACAGACTAAATAAAGACAAGAGATGTGAGGATGAGTGACAAGGGGGGGGGGGCCAGGGAAGTTGTACCTGCTGTTTGATGTGAATCTGGGACAAACGCTGCAGCTTGGTGGCATGCTCTGGCACATCTGTGAACAAAGACTTGACAATGAGTTGCATTTGGCAAACACCATTCAACACTTTATACGGACCACTGAACAAAAAATCTGCTTGGCACACAGACCTAGAGTTACACAAGTAACCCCCGGAAGCGGAAATATACACATTGATATCAAATTTAGGTTGTGGGCCAAAAATGCCTGGGAACCCACGGTGCATATACTCAGGTTCCATTTTACTGACCTCTGATGTAGTTGCTGTCCAGTAGTGGCTGGAGACTGCTGACCTGCTCCAGAAGGGTGGCCTGGGAAAGCAAAAAATCCTCCTCTATACGGAGTAAGAACATGAGTGAGAGATGAGAAGCACATAGCCATACAGCGATCTACTGAATCACTGTGGGGTAGGACCAAATTCTCCATTCAGTCACATTCAGTCACATTTAATAATGGAGAAACCTTTACCAGCAAGTATAAATTCCAGCTTCATGGAATCTGGAACCGTGATGTGGTCAGTGAACTGGGGGTCCAAATACTTCAACAGGTCCTCAACTGTACACAGGGAAAATGTGGTGGCATAGTGTTCATTTAGGGAATAATGTGTTCCATCCAAGTCTCAGAGCTAAGTACGATGTTACTTACTTTTTTTGTGGAGAATCTTCACTCGCTCCCTCTTATTTGCAGTGTTGGCAAGGGCGACCTGAATTCTGGAGAGGGAATCTGTACACTAGGGAAAGGAGTACATAATGAAAAAAAAAAAAACTAAAAAGCAAAATTTGCCCTAACCCAAATGTAATCGGGAAAACAAACAATTTTGTCATTTCTGGTATTGTGAGTTAGCCTCTCTAAAATTTATATTTTGAATTACAAATATCTGTAGGTAGTGGGATGGCAACTGCTTAGCATGTTCCTAGCTACACACTGTTTCAGTTCGTCAATTTCTCATTCAGAACCACCTTTATTCACTAAGTACATTTACACATACCCAGAATCATACTTGGTGTAATACATAATTGCACTCCCCAAATAGTTTTCACCACCAACAGTTTGTATCCTGACTCTTGAATGTCAAAAAGCAGTACTAGACATGAATAAAATGTCATAACTGCCCGTTTCGTGACCTGCAAACTAGAGTTTTACTAAATTAAAACATAAGTGCTTCCATTGAATTTCTAAACCTAATGTGGCCCTCAAGCCAAAATAATTAACCATCCCTGCCCCCAAGTCATGTAAGACCTTTATAGAGGGCAGGTAGGCTATACAATGCATTGTCGTATACCTCTGCAGCAGGCAAACACAGACCCAAACCAGACAGTGACAGAGGAGGTGACTGATTTGTACAGCCAGGTCTGAATTGACTGGAAGATAGGTGCATCCGGTAGTGTGCCTATGTGGTGGTCAAAATGTTATAATTTATTATCTTAAATAATATTAACGTTATTGTGTTTTTACATTCCATTGTTTAAAAAAAGTGCAAAATAGTTGAGTTTACTCAACTAATTCTTGTATGATTTTGAGTTGAGGCAAAGATTAATGTTAGGAACAACACAGTCACTAACAGCTGATACTATAAAAACTAATAAAAATAACATTAAACACTACCATCAATGTTTTCCTTAATTCTTTGCTTGAACTGAACTAAGCCTATTCACCAAGAATAACCTTCACATATAGTAGCTACTACGTAATCCAGTATAGGATCTTTTACAAATCGATTGGTTTGAATCTTGAATCCTGACAGCTATGGTCTATATAAGACGGTATACCACAGTCATGACATCAAATCACCTCTTACTGCTCTAATTACATTGGTAACTGGTTCATCAGTGCAATAAGGCATCTTGGGTTTGTGTTATATTTCCAATATACCACAGCTACACGCTGTGTGACCAGGCGCTCAGTGATGCGTCGTGCGTAACGGTGGATGTCCACTGTTCCGGCGCAAAATCGCCTGCAAACGCGCTACCTGGTCCCAGATGGCTGCTTACGGGCGTATCCGCTATGGGTCTTTTCGGCGGGTGATGACATCCCCTCGTGAACTTTTTATTTTATTTAACATGAAACCGACCAAAAAAAAAAATCTCACTCATGGGCATAATAAAAACAAAATGAGCACTATGCTAGCAGGCAAAGTATTTATGCTAATGACTATACACCTTTCCAAGATGCCTTGTTGTACCTCATAAATGTCACCCAAAGATATGTCTGAAAACAGTAACTGAAATGCAGTGGTGTTGTTAAGTAGCTAGGAAAACAGACTGTGTTATGCTCTTTGACAGTCACCCGTTTACTTCCTCTGAACAAGATGAAACTCTCCATGATGGTTTTGAAGGCTAACGTTTGGTTAAACTCTAAACTGAAGAAATGAATCAAGCTAACGAGACAATAACTTCCGGTTCACACAAATCGGACAAATTAAATATCAAAATCTAAATCGGTCCGTGGCCCGTTATTTCATTTCCTATTTTTGATCTGAGCATTAAATCGAAAGTACGAAAAATGACCCGTTATTCGTTTTTTGGTATCAGATTCGTAAACGAATAACGAAATAACGAACCATTTTTTCATTTTCCGTTTTGGAATCTCAATTGAATATGAAAAGAACGAATGATACACGGATTTGGATTCAAACCACTCCGTTTATAAGCCGAATTATAAACCGGATGCTTTGAATCCTGATTGTCTGATAGCTGTGGTATATAGTCTGATAATGATATACCACACCCCATCGTGTGATATTGCTTAAATACAGACTGGTAATGAACCAATCTGTGCTCAAACCAAACTCCACCCACTCTCTAACGAGGTACTTATTTAGACCAGGGGTGGAAACAGACAAAAAACAGGCTTTGGATCGGTATTTGAATACACGTTTTAGAGGATACGTCGACCCACAGAAGTCCAAATAATTCTCGCATGATCAAATTGAGACGGTACCAGGGACGTCTTTTCCCTGTTACTCCGTGTGTAACGGCAGTAGCCTACGTCAGAAAGTTGCTAAACCGAACTTCTAGCTTGACATTATAACATTTGCAAAACGGGCTGCTGTAATGGTACTTCTGAATGATGGAAACCGCACGCCAAATAATAATCCTATCCTCTACCGTTCAGACACTGAACCAGTACAGGACAAACACAAGCATCTACGTGTTTCGGAATTTACATTTATCAAATTATCGGCTGTTGGCGATTTCACTGGTTGCCAACAGTGAGCACAAACAAAAACGAGTCAGTTGCATCTTGTGATAAAGGGCGTTTACGTTACAATAATAAGTACTGAGCTAACTAGCTAACCCGGTAAGCTGCCAGATGAATCGCTATTTTGCATTTGTAATCGAAAATATATGCAAACCTTCACCGGTTTCCCTCCCTTGTTTCTTCTTTCACCGTATATACGACTTTCCAGCGTATCAAGACGCATTTCAAGGTTATCAACTTCTATTTTCTTATCCATTCTTGACTCAAGGAGCACAGCGAATTGGGTTTGTTTGACAAGATGGGCTATGACGCACATAACAAGCGACGTCGCTGTTAAATAAGAAGTAATGGACAGTGAAAGACGGCATATTTGTTGTCCTCAAAGAAAACGTATGGGTTTGTTTGCAAATATCAATAATTACACACTTATGTATGCATAACTAGGCAAATCAATATTTATCCACTAAATCACAACTTTAAAGGTCCAACTTGCAATGCATACAGATTCGAATGGACTTATATCTTTGCAATGCACCACAGCGCCGGGGGGCGCTATATTCTGCGGATTTCACCCGATTACACTACGTCAGGAAAAGGGTATTTTCTTGACTTGTTTCCTTTTGTAGACGGAAGACAACACCACTACGGCCCTTTCCCTTCGTTTCAAACGCTCTATAAAAGTAAGATGTTGTTAATCACTTCTCTCAAAAGCGTTTAAAAATAATTTGCTCCTGTACAATTTGAGCCTTGACTTGAGGTAATACTTTGGAATGTTTACACACCGAATATCATTATGGTCCTACGCCGGTGTCAGTGACATGCTACATAGCTTATAGTACGCAGCTAGCTAAGTAACAAGCAAACAATTTACTGCTTCAGATTTAAAACCATGACATTGCATGTATGTGATTGCAAAGTTAACTACCTAGACAATACGTCGGCATTTCATAGTTGACTAGCTGTACATACGTCTTTGTAAGTCCCCGCTAGTTAAGTCTTATAACTAACCCGCTACTGTCGCTAGCTAACACACGTTAGTACTTTTTGTATTTCTTCACTATGCGGCTTAACTAGGTAACGCAAGTAAGACGTATTCAGACACCTCCACTTTCTCCAAATTTGTTTGTTACATTCCATACCTAATTTATAATTGATTGACATTTAGCCATCTAAATACGACCCCATGAAGACTAAGCGAAAACGTTTTTAGAAATGTGTGCCAATTTAAAATGAAACACTGACATGTCTTATGTATGTATATCATTATTCGGAACCTTTGCCATGACACTAAAATTCAGCTCAGATACATCGTGACCATCCTTAAATGTCTAGAAGTTGGAGTCCACCTGTGGCAAATTCAATTGATTGGACACGATTTATTGAAAGGCACACTATGGCCTATATAAGGTGATATGGCATACAACATCTATATAGTAAAATTAAGAAGCATATAAAGCAAAAATATAGCAGTAATATATGTGACAAGCCACTCCTGAGTAAAATACTTATAATAATTGATTCAACTTAATCACAAAGCACTTGATAAAGCAAAATAAAGTAAAAAGATTACAATGGAGTAGGTCTTGAATACAACTTTCTAACAGAGCTGAAGGTTTTCAGTAGATTGAATGACCATCAAGAGGAACATGGCTTGTGCAGCATGAGGACGAATGTGTTCCACCAGCGACACGAGCAGGTCTTCCAGAGACAGGCAGGCAGCACAGCTGACCCAGCTCTTGGTCTCATCAGCTCTGCTATCCGACCCCGACTTCTCCAAAGCTGTCGACCCGCTTTCTGCACACACCCTTTCCTCTGGACACACCCTTTTCCTTCCTTTGCTCACCTGGTGGTGAGTTGGATTCGATGGCGGGGGAGGAAGTTGGACAGACTCAGCAGGCCCAAGCGTACTGTAAGGGTCTGCTGGGAATGTCTGGCCGAGTCTCCTGTCAGAGAGATCTTTAACTCCCACCTCCGGCAGAGCTTCGACTGGATCCCGAGGGAGGCTGGAGATATTGAGTCCGAGTGGACCATGTTCTCCACCGCTATTTTCGAAGCGGCCGCTCAGAGCTGTGGCAGTAAGGGATGCCGTCAAGCTGAAGAAGGAGTCTTATCAGGCCTGGTTGGCTTGTGGGACTCCTGAGGCAGCTGACGGGTACCGGCAGGCCAAGCGGACTGCAGCCCGGGTGGTTGTGGAGGCAAAAACATGGGCCTGGGAGGAGTTCGGTGAGGCCATGGAGAAGGACTATCGGCTGGCCTCGGAAGAGATTCTGGCAAACCGTCCGGCGCCTCAGGAGAGGGAAACAGTGCCCTACCAACGCTGTTTACAGTAGAGGTGGGCAGCTGTTGACCTCAACTGGGGATGTCGTCGGGCGGTGGAAGGAGTACTTCGAGAATCTCCTCAATCCCGCCGTCACATCTTCCATTGAGGAAGCAGAGGATGAGGGCTCAGAGGTGGACTCGTCCATCACCTGGGCTGAAGTCACAGAGGTAGTAAAGAAACTCCTCGGTGGCAAGGCACCGGGGATGGATGAGATCCGCCCTAAGTACCTCAAGTCTCTGGATGTTGTGGGGCTGTCTTGGTTGACACGCCTGTGCAAAATTGCGGGGCGGTCTGGAACAGTGCCTCTGGGATGGCAGACCGGGGTGGTGGTCCCTCTTTTTAAGAAAGGGGACCGGAGGGTGTGTTCCAACTATAGGGGGATCACACTTCTCAGCCTCCCCGGGAAAGTCTATGCCAGGGTTCTGGAGAGGAGAATAATACGGCCAATAGTAGAACCTCGGATTCAGGAGGAACAGTGTGGTTTTCGTCCAGGCCGTGGAACACTGGACCAGCTCTATACCCTCTACGGAGTGTTGGAGGGTTCATGGGAGTTTGCCCAACCAATCCACATGTGTTTTGTGGATTTGGAGAAGGCATTCGACTGTGTCCCTCGCGGCATCCTGTGGAGAGTGCTTCGGGAATATGGGGTCCTGGGTCCTTTGCTAAGGGCTGTCAGGTCCCTGTACAACCGAAGCAGGAGCTTGGTCCGCATTGCCGGCAGTAAGTCAGACTTGTTCCCAGTGCATGTTGGACTCCGGCAGGCCTGCCCTTTGTCGCCGGTTCTGTTCGTAATTTTTATGGACAGAATTTCTAGGCGCAGCCAGCGGCCGGAGGGTGTCAGGTTTGGGGACCACACGATTACGTCTCTGCTCTTTGCGGATGATGTTGTCGTGTTGGCCCCTTCAAACCAGGACCTTCAGCATGCACTGGGACGGTTTGCAGCCGAGTGTGAAGCAGTGGGGATGAGAATCAGTAACTCCAAATCGGAAAAGGGTGGCTTGCCCACTTCAGGTTGGTGGAGAGTGCAAGCCTCAAGTGGAGGAGTTTAAGTATCTAGGGGTCTTGTTCACGAGTGAGGGAAGGATGGAACGGGAGATTGACAGACGGATCGGTGCAGCTTCTGCAGTAATGCGGTCGATGTATCGGTCTGTCGTGGTGAAGAAAGAGCTGAGCCGCAAGGGGAAGCTCTTGATTTACCGGTCAATCTACGTTCCTACTCTCACCTATGGTCTTGAGCTTTGGGTCATGACCGAAAGGACAAGATCCCCGGATACAGGCGGCCGAAATGAGCTTTCTCTGCAGGGTTCCTGGGCGATCCCTTAGGGTGAGAAGCTTGGTCACCCGGGAGGAGCTCAGAGTAGAGCCGCTGCTCCTCCACATCGAGAGGGGTCAGCTGAGGTGGCTTGGGCATCTGTTTCGGATGCCTCCGGAACGCCTTCCTGGGAAGGTGTTCCAGTCCCGTCCCACCGGGAGGAGACCCGGGGAAGACCTAGGACACGCTGGAGGGACTATGTCTCCCGGCTGGCCTGGGAACGCCTCTGTGTCCCTCCGGAAGAGCTAGTGGAAGTGTCTTGGGAAAGGGAAGTCTGGGCATCTCTGCTTAGACTGCTGGCCCCGGATAAGCGGAAGATGATGATGATGACCCTTTCCTCTTCGATGTTTGGCCTTTTTCTGAAGGATTCCAAGTAGCGCAAGTCATTCTGCATGCTCATCACAAACAGAATTGTTAAATTATCTATAACTATAAAGAAATAAGCTATGCCTGAGTATATCTGAATGTCCTTCATTTCAGTCCTTTGTAGACCTCCAGATCATAGGGGAAACCTCAGTGCAGATTTTCAATACAAATATTAAAAAGAAAACAATGAACTAGCTCCAATGAGTTGATTGCAGAAAAGTATGATTCCTATTACATTTTTACAGTTGAAATATATATATGTTCAGCATTTGTTTAGCAACTCAAAACCAAAAAGTTATTCAAGAACAATGCACATAAAAATACATCATTTAGTAAAAAGCTATTAAAATCACAAAACAATCAGCCCAGGCTGCCATGAAGGTGCCATGGCAACCGGAAATATGACAAGCTTCTTGAAACTAAAATATTCTCTGCTGTGATGAGACACAAAAAAAACGATTAGCCCTGAATGCCAATTGCTACGTTTGTCGAAAACAAGGTGCTGCTCATCTAACCCTATGTTAAAGCATTGCAATAGTAGCTTCATGTCAAGGGGATCTTTCTCAGTGGCAGGTACTGGAAGACTAGTCAGGATTGAGGGAAGGATAAACAGCAAAAGAAAGGGAGGTCCCTTGAAGAAAACCTGATCACACAGGTCATCAGACTGGGGTGAAGATTGATCTTTTTGCACGAAAACACACAGGCATACAACTTAGACAACACTAGAGTGGCTTTGAGACAAGTCAATGTCCTTAATTTGAACCCCACTGAATATCTGTGTGGAGACTTGAAGATCGCAGATCAAAGACGCACCCTAATCCAATCTGTCAGACACGATATACCCCAAAATGTACAAAGCCAAGATTGCTAGCACAGGTGGTACTTCCAAGTACTGATTAAAGGGTCTATAATTATTTATGAGATTGTTACATGTCAATACACATTTCTAAAAACATGTTATTGTTTTTTCATTATGGGATATTGCATTTACATTCTTTGCAAAAAATACATTCAATCACTTAAATTATGTTTGTAACGCATCAAAATGTGAAGGTTAAGGGGTGTGAATACTTTCTGATAGCACTGTTCTCCTCCTGTTTGCTCCAATGGCTTGATCCAATGGGTTTTGAAAAGGAAAGAGGACGAAAGGGCTGTGCAGTTGTTGAATGGTTCTGTTCTGAAGGTTGGGAAGCAGGCAAATTAGTGCTCCACTCACTTTGACGCTTTTAATAATTCTGTTGTTTCGCTACACCCACACCATTCGAACACAGAAAATGTGCTTTTCAACATAGGCCAAACGGTTTAATACTCTTTTGAATGTCTCAAAGAGCAAGTACCAAACTGGCATTGCCTCTTTGATTTGATGATTGCAGGTGGGTCCTTGGTAGAGAAGACGCCCTTTATGTGCCACTTGGAGCAACGGGATGGCAGATGACAAGGACGTGCTACGAGATGTGTGGTTTGGCCGGATTCCAACCTGCTTCACGCTGTACCAGGATGAGGTCACGGAGAGAGAAGCCGAACCATTTTATGTTAGTTTGTTTTGTATTAAATGTCCTTGATAGGCATGGATTTTATGACATTGGCCTGTGCCCTTTTGCAAGATTGGAAAGTCTAGCCCAGTATTTCTTAAACATCTGAGGATCCCCCACCTTAGTCATGGTTGTAAAGCTGGGCAATACAGTGGGGCAAAAAAGTATTTAGTCAGCCACCAATTATGCAAGAGACAAAATGAGAAAAAAATATCCAGAAAATCACATTGTAGGACTTTTAATGAATTTATTGGTAAACTATGGTGGAAAATAAGTATTTGGTCAATAACAAAAGTTAATCTCAATTCTTTTTATACCCTTTGTTGGCAATGACAGAGGTCAAAGTCTTCACAAGATTTTCACACACTGTTGCTGGTTTTTTGGCCCATTCCTCCTTGCAGATCTCCTCTAGAGCAGTGATGTTTTGGGGCTGTCACTGGGCCACAGGACTTTCAACTCCCTCCAAAGATTTTCTATGGGGTTGAGATCTGGTGACTGGCTTGGCCACTCTAGGACCTTGAAATGCTTCTTACAAAGCCACTCCTTCGTTGCCTGGGCAATGTGTTTGGGATCATTGTCATGCTGAAAGACCCAGCCACGTTTCATCTTCAATGCCCTTGCTGATGGAAGGAGGTTTTCACTCAAAATCTCACGATACATGGCCCCATTCATTCTTTCCTTTACACGGATCAGTCGTCCTGGTCCCTTTGCAGAAAAACAGCCCCAAAGCATGATGTTTCCACCCCATGCCTCACAGTAGGTATGGTGTTCTTTGGATGCAACTCAGCTTTCTTTCTCTTCCAAACAGGACGAGTTGTGTTTTTACCAAAAAGTTCTATTTTGGTTTCATCTGACCATATGCCATTCTCCCAATCCTCTTCTGGACCATCCAAATGCTCTCTAGCAAATCTCAGACGGACCTGGACATGTACTGGCTTAAGCAGGGGGACACGTCTGGCACTGCAGGATTTGAGTCCCTGCCGGCGTAGTGTGTTACTGATGGTAGCCTTTGTTACTTTGGTCCCAGCTCTCTGCAGGTCATTCACTAGGTCCCCCAGTGTGGTTCTTGTGATCATTTTGACCCCACGGGGTGAGATCTTGCGTGGAGCCCCGGATCAAGTTTTTTTTTTATGGGTCTTGTATGTCTTCCATTTTCTTATAATTGCTCCCACAGTTGATTTCTTCACACTAAGCTGCTTACCTATTGCAGATTCAGTCTTTCATGGTGAACAGTGTGATAAGCATCACAACAGTTTGGTGAGTCATGCTTGAACTTTGTGGGTCCCATATCTACTGTACAGTTGTTGCGATGAAACAAGGCTGTAATTGTGAATTTGATATCACAGATTGGGAGGGTGGAATATTTGGGGAGGGGTGAACAGAAAGGATGGGGATCTGAGAGGAGAGGTTGGAGAGCCGCAGCTTTAGCTAATTCACCTTGTGTGCATGATGGTTCACCTCTAATGGGAGAGAGGAAGATTTTGAAATTAATCATTTTGTAAATGTTCCTCCTTTTTCTGCTGTGCTGTTTTCAGCTTCTTCTGCCTAGGGTGAGCTACCTGACTCTGGTCACAGACAAGGTGAAGAAGCACTTTTTGAAGGTCATGAAGGCAGAGGATGTAGAGGAAATATGGTTTGAGTATGAGGGAACACCACTTAAATGGTGAGTAATGGTGTTTTAGCTAACTTTTAAAGTAAATATTTTGCAGATATGCATAAAATACTCGTCCCATTGTATTGTTTCAGATTTTGTTACTACAGAGTTTGATCAAGTGTTAAAGTTCTGATTATTAGTCAACCCTTTACACATTAATTCTCAATTAAAAGAACCCAAATATTATTTGATTAGATAAGTATTTACTTCTGAGTTAATTCTTGTTGTGTCAAAATTATTGGTGTTTTTGTTTTCAGTACTTTGTCCCCTTAACAAGAAAGGATATCAGCACTGAGCACTTTTCACCTTTTTTGCTCGTCCTTATCAACGGTGCCAATTATTTTAGAGATCACCCTATGTGGGCATGTTATATTTAAACATTTACTCCCTAAAATCTTATCAAAAGGGCCTTCAGATACACTCGTAACTCAGACCTTTGGTTAAAGGTTAATGGGTTGATTCAAAGATTTATCTTAAACTGAAACGGTTAGCATCCAAACCAGAGAGATGGAGAGGATTATGCATAATGACTCAGATTTCTTCAATACAGGCACTATCCAATTGGACTGCTGTTTGACTTGCATGCCTCCAACACCTCCCTGCCCTGGAGCATCACAGTGCACTTCAAGGTACAACACCATTGGTTTCACACCAAGTCAACACACTACACGTTTGTGTAAATCTATAGGATTGTCCATGTTCTAATAGACAGTCATTTGTGATAGAACTTCCCAGAGCGTGATCTGCTCCACTGCCCCTGCAATTCTGTGATCGAGGCCCACTTCATGTCCAGCATCAAGGAGGCAGATGCCCTGAAACACAAGAGTCAGGTCATCAACGACATGCAGAAGAAAGACCACAAACAGCTGTGGATGGGCCTGCAGAATGGTAAGGGTCACAAACATAAAGCAATCCTAACTGAATCCTATACTCATTGAGACTGGCCTGTTGAAGTGCTTTTATCTGATGTTTGAGGGGAAAAAAGGGATTAAATTTACAGACTAACTTTTTAAGTTTGGCTAAACAACACTAACACTTAGTATGTGATCAATAACATTTTGTATTGTTTGAGACTTCTAATATTAAAATAAATGAATGGTGTTTGTTTTAGGGGTATTTCTTTCCCCTAAAATGTTTTTAATGTCTAGTTTTTATCTTATGTTTAGTATAGTATTATAACCTTGCACAGAAACCCACATCAAAAACCCACTAAATAGTGTCTTGGGCTCAGCTGCAATGTTGTTTTTGTTTCTCTCACTTTCCCCAAAGCCTAAAGATACTTTTTGGGAGGCTTTCATACCTAAAAAAGACCAGAAACAGGGGCGGAAAGAGAGAGTTAAAACCTTACCCCATAGATAAAGCAGGATCTGAAACCTTTTAAAAGCTAAAAGCGTTTGAAAGTGAGATCCAGGGGAGGGAGTAAGCATCAGAACATGTTTTTTATTTATTTTTTAGATGCATTGTAGAGCAGGTTGAAAACAAACAAGGGGATTGGGAGAGTTGGTGTTAATGTGGTTGTTTTCTCTTCCTCAGATAAGTTTGACCAGTTCTGGGCCATTAACCGTAAGCTGATGGAGTATCCTACAGAGGAGGGGGGCTTCCGCTACATTCCCTTCAGGATATACCTGGTAAATTATCCAATACACACCTGTGAAAACACCAATGCAGCCTGACATAGCTTCTAGTCACAGCTTTCACATTTGGTGTCATCAGTTCAGTGGGATGTCAAATCGTCTGTGACATCATGGCTTCTATTTGTTCGTTTTTTTTGCTGTTTATTGTTGTTGTTGCTGAAGATAACTATGGACTGAGGGTTGACAACATCTTTGTGACAAAATTAAAATGTCTTTACATAATGTCAAATTATAGGAGTTTATGCTCTACTTTACTGATTAAGATGACACCTGTATCTAAATGGTATGACACAATCCTTTATAATGAAATGATGTCCCTACCAGTAGTGATGCCACTTCCTAATGAGAACAATTATCTCAACCATCTATCTGACATTTTGTTTCACCTGAGAAGTCCCCCCTTGCCAACAAGTCACCGGTTTAGATGACAGTTCATATTTCATGCTTCGTCTCGGTATGAAGTCTGGACTTAAAGAGCAGCATAAACAGGTCATTAACCAGTGATGAGTCTTCAGAATCATTCAAATTAAGTTATTCATTCATGAAAGACTCAGATCTTTTTAATCACTTATTAATTTATCAAATATTTTTTCGAATCAGTTACATCTCATGATGGGACAACTTTAATGACACATTTTATGCAATAGCCCTTAGTTTACTTTTTCAAACACAGAACACATGAAAATACATGCACAGAACTATCTTTACTTGCATTACATCTCTGAACATAAATTCGTTGTGACTGTTTTCTAACTGATTTGCTTTGCGAAATCATAAAAAATGTAATATTTAGTTTGTCAATAGATTTGTTTGAAAAAATAATGAATTGTTTGTGAATCGCATATCAAGTGTCATAAACACAATTAGGATTATTTTGCTCCATTATGTAGTAGTCTAGCACTTAATATGTTCTCTAGAGGGCGCTACATGACTGATAAGTGAGGGCATTTCTGACTCCTTCAGTAACAGCATGAATCAATCAATCCTCACCTTTGGCCAGTAATATTTTGTTTCTGACTGTGCGCTTGTTGAGCCTAGTATAGTTCTGTCTGGTTTGATAAGTCTTTTATAGGAATTATGTCTAGATGGGTACAATTCAAAGAACATCCAAACGGAGGGATTCGTGCAAGTACAGGCACATTCCCACTATGGGTCCCAGTCATCACTCATTCAGGTAAAACTCCCTCTAAAGATGAATCAGCTCCAGCTCACCCTGACCGTCTGAGAAAACATTAGCCAGTGTGTTTGTTGTGGAGATACTGTTCACTTGGAGTGCTCATGATTCTACCCCAAACAGAGTATAATGCTGTCTGCTCTCCGGTAATAGTCGAGACTGTCTCAGCCACTGTATGGCTGTGTGACCTTATTTTATCCAGTTATGGGCCAGATCTTTTTAATAAGAACACACAAATGCCTCAACCTTTATGCACATGTTAGCTCATTAA
This sequence comes from Esox lucius, assembly GCF_011004845.1. Classification (NCBI taxonomy): domain Eukaryota; kingdom Metazoa; phylum Chordata; class Actinopteri; order Esociformes; family Esocidae; genus Esox; species Esox lucius. Next base: position 16,252,065 of record NC_047588.1, on the reverse strand, counting down.
TGTTTTCCATAGAATGTTCATAAGAGAACAATATATTTTAACAGAAAAGTCAAATAAAACCAAAACTATAAAAACTTCTTGGCCTATGTCATTTGACATGTAGTTAGTGAAGGATGCAAAAGTCTACCACAAATTGAGATTAGGAATATTTGTCACTTCTAGAAGCTGTTTAATACCTGGTCATAAATAATCATATTACATTTACATTCTTTCAAACATGCTTTGTATACAAAATGGGCGATGAAACGGCTAATTTAAGGCGGTCACTCATAATTTATGCTAAGAAAACACGGTACAGTAAATAGCTTATTTCACACTTCAAGAAAAAAAATAATAATGTGTGCCATAAATTGTATCAACAAGACTAAGAACCCGGGGTTCTGAAGCTGAACTCAGCATGCGCAACAGGATTTGTTGGTCTAGACAGAATAGTACTTGTGTGCTCCAAAGTTAACAGAACCATAGACGGACAAAGCTGTCCAGTCCGGAAGCAGAAGGTGCCATTGATGACTGTATTCCAGCCTTGAGTACCCGCTCTGAAGACAGATTGCGGGCTTTATTTTAAATAACATGTGCTGCTTTTGATGCAGACAGAATTAATGACAACATGGACTCCAAATAACAGAGCAGTCACTTCCGTCTGGGCTGTTCTCCTTATGGTAAAGGGAAGGGACTTCCAGGGCTTGGGTGGAGATGTGTTGGTGTGCGCCTACATTGTTGTGCAGACTTGCTAATAGCATGCACCAGTCTAATTTGGCCACCAGTTTCCTGCTCGAAAAGTGATGCCACTGTGACTCAGATTGCCCAAGGCCCTATGTCTCGCGGAAAGTGAAAATTCTAAGACTAGTTACATTGTATCTCTGCAGGTATGCCTTTTTCTCCCATGACTAAATGATTACTCATCAACCAACTAGCAGTACCACTTACCACCTCATGTGGCTTTTGAGAGATGCCTCTTTCTAGGAATATAATGAATTGATGATTGATGGTGAATCTTCCCTTTATATCCTGCTTTTTAAACGATGAGAAAAACATGAGGCATATTAGGAATGTCTTGTTTACTAATGACGACATACCCAGAATACCCAGGCTATTATTGAATATATTATTTTTTCCGTAAATTGTGTGGATTCTTGTAATAGTGCTTACCGTCAGTGGATGCTAGTGAAGCAAGAGAGGTTCTTGGAATGAATGGAATGAATGGAAATGAAATCAAACATCTGTCCTGTTATAGACCACCATGTTAGAACATTGACTCATTTCAGATGTTTGTGGGATACACCAACTGGCTTCTCTATGGAAGAGACTGATACGTCATGAGTGCTAGCCTCTGTACAGTGGCTTCGGAAAGCGTTCAGATTCCTTCACTTTCTCCATATTTTATTGTGTTGTAGACCTTAGTTTATAATTTATGAAATTGTCTTATTTTTGCCCTCAATCTAAAAACAGCATCCCATAACAACAAAGTGAAAACACGTTTTTAGAAATGTATGTACGTTTATTAGGAAATTGTAATAGCTTATGAACATATGTATTCCGACCTTTTGCCATGTCATTTGTGTTAATCTCAGATGCATCCTGTGTACTTTCATTGTCCTTAAATATCTCTAGAACCTGGAATCCACCTGTTGCAGCTGAATGGACATTCACAGTGCATGTCAGAACATAACATAAGCCTTGAAGTTCAAGGAACTCGCCGTATACCTCAGAGGGGAAAAATCTGGAGATGGTTATAAAAAAAGATTGCTAAAGCATTATAGGTTCCCAGCAGCACAGTGAGCACCATCATTGTGAAATGGAAGAAGTTTGGATCCACCAAGGCTCTTTGTACTGGATGTCCGGCCAAACTAGGTAACACTAAGCCCTTGTTCTGGGAAGTGAACAAGAACCCAATGGCCAGTCTAATAGAGCTTCTGAGTTTCTCTGGAGAGATGGAAGAATGTGCAGCAATCTCTATGGCATTCCATTAATCAGACCATGGTGGGTGGGTGCCTCAATGAAAGCCATTCCTGATTAAAAGGCATATGACATGCTGTCTGAGGGAATGCCAAGAGCTGCATCTGATAAAAACAAGGTACCACTCATCACCTGGCTAACATCCCTATGGTGAAGCATGGTGGTGGGAGCATCATGCTATGGGATGCTCGTAGGTGGCCGGGATAGGGAAATGGATGAGTTTGAAGGAATGATTAACAAAGCAAAATATAAAGAAGTCCTTGAAGAACATTGTGTCAGAGCGAACAGGACCTAAGACTAGGGCAAAGATTCAACTTTGAGCATGATAACGACCTGGAGCGCCCAGCCTGAACCATAGGTCTTCAATGCTCTCCTGGGGACCCCCCAGCAACCTCACAATTAGATGTTTGCCCTGAAATAGCTCACCTGATTCAACAGGTAAGGGCTTCTTAATTAGTTAAAGATTTGATTCAGGTGTGCTAGCTCTGGGATACATCTAATAGATGGAATGGCTGGGGGGTCCCCAGGAGGGTTGAGGACCTATGGCCTAGATGTTGCTGGAGTGGCTCTGGGCGATGTCTCTGAATGTCCTTAAGTGGGCCAGCGAAAGCCCAGACCTATACCTTTGAACATCTGTGGGGTCACCTGAAGATCGAAGATTACCAACGCTCCCCATTCAGTCTGACCAAGTTTGAAAGGATCTACAAGGAAATAAAACCGCGCAAGTTGGTAGTGGCTATGATTGCAGCCATTGGCACCAATACTGCTAAGGGTTTATTTCCACTACGAGAGAGAGAATAAAATGCCAGATAAAAGTATCTTAATTTGCATGATTATTTCCAGAGCGTTTGATTTTACGCCGGCATTTCCAAGATGCACCATGCAGTGCCGTGGGTGAGCACAGAATCTTGATACCGTTCTGACACTTGTTTTCACACTTTCAGACATCTTGGGGGGGTTTCAATTGAGCTTTCTGCAAGTTTACACCACAAAATAATCTAGCGTCTTCAAAGTATCTCAGAAAATGTGTCATATTGTAAGTAAGCCCCAATTACTGAATAAAGTTTTTTTTTATTATTATTTTATTGTATTTTTTATTAATTGTCACACATTTCTAAAAAAAATGTTTTCGTTAAGAGGGGTTATGTGTAGATTGATGTGAAAAGCAATTCACAATTGACACATTAAATCAAGTATAAATTATGTCTATAAAACAAAATGTAGCGAAAGTGAAGGGCTTTGAAAACTTTCTGATGGCACTGTATACATTTCATGGCTTCTCAGTAATTTGTGAATTCAATAGCTCTAACATTCGCGTCATAGTTGCAATTTACCAAAAGAGGTTCTTTTTGTAAATAAATAATACTCTATCCAATTTGTGGAAGCACCTAAGCTACCACTTTACTGTCAATTAAGCAAATTAAATCCACACGGGCAATAATGCTATGGGTTGAGTTCTGCTTGTCGCTTCGGTTCGTGGAGCGAGTCTCTTCACCTAACCTCTTTCATCGTCGGAGAGGTAATGACGCATCACTATCGGTGTCGCCATGTGGTGCTCTGCCAGCTCTGGTGTCACACCAACTGAAAGAAAGTGTCGGCGTCCAAGGGTATCGTGCTTCTCTCCGTGACCCTCTTTGTATGCTACCTGGGTTAATTATTTATGGCTTCTTTTAAAAATGCAATGGAGTAGCTGTCACTTATCGCACTCTCTCCGCTCCAGTTCTCATCATAATCCTGCACGAACCCCTGGCTTCCTGTCAGTGACTCAGTCTTTCTGGTAACCTGAGAGACTGTTTCGCGCCTTCGGTGCCACCTTCCTTACCTTGCGCATGGTGGTTTTAGTTACAGCTTCGATACCTGAGCCCTCCTGTTGCTGGTTTTCTTTTCACAGCTCCATGATTAGTTGCTATTGTGTGTCAGAAGCGCCATTTGTCACTACGGTTGCTCGTGGTTTCGTATCTCAGTGGACTGATAGCCAACCCCGTCGCCAATGTCATCACGCAAAAGGTGGCAACGATGCCTGATCTTCTGAACCATATCCAATGAGCAGCACCTTTCTCATGTCCCCTCAGATCAGAGGTTTGGTAGCAAGCAGCGCCATGAATATTTCACTAGAAGTGTCTGTGTTGGTCTCTTGTCTTCCAAAAGCCATTACAATGAGCATCCTTCGTTTTCTCCTCACGCCATCCTCTGACGTATCTAAACTGACATTTTATTAGTGGATTAGCCAGTCATTGAAGTGCTAGAGACTTATTTGATATGAGACTCCTTTGGAGTGCAAATCTTGAGGGGGTTTGGGTCTGTTCCAGAACATTCCGCTGTAGCCTACAGTTATAAACCCATCTTTATGTCCTTACATTGTGTGCTTTGATTAAGTGTTTTTTTTCACCGTACTCATGAATTTTTTTGGTTTAGCTTTATGGACTTCAACTGTAGTCACAATGCTAATTCCTTCTCAAACGTTTCAGTTCAGATAGCATTGTGGGTATTTTGAAAACGGGATGCTTTCTGAAAGTTTGCTTTCTGGTACACCGTGTAGAATCATTCCTCAGTCTTAACCCAGATATCTATCACAGCAATGTAGTAGTGTGCATGACTCATTCTCAAACACATTGTCCTTGGTCAGTATTGTTTTTGTAGATACTGGCCCATTGTGGACCCTTGGTTGTCAAAATCAGATGCGTGAATGTTATTATGAATTAGGATAAATTGCAGTATGAGTAATTTACATGTGTTGAGAAAAATAAGAATATTTGATAATAAAGGATGGGATGTATTGGTCATGGTAAGGTACAGTGAGGGGAACTGTTATTTGATCCCCTGCTGATTTTGTACATTTGCCCATTGACAAAGAAATGATCAGTCTGTCATTTTAGTGGTAGATTTATTTGCGCAGTGAGAGACCGAATAACAACAACAAAATCCAGAAAAACGCATGTCAAAATTTTTTTGAATTGATTTGCATTTTAATGAGTGAAATAAGTATTTGACCCCTCTGCAAACCATTACTTAGTACTTGGTGGCAAAACCCTTGTAGGCAATCACAGAGGTAATAGTAGTTGGCCACCTGGTTTGCACACCTCAGGAGGGTTTTTGTCCCACTCCTCTTTACAGATCTTCTCCAAGTAATTAAGTTTTCAAGGTTGACGTTTAGCAACTCAAACCTTCAGCTCCCTCCACAGATTCATTGGCAAACTTCAGACGGGCCTGTACATGTGCTTTCTTGTGCATGGGGACATTGTGGGCGCTGCAGGATTTCAGTCCTTCACGGCTTAGTGTGTTATCAATTGTTTTCTTGGTGTCTATGGTCCCAGCTGCCTTGAGATCATTGACAAGATCCTCCCATGTAGTTCTGGACTGATTCCTCACCGTTCTCATGATCATTGCAACTCCACGAGGTGAGATCTTGCATGGAGCCCCAGACAGAGGGAGATTGCCAGTTCTTTTGTGTTTGTTCCATTTGCGAATAATGGCATAAACTGGTCTTGTGTAGCCCATTCCAGCCTTGTGTAGGTCTACAATCTTGTCCGTGACATCCTTGGACAGCTCTTTGGTCTTGGCCATGGTGGAGAGTTTGGAATTTTATTGATTGATTGCTTCTATGGACAGGTGTCTTTTATACAGGTAACAAGCTGAGATTAGGAGCACTCCCTTTAAGAGTGTGCTCCTAATCTCAGCTCATTAATTGTATAAAAGACACCTAGGGATTCAGAAATCTTTCTGATTGAGGGGGGTCAAGTACTTATTTCACTCATTTAAATGCAAATCAATTGGATTTTTTTGTTGTTATTCTGTCTCTCACTGTTCAAATAAACCTACCATTAAAATTATAGACTGATCATTTCTTTGTCAGTGTGCAAACGTACAAAATCAGTAGGGGATCAAATACTTTTTTCTAAGTGCAGTTATGCACAATGCTTAGAAATTATTGAAAATGTCATCCTGTTTAGAGTGTGTAGCTGTTAAGAACCTATTTCTTATTCCACCCAAAAAATATTTCAAATTACCTCTCAAATGATCTAAAATAGTGTCCCTGTTTGAAAGTAGGCATATTGCTTAAGGCAAAGTGTTAAGTGATATGAATACCATTTACAGTCATTTGGATTGTCAGTTACATCACTTTACAGCATGCTGTAATGACAACTATTCTTAGTTTTTATCATCTTAGTGTTATTATATGAATAATCTTGACATTTTATTAACATGAAGACTCATTGTAGAGGCCTTGTCAACAATGATAAAAGAAACAAGTATTGTTCATCATTTCACATCATCATTAATACAGCTTTCTCTTGGTTTTTACAGTATTGTACAAATGCAAATGTATCCATAACAATGTTTGTCTTGGGTTTTGAGTGGAGTCCCTACTGTGTCACAGGATATTAAGTGCATACTAACTTTTAGTTGCTCAGGATAAGAGCATCTTTTGTATTTGGCTAAAATGTAAATGTGTGTAGGAAGTAACCTTCAGTTGCTATCACTTCCAGATTCATTGCAGGGTCCAACGTTAACTGTTTTTCTCACTGGCCCTATCAGGCCAGTTGGTCAGAAATCTACTGGCCCGGACTGATTTTTACTGGCCCAAACTGAATTTACAAAAAACATATACAAGAAGTGTACAGAAGTATTGTTTGTAAATATCAAATCATCAGAATATTGATTTATACCACAGTTTTGTATGTGATGTGAGACATGAGCTGATACAAGCAACTGCTGTTTACGTTGCATTTATAATAAAATGCAACATACATGATTACTTTTTAATAAATAGTTATCAAAAAATTTCTGTAAATATAATCATCTTTTCATGAGGATACTTGCATTTGATGTGACATATAATAGGTTGATAATAAAAGTTAATATATTTATGGTTACATACACATTAAATCTGACAGGTTCCACTAGTTGGTTTGCAGGCTTCTTGTGTGTCACTGTAAGCGCATTGGCAAACGTACTTAACATGACACTTCCTGTCGACAATCACGACACTGTAAATTTAAATGGGGAAATTGAGAACTGGGCCTGACGGGCCAGTGACTGTCTTTGTCTACTGGCCCAGCTTTAGGTCTTACTGGCCCCGGGCCAGCGGGCCATCATTAACATTGAAGCCTGCATTGGTTCTGTAATTCAGAAGTGATACACATGTAACCTGAGGATTGTATTGTTATATAAAAGTTGTATAAATAATGTATTGTCAAATGATTACAGTATTTATTCAGTTTCTTGTGTGAATTGCTAAGATTTTAATTTACTGTTAATCACAAATTCAGTCTTTGGCCTTTCATTGAATATGTTTAAAAGTTAATTGTTATCAATATTTGGTAAATATAACCTTTTTTCACCATATTGTAAAGTTGTTTTAATCAAGATTTAAAAAAAATGGATGCAGTAAAATTCCAAAATATAAACACAAGTGGTTGAGCAATTCTCTCTGACAGTCCTAATAGGATACCATATTTTTCATACATTCCTTTACCTCTTCCCATTTAGACGATGAGTGACAGGCCGTTCATCCAGAAGTTGTTTCGGCCCATCTCGCCTGATGGCCACACACACACGCTGGGGGATCTGCTGAAGGAGGTGTACCCTGTGGCCATAGCCAGTGACGGTATGTACTTACAGACAACATACAACACTTCTATTAAATAGAATTTAGATGATATGTAAATACAATTTTCCATTCACACTAGCAATGAGAAACTAATGTTACCGTAAGGCGAAACACATGTGAGTGCAGCCCTTTGGCCAGACCCCTGATCTGGAAGGTATATAAAATCACTGGCTGTTGTTTGTTGTTTACCTGGCAACTAACTCTGTCGAACAATGGCTGTTGCTGGTGATAGTGAAGTTGTTCCACTGCAAATGTAAGATGTTTTTAGTTGCTTACCAACTGCAAACCAGGTTACCTATTTCATCACCCATTCCACTCCAATACACACTGAGCAGGACATCGTCTTCAGATCTCCGTAGCAGTCGGAAAGGTGTCCTAAAGAACACAACATTGTTCAAAGAAAATACAGCTTCGGAAAAAATTAAGAGCACCTTTTTCTTTCCTTTCCAAAAAAGTTGAAAAGGAATGTTTGGACTGAGGAACAGAAGCGTTCAATTTGCAGTGGTCTCTTAATTTTAACCCTGGAGTTCCTCACTCAAAATTGTCCTTTTCGACTATTTTGGAAAGGAAAGAAAAAGGTGCAGTGGTCTCTTAATTTTTCCCATATATCTGTATATCTGGCAACAAGTCACCTTTATGTAAATTAATCTATTCTAGTGTAAAAATGCTCTTTTATTTACACTGAGGAATTTGACAGATCAACGGTCACAGATAAAAAAAGAATACTGAAAGGGTTGAGTACGACAAATAGTGGCCCTTATCTGAAGAAAAGAAATGAAGTCAGGTGAGATGTTGGCTGGAGAGAAAGGGAGGGGAGGAGACAGCCTAAACAGGCAGTGCCTGGAGGGGTGTTCAGAGGAAGTAGATAAGCAGACAATAGAGCTGTAGGACAGAACACCCGCAGGAACCTCCCTGCATGGAACAACCAGGCCACGCTACCATTACTAGCACTGTCTGTCTCCCCTCTCTCCCTCTGTCTGTCTGTCTCCCCCCTTTTCTGTCTGTCTGTCTCCCCCCTTTTCTGTCTGTCTGTCTCCCCCCTTTTCTGTCTGTCTGTCTCCCCCCTTTTCTGTCTGTCTGTCTCCCCCCTTTTCTGTCTGTCTCTCTCTCTGTTTGTCTCCCCCTCTTCTGTTTGTCAGTTTGTCTGTATGTCTTTCTCCCCCCCCCCATCTCTTTCTGTCTGCTTCCCCTTCTCACTCGTTCTTTCAGACGCAGCTGTATTTACTTTCCATCCCCTTCTTTTACTAATCATATGTTTTATTTTATCCCCATTTCTGTAATTTCTAATATCTTCTCCATGTCCCCTCCCTCTTCTGTCTGAGGAGAGTGGCAGGCTGCTTGTCTTGATAAAGGGGAAAGTGGTTCTTTGTGTCTTCCATGTCTTGTTGTTCCCCTCTCTTCCTGCCTGGGCAGACGGGTGTGTGTGATAGCGGAGGATTATAGCGGTGTGTTTGGATTAAACTGACTGAAGAGGTACTCAGGTAGCCTGATAGCGGCATTGTTCATAGACATATTCTGGGGACCTGATTCCTTGCAAGGACCTATCGGATAAGGGCGTCTCAGCAATCCTCTCTGTGATGTTTCAAACTTCAAAACAACATTTTGAAACATTCCCTCTCTGTTTTGTCTGGAATGGCCATTCCTTGTCTGGGGTTTGCCATAACGGCCCTTCAAGGACCCTGTTAACTGTCAGACGTAACTAATCCAACACATCTATCCAGGCCTTATATCGACTGGGGATTCCCACTATACCGCAATATAATAATAGATGAGTTGTGCTTTAACCGGACCGGATTGAAATGTTTCCACCCACGCTGGAAAATGTAACACCCACATCTTACTTTGATTAGCGGTAGTTTGGTCAGCTTTCACATCTGAGAATGCTGTTTTGACCCAGGTATTGGCTATGGTTTGACTGGTTTACACGGGATGTATTCTTTACGTCTGAAAAGTATGTTGGACGCAGGAAATATTATTCACAAGCTTCAGAAATGGTTATGTTGGGCCAGAGCCTTCCGTGAATTTCCCCGTCATGTCCTTTTCAGATGTGACATGTTTCTTATAAATACATACAGGTTTTGTGGTGATATTTCTAATGAGTGGAGAATGTAGAAATCCCCCCCGACTGGCAAGCCCACGCACCAATACTTTTCACCCCCGCTCTCCTCTTATTGACTTAACTCATCCATGGTACAACCTACCGACTGAAGTAGTGAAACTTTTGCTATCAACAGTGACTCCAATCTGTTCTCACCAAACGGGCTGTCTCATTGTTCAGAGAGTGGGGGAGGTTTGGGTTTTCGTGGCTGGTTTGATATGAGATAGTGGGCATGTGAGCCCTTCCTAGGTGTTGTGTGGTGCGGCAGAAATGAGACAGAGGTCTTCAAAGCAATACCTAATGCTTTGTTTATTGTATTTCTGTGAACTCTATTTGCCTGTGATTCCTTTTTTTTAAATGCTAGAGTAAATTTGTTTTAAAAAAAAGAGACCACCTAACATGCTGCGACTACATTATTGTGATATGTCTGAAGAGATTTATTGATGATGAGCGACTTGTGCATCTTAGTTCCTTTGTAGTTCTGTGTAACAGACTTTCTTGGCTGGCTTCACTGAATATTTTGGTGTAGGTATTCTTGGCCATGCTTAACTAACGAGATGTCGTCTTTTGGCCGTTTGTCTTGCAATACTCTTTTTGTGTGTTAATATGAACTGTTGTTTTCAGATCGAGACCAGTACTGTACTTGTGGGTGTGATTCATGCTCATGGCTAGCATGCACCATATGATTCAGATGGGAAAACACCTCTGTCAGTCTCTGACATCCCAGTCTGCCATTATGTAACTTTCCTGTGAAACCCAGGAGAACCGATCCCAGGCCTTCTGACCGCAATGTATATGGATCCATGGAAAATACAAAACAGCATTCTGTGTAAAAGATATTTCCTTTCTGTCACAGTGTTTGCCATTTTCACAATGTGGAATAGTCAAATTGGTCTCTGTCTTCTGGCGAAGACTTGATAACCATACGAGGGCCCCCCTGAAGACTGAAGTCCCCTGTTGGCACGGTTTCCCTCTTATTATAATCAGAGCGATGCTCTGACTCTGCTTAACCCACTGTTGCGTTTTTTTTTTTATTATACCAACCCTGCTCCTTTATCCAGGCTTGGGACCGGCAAAAGTTACCCAAAAGAGAGACTCTGGCGGAGCGCATGCGCGATTCATTTTCAGTCTGTACGCGGATTTAACATCTCCTGCTCTGACTGCAGCTCAGAGGAACTGCTGTGTGAGGACTGGGCCGCCTGTGAGTGCTTTCAGATGGGGGAGGGGCCCACGGCACCTGCTGCTCGTTGAGAAGAGTAAGAACAAGTCTCCAATAACACCACAAAAAGTTGCTAGATTTGTAGCTAGTCGCTTTTTTGAAAAAAAGTCACTAAGGGGGTCTGAGAAGTCGCTACGTCTAGCGACAAAGTCGCTAAATTGGCAACACTGACTACCTCGCAACATTTGTAAACGTTCACACTCGAGCTAACAGCGCTGAACCACGCTACTAACCTCATTGGAGTTTACTAGTTAGCAGCTGGCTCAATTTACGGATATTTATTGTACAGTACAGTCCCCTATTGTGTTAGATCTAGCTAATTGTCTAAAAGAAAGGCCATCTTTCCGGAATTTTATCAGTCAGGTAAAATGACTGACATGGTTGTTCCCAACAGTATGAAAATGCGGCTGCTCCGTAGTAGTAGTAATCATTTCAGTACCTCCCCATACTATTCACGCAGAACGGGACTTACGACAGTATTATTCTAATAGCTATTACATGCCTACTTAAATTGGGAGTTGTCCGTTTGGTCCCTCCAGCCTCTGCCTCTTCCAGTTTCTTTGGGGACGTGGAAGGTTTCTAAAACTGCCGGGTTGATAAGAGCTTGAAAGTAAATTACATCTGTTGCACATGCTGGAGCCGATTCAGCCTCATCCACGGACACATCAAGGTTCTCGAAGGCAGTAGGTAGCTATAAATCCCACTCCTAACGTGAGCTAAAGTGTTATAAACAATCCCGGTTACTAGGGTTGCCACCTGTGTCTGATAAAAAACCTGGACATTGCGATGACCTGACCTACCGCTTTGCTCACAAGTGAAAATGTCCATTAGACATTAGACCCACAAGACAAAATTGGCCTTTGTGCAGTAAGATTGTGCGTAGTCGTGACTCGTGAATATTTTAAACATCTCAAGTATTCTCACACTTATCTTACTTAACTTATAGCTTACCTGATTGCTTAGATACTGGTGCTTATGCTTGCTTTTGCTTCCTCTTTGCTAAAGAAATAAGTAGAGGGATGACATTAGATTTGCAATTACCATACCTTAGCCACATCTATAGCCACTTTTATTTATTCTATACTTGGCGTTTCCCTTTGCTGCAGCTATCAGTGGTTTCTGTTCTTCAATGAATGTCTTGAATTCAGTGCATGACAATTTGAAATTCAATCTGACCTGAAGCACCGACTTCACCATTGCAACTGACCGTCTGTTTCTTTTATCGGACCAAACATCCTCCATATGACTGAACACTCTTTCTGCATAGGCATTACTGACTGGTATGGAAAAAACAAAAGCAACTACTTTCAACAGCTCGGTGGATTCAGTCGCCTTGCTAAAAAAATAGGCCCACTTTCTGTCTGGGGTGTTGGAATGGTGTGTAAGACCTCATTCAGAATGACTACATCACCATACAGCTTGTCTTCTTCAACATCCAGGGCCAGTTTTTCCACTAAAACATCCAACTCTGACCACTGGAGTGATTGTCCTTCATGAAGGCTGAGACAGCCAATGTGTGCAAGAACCTGGTCATTGAAGTCAAATTTATTCTCAAGATACAGCACTGCCTTCTAAATAAATCTGTCCACCAGGCTCCTGAACTGTTCCTGTTGCTGGGGTAAAAGGCTCCTCAGTATTTGTTTTGCTTTGCTGCTATAGAATTTGTCTGTGCGCCTTGCGATCAGCTGACTGCGCAATCAGTTCATTACAGAGTAAACGTCAATCACTGTAGCACTGTCACTCTCAAGCACTCTAATAGATGAATCAAATTCTTGCATCACATTGTGCATGAACGCCAGGATGCATTCAGCTACAGTACTACAGTCTACATTTTCTGCATCACTTGCACCACACATAAAAGTCCAGATGATACTTGGGCAGTCCTCCTTTCCCAGGGATACAAAATAAGACTGGCCAACACTCTAAAATCCTCTGTATCGCTGGCAGCAAAGACAGCCAGCGTGTGGGGACATGTCTCAGAATCTCCCTGTATTTTGTATTAGTAAATTCAGAGAAGTCCTTAAGCAATTCCACTTTTTTAGCAGAACAACTGAATTTACTATACACCTTCAGCACAAAGGCCTCCACGTCACACCCTCCAGCACTAAAGACACGATTAGCTGCTTTGACAGTGTTGTTTATGATGTGACACTTGCAATTGCCCTTCACAATTTGTGGGTTAGCTTCTCTGAGTTTTTGAAAAACTGAGTTGTGCCGACCATAATTAACTGATGCGTTATCTGCACCATAGGCACTGATCTGGCTGACTGAAAGTCCATTTGTTCTCAGTAATAGACACTATTTGTTTGAATATGGCTTCACTAGATTCGTTGGATTCGTCGTAAAAGTCTAACAATCCATACTTCACACCCTCGGATGCACAGAAATACTGGACTGTGTAGGGAAACAATTTTGTGTGCCTAGAATTGGATGCATCAGAACATACTGCAAAATAGTGCGCTTTCTGCAACTCTGTTGCTAATCTTTGCTGACTAAATGGTGCCAACACATTTTCCACTAAGGCCTCACTTTTAGTTCTGCCACAAGACATTTAGTTTCGGAGTTACTGAATATTTTTGCACTGACCTTGTTCCCACAGTCAGTTGACAGGTAGCTATGGCCATGTTGTATACCGTGATATGTAGCTGTTAATTCAGCAACAGTAATTCTGTCCTCTGAATTTTTTGTAATCATGAATGATGAAATTGCCTTTGTTTGTCTGGTTACTTGAACGCGACTTTTCGCGATGTTTCTTCGTTTTAGCATGGTCATCCAAAGCAGTTTTGCCTTCATGTTTAACCAGAATTTTAACTGAGCACACGGAGCAGGTAGCATTTAGTGGATCGCCTGGTGTTGGCTTCAGCCATGTAAAGTAATTGTCATTTTTCATCCAGTCATTATTAAAGTAGGTCGATCGTTTCATTTTCTTTTTTACTGGCCTGTCAGTCTTTGTGAACACACTGTCATCTTCGTCCTCCGTCTCGCCGCCCATGTTAACACTAACAAACGTAAAATATTCTTCACTGCTTCAATTTGCCGCCTGTAGTAACTGGCTAGCTGCCAAGAAGACAGACGCGCTAGATGGCGTAGCCTACGTCACACGACACCCATCCCAGAGCCAATGATAACGCATTCGACACACACACAAGAGACACCGACCACTCTGCACACAATGCATAGGCTATTTCAAGTGTGAAAATAGTCAACTGAACATACACATTCACGTAGCCTTTCGAAAACCGGGACAATCAGTGTCCCGGGAGAGTGGATACATTTCCCGGGACAGGTTATTAAAAACAAGGACAATCCCGGTAAAACCGGGACAGGTGGCAACCCTGCCGGTTACCAGATAAATCCTCCGTGCAGACATATTTGCGTTGGTTTACCAGCATCTAATAGAACTTGTTGGCATTTTTGTTTGAGCTAGTAGTTTACACTAGCTAGCGCGGGCTACAGTTTTGTAAACAATGCCAGTTGCAGGATAAATCCTCCTCACAGATAGATTTGCATCGGTTTACTAGGAGTTAATACAGCTTGCTGGCATTTTTGTTTGAGCTTGTAGTCTATACTGGCTAAGGTCTCCTGCAGTTCTGTAAATGAAGCCGGTTACGGATACGGCCTCCACACAGAGAGATTCATCCGCACGGCAGCTGTTTATACACTTTCCAGAAGAAACTGCGATAAACAATGCTTGTTTTGACACACATTGTTTTTGGAGAACATGGGGAAACTTATCATTATCAATATACCCTGGCCTTCCTGTTCTGAAAAACCGAATGTATTATATAACTTCTAACACTATATCAGTTTCCCCATTCCCATTCATTTTAGCTTGGAGAGGCTTCCTTTAAAAAAACCAACTATAAAAATTTTATTAATTCCAAAATATAATGTCTTCACTGTCCAGGATTAGGCTAGATAATCTGAAAAAAGGCCTCAGGGTCAAAAATAGCAAACATTTCGTTTTAATCTGCTGATGCTCATTAGCTTTGGAGAGGGATTGTGTTATAAATCCAACCACATTACATTGTCTAGGCTCCTGCCCCATAAGGTGAAAGGGATACTTTTTTTGCAGAAACACTATTCAATGCCACAGTGAATGTATTGTACGAAATACTCAGGAGAATTTGTATAATAATGTTCCGAATGTAATGTTAGTAGCTAGTGACCTTTATTAGTAGTCTGGGAGGTGATCCTTGAACAGTTTTCGAAAATGGTTAATTGAGGGTGAGTACCTAGGTTTTTATTAGAGAAAGATGTAAAGCAAGCATTTTCAACTAATGTTAAGTAAATTAAGTTGACAAGCTATAGCCTGGTGTACAAGGCGGACGTTTTTGCAATACATTAAAAACGCGTTTGTAGCATTTTACCCTTTTAGCTTTTTGATGTTGGCCTGTCTGCATGCAAATCCAGTGCTGGAAACACTGGATTGACACACTTGGTAAAAATGAACAAAAAAGTATTTATAAGATATAACAGGTAATAATCTTGATTGTAATCTTCCAACATGTGGAATATATAGTACTGTATTAATGGTTCAATTTAATCAGCCCAAATGACACATTTCTCAAATTAACTCTAAATTAAAAATGTACAATTAAAGGGGCTTTTGGTAGAATTTTATTGTTTAAATGTAAGGAATTGTCCATAATATACAGTATTAGAACTAATAGCGGAATAGTGTTTCACAACATTGACTCAACTTGGTCAACCCTGACACACCGTTTTGTGGTAAAATGGAAATGTGGCAGCCTCCCTCTCCACCACTGGCATCACCAAGGTGGGCCATTGCTTGGAATCCTGGACGTCCTGAAAAGATAAATACCTGGGCCCCTTCACTTATAGACGGCATTGAGATTATGACCAGTAGGCCCTGTGAATCATACCCACCTTTCCCCGCGTTAGCTTACGGTCCTGTCATTAAGATGTCATCATCTCTCCTCAAACAGGCATGGGGCATGCAAAAACACACTGCCATTTCATGGTTACTTAAATTCTATATTGAATATACTGTTGCTGTAATGCAGATAACGTCCACAAGGTGGGAGCAAATTCGTCATACTGGCACCCTTGCGTTCAGTACTTTGTTCACCCTCCATTAATAAACATAATGGTGCTGAGAGTTTTTCTGTGGCTGTTTTGATAGGGAGCTCAGACAATTCCACCACACTGAAGCTTTCCAGATCCTCCACTCTGGTCATGTGGACTGCCCTTTTCGACTAAAACCACAGTTTTTCAGTGGGATCCGGAGACTGAGATGGTCATTGCAAAGTGTTGATTTCATGGTCAATTGACCATTTCATTGGATTTTGTTATGTTTTTGTGGTCATGTCTTGCTACTTGTACTTTCTGGGGTAAAGTGTCCTGGTACTTGGTTGGGTTTATGATGCTGTTTACATTTAAGACATGATGCAGATTGATTATATCAAATACTATGTTACAGTAGGAAAGAGGTTATTTTCTGCATATGCATCCTTCTTTGAAGTCCACCACTGGTAGCATGTGGAAACTATTCGACTGTTTTTAGCTTATTCTGACCATACAGTAGCAACTGGTTGCAATCCAAGTGCCAAACCTCTTCAGGAACTCCAGGTACTTAACGTTTGTTAGTTTGCATTAAGTAAATGCTCTTTCATCTCTGGCAGCCCTTCTAATTCGGCTATTGACATGGAGATGGAGTCAAATTTTATTTAAAGACTTGGTGACCCAAAATGCCACCAAATTCTCTAACTCTCCAACTGTGGCCATTGGATTATTCCTTACCTCTACCCATTGTCTGGACAGGATGTTCTTACATCCTCTACCAAGCAGATTACCGCTGTTCTAAACCTAATTGTCTTGATAGTGGAAAGTGGTATATTTAAACTGTAATGCACAAGGGTTTGTGGGATATACAGTTATGTCCGGAAATAATTGGACACTGACACAAGTTTTGCTATTTTGGCTGTTTACCAAAATATATTCAAGTTAGTTAAATAATGAATGTGACATAAAATGCAGTCTATCAGCTTGAGGGTATTCACATCTAAATTGGCAGAAGGGTTTAGGAATTAGAGCTCTTTAATATGTGTAACTCCTTCTTTTTCAAGGGACCAAAGGTAATTGGACAATTGACTCAAATGTCTTCATCAATGGTCATGAGCTTTGGGTCATGACCGAAAGGACAAGATCCCGGATACAGGCGGCCGAAATGAGCTTTCTCCGCAGGGTGGCTGGGCGATCCCTTAGAGATAGGGTGAGAAGCTCGGTCACCCGGGAGGAGCTCAGAGTAGAGCCGCTGCTCCTCCACATCGAGAGGGGTCATCTGAGGTGGCTTGGGCATCTGTTTTGGATGCCTCCGGAACGCCTTCCTGGGAAGGTGTTCCGGTCCCGTCCCACCGGGAGGAGACCCCGGGGAAGACCTAGGACACGCTGGAGGGACTATGTCTCCCGGCTGGCCTGGGAACGCCTCGGTGTCCCCCCGGAAGAGCTGGAGGAAGTGTCTGGGGAGAGGGAAGTCTGGGCATCCCTGCTTAGACTGCTGCCCCCGCGACCCGGCCCCGGATAAGTGGAAGAAGATGGTATGGTATGGTCTTCATCAATTAAGCAGGTGAAAGGTCTGGAGTTGAATCCAGGTGTGGCATTCACATTTGGAAGCTGTTGCTGTGAACCCACAACATGCAGTCAAAGGAGCTCTCAATGCAAGTGAAACAGGCCATCCTTAGGCTGCAAGGATTGCCTGTTTCACTTCCATCAGAGAGATAGCAGTACCATGAGGAGTGGCCAAATCCACAGTTTAGTTAATTCTAAAAACAAAAAAAGAAGGTGCTGGTGCGCTCTGCATTACATAAAGGCCTGGACCTCCACGGAAGACAACAGCGGTGGATGATCGTAGGATCCTTTCCATGGTAAAGAAAAACCCAAGTGAAGAACACACTCCAGGAGTTGGGTATATCATTATCCAAGTCTACCATAAAGAGACTTAAAAACTTAAAGACCATAAAGACTACACAAGAGCAAATACAGAGGGACACAAGGAGCGCCACAAGGAGCAAATCATTCATAAGACTCAAGAATAGAAAGGCCAGATTAGACTTTGCCAAAACATCTAATAAAATCAGCCCAGTTCTGGAACAGCATGGGAAGAAAAAAGTATGGAGTCTTGGAACAGCTCATGATCCGAAGCATACCACATCATCTGTAAAACACGTGGAGGCACTGTGAAGACATGGCCATTTATGGCTTCCAATGGCACTGGGTCACTGGTGTTTATTGATGATGTGTCAGAAGACAGAAGCAGCCTGATCTCGACATGGTGGTGTATGCATTTCACTTGATGAAGACACAACTTAAGCCTGAAAGACCCACAAACAAACAACAACTGAAGACCGCTACAATAAAGGCCTGGCAAAGCATCACAAAGGAAGAAACCTAGACTTTGGTGATGTCCATGAGTTCCAGACTTGAAGCAGTCATTGTCTTGCATAGGATTCTTGACTAAGTATTAAAAAGTAGCATTTATTGTTATTTTGTCCAATTACATTTGAGCCCCTGACAAAAGGGGACTGTGTATGAAAATGGGTGCAATTCCTAAATGTTTCATGCGATATTTTTGTTCCACTCCTTGAATTAAAGCTGAAAGTCTGCACTTCAACTGCATCTCGGTTGTTTCATTTCAAATCCATTGTGGTCCAAATGGATTTCGTCCTAATATTTCCAGACTCAACTGTATGCATGCCAACTGTCCTGATACAGCCCTTAGCTGTGGTATATTGGCCATGCACCACAAACCCTGAGGTGTCTTATTGCTATTATAAACTTGTTACCAGGTAGAACAGAAAGGTGTGTTATCATACCTATGTTATATGGTCTTACATACCACAGCTTCTAGCCAATTGGCTGTCAGGATTTGAACAATTTCTTTGTACTATTTGACTGATTTTAATGGTTAACAATCCTAGTAGTTATTTTCCTTTCCCCATGCTTATGAGGCTTTATTTACATGCCTGGTACCTCATTTTAGAACCCAGTGAAACAGGAAGCCATGGTAGGCCACAATACATCTTAAGAATGAGGTGTTCTTTAAAAAGTAGACTGTTACATTTGTTTAATTGTATTTAAGTATTCTTAGGTGTGCCAATAATTATTTAATTTAAAGAAACATTGTAAGGGAAATGTAAAAGCTTTATTGATAGAGACCATTTGAAAAGACAGTTTTTGCTGTAAGAGCAGGGAGCCAGATTTCAACCCAAGGGCCAGTCATTCTGTCACCCAACCTTTTATTATAACATGCATACATACACTTTTTGGCATAACATATAGATCATTACTGGTGTTTTTATTTTATTTAGCCTTTGTTTCTTATCTTTATAAAGGATGCCAATAATTTCCCTTGTGTCATAGTGAGAATGTCTGGGTAGCGCCCTTCCCCCCCACTAGCATGCTATAGTTACCAGGGGTGTCGATTGTGAAAGATGGGGTGATGAACAGAGAAAGTGTCACTGCCGTCATGTTGGTACTTGGTTAAGTCTGTTGATTGTGTGTGTGATCGTATGTGTTTATATGTTCTACCTCAGGTGTGTTCATTTGCCAAACAAAACAATCTGTTACAGAGTTTGTTTTGGACAAATTCAGGAAGGTCCCTCCCATGTGTCTTCAAACGGAACTAAATGGCGAGGAACCTATCTGAAATAGAAACTCGATTGACAGTGTTTTGCAACTAAACGTTTTTATTAGCTGTAGTGACAACACCCCTGACGGTATGGATCTTATTATGTCATGATCAGCTGTCTGTTGTTTATCAGAGTTCTCATGTAGTTTACCAGGTAGTGTTTATCAGTGTACTGAGGTCTAATGTAGTTTACCTGGTAGTGTTTATCAGTGTACTGAATTCTCATTTAAATCACCAGGTAGTGGTTATTAGTGTACTGAGTTCTCATGTAGTTCACCAGGTAGTGTTCATCAGCGTACTGAGGTCTAATTTAGTGTTTATCAGTGTACTGAGGTCTAATGTAGTTTACCAGGTTGTATTTATCAGTGTACTGAGTTCTCGTGTAGTTTACCAGGTAGTGTTCATCAGTGTACTGAGGTCTAATTTAGTGTTTATCAGTGTACTGAGGTCTAATTTAGTGTTTATCAGTGTACTGAGGTCTCAGGTAGTTCACCAGGTAGTGTTTATCAGTGTACTGATGTCTTGTAGTTTACCAGGTAGTGTATCTGTCTGCAGGTGTTGGGCGCGGCTTAACTTACACAGCCGTTTGTAACCATTTTAACGGTTGTTCAGATATTACGTGTTCAATGCATGCCACAGTATGCATCTTTTGGTGTCTTATGAGGAGAAACGGTTAGAGAAAGTTTGTGTGTACGTGCGTGCGTGCGTGCATGTAGTCATATAGACACTGAGCTCCTACAACCCCCCCCCCCCAGTATGTGACCCCACCCTCTCTGTGAGCGCTCAGATATGAGTGAGCGAAAGGCCGTGACCTGGGCCTGAGTGCCTCTTAGGGTGGGGCTAGTATCTACTGTCACTTTTAGTGAACAGTAACATCAACAGTTAACATTTGCGGGAACAAGGTGGCCTATTTGCACATTCAGATCGACTGTACCTACATGCATACCCATGCATATACTTAACTTAATGGCAGACCTTCACAGATTCACACTCTCGCTTTCCGTTCCGCACACACACACACACACACACGCTCACAATCTGACTGAGGCCCATTTGACTTGCTGTGTGACCTATAACCTATGTTGAGTCAAAGGGTCGGGCCTGATCACTGTGATTGATTAATCTGTCTGTCACTAGCCAAGAAGCTTCGGTCATTTGGAGGTGACCGGGACCAATTAAACACACACTGACCGAAATAATGCTTATACACACGTGCACGCATACAGTGAGGGGGAAAAAGTATTTGATCCCCTGCTGATTTTGTACGTTTTCCCATTGACAAAGATATTATCAGTCTATTATTTCAGTGGTAGGTTTATTTGAACAGTGAGAGACAGAATAACAACAACAAAAAACACGCATGTCAAAAATTATATGCATTTATTTGCATTTTAATGCGTGAAATAAGTATTTGACCCCTCTGCAAAACATGACTTTGTACTTGGTGGCAAAACCCTTGTAGGCAATCATAGAGGTCAGATGTTTCTTGTGGTTGGCCACCAGGTTTGCACACATCTCAGGAGGGTTTTTGTCCCACTCCTCTTTGCAGATCTTCTCCAAGTCATTAAGGTTTCGAGGCTGACGTTTGGCAACTCGAACCTTCAGCTCCCTCCACAGATTTTCTATGGGATTACGGTCTGGAGACTGGCTAGGCCACTCCAGGATCTTAATGTGCTGCTTCTTGAGCCACTCCTTTGTTGCCTTGGCCGTGTGTTTTGGGTCATTGTCATGCTGGAATACCCATCTATGACCCATTTTCAATGCCCTGGCTGAGGGACGGAGGTTCTCACCCAAGATTTGAAAGTACATGGCCCCGTCCATCGTCCCTTTGATGCTGATAAGTTGTCCTGTCCCCTTAGCAGAAAAACCCCCCAAAGCATAATGTTTCCACCTCCATGTTTGACAGTGGGGATGGTGTTCTTGGGGTCATAGGCATCATTCCTCCTCCTCCAAACACAGCAAATTGAGTTGATGCCAAAGAGCTCGATTTTGGTCTCATTTGAACACAACGCTTTCACCCAGTTCTCCTCTGAATAATTCAAATGTTCATTGACAAACTTCTGACTGTCCAGTACATGTGCTTTCTTGACAGTTCTTTTTGTTTCTTCCATTTGTGAATAATCGCACCAACTGTTGTCACCTTCTCACCAAGCTGCTTGGCGATGGTCTTGTAGCCCATTCCAGCCTTGTGTAGGTCTACAATCTTGTCCCTGACATCCTTGGACTGCTCTTTGGTATCTGATTGATTGCTTCTGTGGACAGGTGTCTTTTATACAGGTAACAAGCTGAGATTAGGAGCACTCCCTTTAAGAGTGTGTGTGTGAGTGGGGATCAAATACTTATTTCCCTCATGAAAATGCGAATCAATTTATAAAATTGTTGACATGCCTTTTTCTGGATGTTTTTGGTGTTATTATGTCTCTCACTGTTCAAATAAACCTACCATTAAAATGATAGACTGATTATTTCTTTGTCAGTGGGCAAACGTACAAAGTCAGCAGGGGATCTAATTATTTTTTTCCCTCACTGTATACACAACTCCTGCTGTAATCAGTGACATTTTAAAAACCTATTATTTCTCTGTGCGAATATGCATTTCTGACATCGATTCAGTCGAATGTTTCGGTCTGCCTCACCCTGTCCCCCCTTCTCTCTGTCCACTTACAGATGAGGCCAAGCGTTACCAAGTGGTGATCCATGGGATTGAGCCCCTGCTGGAGACCCCGTTGCAGTGGCTGAGCGAGCACCTCAGTCACCCGGACAACTTCCTTCACATCAGTGTCATACCAGCGCCTAGCGACTGACCACCCTGAACTCTGCGGTCACAGGAGCGTTGCCAACTCCACACAGACTCTGTTGAGAGCAGGGAAAACCGCCGGCGCGGGGGGGGTCAAAACATGGCGTTGTCTCCACTTCCCAACACGAGCCCGCCGGAGAAAATGGCGTCTCTGTTCTTTATGCGTTATTTTCCACGACTTTCTCCCCTCTCTGTTCTGAACCCTTTTCTGTTCGGTGGCGGGGGAAGTTGTTCCACCCCAACTGGTCGAGAGAGCATCCCTTAGAGAAAAAGGAACGAGGAGTTTCGGCTGACCACCTTCTGTCTTCTTCCTGGTAGAGAACCGACAGACATGCCCAATGGAAGCCCCTGCAGACAGAAGTGGCCTTAGTTTCCCTGAGTCTGTCACGCTCTGCCTGGCAGAATGGTCTCACACTCCCAATGAGTTGACACTCTCTACCGCCAAGGAAGTTCACACACCTTTTCAGTTTTCATGTGCCCCCTCCCTCTCTGATGCCATTTACAGCCAGCCCTGTCTCATCTCCATACATCATTATCTGTTGGAATTCCTTCTCCTGTTAATGAGACCGCTAATCTCCTGTCTTCGTGCCAGGCCTTGGGGGGGGTGTGTGTGTTAATTAGAGACATCATTCATAGTTCCCTGCTGGGGCCTGAAGCGGGTGAGGAAGGTGTGAAGGGCCAGAATGGAATCCTGTCCCGTCTGTCCCCCCCCTCCCTTGCGTGTGTTGTGTGTGTGAAGGGAGACAGGCCTGTAATTTGGACTGTGACTGTGTTGTTGGTTGGGAGGGAGGGATGCCTGTAATGATGTCACACTCGTTTCAGCACATCACGCTTCCTCATTCCCGTGACGTGCGACCGCCTGCCGCTGAGGATGATGGGATAGTTGGATTTACAGCTCTGAGTCAGGGCTGGTCTTGACGTGGGTTACGGTCTGGTGTGTGGTGGGTGTGTGTGTGTGTGTGTGTTCCTATATGTGTATGTGGATTATTTAGTTTCAGTCACAAAGGCTCAAGCTGATGATCAAAAGCTGCCTGGTTGGGACTTCCCAGTCAACCTGAATTTTGTTGCTCTGGCTGTATATCTGTGTATGCTGCACTTTCTAAGATCTCCAAGCCCTGGGCCGCATGTCTCGCCCTGAGAGTTTCTCTGCCAGCAGTTTGTTTTCCAGAAAGCTCCCTAACATCGCTACGTTAGCTTTCATTACAACAAAGTATGTGGGACACCGAGATAGTCACGGTCTGACTCCGATTTCCACTTTTTCCCTCAGCCCTGGTTTCCTGTGGATTCTTAAGCAGCGAATTCAAAAGATTCGATATCCAGACAAAAATGTGTGAGAAACAAAGAACGCTTTCGCTGTCTTAATTTAAGGGTTAGGGTTAGGCGTAAGGTTAACACTGTTGTAGGGTTAGGGTTGGAGACATTGTAGATACAGGCTGGGGTTCGAACTTTGTGGCTGTGGATGCTAGTGGCAACCCTTATTTCTCCAGGTCATCTCTTAGTTCATCCTGTTTAGGTTATTGCCATGTTTTGATTCATGGCCATATTCCCTCCGGCCATTAGAGATCCCATCCTGATGCATCATTAAGGCAGAGGTGACAACAAAGGGCCAGGGGTCACCGGGCAGGTCACTGGGGCATGCTCTGTACCTAGACATTAAGATGATTGACAGGTGCACTTACATTTCTTTTGGCTTTTCCCATCAACGACGACCCCAAATGCTCCCCCGATGTGTTCCAACTATAGCTCCAAACCTACTGTAACCGTCATTTGGCCCAGATTCCGCGAAACCGAGGTCTCTGTTTTACACGCACACACGCACATTTGTTTGTGTTTAACACGTTACAGGGGGCTGAGTGCAGCCAGAGGGTATCAGACACCAGACGAGCCAACATCACACATGAGACCGATTAGTGATTTAGAGGAATCCATGACTGTATTCCCTCCATAATGCATGAGAATCAAAGAGCATAGCTGAGGTGGTCAACAGGCCTGTTCTCAGCACAAAATGACTTGGGGAGATTTCCGCTATGTCTAGTTCTACTTTTGGACTCTGCGCATGTTTACAGATACTGTAGTTCTATACACACACAGAGGGACAAACTTCAATATGGAAACAATAGCACAGTTCTGGTATTTTGTCCCCTGCAGTTTCTCTTCGTGATCCATATGTTCATCATGCCTACAGTACAATGAATGGAAATGTTACTTGTTGAATCCATCTTGAGAAACATGCTGTCTTTAACTTGTGTAACACTGCATCAAACAGCACAAGTTGTATTCTCTCTCCTTTTCTGCTTTTCATTTTCTTTTCAAATATTACATTTTACAGTGTCTTGCTTTTCTGTCTTTTGCTACTGACTGTAATTAATACCATACAATAATGTAAAAATGTTTTAGTGTAACATTAACACTGAATTAAAATTTAAATTGTTTTCTAGTTCTGGTCTGTGCTCCACATTCTGTTTTGAGTTTTTATAGACTGGGGATATAACTTTTAGGTGAAGGTATTCATGTAATTTTTACATAACGACCACAAAGAAAAGGGATCTCCCTAATGTTCTGTTCTTTATTTATTGGACAGTGACTTTCAGTGTGGTAAAGGTGTGGATTTAAATGTAGACTTATTTTCTGAATGTCACTTATCACCTTATTTATCCATGCTAGTCAGAGATCTTTTCAGGAGTCATGTGGTTTATTTCTGTGGAATAAGGGTCCTGCCATTCTGTCCCGGTCTCCACTTGTAAACTAGTCATCAAACACATGAGACATTACTCTCCTTGTTTCTCTCTCAATTCCTGGCACTACAAACACAGCACCCGCCCACTGTCCATCTTTCTCTTTCTCCTGCTTCAAAGGATAGAGAGAATTATGTCCATTTTAACAAGGAAATAGCCTTTGAAGTTTGTGTAATTATTAAAAGGACAGAGTTCAGCTCTCAGGATGTTTAGACCCTCTCTCATTTGCCTTTAGTCACTCCCTCTCTACTCTGTTTCCCTGTCTTTTCTGTCACACATTTTCTGCTTTTGGATACTTATAATGAGTTGATGAAAGTCAAACAAATTGCATTGTTACTTAAAAACTGTAGGTGCAGCCCCTGGACCTCCCTCCCCCCGTTGATGTGGATAGAGAGTAAAACCAGAGATGTTGGAGGGCATAACTCAGACTCTGCCTTGTGAAGTTATACGAGGTGGCTGGAGACAACTTTCCACTCTGCCACCCTCACCGCACCCCCCCAGGCATGTGACTACACACACCCATACAAACATTGTCTTTCTTACACTCATTTCAACCCACACGCAGGTTCCCTCTTTGCCTCAAGCACACCTGTTGCCAGGGGTAAGAATGTCTCAGTCAGAGGAACAAACAGCACTCTCTCTCCACTCTCTCCCCCCTCTCTCTCCCCACTCTCTCCCCTCTCTTTCCCGGGGTGCCCTCTCATTTTCATTGTCCCCTTCCCCTCGCTCCACACGGGCCAACCTGTCATTAACCTAGGCCCCTAATGGGCAGGTGCTGAAGGGTGAGAAAGAAAGAATCACTTCATGGCCTTTACGGTCACTCGCCTTCATCTACCACATCCTTCCAGCATTGTGTCACTGATTTTACTCTCTGTCTCTATAGCTCTCTTACTCTGTTTCTCTAATAACTACTGTAGCCCCAGTATAGTTGGCTCAGGATATTAGTGTGTATAAATGTTGACTGGATGTTGTGGCTCCAAGCTGGCTGTGCAAAGAGGAACACTGTAATTTGTCTTTAAGAGAGT
This sequence comes from Esox lucius, assembly GCF_011004845.1. Classification (NCBI taxonomy): domain Eukaryota; kingdom Metazoa; phylum Chordata; class Actinopteri; order Esociformes; family Esocidae; genus Esox; species Esox lucius. Next base: position 16,225,974 of record NC_047588.1, on the reverse strand, counting down.
AGAAAATCGGACTGTGTGTGAGAAGAAGACAAAAAAAAAAGTTACTCTTTACAGAATTGTCTCCACTTATACTAGACGTGGAGCCTGAAAAACGTCGTAAAATAAACAAAATGCACTATTGTAAATATTTCCGTTCTTGTTACTTGAGTGTACACCCTTGGGCCTCAGTCCAGTGGGACTTTTACTGTGGCTCATCTGATTACATACAAAATGTAGTACAATGAACTCACATTCATAACTGCGTTGCACCGGATATAATCCCCCTTCATGTGCCGTTGCGCTCACACAGTCCATAACCTCTCTCACTGAAGTAGCCAGAATATGGTTTACATATGTGTATATGATGTGGTACGGGGAGCGAGATGATGTGTGTGTTTGTGTCACAGTGAGTCAGATGCACAGGGACAAATAAAGGATTTGGTGGCAGGAAACAGGAGAAGGCAATTGTAATTCATAATCGAACGTCCTTACATGTGGCTCGTAAATTTATATAGCAGAACATTCATTGCTATAATGTCCCAGCATCTCCCTCCCCTTTCAGTCCTAACTCCATCTCCATCATTTTGGTAGGAATGACGACACCACTGTGGAAGTCTGTGGGCCACTTGTTCCATAAGGAAATAAATGGAGTCCCTTCTACTGATCATGTAAAGAGAGTTCATATTAAGCCTTTTTTCCCGGCAAGTAAAAAGTCAAATCTAAGACTAAAGACTGCTGTGCAGTATTTCTAAGAAATGTGCACTTTACAGCAACATGCTTGACACCCATTAATGATGACTGTGACTCAGTACGACCATGCTACAGCTACCTTTGTTCAGCCTCTCGCTTCACTTGGACAGATGAGCTTCATTTGCTGCTAATATACATTTCAACCACAGTCTCCATTGTTTTGCAGACGTTTATAGGTCCATGCGATCAAGTGACTGACTATATTGTAGCTCCGCATTTCCTCTGCGGTCCATATGACCCGGTCACCACATGTTCTGATCCATATCCGTGACTGACCGCGCTGGTCACTTTTCTCCTGAAACCAGGTTGACTTGTCAAAATTGGTTAAAGAGGACAGGTTCAGGAAAGTTTTATGAAGCAGAGGAAGATGTATCACTTTTGAATCACGTCCCACTAAGCTTGATGACACCCCACGTTTGCGCAATGTTGTCTTTGTTACAGTATATTGATTGCAAAGCTAGAGCTGGTTTTCCGGAAATATCCTCAGCAATGGCGTCAACCCGGAGTGAAACTCACACATGTTGGTATTTCAGTATGTGCATGTGTCTGTGTAGGCTATTGGGACGAGGTCTGTTTTGTCTACGCCGTCATTGATACAAACTAACAGACACCCACACATAAGCACTAAGACACATAACCATGGAATCTTTTGGAGAGATGAACTCACAGATGGAAGTAGGCGTGTGCGTGTGTCACTTAACTACATTTTCTCTTTTGTACAGGGGTTGGACAAAATAATGGAAACACCTGACAATGTATTCATATCAAGGTCCAGATTAGGGGTAGAGGTCACTCTTGAACTTTTGAACAGCTTCAGTCCTTGGAATGGTGTTATAAAAATCCTGAACTGTGTAGTGGGATATTGCACCATGAAGAAAAGCCTCCAGTTCTTTGAGAGATGGAGGTGGAAATCTACATTGCAATCTGTGCTCCGGAAAAGCCTCAATGGTGTTCAGATCTGGTGATTAGGGAGGTCATGGAAGGCATCCTGTTGTTCATTAAATCACTCCTGAATAAGTTTAGCAGTGTGTATGAGGGCATTATCATCTTGGAACCTTGTCTGACAAAATGGCCCCAAATTGTCCATAATAGGACCATGCAGAGGAATCATCTGACCTAATGACTCCCAACAGATGACTGCCCATACCATTGTAGATCCCCCATAATGTTTCATAGGTGGCAGCAGACATTGTGGGCTGAAAGCATCCTTTGGGCTTTCCCAAATGTAAACTTTCCCAAATGTAAACTGGGTGTAACAAATAGAGTGAAAGATGGCTCATCAGACCATATGACTTCCAGGTTTTGTTCTTAGACCAAATTTTGTGCTTTAGCCTTGGCTTCAAGTGGTTTCTGAATGTCAGTCCTGCCATAAATTCCAGATTTGTGAAGCTTGTGACAGTTTATGGGACTGTTAGTTACATTTTTGAATGTTCAACTGGCACAGACAGAAGAGGACTGGTCATCCCTACGAGCCTGGTTACTCTCTAGGTTTCTTCCTAAATGTTCTTCCTATGGTTTTTCTAGCCACTGTGCTTCAACCCTGTTGTTGCTTGCTTCTTGGGCTTTCAGGCTTGGTGTTTTGTAAAGGCACTTTGTGACACCTGCTGATGTAAAAAGGGCTTTATAAAATACATTTGATTGACAGTACTGGGACCTGGTATTACCAGGAAACACTACAGCAAAAGGGTCTGTAAATCATTGTGGAATGTGAAAGATGTCAAACTGCTCTCTGTTCCTTCTACTTGCCCTTCTGAGTTTCCTCAGTTGTTTGTGGCTGTTGTTTTTACATACACTACCATTCAAAAGTTTGGGGTAACTTAGAAATGCCCTTGTTTTTAAAAGAAAAGCAAATTCTTTGTCCATTAAAATAACAACATTTATCAGAAATGCAGTGTAGACCTTGTTAATGTTGTAAAAGACTATTGTAGCTGGAAACGGCAGATATTTTATGGATTATCTACATAGGTGTAAAAAGGCCCTTTATCAGCAAACATCAGTCCTGTGTTCCGGTGGCACATTGTGTTTGCTAATCCAAGATTATAAAAAAAAATAAGGCTAACTGATCATTAGAACACCCTTTTTGCAATTATGTTAGCACAGCTCTTATGATTAAAGAAGTCATAAAACTGGCCTTCTTTAGATAAGTTGAGTATGTGGAGCATCAGCAATTGTGGATTCCATTACAGGCTCAAAATGGCCATAAATAATTTTCTTCTGAAACTCATCAGTCTATTCTTGTTCTGAGAAATGAATGCTATTCCATGTGAGAAATTGCCAAGAAAATGAAGATCTTGTATAATGCTGTGTACAGAACAGCGCAAACTGTCTCTAACCAGAATAGAAAGAAAAGTGAGAGGCTTTGGTGCCAAACTTAGCAAAGGGACAAATACATTAGAGTGTCTAGATTGAGAAACAGATGCCTCACTGTTCCTCAACTGGCAGCTTCATTAAATATTACCCACTAAACACCAATCTACATGTCGATGGTAAAGAGGCAGCTCCGGGAGGCTGGCCTTCCAGGCAGAGTTGTGAAGAAAAAGCCATATCCCAGACTGGCCAATAAAAAGAAAAGATTAAGATGGGCAAACAAACACAAATACTGGACAGAGGAAGATTGGAAAAATGTGTTATGGACAGACAAATCTAAGTTTGACGTGATTGGATCACAAAGAACATTTGTGAGATGCAGACCAAATGAAAAGATGCTGGAGGAGTGCTTGACACCATCTGATAAGCATGGTGGAGGCAATGTGATGGTCTGGGGGTGCTTTGGTGGTGGTAAAGTGGGAGATTTGTATAGGGTCAAAGGGATCTTGAAGAAAGGCTATCACTCCATTTTGTAATGCCATGCCATACCCGGTGGACCCTGTTTCCTATTTAAACTGATTGCACGTTTTAATTGGAAAAACTTTTGAACTGTAGTATACATCCTAAAGAAAAAAATATATCTAAAAAGCTGGACTCTAAAAATGTATACTCTAAGGCCTTAGCAGTTGCTCATTGCACAATGATTTACACATAATTATGTTAAATGCCCTATAAGGAACTAGACCTGTGCTATAGGGCTATACTAAATGGATACCCTGCAACTACCAAGGCTCACTGGCAGGATCGGGCAGTAATGATTTGAATCTACAGCCAATTTATCAGAGATTCCCAGAGAGAGAACACCTTTGTGGTGTTCCCAAGTCACAAATTCACAGAACTCATTTTCTTGTATATATACTCATTCTGCATATGCATTCATTAATATTTCTAAATCCACTAGGGAAATGTAGGGGGTTCGAGTACTTTTTTCTCCTGTTGCCATGATGAATCATCTTATCTGCGTTTCATTGATGAAGGCTTTTAACTCCTCGTGCACATGCTTTACTCAGGGTTAACTTTAGAGTTAATTGAGCTAATGGTTATCGCCTGTTCGGAAACTGAAAACTCTGAGTTTGACAGCTCAGAGTTAGTCAACGCAGAGTTCAGGTTTGAACTCAGAATTAGTTCAACCTTCTTTCTGAAACAGGGCCATAGTGGTATGCAGCACCTGTGTTTATTTGGTCTTGTGTTGCTGGTTATTGTGTTTTCCTTTAGGTTTTTAGCCAACTTTACTCTGCCAGTGTGAAGCATTTCCATATCCATGTCATGATGCAGCCTTCCCAAGCTGGGTCTGTTCCCCCTAGATCCCATAACAAATAACCAGGGGTAAGCATGTTACATTCAAGTCTTCACTTATGAAATACAAAATAAAGATGATCCTACTACACTGCTAAATCCAAATGAAATGTCTCTTAAAAATAGAAATACATTTTAAATAGAAATACATAGACTTAAACCCACTGCATCACCATAGGGATGGTATTGGCCAGGTGATGAGCGGTATATGGTTTTATCCAGATGTGACTTGGCACTCAGACCAAAGTGTTCAATCTTTGTTTAGTTAGACCAGAGAATCTTATTTCTAGTGGAGTGGGTCATTTGAATTTCTTTTGGGAAACTCCAAGCGGACCGTCATGTGCCTTTTACTGAGGAGTGGTTTCTGTCTGGACCCTCTGATGTTGGCCACTGTGTTTTTGGGGTCCTTCAATGCTGCAGATTTTGGTACCCTTCCCCAGATCTGTGCCTGAACACAATCCTGTCTTAGAGCTCTGCACTTCCTTTGACCTCATGATTAGGATAAGGACAATTCCTTCAACGTCATGGCTTAGTTTTTAATATGACTTGCAAAGTCTGGGACCTCATATAGACAGGAGTGTGCCTATCCAAATCATGTCCAATCAATTGAATTTACTACAGGTGGACTCAAGTCAACTTTTAGAAACCTCTCAAAGATGATCAATGGAAACAGGATGCACCTGTGCATACTTTTGAGTGTCTTATCAAAGTTTCTATCTACTTATGTAAATGTGATATTTCAGTTTTTCAGGGTTTTTTTTCTATTAATTTACGTTAAGTTCCTTGGTCATGATGGAGTGTTGTGTGGATTGATAAGGGATGAACATTTTAGAATACGATGGTGACATAAAAGGTGGAAGAAGTGCAGGGTTCTGGAGGCTTTCGTAATGCAGGGTACAGTAGCACAGTTATCAACACAGTTTGCCTCATGATGTAACTAAGTTCCAACGTTACGGCAACGTTAGCTGGATTCTTGATCACATAGCTAGGTGTAGCCAATCCTCTCCATACACATGGGTTCTGAGTTCATTATTCTACCTTGTGGACAAAATTAGAAACATGAACTCAGGCAGTGGGAATGCTTTTCCATCTTCGTTGCTTAAAAAGGAAAAAGTTTGATTGCGTTGGATCCCCTTTTGCTATGACCATAGGTGCTAACAAACAGGACATCAATGTAAATGACTCACACTATTAAAATGTTTTAACAACAGTAAAACAGTTACAAAGTGATCTGTGTAGTTAATCAGTGATCTGTTTTGTTGGACTGGTCTCAAACATATGAGCAAAAGTAAATTCCTTTGCTTGTTCTTTTTAAGAATTACTGCAAAGGATATGTGGGTGAATACTGGAAGGCTTCCAGATGGCCATACTGTGTTGATTACACTATTATTATTTTTTTATTCTTTACTTTGACTGTTTCCCCTTTTTGTGTGCTATTCTGTCTGTGTTCCTCTGAAAACTCAATATAAGTGTGAAAAAAAATATACTTTAATGCTTTTTGCATACATGATGAAGGTTTTTGAAGATGTTTTTCTTTTTTTCACTGTGTCCTTTAGTACATTGTGGCTAATTCATTTTCAGTTCCTCGTGGAACTCAATAGCTATTTAAAAAAAACATAAGCAGGTTCCTTTCTGTCCTACAGCTTAATGGAGAAAGGTGACTGTTTCTTTGGTTTGCCTGGGTTGTTTAATTAAACATCCATAGTATTCTTATTAACATGACCATACTAGAAGTGAGACACTGATCAGCCATAACATTATGACCGCCTTATGACAGCCAGTTCACCGCTTTTCCTTCCTTGGATCACTTATGATAGATACTGACCACTGCAGACCGGGAACACCCCACAAGGGCTGCAGTTTTGGAGATGCTCTGACCCAGTTGTCTAGCCATCACAATTTGGCCCTTGTCAAAGTTGCTCAGATCCTTACGCTTGCCCATTTTACAATCAACTTTGAGGACAGGATGTTCACTTGCTGCCTAATATATCCCACCCACTGACAGGTGCCATGATGGCAAGATTATCAGTGTTATTCACTTCACCTGTCAGTGGTCATAATGTTATGGCTGATCAGTGAATGTAATATCAGATAGTGAAATCTGTGCAATAAATACATAACTGAACAAATGTATGTTTTAGAGGACAGAGAAATAGTTAGTCATAATGTAATCCTTATATTTGAGTTGACATCGTGTAACTGTTTTTGATGTACTTAGTCAGTTCTTACTCCTGAGCAAATTGCCAGGCCTAAACGAGAGATACTTATGCAATGATTATATTTTAGTTCTTTATCTTTATATCATTTGTTAAAAAGTGTAGATTTTCCATCGCAATTTCGTTCTGATAATATGGAATATATTGAAATAAATTTAAACATGGGTGGGTGAATATTTTTCATACTCACTATAGCTGGGAGAATGGAAATTGCTCTGACATCATCCGAGTGTTCAGTTTCCCTAATAGTAATAATAGGACTTTATAGAGAGAGCAAATAGCCCGTGTAATGCTAAAGCGAAAACTGTTGAGTCAGAAGGCGAGGTCGCAGGATGTTTTCGTTTTGACAAAGACCTAGTAGGCTACACTACAAACACAGATGACTGGTCTTTTGCTTTGAATTATATTTTTATTTGTTACTTTATTTTAAGTATTTAAAACATACTGCAGTGAATCCACTTAACTACCCAAGACACCCCCACAGCCACTCCCCCATCTCAAAAGTCTTCCGCTCATCCCCACACCCCCCAAATCAGTCCATCCAGCCAACCCCACCCAACATAGCTAGTAAATGTACCAATGATCATCAAAGAAGCAAGAACAAAAGGACAAAAACTAAGAAAAACACAACAGATCCCAAATAGATACAAATTAATGCTACAAGTTTGTGTGTAATCTATGAGTAAACATTTTTCGGGTCTCTTTTTGGCTAGACTGTGCCACTGACATCCTCTGGCCAAACATTGTTATCCAACATGATGCTTAAAACCATTGCTGGGGCCATTTAATACATCTAATGGGGATTGCTGAAATAATTAAGATCACACTTTCTCAAAATATTTCAAGAATGTATGATGTCCAGTATGATGTCAATATGCTTATCGTCAGATCCGTCACAATGGACTGGGCGGTAGAGCCAGGTAGCTGAGTGGTAGAGCCAGGTAGCTGAGCGATGGTGCCAGGTAGCTGAGTGGTAGAGCCAGGTAGCTGAGCGGTAGAGCCAGGTAGCTGAGCGGTAGAGCCAGGTAGCTGAGCGGTAGAGCCAGGTAGCTGAGCGGTAGAGCCAGGTAGCTGAGCGGTAGAGCCAGGTAGCTGAGCGGTAGAGCCAGGTAGCTGAGCGGTAGAGCCAGGTAGCTGAGCGATGGTGCCAGGTAGCTGAGCGGTAGAGCCAGGTAGCTGAGCGGTAGAGCCAGGTAGCTGAGCGATGGTGCCAGGTAGCTGAGCGGTAGAGCCAGGTAGCTGAGCGGTAGAGCCAGGTAGCTGAGCGGTAGAGCCAGGTAGCTGAGCGATGGTGCCAGGTAGCTGAGCGGTAGAGCCAGGTAGCTGTTCAGTTTCTCTGATACCCAAACATGGCCTCAACTTGACCACAGATTGTCAGTTTAGCATTGTCTCAATGAATAGTTCAGCATTTGGCCAGCCATATGTGACATGCATGCACACTCACAAGCCAGCAAGAGTTTACAACAGAAGGATGAGCAATACTTACCCTTGTAGTATAGACTGAGCATGAACTGGAAGGTTAAGGCGACAAACTGGCTAGCTTAGGCTACCCTTCAGATGTTATGCTACTGTATGTATATTGCAATACGCCTGCAGTCTGTACTGAATTAGCCCTTTTTTAAATGAGGGTCTATCACACAGGGAAATGGTGCAAGGTAAAATGAGGAAGATAAAAGGGAGACCATCATTATTATTGACATGGGGACCTGTTTTAGATTTACCATTTCCTTCCTGTCTTTCAGTGTGGAATTAAACATAAGAGTCTAGTTCATGTTACTCAGCTTCTAATTCAGTTTAGAACAACAACTATACATGTTAGGACAAAACATTACCACAAGTCTTTTGATGATGTCAATAAAAGGTTTGTACCCTAAAATACACTGTTCAAACTACTTTCTGTATCTTGATCTGAGCCAGAGACATAATTATTTCCACAGTGAGAATGCCTATATTTTCAAACTTGGGTCTTGTTTGTTTAAACTTTTAGCTATGGTGGATATCCAGTCTACACACCATTCTGTAAACACTGAAATCAAGACAAATCACCTTTGATAAGATATAACAACAATATTTAAGTGTAAGGAAATTGTGTACACACTTTTATGCATACTTGTACACACTTTTATAAGGGGGGCAATAACTGTGTTCTGAATTAACGAATCACATTAAATATCAAGTACAAAATAACAAACTGGAGTGAATCCAATCAACCTTAAATAAAATCAGATGTTCTTGAAGGATTTCCTTGAAGGTTTCTCATTTACATACTGCAGAGATACAGTGCTTTCAAAAGTATTCACCCCCTTGGACATATCCAGATTTTGTGTTACAACATGAAATCAAAAGGGATTTAAATAGTTTTTGACATAGCAACACAAAGATCAAATGTCTGCAAATTGTTCTAAATTAATGACAAATATAAAACAGAAAACAATTATTTGCATAAGTATTCACCCCTTAAGTTGGAGACACTTTTGCAGCAATTAGATTCATGACTGATAAGTCTTTACCAGTTTTGCAAATCTTCCCATTCTTCTTTGCAAAACTACTCAATGGGACCTTTCATGCTGTAACACAATGAAATCTAGAAAAGTCCAAGGGGTTGAATACTTTTGATAGCCACTGTAACCATGGTCCACACGAAGCGAGCCAAAGATCTACTAGATCCAATTGCTGACAGCTACAGATCAGGAGAGAATATTTAAGCATTGCAAAGACATTACATGTATCACAGAACACTGTGAAGACCATCATTAATTTGAGGCTAGATGGCACCATCAGGAAATTTCTAAGATCAGGGCATCCCTCCAAAATGTGTTACATGGTAAGGACAAAACTAATAAGGTTTGGGGTAAAATAGCAAGATGGTAGCTATTTCTTACCAAAAGAGAACATCCGAGCTTGTATACATTTGCAAAAATACTTTTCAATTTGGGAATTCAATTTCCCAAAACCATGTGGGTAAATGTGTTTAATTATGTAATGAAACAAGAGTAGCACTGTTTGGCTGTATTTCCTGAAGATGTGTTTGGGGCAAACCCCAACACCTTATCAAAAGTATACAATGACGACTACCAATGGTGTCAACAGCATCATGCTATGGTGCTACTTCTCTTCAGCTGGGACAGGGTCAGGTGAGGGGACATTGTTCACTTAAACATTGTTGTTTACAAGATCTTATTACATTTGAAAAAAAAGAGGTTTGACCTGATTTGTCTTGATTTCAGATTTTACATAAACAAAAAGTGCATTTTGTATTTTGTAGTTTGTATACTTCTGATATCCACTGTACCTCTCCATCTGTCGTTTTCCCCATTATCTGTGTTGGCATGAGAGGTAAAGGCATAATATGGTTTACAGGAAGCCATATTGGAATATTGAGACCCTATGGTGTGTCAGCTCTAAAAGACCCACAACAAGAGGCAAATAAAAACACACACACATAAGTCAGATTGGAACAGTGAACATTTATCATAATTTACAATTACTTTTTTGGACATAAATAACTATGTAAACCAGTATGTAAACAGAGACAGTATTTAATTGTTTCTCCACTAGATTTAAAGCTGAAGATGAAAGGGACACTTTGGTCATACTTCAGGGACAGAGGATGAATACAGAGAGTGAGGAGAAAGAGGGAAAGGAGTGGATGGGGACTGATTTGCAATTGCATCCAGGTCACCTGCCCAGGGTCACAGTTGCTTTGGAGTTAAACCATAAGCAGTCTTAGTGCCACTGGTTGTGATCCTTTGCTCAGACTTCACATGCAAAAACCAATTGTAACTTACCACGTTGAAACTGTTTCAGAGTGGCTGATTTCAATAACCTGATGTGGTTAGCTAATACTTAAAATATCAATTCAGGCAATGTAAGATCTGTCATGTGTTAGCAATGTCTGAGCAGATGAACACTCCCTTTAGCAGTGTCCAATCATATTGAATAGTGGGAGTAAGCACCAGCGATAGAGTTTAAGGGGAGGGGCCAGTGCATAAGAAGGCCGAGGTGCTTTGGTCTGTGCCATTTACAAAAGAGAAGGTTACATTTTCTCAACCAAAAAACAAACTAATAAACAAAAACAACTAAAGAGCTAACACTTCATCATCGACTGTCTTTCTTCTTTTGAATTCTTTAACATCTCTTCTTTTTGATGTGTTTGAAACTAAAGCCAAGTGAACTTTGGTTAGTAGCCTCAATTAATTCCCTTGAGTACGTTCATCCTGTATTCTGGTAGGTACTGACAGTGTTTTAAAGATAGTTTTGGACGGTTGGGGGGGTACTCCTGGTCCCCAGTCTTTATGTGCTACAAATTGAGCAAACTTTGCTGCTCTTTGGACCATGTGGAGCTGCACTCCAGTTCATTTTGGTTTATTCTTCAAGTAGCAAAAGCAATAAATAGAAACACACCCGCCTTCAGCTTCCCTCTGAACATACAAACACACACTCACTCAAACATACACACAATCATATACATACTGAGGTAACTGTTGTTCAAATATACAAAAAAATGCCCTTTTTTGTTTAGTTTAAATTAAGTAAGCTCAGGACAGGCCTGGTCATGGGTAAGCTTGCAGAAAGGGACAGAAGGTTGAGCAAAGGCTTCTCATTCTAATCAACCATGTTGTGTGTTCACTGTTTTGCATATTCTCCATTTTGTGTTCACTGTTGGCAAAGCAAAGTTGTGACTGTTTACCCATTTTTACCTGCTATATTGTTTTAACAAAAAAGGAACAGAGGCTACCTCTACTTCTCAGAGGTCAGTCCCACAAAACATATACAGGCAAAAAGAAAATATCTACAAAGAAATGGCCACAGATAGAAGTCAAAACCAGAAAAACAGACAATTACAATGAATTACCCAGTCATTGTAAACAGCACTTCCACATATTGCTTTTCAAATACAACAAAAAAATTGCAGAATAAATTAAGGTTATATAATAAATTGAGCAAAAATAACATTTAAAAAAGAAACAAATGGTAACAACAAAAATAATTAGTTAATATTATAATAATGAAATCCAGGCTGATTGTCTTTTGTCCTAATTGTAGGACACAATGGAACCATTTAGTAGTCTGGGGACAGTGTCTTTTGAAGCCCTGAGTACAGAAGGTTGAAAACCGCATCTGCTATTCCCAACCTCATTGCTGACAACAACCAACCATCAAAAAGTTATTTACAGTCATTGCTCCTGGCAACCAAGTTTTTCGAGCCACACAGTCAGACTCAAACCCTTTAACCATGAGCTCAAGCATGTTCCTCTGACTCCTCTTTGACTGTAACATTGGAGGGAAGCAGGGGAAGTGGGCTGCTTCTGCGCAGCTTGATAACAGATGTCTTGTTGACGGAATCGTACAGGCTGTAACCTGTAGCCTGGGGCTCACCAGAGCCCCCCTTGTGGTGGTGGTGGTGGTAGCTGGAGGTCTTAAGGTCCATCTCCCTCCACAACATCCCCAGGACTTGCTTCTCCAGCACAGCCTCAACCTCGACCCCTCCCTGGAGCTGGTCCAACCTCTCAGCATGGTCGCTCATGTCAAAGCGCTCAATCTCCTCATTGATGCGCTGGAGCTCTTCCTGTGTGGAAGAGCTGGGGGTCGGGCCTCCTGAGGAGGTAACGGCAGTCAAGCAGTAGCCCTTGAGATGGAGCCGCAGGCTACACAGGTGAATGTAGTGGCGGTGACAGTGGGGGCACTTGTGCGGCCGCTCGCGGGAGTGAAGGCGCTTGTGCAGCTTAAGGTGGACGAACTGGGTGAACTTGGCAGGGCAGAGCTTGCACGAGTATGGCTTCTCACCGGAGTGCAGGCGCAAGTGGGTCTTCAGGTTGCTGGTGCTGCTGAAGCGCTTGTGGCACACCTGGCGAAATAAACACAAGAGCATGGTTAAAAGAGGAATTTCTTACATATACGCATCAACCAGCTAGCTAAATGCAGACTTTGCAGAAAACACATTGCTTCGCATTAAGGGTATGGAGAGAAAACAGTTCGGCGGTGGTCTTTACCGAGCACTCGTGGGGCTTCTCTCCAGTGTGAACCAGGAAGTGCTTCTGCAGGTGAGCCAGCTGGGTGAAGCCCTTACTGCACGTCGAACACTTAAAGGGCCGCTCACCACTGTGGACCCGTAAGTGCACCTACGCACGGGAAATAATAAATAAAGTTAGGTTCAATTAATGGAAACACAGAGCAGTCTGGAAGGAGTGATGGTAGCGGACGGGATGTCTCACCTTGAGGTTAGAAAGCTGCCCAAAGGTCTTGCTGCAGACATTACACTCATATTTGATCTTGCCGTTCTGCTTTTTCAGTGGATAAGGCAGGGTCTTGTAGCCCGTTGAGCCGCCACTGCGCTTCATTTTGCTCAGGTTGACAGCTTCGTCCTCCGGCCGGCCGCTGGCGCTGCTCAGCAGGGCTGATGTGGGCTTGGTGGGCACCCGCTCGCTAGGGGGCGCCGTGCCCGCTGTAGGGGAGCCACTGGTGGGCGCATGGGGCTGCCCGTGGGGGTGTGGGTGGGCGTGGCTAGGATAAGGGTGATGCGGGCTGGCCTTGTCCTTGAGGGAGGTGGCGGCTGAGAAGGCACTGGTGGGGGCGGGGAGGAGGAAGTCCCTGTGAGCGGAGACTGAGTGGTGGGTGGAGTCAGGCAGTAAGAACCTTCTCCCCGTCTCCCCAGGCAGCAGAGGCAGGTGGGGGAGCAGCAGGCTGTTGTAGCGAGGATACATCCCGGTGAACATGCTGCCCACAGCAGGCATGCCGCCCCCATGGAGTGGGTAGTGGTGGGGCAACAGGTAGGGTGAATAGTGGGAACCAGGGGGATAGAAGGGTGAGGAAAGGGAGGCAGCTGGGGGAGAGTAGCCTGGGAAAGGACCCAAAACTCGGGAGTAAATGGAAGACGGGGGTGTGGGTTGGGGACCTGCCGGGCTACCCTGGGGGCTGCTCTCTGGACTGCTCCTGGCAGAAGGACTCGGGGTTGCTGACGACTGGTTGCCTGGTGATCGGATTGCTGGGTAACCAAACTGCATGGTGCTGGTCTTAAGACTTAAGAACTCTTCAGTGAGATGAGGGTGGGGGCGGAGTGGGGGGTACAGGGCGCGGGGGTACAGGGGCCGGTCGGGGCTGTCAGCACAGCGGGGTCGTGTGGCCTGGGGCCGGCTGGGCTCCCGCTTGGTTGTGGGGCCCCTGAGAATGGAGGAGACGCTGTGTTCTCTCTTGACAGAGACATTGCTGCTACTGACACGCTCCTCACTGACGTGCTGCTTGGCTTCCAGCAGAGACTGCTCTGTAGAGAGAGAGAGAGAGGTCAGAGGTCAGACGCTGTTCTCCCTCCGACTCAAGACCACTTTTCCCTTTGAGTCTGTGTCAAAGGCAATTTGTGTGCACAGGAAGACATCTTATCTAAATGTCTTTAGCTTAGGAGAAGTGATGGTCTGTCAGAGAGTGCAGTGTGTGTGCACGCACAGAATAGTTAAGAACACGGTAACCCAGTGGTCCAATTAGGGAGACAGATTTGACGAACGATCATGGGGGGCTGAAAGACAGGAAGTGAGGCGTGACAGCTGCCTCTGGGCAGGGTGGGTGTGTGCAGGGGGCAGATAAAAATCAAGATAACATCAAAATGTGGGCAGGGCTGATTGAAAGTTTCCTCTCCAAAGTTTGGCCTCAACCTGCCCTCCTCTCCCAACTCTCCCCTCTTTGTCTCACACAGTCTTCCAACACGTAACAAAGCACACTTTGAGCCAACTTCAGACAAAGGCCTTTGTCAGACACGTTTGCTCATCTCCATCATTCCAGTGCACAGAGCCTGAAGAACCCCCTTGAATCACATTCCATTAACACAAAAAAACAGTTTCTATCCATAATCCTTAGTCTTCCTATCAGGCCTTTATGTTGAAGTAAAAACAACCATCCTTCCCATTTCCTATTGTTTCCAGGTTAAAAAGTTAACAGGCAGAGATTCCTCCTCACTCACACCTCCTGTCACCTCCACATGATGAAAGATGGGATTACTGCCAAGGCATCCAGGCTACCCACCCACACACACTTTAAAAGTGTCATGTCAGCTAGCACATCCTAACTTTCAGGATTTAAAGTGAACATCAATAATCCTGCCCATTTACTGACAACTGAACTTCAAACATGTGCGTGCGTGCGTGCGTGCATACATATTAGAATGTATATAAATACACACAAAGGATACTATTGAGACTATTCACACCTCTCTGGGGAACTATAAATGATGCCTCTAATTGTCTCACACTATCACACACACACACACACACACACACACACACACACACACACACACACACACACACACACACACACACACACACACACACACACACACACACACACAGTGTGTGTAAACAGAGGTTATCAGTGGCTCCTCTCCTCCCCCATATCCTCCCCCTCTGATATCACCACTCTCAGCCCTCCTCTTTCCACTCCTCTTTCAGAAAACAAACAAGGCGGCCATCTTGGAGATATCAATCTGTCAGCACGACTCCGCCGCCAGGAAGTTCAAATAGTCAATAGAGGAGCCGCTTTTCTTCCTCATCTTCCCTTCCTTCTCTCCACTTTTAAAATGCCAAATAAATTAGGAAGAGGGGCAAAAGAGCCATCAGCACTACACCACACACACACACACACACACACACTCGAGATTAAAAGATTGTGAGTGTGTTGGAATGAAAGGCCTCCGTGGTTATGTGAATGGACTTGCTTCCAAGAGAGAGGGTGTGAAAAGCAAAGTATGTGTTTGAAGAGACAATTAGAAAGGGCCATTCTAACAGGTGTATATATCGGTGTTGGCTGCTGTGAGGGAGCCTTGCTATGCCTGAACACCCACACATATTAATAATAAAAAAGAAATCCAGCCATACAGGCGTCAGAGGATAGAGTGGGAGAGGAGCTTCAGTTCAGTCATTTCAGACAAGTGTCTTCTGCTGATATGTCTGGTTCCACTATGACTGGCTGAGTGGAGAAAGACTTGGGACAAGAGATTTCATTCCCAGGTCAGCAGGGGCCCTGGGGTAGCAGGGTTTAATTACAGGGGCCAGAACCACACGGGAGCCCTGTCCCCGATCTCTCTCTGCCCCAGGGAATGCGCATGTCCCGGGGCATTGGAGTAACAGTGACTGGGTCTACTACATGAAGTGATATAACGCTGCATGGATTGCTCCCTCACTCCCTCCCCTTGTTTTCTACCATCTCATACAGTAGCCATTCATATTTGCATTTAGCAGGTTCACGTTATCTATATGACTACTGTGATAGCGGGCTGATCCCTATGGCTATTGAGACACAGGGTGGAGAGCATGTTGGGCAAGCTGTCATGTTGAAAGTGTGTTGTTAAGTGTGTAAGAAGGATGCATTACCACACCACCCCCCACCCCATACCACTGCATACAAACACTATGTAATTACACTGTCATTACAGCAGGGGTGACAGAGACACACACGACGATGGCGCTGACTGATGAAAGGCTCAGGGGCTGTGTGTGTGTGTGAGTGTGTGTGTGTGTGTGTTAATGACAGGCTGATGTTCAGAGAGGAAGGAGACACGTATCCACCGAGATATACGTTAAGCTGAACGAGAGAACTTCAGGGGCTCTCCCAGACACACAATCACCACACACACCAATACTGTGTAGGTAGGTGATAAATTCAAAAAAATGCAATAAAACCTCACACACACACACACACACACACACACACACACACACACACACACACACACACACACACACACACACACACACACACACACACACACACACACACACACACACACACACACACACACACACACACACACACACACACACACACACACACACACACACACACACACACACACACACACACACACACACACAACCCTATTCTGCTTTAGAATTGGAGTCCATATCACAACACAACCGAACCCTTTTCCTCCCGGGACAAGGTCCTACTACTATGTGATCAAATATTATCGTTCTATCATTTCTGTTCACACCGTTGTTGGTGGTAGAACATCTATGAGGTGATGTTGAACAGGATGAGACTTACTGAGTTTCTGCATCATGAGATCTCCATAGGACGGGTAGTGGAGACGGTGGGCGAATTCGGGGCAGTACCACACCAACAGCTCAGTGCCAGGGAGGATGGCCCGCACCGTGTAGAAGTAGATGTTCATGCCATTCTGGCACGCCGCCAGGTTCTGTTCCCCCGCTGAGTGGGCCGGGTTGACGTAGCGCATCCAGTTAGAGCGGTCCTCATCCAGGCCGTCCACAAAGTGGTGGAAGTTGCCCTCCGAGTAGATCTGAGGTGAAAGACGAGAAGGAAACAATTAGGGTGAAGAAAGTCTCGACTGTTTGAAAAGCTCCAGAGAAAGTGCTGAGTAAAGACCAAACGTGTCAAACAATAATAATTTTTTAGACGGTGTGAGTTAGTGTAATAATTAGAGATATAGATGGTGCATTTTTTAACTCTCCCTCTTCCCATCCCTCACCAAGTCACCACTCCTGATGAGACCGACAGACTAGGAGCAGGTCCTCTCCTCTCTTATACACGTCCACAAGAACGGAGTAGAAGAATCCTCTACGCCCACATGTCCATGATACTCATTCTGAATCCCTCCCCCTCTTTTCACTCTCTCTCCCCTATCTGATTCCGTGGCCATCAACATCGTGAACACAGAAAGACGACGGAGGTGCGTGATGATGTGTTTGGTTGTGGCTTGCCAAAGTATGACATGAATGGAACATGATTTTGGGCTGTTATTGAATCTAGGTGAGTGTGTGTAGTATTACTGTCACTTCCAGGAATGATGACATAGCACAATTCCTGTGTACAGTGTCAAATTGACACTATATCCTTCCACTGTTCCACGGCTGTTCTTACTGTACAAGGTGTCACTTACAGAGCTGACAACCACCGTCTTACCATACTAGCAGTCACTTACTGAGCTGACAACCGCAGTCTTACCATACCAGCAGTCACTTACTGAGCTGACAATCAGTCTTACCATACCAGCAGTCACTTACTGAGCTGACAATCAGTCTTACCATACCAGCAGTCACTTACTGAGCTGACAATCAGTCTTACCATACCAGCAGTCACTTACTGAGCTGACAATCAGTCTTATGTACAAAACAATTGTTTTATTTAGAAACATTATGCCGGATGTTAAAGATACTTAATTGAATTGTGTAAATGAGTGAAATTTGGCAACACTTTCCCAATCAATCCTTGCTGTGGCTACTGATGTCTAAAGACTTAGTGTGTATTGGAATGGAGTGAGTGATGACATTAGAAGTGCTTCCTGCTCCATGAACAGAATCAGGAAAAAAAGGTTGCAGTCGGGAGGCAACTTAAAACATCTGGCAGTGAAACGGCACCACTATGAAACACCACCACTATGAAACGACCCCGTGCCCAGCAACAGCGCCTGTTCAATGGAGATCCCGACGTCCGTTACCAGGTAAACAACAGTGAGTTTATACACCTTCCAGGTCAGTGGTCTGGCCAAATCGTTACACCTCATGGCGCAGCAAGACTTTAATTACTAGTGTAAATCGAAAACTGTATTTACATGTTATGTTAACGTTATTTAAATGAAATTGTGTACACAACAATTGATGTAGTCTAAATAGGCTTTTACTGAGCGAGCGGTCATTTACTGAGCAGACAACCACAGTCTTGCATAGTCATGTAATGCAGCACTTCAGTTTTGGTGTCTTTCTGAAATGTGTGTAGGAGCCGAACCCAAAGTCAGCTCCTACACAGCGACAGTCAGGCTTTACCTCGCAGATTTACAGTATCAGAATGAAAACAGGCTCTGAGGATGTATATGAGACGTGTGTGTTTAAAATCTGCACACTCACAGGATGTACCCCACACACATACGCAGTGGAGAGCCTCGGGCTCAGAATGACAAAGCCTGATTAGAGAAAACCCCTTTTCCTCTGTCTCCAACACACCAACACACTTCTTCAGAACAGAGACCCCAACTGCGACGTCACACAATAACTCAGTCAGTGGAACAGGAAATGACCCAGAGTTGTTTTTCTTCCTCTGCTTTTACTGAAATAGAGGCTCTCTATCGCTCCCTGTCTTTGTGCTGTCGTGTGTGCGCACGGTTGTGTGTGTGTGTGGGGGCGGGGGGGTGAGTGCAGGTGGAAAAGCCATTGAAAAGCCACTCACCCTCCAGAAGTATTTCCTGTTGGCGTCTCTGGGGACGCTGTCTGTAGTGTAGTTTTGGCCCACTAGGGGGCCAAAGCGTGTCCCTTTGGGGATGTACTCTCTGCTGGCCACTCCAATCACCTACAGGACAGAGATGAAAAAGACCATTAGTTGGAGTGTGTGTGTGTTCTGCAGTTAGATTATTTACATTATCACATCCTGCCAGGAGGTCACAGTCTTCACATGAAGACGACCGGAAGAACCCATCATGATCAGATCAACAAACAAGGCTGCCTGTGTGTGTGTCATGTTCAATGCCCTTAGAGAAATAACTGACTACCACAAAAAAAAAACGACTTTCTCTTCAAGTCACATATGCCGTGTCTTTTTTTAGGAGTGTGAACACCTCAGTCTCACTCAAAGTGCCGCTTTCTCGCTTCACCTGGTCACTCTTCCTTCCCTATTGACCACAGGGCCCCTCCTTCCACTGCTACACTAACCACTCTATTCCCTATCAAAACAAGTAATGACCCTTGGAGGAGAACCACATCCATGCTAAATATTAAAGTGCTTTGGTTCTTTTCAAGACAATTGACATTAAAGGAAGGACTCAAAGAAAGGGAAGCAAGTCTGCCTCAGAATGAGGGATTATCAAACCTAGACGTTCAGCTAATCTCCTAACCACTATAAACTGACAAGTATTCACCCCTCCCCCTGCAGGCACGTGACAGACACACACACACACACACACACTTCATGTATGTCCTACATAAACACCCCCGTCGAAAGGATTGGGAAATCCCCTATCCCATTTCCACCTCAGGGTCAGATCTATGGGAAGAACAGACCATGTCTCAAGATTAGGGGTCTTTGCGGGATAACTTATTAACTGACTTTACAATGCTCCCTTAATGACAAGTCAATATCCTTTGATCACCAGGCAATGTTACACTCCTTCACATCTGTCCATCTCTCCTCTCACTCTTACTGGTCGCTGTGAATGTGACAACTGTTGACTAACGTATCAGGTCATTACACACACGATAACAAACATTGATGAGGAATGATGAGAAAATCTATTCATTGAAACTAAATCATGTGGTCCTGATCAGGTTAAGAGTACTAAATGTAACATGCTCCCAACATAACCTCATGACCTAGCTTCACACTTATTCAATAGGCTTCACGGGTTCTACTGACGGGGTTCCTTTTGGGTTGTGTGAGTTCAAAAGTTTGAAAGAGGGATGGTGCCGTCTGGCTTGGTAAGGGACTGATTAGTGCACCCTCTAGGGGAAAGAAAGAGCCGTTGAGAAGGAGAACACAGAAAGACGGACACGGGGACACGTTGTTTCATGAGTGTCGATGAAGCCGTCAACAGCCTGGCTAACTATGATAAGACTTGGTGGATGGATGCGAGCTCGTCTCTCACCGCGGAGGTGCTGTGAAAACACGCATCTCACCCCAGAGTGTGTATTCCCCCCCAGACAGTGTTTACACACTGCTTCCACAACACGCGTGTCACCATCACGATGGTGGCAAAACTGTTCTTTCAGGAGACCCACTCCAACACTCTGGCTGGGGCGTGTCTTGTGGGATGACCCAGGAGTGAGTCACGTGTTTCCAGCCCTGTCTGTGAATGCAGTATGTCCCCCTACCTCTGTGGAGCCAGCCGGGTGTTTGAAGGTCAGGTTCCGTGGCAGCGACGCTTCGGCTCTTGTTAAACCCTCGCTCTCTGTCCCCGCCTCCCGAGGCGTATCCTTGACGATGTACGTACACTTCTCCTCAAACTCTGCCTCCGTCCACCTCATCATGTCCGCCTCCTCCATGTTAGGGTCCCTGTTGGTGGCCATTTTGGATCCCATGTCCATCTGGGTTTCTGTATCCTGTTTGGTGTGATCGTGCTCCATGGTGTGGGCCCCCTCAGTAGTCAACATGGCCGAGCTATGAGAGGAAGCCTGAGAGAGAACAAAACGGGGGAAAGGGAATGAGGGTCCATTATTATCCCGTGTGAGTCAGTGAGTGGTGAGTTCCTCTGAGACTGGCTGACTAAGCAGAAAGCCTCTCTGCTCTCTGTGGGAACCAGAACCCAACAACCTCCAGGCCAGACCAGGTCCCATCACCACTATGCTATACTGAAAGATACAGGAAAAATCACCTTTCATTAACTCTCTTCAGAAAAGGAACTCTGACACATTGTATTTCTGGAATCCAGACGGAAAATAACAGACGAATTGTGACTGCAGAATATATGTGCCAATTATCTAAACTGACCAGGCTAGGGTCTCAGGGCAAGACAGATTGATCAATGAATGAGAAGGCTGAGAGGGAATAACCAATGCAGCCAAGCTGTGTGTCCATATCGAGGGCCATGTAGCTGGCATGGGGTCAGAAGGTCAGAGCCAGGCTACCCCTATTTTACCTCACCTCCCTGTATCTTTCTCCCTCTTATCCTCTCTCCATTCCTATCCAGCCCGTAAAAATCTGACTTTTAAGCCTCCTGTTTTTCCTTATGCCGCTTTTCTCTTTCCCCAGGGTGGAAAACGAGTCAAACAGGGGAAGGTGGAGGAAGGAAGTTCTGTCTGCGTCTGAATGGAGCTAAAATTGGAAGCAGAGTGGCAAGGCACCGGAACTGGCAAATCATCCCAAGTGTTCGTGGGATGGCGGAGGCAGCACCAAACGTTTCCATTTGGGAGCCACTGCAGAACACACACCTCACACATTCCCCCTCACAACAACATCAGTGAACACACTAGTTTACAATAGCATCAGTTTAGTATCCGATTAAATGGTCATTCCAATCAAAGATTGTTACATTTCCGAACCGATAAGATACAAATGAATTAAACTGCAACATAAACATATCTCCCTCCCATTCAGACAAAAATAGCCATGAGCACAAACCAATACAAATCTATTCACCCATCCAGGAATTAACTATAGCCAACCATTTCCTAAAACACTACCGTTACTGTACTGTGGTTCCAGAAAATACACAACTACAAATCGTACATGCTTTCCCATAACTAAATCAAATAGTCCTACAAACAATATTTAAAATACCTGAAATGATTCCATACAGAAATGTTCAGTACTACAAATTAGCACATATTGTTTCAATGTCAAGAAGATAATTTTAAACAAAGATTTTGATTTCATTCAGTGGACATTGATTTCATACATTTTATTCAAAGGGATATTTTTTTTTTATACCTAACAGAAGTCAAAGTGTGTTCCTTCTAAGGAAGACATCTTGATTTGACAGCTGTGCAAAAATCATACTGAAACTGAGAACCTGGTCAAAAGCAAATGATTTCGTGAACTCACACACCTCTGTTGAATTATTAAATGAACGCTACAAAAAGAAAATCCTTTGAAAACACAAGCTCAATTTTAAGCAAACTACGACCAATTCCAATTTGGGAATTATTATAATAATCATAACTATATAACCATTAAAACGATTCCAGGTCAACACATTGCAAGACATTCAGAAATGTAAACACTAAAGCTGAAAGCCAACTATACTTTCACAATACTCACAATGATTGCATGTATGTATTCTGTTATACTGAATATATTAAAAGTTTATCAAACAATTCATATTGGTCAGACAAACCATCAGAAAATTTAAATTTACTTACATGAAGTCATGAAATAGTTATTCATATTTGTAGTCACTTAGTACGCAAATTAGTACGCATCTTAAAAAGTAATTTAAAACAAAAACTAACATTTATGAAAAAAGAAATTCCAAATTGAAATGATGAATTAAAAAAACAATTAAAAAGAGTTTTCCAAGTCCATTTCTATTTAGAGTAGCTAACGGAACAGTGGAGTACAACTCACCAAGAAGCTTTGGTCCCAGCCACACATAGGGCCGACTGATCTATCCCCTGGGCGTATGTGTGTATATGCAGGACAGGTGCAGTTCCCCCTGTCCCCCTCCGCTCAAAGCGCTACTTCAGAGTGAGAGTGCTGTGTGAGTGAGTGAGCGTCTGCTCCAGTGAGTGCCTTCTGTTTAACTGACTGCCCCTCAACAAGAGATGGTGATTCATTCATAGTCCCTCCCGCCCCCTCTTCAAAGACCGCCCACTACCCTAAGGAACCTGGTCGCGCATGGCTTACTCAAGGTAACACGCACACTCAGAACTTAGCTTTGTGAAAAAGCCTCAGGAAGCAGTCAATGTTGTCACCTGAGACATACGTTTGTTCTGCTCCACACACTAAAAATTTATTACAAAAATAAGCTTAAAAATGTTATATGGTTGCCAGTCAAAAAAGATTTTGACCAATATATTACTATGCAACATGGGGTTCTGTGGGCCAGTGTGCATCTTATACATGGGCTGTGTTTATGCGTTGTTCTTCCTGGGGAAGGAGGACATCCTGTGAAAGTGACTCAATGTCCCTGTTTACCCAGCATAGAGCCATGGACTGACGTTCATCTTGTGCACGCATGCACGCACACGCAGACACACAC
The DNA here is from genome assembly GCF_011004845.1 of Esox lucius. Classification (NCBI taxonomy): domain Eukaryota; kingdom Metazoa; phylum Chordata; class Actinopteri; order Esociformes; family Esocidae; genus Esox; species Esox lucius. The sequence continues at coordinate 16,202,739 of NC_047588.1, read as the reverse complement.
ACACACACACACGCAGACACACACACACACACGCAGACACACACGCAGACACACACGCAGACACACACGCCTCTAGAGGGCGACAGTGAACTGACCTCAAGCTCAGTGACTCCAAACGTTCTTTCACCTTTTCTTTTTCAGTGAGACATAAAAGAACTTAACACTGTTGGTCTTTTGGTTTCTCCAGCCTCTCCCTCTCGATCCTTCTCTCTTCACTTCTGTGGCCTGTTTATCAGACCCCAAAGCAAAGCAGGAACTATGTAGTGGGATTCCTGGAACATGTAAATCCCCTGCTTCTATTCTGTCCCTCCCTCTCGATTGACAGCAGTCTTGAGCGGGGTGGAGTGGAGCAAAGAATGATAATGAAGAAGAACAAACAAGAGGGAGCGGAGGAGGGAAAGAAAGACAGGACCTCCCTCTCTTCATCTTCCCCCTGTCCCACTAGTGACAGAGCTGACCACATCACTAGCTGCCTACTCCTTCCTGCCAACTGACAACTCGCCGGCCTCCAGGACACGAGTACTTGCTCACGCACACACACACGATCTGTACCACAGCTGGTGTACATGTTTGCTGCTGAGCATGAACGCACGCACGCACGCACGCAAAGATTTGAACTAAACATCTTATAAAAGAACAAGTTGTCCCCTTTTTAAGTCACATGTGGTTCATCCTACCCGCCGGCTGGCTGGGAACGATCTGGGCCAGACACAGACACACACCCCTGTCATCATCGCCAGCCCCCCCCCCACCCCCCCCCCCCCATCCAGGAACCTCCAGTCTCTGTCTTGTAAAGGAAGGAGGGGGCTGAAGCTGGGGGGTTAGGAGGGGTCCCTCTGCTCTGAAATCAAATTCAAATGGCTCTTTTTGTTTATGCGCCGGCCGAGGAGGGTATTTAATGTGGCCGGCATGCCTGGAGGAGAGAGGGAGGTGAGGGTGGGTGGGAGGGAGGGAGGGAGAAAGAGGGCCACACAAAGGAGAGCACAGGGACCTCCTGTGTCTGTTAGTTTTACAGAGGGCTCCTATCAGGGCTAACAGTAACACACATACCATTGCAGCAAGCACATTTGAATGCAGGGATAATGGGGAGAGAAAGACAGGAGAGAAAGGTGGTGAGGACAAAGGAGGACAAGATGAGGGCGAAGAATGAGATGGCGAGGCTACAGGTGACATTAGCACCCATTAAAAATGATTGGTTTCCTAGGTGACAAGAGGCCAAAAGTTAACTTCCTCTTAAGCCTTCCAACACAATCTGTTGAAGTTTATCAGAGTTTCACTGATTTAGTCCCCTGTGTTTTGTCACAATATGTTAATTTGATCTACAGGCCATTTGATGCCCCTCACAAGATCATAGCAAGAAGATTGGTATTGGCCATTTCCTGTAGTTTGGATGTGTGTCTGCAAGGGTGGGCAACACTTTGCACCAAATGAAGTTTGTATCCGGTTGGACAGTGTGTGTGTGTGTGTGTGGGGGGGGGGGGGGGGGGGGTGGGGGGGGGTTCATGTTTGTGCGCGGGCGTGTGTAGGAGGCAAGCAAGCAGGGATTTCGGGTATTGTTCTGGAAAGAGTTAATCCCTCAGTGGAGAAGCCATTAGGGGGAATTAGAGAAGTTAGACCCAGACATGATCCCGTTTGGGCTGCGAGACCTCGGTGTGTGTACATTACACGTGGCTTGTGTCAGGTCTGGGGGGGGGGGGGGGTTGCAGTTGGTCTCCTAATCTTGCCAATTCACCACCGGTACGCTGGACACTTGTCAGAGGGGGTGGTGTGTTTGTGTGTTATGATCAATACCAGCACCAGACAGTCACTCCCCCTAACCCTGAGGAAGAGCTAATCAGTCAATTGGGGATACCACTGATTACATTGTACTTTTCATTAAGAGGCAAGTGGAGGCAAGTAGCATTGAGACAAGGACAGTGGGGAGTGGGTGTGAGCCAATCACACGTTTCAACCGTGCGGACATCCATTCCAGATACAAGCACTATCTCAAAATGTCAAATAATGCAATTACTTTCTGTAATCAATAGACCCCCAACAAGTCTAACACTCCAAATTGAAATCCTAATATAGCATTTGTTTAATCTACAGAATAGGAGGACAATAAGACATGACTGACCAGGTCTTGTTGGCCCAAGAGGGAATCGTCTGTGTGTGTGTGTGTGTGTGTGTGTGTGTGTGAGAGAGAAAGAGAGAGAGCGAGAGATACCCTGGAGAAAAACGGCCTCTCACTGTAGGCAAAATTAAACGTTCAACTCCCATAGCACTATTACTTGAAAAGAACAAACACCTGCTATAATCTTCGCGGACTTTTTCCGACAGAATAAATAAGCAATGATCTCACTATCTGCAAGTAACCGTTAAGCCTACCGGAGTTTAAAGTTAATTCACAGTTCGAAATGTGTCTTAGTCGTACTAAAATCAGATTCACGCCTCGAAATTGTGCCACTGCGCGTGCACGACATTACGCAATATACTTGTGATAACAAACCATTCCTAGGTCGATGCGTCATCGGTATAGCCTGGGCTACCTAGGATATTAGTCAGTGGAAATCACAATAGATGTCATAGTTGTTATGTGTGTAGTTTGTTTAAGATAGTACACAGACATAATAGACTTACAGCGCGCGTGTAAAATTTTCTCATGCCTGTGACAGCAAGCAAGGAGTTGCGCAGCGGGTGCCCAACTGTTTTAACTGTGCAGTTCTCGGTCTAGCACATTTGCCAATTTAGCAAACGCTATGATGTTAAGATTAAATAAAAACATTAACCAGCATCATCTTTGCCAGGTGAGGCTTTTTCTTTATAAAATAATATCATTTCTTGGCGAGTCATAATTCACAATTAATGCATTGGTTATAGGCTACACAGAACACTTGCGTATTATTGCCTACCCTAATAATGCAATCACCTTATATACACAGTAGCAATATAGAGGTAAATCCCCCAGTCATTAAACTCCTTATTAAATTCCAGTATTGCCACAATATTCTGAGGGTTTAATCCGTAGGCGTATCGAGTTGCATCAAAAGGAAAGAGATACATAAATAATTTCATTTTGACAAACAAGTGCTAACATTTCTACAAAATGAAATAGAAATATTCTGATAGTTTAGGTGAATCGTTATATATAAAAGAAAGTAAACTGCGTACAATAAATCAAGACACGACGTTTCTTTTGTCCGACACGTACACAACAAAATTACAACATGCAAAGAGCCTCAACAGGTAGGCAATTCCTAAAATAAATGTGGCGGCTATAGAGAATGTTGGACGCTCAGTCTTAATTTGGGACTAAAACAATATTAAACAATGTAACAAATAAATATATTTGAAGTTGTTTATTGAACGCGAATGACTGCTACAGCCACGCCAGCGGAGTGCTCGCTCACCTGTCCGCACTTCCATGAGTTGAGTTCCCGCAGCCGCCGCACGCTGGATGATGTCCGGAGGCCAAATCAAATTCCCAAACTCAGACTAAGCTACGTCCGATCGTTTCACTGTGTAGTCCGAGTATGTTGTACTCTGAAATTATCGAAGTGACTCTGTTGTCTACACAGTTTTCATGCACAAAGTAGCCTAGCCTACCCCTCCTTTCAGCCCCCAAGTCAGCTCCACCCAAAACAGTAATTAGGATTAAGACGAGCAATCAACAAAACAAACTCTATTGCAGCCAGCGCTTTCGATAACACTGATGGAGCAATTGTTTGTTAAAGTAGCATCTCTCTGTTCCAACATTTGAGGTGTGTTTTAACGAAATTAACATGTCCGTTTAGGATCGGCCTAATGTCGAAAAGGTTTTAATCAACTTCACCCATCTGTACCCACTGAAGACTGTTAAAAGTTAACAGACTTGCAATTTAATCGATAGTCCATTTCCTCATCTCAGTAATGTCTTTGAAATCGGCATATTCTAACAATTAAACACAAATGAAAGTAAATGTAGTATAGGAAAACTTTGGGTCAAAATCAATATTCCACATTCAATGTTTAGATGAAACGAAATAAATTAGAAAATGTGACATAATTAGCCTAAATTGTCAGGCAAAGGCTTATTGTAAGCTACCCTCCATGAGGTAATTATTTGGTCAGCTCCAAAATAATCTTGGTAGGTCTACATTATATCAGGCCTAGAATTCGTTTTTATTTCATTTTTACGAATTGCAGTGAAACATTATTAGATGTTTTTTTTTTTTTTTTTTTAAACCTGTTTAATAAAAAATGATTTCATCTATTTATAAATACGAATTTACTTTGAAAAAATACAATTCGTGGTTTAGGGCATCTTGCTGTTTTTGATGTGAATTTGAAATTGGTATCTGTGTGTTTCACTCAACTATATTGTATACTTTATTTTAGGTCAGGAGAATGATATTGTTGCTTACTAAGGTGGGTATGCTTTAATATTGTTTATAACATTTTCATGATAATAAATGTCCCATTGTTTACATTTTTCTGGGGCAAAATATACTTGAAAATGGGAAGTAATAAATTCAGTCTTTGAATTCATGTTTGAGTAAACTGGCAGTGTGAGGACCTGTTGAGCTCTGCCTGAGCCACCAGAGCCCTATGCCATATGATATGAGTGTCTGTGGTACTACAGTCTTTCTGTATCCATTCTCCCCCTCATCCTCTTTCCCTCCATCCATCCCCTCTTCCTCCATCATCTCCTTTTCCTCATACCTCTTTTTATCCTCTGCCCTCCTCCTCTTTCTCCATTCATCCTGTCATCCTCATCCATCCATCTCTCTCTTTTTATCCATCTGGAAATAGAGTATATGCTGAGGGGGCTGGTTGTAGTGGCACACTTCCGCTGTGCCCAGAAGTCTCAGATCTTTACACGAAACAGACATACTTACACACTCTTCCTGTCTCCAACACACATAGACACACAGTAATACAGGCCTCTCCTCATCAAAGCTGTGGAAGTGTGTGTGGGACGATGGATTTGATGGGGTGGGGGGAGTTAGAACCACCCACTCCTTGTGTCCTGCCCCTATGAGTCTCCATATTACATCCTCCATTATGTCCCGCCCACTTTCTCTCACAGCTGGGACTAATCAGTGCTTTCTCTTTGCTCTCTACAGTTTACCTCCTCTTAACCCCGCCCCCCTCCCCCACCATGCACACACACACACACACACACATATATATATATATATATATATATATATATATATATATATATATGCACACACACACAGCAGGATTGAGGGAAGCCCTTTTCTTTATCGCAAGTTGGCGCTGAGCTGTGAATGTGTGTACGTGTGTGTGTGTTCTCCATTCTCGTCCGGGGGAAATATTTGGCTTGGCAGGCAGCCAGAGAGGCAAAGTTAAGCCAAGCTCGGATTCATCCACAGCTCAGCCACGCGCCACGGCTCTCTGGGTCTTTACGTTTGTCTGATATTGGCTTTTCAACATTATTTGCGTGTTTGCTCATCTCTGCGTACCTACCTGTATGTGTGACAACACTCTGACAGAGCTGCATGATGTTGTTTTGTTACATAGCATATTTGACTCTCTGTCCTTCAGTTTCTCTCTTTCCCTCTTTTTTGTCTTCCTCTTCTTGTTCTCAAAAACCTATGACCTTGCCTAAACAGAGAAATAAAGATGTTGTGAGCATTGTGTGTGGATATGAGTGTAAATATGGGAAAATATAACAGCAATAAAGTAATTTCCCTTTCCAGTGCCAGAAGCTTAGTGAGTTTGTATCACACTGTGCTGCCATGTCCTCCTCTGAGACTGTGAACTGATCAAAGATTAGCGATCAGTTAAGAAAAGCCACTGAGCATTGCTGCTATCAGATCACACCAAAATCATGTATGAATTAGATACGTTTTATTTTGTGGCTATGGTTTCCATTGGTGTTTTAAAACTAGTAGTAGGTGCAGTACACATTAACTTCTATAGTTCTTAGGTCTTAAAGGTATTTGCACTATGTTCTTTCTGTCCATTATGATTATAGAACCACTCATTTCCTTGCCATTCTGTTTGCGGGATACCTACATTATGTCTACTCGAATCATATAGAGATACACCTTTATACTATTTTTATATGATGTATACAGATTTACTTTCAGCAATTAATGTCTCCATATCTTGAATGTCTTTATTTTTTAAGGTGTTTATATCTTTTCTCCATATCTTTAATATCTCCATGTCATAAATATCATCATATCTTTAATGTCTCTGTATCTTTACTATCTCATTATCTTTATGTTGCAATATCTTTAATGTTTCAAAATCTTTAATGTCTCAATATCTTTAATGTTTCCATAACTTTAATGTTTCTATATCTTTGTCTCTACATCTTTAATGTTTCCATAACTTTAATGTATTTATATCTTTGTCTACATATCTTTCATGTCTCTATGTCTTTCTTTCTTTTTCTCTATATCTTTAATGTCTCTGTATCTTTACTGTCTCATTATCTTTAATATCTCATTATCTTTATGTTGCAATATCTTTAATGTCTCAATATCTTTAATGTCTCCATAACTTTAATGTTTCTATATCTTTGTCTCTACATCTTTAATGTTTCCATAACTTTAATGTCTTTATATCTTTGTCTCCATATCTTTAATGTTTCTATATCTTTATGTCTCCATATCTTTAATGTCTCCATATTCTTTAACGTCACCATATCTTTTACCACTCCATATGTTTTAATGTCTCCATGTCTTTAATGTTTCCGTGTCTTTATGCTTCTCTCATGTACAAAGAGAACTTAACCCTGTCCTATTGTGTCTTTTGACCTAATTAAAAGATACAACACCAATCCAAAATCAGTATTAATCCAGTGTTGAGTGTGATCTCCAGCTGCCATCTGTAGGCTTGGGCCTGGAAGACGCTGATGATTATAGTTATTGATTTTTTTTAAATGTGTCTGAGGGCAGTAATATTAAACTGTAGAGCAGGGCGGCCAGGATCATTGGCTCCTGGGTTATTGCGTGTAGTGGGTGGTAGCTAAGCATCTTTAGCCTATGTCGGATGCCTGTGTAGGGCTGGGGATGAGGCTTGTGGTTTAGAATGGTCAAAAGCGGGACGGTTTGAGCCACGCATACTACGAGAGTTGATCAAGCTACTGTATGTATTTGTAGGGTTTTAACTAAGTCCAGCCCTGCTTAGCTTTGATCACTGACAGTTACCAATGTGCTATTGTTAGAATTATTATGAACTCGTTTTTATTAATAAAATATATTGACTGACAATGTTTAAAATGAATATGTTGGAATCATGTCTCTTTCCATATTTGCAAGAAGTTGTTTTGATCTTTAAGGTAAACAATCAGACACAGTCCAATCGCAGTTTATTTAAAACACATTTCAAGTTTAATTAGGTTTACTCTAAAACACTATTCAATGTCCCTTTTGATATGCAATAAATAGCCTTGAGTTAATGATTTGTCTCAGTGTCTCACCCCAATATTAACCACATTAAAACCAAGTGGTGTACCCTGTGGGTTGTCTGGCCAGGTCAAGTGAGTGATGATGGATGAGTCAGAGAGGGGTTATGGCAGGTGGAAGGGCTGTCTCAGCCTAATCAGCACAGCCTGGACAATAGGCTCCCTCATACCATTAATGAATGGTCACTCAGTCTGGTCACACACACACATAATGACATACATACATGCATGCACAAACAAACACACACACACACACAGAAATGCACAAGCACGCCGGACATCGACACACTGAAGCCCACACACTTCTGGCTGCTCCCTTAAGTTTGACCTATTCACTCAAATTGATTTATAGTTTATTAATGAATGCAGTGTATTAGTGCTTTCTGAGTGCTTTCTGGGAGAACCACTGAACAAAACCTTTTAATCATCATGGCCACAGGTCTGCTAGATTAGCCAGTCTTTAGTGTATGTGTGTGTGCGCGTGTGTGTGTGCGTGCATAATATATTAACTCTTGGCAAGCAGTAAATCTACTCAGTTACATTTCTAAACATATTTCAATCAAATAACTCTTTTGCCTCAAATCTACTGTCTGTGGCAACCTGGAGTGGATCTGCTAGCCCATTTAGTTTGATATTACAGTTCATCAGGTAAGTAACTTGGAATTGTTCTGTTCTCTGGTGTGTTCAGCGATGATGACTGAGGACATAAGGACACCCCAAAGTGACCCACTTTCTAGCCAGTCCTGCAGTTCGGTGGACCCCTTCCATGAGTGTCAGTGCATGTGGTGCAGTGGTTTTGAACGCGTGTGCATAAGAGGGAGTAATCGTGTGTGTGCGTGCATGTGTGTGCGTGCATGTGTGTGCGTGTTTGTGTGTGTGGTTGCGTGTGGCAGGGTTTAACAGTTCCCCCACTGCTCAAGCTGTGTTTGGTATTGTATAACGTGTTAACTGGTTAGACTATGACTACAACTGAGTGAAAGTTGTCAATGGCTACTGAGTGTGAGTTGGCCAGTTAGTCCTGAAATGTGTATTGGTTGGAGTGACAATGCTAAGTAGGCTGAGGTAATTATCACGGCCAGTTAAAATGACCATTAGAGGAAGGCTTTACAGAGTGATTGAATGTGTCAGCAAGCGTATTTGAAGTGTAAATTCATAAAATAAAGTGTGTTTGGCTGTGATGCTCATTTGTGGATACAATACATACATTTTAATCTGTAGACAAATGAGATTAAGTTAGTGCCAAACTATAGGACTATCAAAACATATTCATATTTGGCTTGCTTTTTGAAATGAAATGAAAAGTTTAACCTAAATCTAGACACTACTGAGTGATTCCTTGAATTGAAACGACCTAATGTGCCTTAACTAATGGGTGGATCTCACAGATTCTGTGGAGTTTCTTAGAAAGTGATCTTTGATTGGACTGTTTTGAAACGTTAATAATGGGAGAAAAGTATGAATTTCAGCCAATCAATCAAATGTACTTTATGAAGACCTTTTTTACATCAGCAGTTGTCACAAAGAGCTTATACAGACACCCAACCCAGCAATCGCAATGCGTAGATAACCTTCAGAACCATTTGGACAAGGACAGAAATGACCAGGTGGGCTGTGGGTAGTGACAGTAGGAATCATCAGTCAGAAGCTAAATGTGTAACACAACCTGGTGGACTCTGCCATACCACTGATCATATTTATCAAACTACAGATCATAAAAACAAAGTTGCAACCCCTCTATTGATTTACATCTTGGTCTTGCTATGTATTTGATGTATATTAGGAGATGAACGTTAACCATGTTTGAAAGTAATAAATAAGGGGAGCAGTGAGTGTCTATGTCTTTGGTAACTATTGTTTAGCAGTTATAAATGGTCAAAACTCAGCTATTAGTCTTAGGGTGTTCACAAACTCTTCTGCAAGTGGGTGAAAACATGCTTTGGTGATGAAATTGTAGTTCCTTATGTTATTAAAACATTTTTAGTAAGACAAATATGATGCTTCATGTTCTGACTCATTCAGTGTGGTTTGTCATATTATTGCATATTATTAACAGTATATCCAGTGTTGTATCTACTACATCCAATTATATGAGTGAGCGTTCAGTTGACAGGTTTCTCGCAGCAAGTTTAGTTTAATGTATGTTTTCTTATTGTGGTCCACATCTTTTCTGCAAGTTGCTAAATGCAAAGTCAGGATAGTATGACATGAATTAAATCATATTTATATTATTTATATATGATCAGTAGTCCACTGATATTTCACTGTATTCTTATTTTTGTGACAAATTCTCTTAAATTTCATAGACATTTCCAATCAATATGAAAAGTGGATACTAAAATACCAAAACACTTCTTGTCAATTCTCAAAATCGATTATCTATTTTCCCGCATTATTATTTTCAAATCCAGTCTGTGGCATACCAGACGCTCTCATCCAGAGCTTCTTACAAGAGCATTTAGGGTTACTCAAGGACCGTTGTGGGGATTTGATCTTGAAACATTTTGATTCTAACCACATGGCTATCAGAAACTAATGTTACCATTGTTTTATGAGCTAGCAATTAGCATGTTAGCTCCCTTTCGGAAGAATGAAAGGCTTTCAGTGAAGACTTGGCCTTCTTTCAGCTTGTGAACATGATAACTCAGAGGAGTGTCTTGAAGCAGTGGTTTCTACAGAATGGCTGCTTGGCCCTCGCTCCCTCTCCCCTTGTCTCCCTGGCACAGGACCCTTACTTTCCTCACAGACACACATACACACACACACACACAGCTGTTGTAAACATGCTCTGAGAGCTCCAACATGCCGAGGCGGTCTGGAAACCACTTCCTCCCAGAGGCTCGACACATTTTACTCATTTACTTTGAACTCAAGGATGCGGGCAAAAGCACTTTCACTATATAGGGGGCTGTATTAAATATGTGTGTGTGTGTGTGTATTGTGTGCACACGTGTTTTGATTAAACAAATACTGTATTACATTTTGGACATTAGGGGGTATCAGTACATGTATGAGTATGTGCTGGCAGAGCATATGATGTATTAAGTCAGATGTCTGATAGTGATTATGATTCACACAGTACTTCATTAGGCTTACTATTGTGTTTATTATCTGTGGTAATGAGTTACAGCTAGAATTACACTCATATTGCCTTCATTGTGTGTAGTCAAATGAAATATGTTTAATGAGATCAAGAGGGGAACTTGTCCCCAAGTTGCAACTTCTTCCCCTTCACATGTGCATGTAAACGCACACACACACACAAACACATACGCAAACACACACACACTTTTTTCTCACACTCTGAGTATAATCTCATCAGCTCCTCTCTGAATGGTCCCATTCTGTAAATATTTAGAGGAAGCGGAAGGGCCCATCGTGCAAACTGTCGCCAAGGAGACAGATAGGTACCATCCGTCAGCAGAGTGACCCTGTCCGGAGAGCAGGACGCCCGGATCCTCACATTTGATCAATCACACGCACCCCCATTATGGCACGGGGTGTTGATTTAGCCCCCAAACAACCCTGGAGTGACCTCCTGGTCACCTCTGTTCACCTCTGTGCTACGGCCACTCAGAGGTCATATAGATGGGCAGAAAATGAGGGTTTATACTGCAAACATAGGTACATAGACACACCCTTACACAAGCACATTATACACTCTCACATGCATGTATGTATGTGGGGTGTGGAATATGGCTAATATACCACTGCTAAGAGCTGTTCTTATGCACTGTGAAATGGTAAAATAAACTGGTTGCCAGCACAGCTAGTGTAGTAAAAGGGGCTGTGATGTCATACCAATGGTATACGGTCTCTCATAAACTGAGTGGTTTGAATCATGAATGCTGATAGCTGTGGTACATGAGACCATATACCACGGGTATGACATCACTTTTTACAGCTCCAATTGTGTTGGTAACCGATTTATAAACTCAATAAAGCATCTCAGGGGTTTGTGATATATTGCTAATATACCACGGTTTAGGTAACCTTGAAGATTTGTGCTTCAGAACAGCCCTTAGCCGCATTATATTGGCCATATATTACACCCCCTTGTGCCATATTCCTTCCATATACCATGGCTATAATCCAATCAGCATTCAGGATTCAAACCAAGTTAAAATATTCCTATAGTTCAATGGGGCAGCGTTGAGGGAAGGCACAGGAACAGTCAGCTGGATGCCCTCCTCCGTTTGCTCCATCTATTCTTTCCTCTTCCTCTCCCCTTTCTTCCAATTCCCTCCTCTCCATCTATTCTCTCCTCTTCCTATTCCTTCCTCTCCATCTCTTCTTTACTTTCTTCCTCTCCTCTTCCTTTATCTCCGTAACTTTTTTCCTCTCCTCTCTGTCCTGGTAGGCTACTAATCTGTTTCTCCTAATTAATAAGGTTATGTTAGGTTAGGTTCAGAAAAATACATAATTCACAATATTCACGATGGGGACGATGCGTGAAAAAAATTGTTCAGACTTCCCAACTTTATGCAAATCACCCGTGCCTATCACTGGGGACTGACCAATCACGGGATTTTGCGTAGGTGGTTCTGAAATGCTCTCCTTTAACAGATAACTTTAGTTCCATGATTAAAGTTCCAATGTCTGCTTTTGCAGGCCTTTTTAAAAAGCTTTTATTATCAGTGCTGGGATTCCCTGAGCTGTACGATTGCATGCTATTTTGCTACAGAGACAGCAGCCTAGAGACAGGTGGCCGAGATACTTGGTGCTTCTGGTGTCAATATCAGATAGCTAGCTACGTTAGCTGACTGGTGGCTACCAAATTCTAGCAAGCTGGTTTGGTAACTACCATTGTAGGTTTGTTTCTGAATTACATCAATGAGGCATATGAATAGGGTAGAGAAATATAATATGTAAAAATGTATTAAAATAAGTTTCTATTCAAATTTTAACTATTGTAATAAGCTGACTTTACTTCATACAAATTTGCTATGCTCAAACCTTGATACAAAGCTTACCTGCTGTTAGGACGCTAGCAAAGTACTCTGGACGATGCTAGCATTGGATATCCGAAATTGCAGTTTGAACGTACTTACGTCATTGTTTCTCAGTATAACCGGCGATACAATTGTGGCAGCAATATTGATCGCTACATCTAAAGCTGTGAGAATAATTTGTGTTTTAACTGAAACACTTCATATGTGTTCTAGGACTACAGCTTTTCAAGAAATTAAGTATATTTTGCTTTATCCCAATAATTGTTACTGGTTTTGTTTTGCTTGACCTATAGAAATTGTATATAGTCTTTTTCAGTTATCTTATTTAATCCTTGTTTTTATACTAGCTGATTGCTGAGTACTTGTGACTGTGGGCTTGGTTTAGTATCAGTCCAATTTGTAGTATTGTTACTAATTTATCTTGGATGTCAGCCCCCCACATCAAGCTTAACCTTGATAAGACAGAGCTGCTCTTCCTCCCGGTGAAAGCCTGCATGCTCCAAAATCTTTCCATCACAGATATCAAGTCCACGGTGTTTCCCTCACAGAGCGCAAAGAACTTTGGCGTGACACTCAACAAGAACCTGTCACTCTGTGCAAACATCAAAGCAGTGAATCGCTCTTGTAGATTCATGCTTTACAACATTTGCAAAATACGACCCTACCTTACACAGTCATATCCTGTCTGGACTATTGCAATGCACTGTTGGCTGGGCTCCCCACTTCTGCCATCAAGCCCCTGCAACTTATCCAGAATGCTGCAGCCTGTCTTGTGTTCAACCTTCCCATATTCATCCATATCACCCCTCTCCTCTGCAAGGTTTATTGGCTTCCGGTAGAAGCTTGCATCCACTTCAAGACCATGGTGCTTGCCAATGGTGCAGCAAAAGGACCAACAACGCCCTACCTGCAGGCTATCCTTAAACCCTCCAATCCTCACAGGTCGGCATGTCCTGCTCAGCCAAAGAAAAACTATTTTCTGTCTTGGCACCTCAATGGTGGAACAAACTTCCCCTCAAAGCCAGGACAGCAGAGTCCCTGCCAATCTTCCGAAAGCAGCTGAAAACCTACCTCTTTGATGAGAATCTTAATCAACTTGTGTTAATTAACACACCCAGACAAAAAAAATGCACTTAACATTGATTTCTCTGGCACTGACTTTGCCAACTAACGGCTATGATTAAGGAAAGTATACTTATTATTACTGTCAGATGTTAGTTTTCCATGACACCCTACGAAAGATGTTGTACACTGACATATTATTTGTCCAACAAAACATTTTGCTAATTTATTTGGTGGGAAAGATTTTGCCATGGGGGATGCCAAGATAAACTGAACCTAACGGAATCACTGATACACATACACACATTCATACACACACACACACACACACACACACACATTGATTTCTGGACTGCTGCAGGACCACACAACACCACTGCCCTTTTGGTTTCTTTATTTGTGACGGAGCAATTTGCAATCAGGAACAAGCAGAAGTTCTTCAATGCACCAATATTAATAGCTTTTCTCTTCCTCTCAATCCAGACTTGACTGGGCATTTAAGAAAGGTACAAAAGGTATACAGAAATATATCAATTAGAAAACCACAATAAAATTACAGTACCTGTAATCATATGAATAGGAACAAGCAGACATTCTTCAATGCACCAATATCAACAACTTTTCTATAAAAGATGCATACAGAATTGTTAACTATTTCTCCTTCAAATAAAATGCATTGTAGGACATTAAGTGAACAAATAATAGCTCTACATGAAAGGTAGATATATGATATAAACGACACTACCCATGATACCTTACTGTATGCCAAAGGTATTTGCTCGAAAGCGGCAACTTCGATCTTACGCCCGCATTCAAGAAATATATCCTTTATAACCGTGACTAAACACATGGGCCATCCTACTTCACAATAAGTTGATAACTTTGCTAAAATACTTTAATTAATTCGAAATTGCAGCATGGATGTGGTGATCTTTCTGATATACCCAATATAAATACTATTTGCAGAACTAGCGACCATCGTGGATTGGCGTCATGACAACGTTGTTGGCGGGCTGAGAATGCTGACACAACTACGTCAACGCATTTTCTAACAATGAAACCATTCACAGAAAACCATTGAAATGTACATTTCAATATAGTTGTACACACTACTAATATAATGCTTATTGGCAGAACATTTTCTAACTAAACTATATATGTCAATTATTTGAAATTTCTAACCAATAACGTACCTCTTTCTCTAAATTCAGACTTGACTGAGAGAAACCGGCGCAACACTTCACGGGACACCATGTGACGCCCATGTCCTTATTAACGAACTTTTAATAACATAAATTAATTCAAACAAATGTATTAGGATTTTTAAAATGTTATTAAATAATAAAAAAGATTAAAAAAACATTACACACACACTTGCACGCATACAGTACATAGTGAAAATGAGTGGCTGAATTCAGGTGTACCCCATTCCCCTTGTTTCCTCTGTACCTTCAGGGGACCATACATCTTCACCCCCCCGTACCTTTTCCAATACTGCTTCATCATGTTGACCTCTGGACAGGACATAGACTCAGCTCTGAACCCCCTCCCCTTCTCTCTCTTCCACCCTCCCATACCTCCCACTACAACATCAGAAAGCCATTATGCAGCAGTATGAAAAGAGAGAACAGGAGAACAATGATTGGCAACATAGAAGTAGAACCCAGTTTCCAAAAAAGTTGGGACGCTGAGTAAAATGTTAATATGAACAGAATGCAATGATGTGCAAATTATTTAAATACTACACTCACCTAAAGGATTATTATACATACTAATACTGTGTTTGACCCCCTTTCGCCTTCAGAACTGCCTTAATTCTACGTGGCATTGATTCAACAAGGTGCTGAAAGCATTCTTTAGAAATGTTGGCCCATATTGATAGGATAGCATCTTGCAGTTGATGGAGATTTGTGGGATGCACATCCAGGGCACGAAGCTCCCGTTCCACCACATCCCAAAGATGCTCTATTGGGTTGAGATCTGGTGACTGTGGGGGCCATTTCAGTACAGTGAACTCATTGTCATGTTCAAGAAACCAATTTGAAATGATTAGAGCTTTGTGACATGGTGCATTATCCTGCTGGAAGTAGCCATCAGAGGATGGGTACATGGTGGTCATAAAGGGATGGACATGGTCAGAAACAATGCTCAGGTAGGCCGTGGCATTTAAACGATGCCCAATTGGCACTAAGGGGCCTAAAGTGTGCCAAGAAAACATCCCCCACACCATTACACCACCACCACCAGCCTGCACAGTGGTAACAAGGCATGATGGATCCATGTTTTCATTCTGTTTACGCCAAATTCTGACTCTACCATCTGAATGTCTTAACAGAAATCGAGACTCATCAGACCAGGCAACATTCTTCCAGTCTTCAACTGTCCAATTTTGGTGAGCTCGTGCAAATTGTAGCCTCTTTTCCCTATTTGTAGTGGATATGAGTGGTACCCGGTGGGGTGTTCTGCTGTTGTAGCCCATCCGCCTCAAGGTTGTGCGTGTTGTGGCTTCACAAATGCTTTGCTACATACCTCGGTTGTAACGAGTGGTTATTTCAGTCAAAGTTGCTCTTCTATCAGCTTGAATCAGTCGGCCCATTCTCCTCTGACCTCTAGCATCAACAAGGCATTTTCGCCCACAGGACTGCCGCATACTGGATGTTTTTCCCTTTTCACACCATTCTTTGTAAACCCTAGAAATGGTTGTGCGTGAAAATCCCAGTAACTGAGCAGATTGTAAAATACTCAGACTGGCCCGTCTGGCATCAACAACCATGCCACGCTCAAAATTGCTTAAATCACCTTTCTTTCCCATTCTGACAATCAGTTTGGAATTCAGGAGATTGTCTTGACCAGGACCACACCCCTAAATGCATTGAAGCAACTGCCATGTGATTGGTTCATTAGTTAATTGCATTAATGAGAAATTGAACAGGTGTTCCTAATAATCCTTCAGGTGAGTGTATATTCAGTAGAAAATAGTACTAAGACAAAATTGAATGTTGAAACTGAGACATTTTATCGTTTCATGAAATGTATATGCCCATTTTAAATTTGATGCTAGCATCACATTTAAAAAAAGGTGGGACAGGGGCAACAAAAGACTGGAAATGTTGAGTAATGCTAAAAATGAAACTTTTCACCATAAAATTACAAAGATTTACGTTACACAATATCAATAAAAGATTCAGAGAATCCAGAAAATCTCTGTGTGCAAGGGACAAGGCCGAAAACCATTATTGGACGGCCGTGATCTTGGGGCAATCAGGTAGCACTGCATTAAAAAACCTCTGAGCTCATTTAAGATGAGGTGAAAGTGATAACTGTCCTGTGGCCTGACAAATCAAAATTAGAAATGTACTTTGTGAATCATGGACACCACGTCCTCCGGTCTAAAGAGGAGAGGGCCCATCCGGCTTGGTATCAGCGCACAGTTCAAAAGCCAGCATCTGTGATGGTATGGGGGTGCATTAATGCACATGGGTGACTTGCACATCTGTGAAGACACCATAAATGCTGAACTATATATATAGGTTTTGGAGTAACATATGCTGCTATTCAGAAGATATTTTTCAGGGAAAGCATTGCTTATTTCCGCAAGACAATGCCAAACAACATTCTGCAAGTATCAAAACAATATGGCTCCGTAGAAAAAGAGTCTGGGTGCTAAACTGGCTTGCTTGCAGTCCAGACCTGTCTCCTATTGAAAACGTTTAGCACATTATGAAAAATATGACAAAGGAGACCCCAAACTGTTGAGCAGCAGAAACCCTATATCAAAGAAGAATGGGACAACTTTCTAACCTAGAGCAATTGGTCTCCTCAGTTCCCAAATACTTACAGAGTATTGTTAAAAGAAGAGGTGGTGCAATACAATGGTGATCATGCCCCTGTCCCAACTTTTTTGATAAGTGTTGTTGGCATCAAATTGAAAATGGGCATTTATTTTTCCAAAAACAATCCCATTTCTCAGTTTCAACATTTGATATATTGTACTATTCTTAATTAAATATATAAATACATTATTTGCACATCATTGCATTCTGTTTCATTTGCATTTTACACAGTGTCCCATCTTTTTTGGAAATGGGTTGTATGAAAACAGGAGGGGAGAAGAGAAGGATGAAAGGTGACTGCTGACTTTTTAATGTAGTATTTCATAGGTACTTACCTCCTTTATTTCTTTAATGTGCCTCTGTGAGTTAAAGGCCGAACCTGTTTGGTGTGTATTTCTCTGTCTCTATTTAATCTTTATGACTATGCTAGTACATTCCAGACTTGTGTTCTGTACAAGGTTAACAGAGTACTAATTATAGCTGCAGGGATGAAGGGAGGGAGAAAAAGAGGGACAACGAGAGAGGAAAGGTATATTGCAAGAGACAGGGAGAGAGAAAGCGAGAGAAGGAGAGAGGGAGTGAAAAAGAGAGCTGAGTTTATGTAATCACACTTCATACTTAGCTAAATGCTGACACTTGTTTTACCAACGTATCATGCATCATCACATAACAGTGGGGAACTATGATGCTTCGACGCTATGTTGGCACACAACCACCGAAAACCCAGAACACACAAGATTAAACCTCACAAATCACATGACCTAAACACACAAAACCCGTAAACACACAAAACACATGAGCTACAAAAGCGCAATCATTAAAAACTCTAAAAGTCCATACAATGACAAGGAATATTTTAGTGAGAAAGTTGAGAGTTAAAAATTAAGAAGTACTTATTTATTATCTAGATAGATAATACCCATAATTATCAATTCATTCTCTGGTTCTCTTCCTTATTTCACTCACTTCACTCATCACACGACCTTCGCTGTTTCACTTCCCACCAAACAGCACTTATCTGACCTTTGACCCGTGATGGGAAGAGATAAAGACAGAGGAAACCCGTCTGTCCACTCTCTCATCACACCACAACAAACTACTGACTAGGTGTCTGAGAATCTTTCTTTCCCAAATAACAAAACCAGCATTTCTGAATATTTTGAATGAACTTTGTATTTCTTGGCTTAAGAACAGAAGGCCAGTACAGGAATTTTATAACACAATTTACTGGATGTTGATGTCTTATTGTCAGACTGTATGATGAATGAAACTATGCAACTAGAGCTGAACTTTTTAGTAAAAAATTATATGTTGAGTGTGTTTGTGTTCATGTGCCTGTCATAATCTCCCTGTTGATTCTTTAGTCAGTGGACAACCCAAGACAAACAGGTGTGTAGACAGCCTGACTGCAACTACAAAAGCGTGACACAGAGACACTCTGTCTGAAAACACCTTCACCAGAGCCACACCCTCAAAGACTCCTGACATCCGGGTGGAGGGGTTACTTTCTAAATGTGATCCATCGCAATTAATAGTTACTTGTCCAAAGGTCTTATGAGTAATATAACTTGAATTTCCTCAAATCGGTAATGAATATAATGGTTTACACAGTTGCCAAATAAAAAAATTCTGCGCTGCTTGATGAGTGGCTCAGCAGTGTAAGAAATGCAGGAGTGACATTGAAACCCAAATTCATTTATTTGTTGTAATACCATTCCAAAACTAGGGCAAATCAGTAAACTTGTGAGGCAAATGTTTTTTTTTTTAAAAACAGGTCAGTATAGTTTAAAACTACACCCAAAGTGGTGTGGCTTAGCAAAAATTGCTTGCTTTTAGCTGTTTTTGAAACATCTTTCAAACACCATAAAAAATGCATTTCATTTCATTTTTGTACCTTAAATTTGTCTTCAGATTCGAGATCTTGTCTTGTTGTAAATTTGTCTGGAGTTCTTGCTTTTGTCTTAAGACTAGTGTGGTCTTATCTTGTCTTTATGTGAAGACTAATGACCTTGTCTTGTTGCTGAGGTTGTCTGATCATGTTTAATTGTTTCACTCATGGCTAATGACTAACATTAATGCAGAAGATAACTGAGAAAACAAACACACACACTAGATGTCTGTCCTGAAAGGGCCTCTTTTGGTAGTAACCCTTCGCTAACCCTTCCCTAACCCTTCCCCAACCCTTCCCCTCACTCCATCACCGCTGGCTAATGACACAGGAAATCAGGAGCAGTGCTACCCTGCAATCATTAACGTGAATCACCCACTCTCTGTCTCTGTCTCTGTCTTCGAGACTCACGCAACCAAAACAACTCCCATCGGTTTCTCCGTAGGTATGCACCACGCCACATTTAAACCTAGCCAACGGATCATAATAGAAATGTTGGAGAACAAACCCTCGTCATACACCCAGACCCCTCATTCAGCCCTGTTTATTTTTATCCTTCTCTAGTCCCTACCTGAGATATGGAATTTACTAATGTTGCCCCTGGGAGACAAGAGTAATCCATCATGGATAAACCACTGGAAACTCAATGTATGGTCTTTGAGCAAGGTGTGCCTTCACTGTTTACACACACACACACACACACACACACACAAACACACACGCGCGCAGTGTTATTGAAATAGAAAGTATCAGGGCTAAGGGTTGTTCCCATAATGGCCTGATAAAACGTGTCATAAGGTCACAGCAAACCGATAAGGAGTCTTCCACACACACATCCACACAGACACGTATACAAGCATGCACAAATGTGCATACACATTGAAACACAGACACTATCACGACCAGACAATCCAAAGCCATAAAATCCGCTGTTTCAACCATAACCCCATAACCCCATAACCCCTGTTGTGAAAGCATGGTAACTGGTGACCTTTGACTGGTGACCGTTGAACTGTGGCATATCAACTAAGCGTTTCACAGGAGGAGTGTCTGTATGACCGGGTCATACCTAGGCCTGATAACACTGAAGGGTGACTGGGAGGTCAAGGAGTGTAGATAGTCATAGCTGCAGATCAGTGAAGGAGACAGGGTAACATGAAAAAAATTATCACTGCTTTTATTTCTGGGTGGGTGGGGGGGTTTAAATGACTATGGTTTAAATGTTGAAACAGTGATGAATGTTTTATTTCTGTTCGACACACACTATTAGCTGTCAGTCAGACTGTGCCAAAGTGGATCTGAAATCCATGCTGTCAGGAATACCGCACAACAACAGCCTCTAATGGTTAAAGGGAAAATTTGGAGTGGAGTGATTGGAGCTGTTTCTGACATAATTATGCACACAGCAGTATTTTTTTCAATTTCAAATGATGTAATTGGTTGGTTGAGTCTGCTATCTGATATTTAAAAACAATTCAGCAGTTACTTTGGTCTTTGTGTCTTGCTGATTGGTACATAACACTAATGGTCTGTCGATGTGGTTATCCTTGTCCAATGGTTTCTTTTAGGAACATTGTTGATGTCCATCAGCCATGACATTCTCTAGAGAGAGAATGAGAATGTGTATTTGAGAGTGACAGAGAACATGAGTCCCACTGCTTGGCACCAGCGTTTGATTGCCAACTGTAATATGCCAATGACAGAATTATGGTTGTGACTAGGTGGGAAGAGGGAAAATGTTCAAGGTCTTTTGCAAAGACCTGTCCTCCTGCTGTCCTCATTGTATGTGATAAGACACTGTGTAAGCCAATGGGAGGGTGAGACCATAAGTCAGGTCTACACAGTAGATGGATGCATGGATTTGTCCATGTCCTTGTGCCTCTCGTTGTGTTTGTTTGAGTGTGTGTGTGTGTGTGTGTGGTCTGCCAATGACAAATGTATGTGTGTTTTGTGACCCTGTCTTTGTGTCTCTGTCAGGGTGTGTGTGTGTTTGTGTCTGGGTG
This sequence comes from Esox lucius, assembly GCF_011004845.1. Lineage (NCBI taxonomy): Eukaryota > Metazoa > Chordata > Actinopteri > Esociformes > Esocidae > Esox > Esox lucius. The sequence continues at coordinate 16,181,602 of NC_047588.1, read as the reverse complement.
TGTGTCTGGCGGTGTGTGTGTAATGTGAGTCCCGGGAGCTATCCCAAGCGGCCGGCCGTTGGCTGGCTCACCTGTCGCGCGGCGTGGAGCCCAAAGCAAGCAGCAGAGCAGCTGAGGGGTCAGGGGTCACTCAAGCGGCCGCCCAACACTTGTTGGATTCGCCCTTTAACGAGCGCCATTGTTGTTCTTCGCCTTTTTCACTCGCCTCGTGTTCCGTAACCCTACACTTTTTATGGCGGGACGCTGTTTTACTTTTAGACTCGCCAGACGCAGACACACTTACGTACAGACTGATATACATGCACAGCAGCCCTGTACACACACAAACACACACAGTCACAAACACACATGCATGCACACAGCAAGGAAGGCACGCACACCAATTCACACAAACCCACTTCACTGGGGGCAGTGAAAGCTGTTGCCAGCCTGTCTCTGATGTTTCTCAGGAAGGCTGGCCCATCTCCCTCACTCTCTCTGCCTGTCTCCTTTAACCATTATCTGGCACAGTGCAGATCGGCTTTCGCCCTCCCAAAGCACCTTCAGTGCACATAATGCACACACACACACACACACACATTACTCCCTGATACAGTTGGTAAATGGTTTCTTCTGTGTGACAGTAATCTGTATTGGAGTACTTGGAGTGGTTACTCAGCGATTGGCTTGTTAGCTTCATCCCGTTACACTCTCTTCTCATTGACTTAAGCCTAAAACTGGCCAGTGGCAGCGAGTGATTGGCTAGTGTCAAAGAGGGTATTAGCCACGCTCCTGCACAAGTTGACATTTGCTGTCACCCTGGATGCCAATGAGTTCAGGAAAACACTTTCTATACAGTCTATTCGTTTAGTCAGTTGCTGTTCATTTGTTAGACATGAGAACAATTAACAGTTGGGAACACGCACATACACACGGAAGACAAAAGAGTACCTGACCTTTGACTGGAGTTTTATTCCTATACCCTAGGGGTCAAAGTTCATTTGGCCACCATGCCAAGTTTAGAGACGATAAATAAACTGAAACTGACTCTTCAAATGATTCTCTGACACTCTGAATGATTCTCAGCTGATACTGACTCAAGGTTAGAGAAACAAATGGAACGAGAAGAGGAGAGAGACATTTAGAGTATGATTGAGAGACAGGAAGAAGTGTAGAAAGATAACCACACTGCCGGTGTCCTGGGCTGGTCCGGTGGTGTAAGCGGCTGCCTCCGGTGCTCATGCTCTGCTTTAGCACGGGTTAGACTCCAGACCACTGCTCTATCAGCAAAAACTCTGACCTTTATCTTTCCTGTCCAAGAAAGCATTACAAAAGGTCTGTGGCACAGCACAGGGAAATAAACTTTTCAGGTGTCAGGATTTTTTTTTAGTCCGGATTGAGATTTACTGCCTGCTCTTCGCCTGTGGATTATTTTGAGATCGGATGAAAAAGAGACAAAGACAGAGAGATGAAGGGAGGGACTGGGAGAGGGAAAAACCTTCAGCTCAAAGTGAATTCCATGAGTTTCTTTTTAAGTGTGAAGAGGAGACACCTGTCTAAGAAACAGCTGCTGGAGGAATCGATCGCTTTAAGAATGTTGATGACACCATTTTTGTGTGTGTGTTTGTGTGTACAGAGCCAGGGGTCACTGAGCCATCGTGGCATTTCAGCCTTGTTAGAAGCTAAAAGTTCCAATGCGGCCGACAAGACAACTGACTGGACCACATCTGTGGCAGCAACACTGTTGGTTTGTGGGTGCGTACGTACGCTGCATGTGTTTGTGACAGGTCATGTATTCTGATATGGCTCTTCCTCTGCCTCAGGCGTCTCATCCCCATCGGTGAAGACACTCTGCGGGAGAATGTGTGTGTTTGTTTGGGTTGAAGTGTGTGTTTGACAGTTGGTCCATCAAATGTAGTTATTCTTTCCTGTCTCCTGTTTCTGCCCCTGTCAAAAAGATATGTGTGTGTAATCATACGTTTATATCTGTGTGTAAATTGAGCCCTCAGTGTGTATTATATATTATAACCCCCCCCCCATCTATAACGTGATGAAGGATGCTCCGGTCACCACAACCACGTGTCACCTGTATCCCACAGTCTTAAAAACACACAGACCTAAATGTGTCACCTGTATCCCACAGTCTTAAAAACACACAGACCTAAATGTGTCCCCTGTATCCCACAGTCTTAAAAACACACAGACCTAAATGTGTCCCCTGTATCCCACAGTCTTAAAAACACACAGACCTAAATGTGTCACCTGTATCCCACAGTCTTAAAAACACACAGACCTAAATGTGTCACCTGTATCCCACAGTCTTAAAAACACACAGACCTAAATGTGTCACCTGTATCCCACAGTCTTAAAAACACACAGACCTAAATGCGTCACCTGTATCCCACAGTCTTAAAAACACACAGACCTAAATGTGTCACCTGTATCCCACAGTCTTAAAAACACACAGACCTAAATGTGTCACCTGTATCCCACAGTCTTAAAAACACACAGACCTAAATGTGTCACCTGTATCCCACAGTCTTAAAAACACACAGACCTAAATGTGTCCCCTGTATCCCACAGTCTTAAAAACACACAGACCTAAATGTGTCCCCTGTATCCCACAGTCTTAAAAACACACAGACCTAAATGTGTCACCTGTATCCCACAGTCTTAAAAACACACAGACCTAAATGTGTCACATGTATCCCACAGTCTTAAAAACACACAGACCTAAATGTGTCACCTGTATCCCACAGTCTTAAAAACACACAGACCTAAATGTGTCACCTGTATCCCACAGTCTTAAAAACACACAGACCTAAATGTGTCACCTGTATCCCACAGTCTTAAAAACACACAGACCTAAATGTGTCACCTGTATCCCACAGTCTTAAAAACACACAGACCTAAATGTGTCCCCTGTATCCCACAGTCTTAAAAACACACAGACCTAAATGTGTCCCCTGTATCCCACAGTCTTAAAAACACACAGACCTAAATGTGTCACCTGTATCCCACAGTCTTAAAAACACACAGACCTAAATGTGTCCCCTGTATCCCACAGTCTTAAAAACACACAGACCTAAATGTGTCACCTGTATCCCACAGTCTTAAAAACACACAGACCTAAATGTGTCACATGTATCCCACAGTCTTAAAAACACACAGACCTAAATGTGTCACCTGTATCCCACAGTCTTAAAAACACACAGACCTAAATGTGTCACCTGTATCCCACAGTCTTAAAAACACACAGACCTAAATGTGTCACCTGTATCCCACAGTCTTAAAAACACACAGACCTAAATGTGTCACCTGTATCCCACAGTCTTAAAAACACACAGACCTAAATGTGTCCCCTGTATCCCACAGTCTTAAAAACACACAGACCTAAATGTGTCCCCTGTATCCCACAGTCTTAAAAACACACAGACCTAAATGTGTCACCTGTATCCCACAGTCTTAAAAACACACAGACCTAAATGTGTCACCTGTATCCCACAGTCTTAAAAACACACAGACCTAAATGTGTCACCTGTATCCCACAGTCTTAAAAACACACAGACCTAAATGCGTCACCTGTATCCCACAGTCTTAAAAACACACAGACCTAAATGTGTCACCTGTATCCCACAGTCTTAAAAACACACAGACCTAAATGTGTCACCTGTATCCCACAGTCTTAAAAACACACAGACCTAAATGTGTCACCTGTATCCCACAGTCTTAAAAACACACAGACCTAAATGTGTCCCCTGTATCCCACAGTCTTAAAAACACACAGACCTAAATGTGTCCCCTGTATCCCACAGTCTTAAAAACACACAGACCTAAATGTGTCACCTGTATCCCACAGTCTTAAAAACACACAGACCTAAATGTGTCACATGTATCCCACAGTCTTAAAAACACACAGACCTAAATGTGTCACCTGTATCCCACAGTCTTAAAAACACACAGACCTAAATGTGTCACCTGTATCCCACAGTCTTAAAAACACACAGACCTAAATGTGTCACCTGTATCCCACAGTCTTAAAAACACACAGATATGAATGTGTTTTACTCCAAAGTAGCTCTGTCTAAGACTTGTTCCACAGTGACATGGAACCTGTAACATTCTTTCCACAGGGATGACTGATTGAAATGCTTCTCAACATGTGTGAGGTATTTGTTAAGGGGTGTGAGGTTGTGGGTGCTGGCATGTGTGAGGTATTTGTAAAGGGGTGTGAGGTTGTGGGTGCGTGCATGTGTGAGTAGGGATGTGTGTGATTGGTCTGATAATCACTCAGCTGAGCCCCACCACTAAATCATAGAGCCCCACCCACACACACACACACACACATACACACACACACACACACACACACACACACACACTCTCATCCCCTATCCCCTGTCCTCATCCCAAATCTCCCCTCCCCTTGACCAGTGGTCACCCCCCCATACACACGCTGATTAGTCTGATCTGACAGCCGCTAATGAATTGTAATTAATAAGAAGCTTTGTGCCAAGGGAGTGGTCTCTGTTTGTGTCTTCTGATTAGCCCAGCAGCAGAAGGGCCTATACAGTTGCTATTGACCATAGTACTGGTGCTGGAGAAGGGGGAGAAGGAGGAGAAGGGGGGTGGGGAAGTGCTGTTTTTCTAGTCAACTGCATCCTTCTCACCCAAGAGGAGCGCATCATGACAAATATCTCCCCCTTGGGAAATCGTTCACCTCAGTGTCTCCCTCTCTCTCTCTAATTCCCTCTTGCTCTTTCCCCCTCTCCCTCTCTCCACTTCATTCAGACTCTCACAGTCCTGTCTTCTCTTGCTCCTCTCCAGGCTCGATGGCTTTCTGTTTCTTTTATCTCTTACTCACATTTCAGAGTTTCTCTCCCTGTTCAATGTCATTCCCTCCTTGTGTCTCTACTAATTATTCATTTATATCCCATCTCTTTATATTTGTCTGGATTCTAGGTTTCTCCCTCGGTGCTTGACTTGGGCTGCAGCTTAATGGAGCTGAGTACCCGCATCTCACCACTTCTACAGCTTGAGATACTGTTTGTTTTATAGAAAGTTAGGTCAAAAATGATCACTTATGAATCCTATTTAATTCCACTTCCACATGGTGTCCTTGCCTCCTGGCTTTCCCCCCAATAAAAGCAGAAGATGGGATGATGTCTGCAGAGTTGGAAGGACAGACTGGGACTGGGCCATACGACAGAGGAGGAGGATGCTAGACAGGCTGAGACATGGTGGAGAGAGGGAGATGGAGAGGAGCAGGGAGAGGAGCAGTGAGTGGGGAGGCGCGGCCCCTGTTGACCTTGGTTTCAGCGTAGCCCTTTTCATTAGTGGCGAGGAGGCAGGCCAAGGACGGAGCTGGCCAGATGAATTAGAGGCCGGGGGCCACAAATTTGTAAAGGGACAAGGCCTTCTCTGATTAAACTCTTGTGGACACACAGTGATAGACAGAGAGTTCATCACCTAAACCGCCACAACACCTCGACCCACCTCCACCCTCTAGCAGTTCTCCCATCATTATGAAACACACATCTGGGCGTCTTCCTGGACCGACGGTGTGTTTGTGTGTGTCTCCGTGTTTTGGGTTTCCATATGTCCATGTTTTCACATTTTCACATGCGTTTGTCTGTGTGTGCAATGTGAGTTAGACGTACCTCAAGAGTGAGAGTGAGAGAGACCGAGAGACAGAGAGACAGAGAGACAGAGAGACCGAGAGACAGAGAGACAGAGAGACAGAGAGACCGAGAGACAGAGAGACCGAGAGACAGAGAGACAGAGAGAAAGTCATAAGGACACCATGTTGGAGAATTAACCTGCTTTTTGAGATCAGCTCACGAGAGAAATTTAAAGAGGACAAGATGAAAGTCCCCATGAAATGACCAGCTGTTAACAAGCAACGCAGCTACATTTACAACGTTACAATAATTACCATTCGGGATAATGTGTATCTAAGTCTGTACTGCGTTGTGGTGTCAACAAATTGCATATCTTTCACTTGAAATCTTAATTGGTTTTAAACACAAACTGTAATAAACAAGACAGGAGCATTGAAGACCATATAACAACGACCATGGAGTTGAATGTCATGCTCTGATTTGGAACGTTCAGACAGGAATCCTTTTAGTCAAACTCACCCATTAAATTGATACAGTTACTTATCAGGATGTTGTGTTGTTACTCTGTATCGTATTATATAGTTTGTGGTGAACTGGGGTCCTGAAAGGCTGTTGAGGACTAATCTAAGCTGATGAAGGAGGCAGAGGGTGAGAGTGGTTGAGAGGGCGAGTGAGAGAGAGAGTGGGTAAGATGGTGAGAGAGAGTGAGAGAAAATGATCATGTGTGTGTGTGTGTGTGTGTGTATGTATGTATGCATAGGTGTGTATGTATGTACATTGGGGAGAACAAGTATTTGATACACTGCCGATTTTGCCGGTTTTCCTACTTACAAAGCATGTAGAGGTCTGTAATTTTTATCATAGGTACACTTCAACTGTGAGAGACGGAATAACATTTTATGATTTTTAAATAATTAATTAGCATTTTATTGCATGACATAAGTATTTGATACATCAGAAAAGCAGAACTTAATATTTGGTACAGAAACCTTTGTTTGCAATTACAGAGATCATACGTTTCCTGTAGTTCTTGACCAGGTTTGCACACACTGCAGCAGGGATTTTGGGCCACTCCTCCATACAGACTTCAGGTTTCGGGGCTGTCGCTGGGCAATACAGACTTTCAGCTCCCTACAAAGATTTTCTATTGGGTTCAGGTCTGGAGACTGGTTAGGCCACTCCAGGACCTTGAGATGCTTCTTACGGAGCCCCTTCTTAGTTGCCCTGGCTGTGTGTTTTGGGTCGTTGTCATGCTGGAATACCCAGCCACATCTTCAAAGCTCTTACTGAGGGAAGAAGGTTGTTGGCCAAGATCCCACGATACATGGCCCCATCCATCCTCCCCTCAATACGGTGCAGTCGTCCTGTCCCCTTTGCATAAAAGCATCCCCATAGAATGTTGTTTCCACCTCCTTGCTTTATGGTTGGGATGGTGTTCTTGGGGTTGTACTCATCCTTCTTCTTCCTCCAAACACGGTGAGTGGAGTTCAGACCAAAAAGATATATTTTTGTCTCATCAGACCACATGACCTTCTCCCATTCCTCCTCTGGATCATCCAGATGGTCATTGGCAAACTTCAAACGGGCCTGGACATGCGCTGGCTTGAGCAGGGGGACCTTGCGTGCGCTGCAGGATTTTAATCCATGACGGCGTAATGTGATACTAATGGTTTTCTTTGAGACTGTGGTCCCAGCTCTCTTCAGGTCATTGACCAGGTCCTGCCGTGTAGTTCTGGGCTGATCCCTCACCTTCCTCATGATCATTGATGCCCCACGAGGTGAGATCTTGCATGGAGCCCCAGACCGAGGGAGATTGACCGTCATCTTGAACTTCTTCCATTTTCTAATAATTGCGCCAACAGTTGCCTTCTCACCAAGCTGCTTGCCTATTGTCCTGTAGCTCATCCCAGCCTTGTGCAGCTCTACAATTTTATCCCTGATGTCCTTACACAGCTCTCTGGTCTTGGCGATTGTGGAGAGGTTGCAGTCTGTTTGATTGAGTGTGTGGACAGGTATCTTTTATACAGGTAACGAGTTCAAACAGGTGCAGTTAATAAAGAGTGGAGAATAGGAGGGCTTCTTAAAGAAAAACTAACACGTCTGTGAGAGCTGGAATTCTTACTGGTTGGTATGTGATCAAATACTTATGTCATGCAATAAAATGCAAATAAATTATTTAAAAATCATCTAATGTGATTTTCTGGATTTTTGTTTTAGATTCTGCCTCTCACAGTTGAAGTGTACCTATGATAAAAATGACAGACCTCTACATGCTTTGTAAGTAGCAAAACCTGCAAAATCGGCAGTGTATCAAATACTTGTTCTCCCCACTGTAGTTATGTATGTATGCATACATACATACATAATTGTGTGATACTTGTGTGTGATTTTTGTATGTTCAAACAATTCACACAATCTGCATTGTGCACGTGTGTAGTGGCTGTCTACATAGCTGGAGATGCCACTCTGGAATCAGGGGCCAGCATTGACTTATTGAAGTGCATTTCCTTCATGACTAATCTCCATAAATCAGATGTCACTTTGTTAACACTGAGTGGGGCATTAACTAGGAGTTAGTCCAAACATAGACCAAATAAACCAAGAGGCCTGGAGCCAAGAGAGGAGTCCACTATTCAGACCACGACAAGACTGGCTGGGACCCAATCAGATAAATCAGCTTTAGTAGCAGGAGATGAGAGACCAGATGCTGCTGGAAGTGGTGTTGAAGGGCCCAACGGTTTGTCTTTCACTGACCTCTTTGCTGCACCTACCTTCAGTTTTCAGAAACGTTTGAAACAATATACAAATAAAAATAGCGTCTGACCTGGCAATGGTGCCGCAACAAGAAAGCAGAGCAGCAACAAGAACAAAGTTTCCATCCTCCAAACCATATCAGTGCTTTACCCCCCACAAAGGCCACAGTCAAACAACCAGAAAATCTTTTAATTAGGAAATATTTTTTGAAGATCTCAACAAAAACGTTGATGTGTGTAATCGCAGTCTACTCTCACTATCATCCAGACAGAACAATAAAATCTGTTATGGGTGGGAAGTGAAAGTAAAGGAGTCTGATTGCCCATTCTGCACTCTGATGATCAACCTCTCAGATGATGGGGTTGTCATGGTGTAACATGGTATATCAGTATCATTCTAATGGACAAAGTTGCACCTGTTGCTGGGTAACTTATTGTTAAAAAATATCTGTTTCTCTATTTAAGTTATATATACATATACATATATTTTTTTTACAATAACATACAGCTCCAGAAAAAATTAAGAGACCACTGCACCTTTTTCTTTCCTTTCCAAAAAGTTTTGAGTGAGGAACGGAAGCGTTCAATTTGCAATAGTCTCATTATTTTATCCCTTCTGTTCCTCACTCAAAATCTTCCTTTTCAACTTTTTTGGAAAGTTAAGAAAAATATATTTTATGTGGATACCAAAATATTTCTGAATTTCAACAGTTTTCTAGAAGAAAGTATGCATTATCTGAGTACAATTGCCAGGGTGCCAATACTTTCAGACATAATTTTATTACACAGAAGGTCAAACACACTGACACAAATCACGTTCTCCCTCTTCCTTCTTCTTTCTCTGATGTTATCATCCATCTTTCTAAAACACAGCAGAGCCAGTAGCCCTTTGAATTCTATTTTCAGAGTGTTAGAATTGGGATGATTTGTGTTTTTATATATTTATGGCAGTCTTTTGTACATGGTGACAAGTGTGCCTTACAAAGGGAGACATGTTGAGGGTTTAACAAAAATGGTTGAATGGAGGTGTGATAGAGAGATGGAGAGATAGGAGGGCAGTTGTTGAACGTCTCCAGTTACAGTAACACATCTCATTCTTCCTATTCCTTGTCCTCCTCCTGTCTTTCTTCCTCTTCCTCTACCCTTTTCTCTAACATTTTCATCCACCTTTCCAAATCAATTGTGAGCTTACTGGTGGCCATTTTAAGTCAGCCCAACATCCTGATGCCTTGTTGACAAATTACACTTGTCAGTGTTTACATCTCATCCAATGTGTGTTAACAGTGTTAGAATTGTGATGATTTGAGTGTTGTATATTTACATCTGTGTTTTGTGCATGATGACAATTGTGCTTCACAAAGGGAGTTATGTTTAGAGCCTTCCAAAAAAACTGTAAGGACAAGGGGAGGGGAGTGATCTGCCTATTGCCACACAATCTGATCAAATGAAACAGTAATAAACTGGTAAATAAAGCTGCGCATGCATTGTGATCAATGATCTTCCTTTGGAACTATGGAAAATGTTTTTTTGCATATTGTTCATAGACCGGTTTTAGAGTGTTGGTAAAAAACGTTATGTTTGTTGTAGCCTTATTGATGTTGGTCAGAACCTTGCTATGCTACTGAATGTACTGTATACTTTGAAAAAGATGTCACGTAATTGGTCTATTATATTCAATGTAATTGGCCGTGTCAATATTACATTTGACATGGCCAATTACAATCTATTACATTTCGTATCATTGAGAGATAGAGAAAGTAAGAGATTTAGACAGAGATAGGAGAGAGTGAGAGAAATTGAGAGAGATAGAAAGAAAGAGAGAGAGAGAAAGATAGAGAGAGAGATGAAGCATAACTGAAACTGGGTCTGATGATTCTATATGCATCTCTTGTACTACTTTGGAAACCTTCTCTTGTTCTTTGAAGTGGAAGAGTGTTAGAAACTTGCTCTGTAAACTCATCTCAGACACTATCCATACCGAGCTTGAAGTCAGGGGGCTTGGAGTTCACCTGTAATGTGTGTGTGTGTGTGTCTGTGCTTGTGTGTGTCCTCCAAAAGGACAAAAGTTCATAGGGTTGGGCTGCCTGTCACCATGGTTACCAGCCACTTAGAAGCTCCTTCCTGCTTCCCCTCCAAAGGCATGCTGGTTGTTTTCTTCCCACACTAGGCTCATTGAGTAACTGTGTGATAGCATCTACTGTCCTCTCAGTGTGTTTACTGAGCACTTCCTCTCTAGACCAAGGGTCACAGGTCAATGATGAGGGCTCTCATGTGCCCTTGAGATTGAATTAGCATTCAGTTGGGAAACAAAAACAACTTTATATAAAACTTGATAATGTCATGCAGTACAGAAAAAAGTCAGAAAAGTTGGGTCGTTCATATACATGAAAGCACACATGACCACATATGAAACACAGAAGCTTCAATCACTAGGTATTTACTGTACAGATCTTTCTAGCTTGATTCCCACACAGACATCAAACCACCATCTGCAAGTGTCTCTGCCCCCTCCTTCCCTCTCCTCTGTTTTCTCTCTCAGAGTCTCTCTCTCTGTCTGTCTCTCCCTTTCTCTCTCTGTCTGTCTCTCCCTTTCTCTCTCTGTCTGTCTCTCCCTTTCTCTCTCTGTCTTTCTCTCCCTTTCTCTCTCTGTCTTTCACTACCTCTATGTGCGTATACCTCTTTCTGTGACTTTTGTCCTATATACCTTCACTTCTCTCAGCTAATTAACAAAAAGAATGAATGGGTTATGAGATCAACAGAATGAGCTAGTAAATATGTCACAATCAAAAACCTAATGTTAACAGATATCGAGAGAATAACAGACTAGATCAATCACTCTTGCTTTAGAATGGGATGGGCTTATACTGGATTACTACAGCCTGTAGAAACTCAGCAACATCTTCATCCTGTTGCACTTTTACTTCTGTCTGTGTCTTCCTCTCCAGGTTCCAAGCCTCCACAGTCTTTACATTCCTCCCTCCCATCTTTGTCCTGGTCAAACCCAAGTAGTTGCACAACAGCCCAGAGAAGGCCCTCCCACGGCGTCAACACGTTGATTGATTCACTGATTGATTCAATGACTGATGGACTGATAACCCTGTTAGTAGCTGGACGACGGCTGGTTGTGTGCTCCTCTGTGAGTATGTGTGTATTTTATTATATATGTGTTTGTGTGTGTGGTTGTTGAGGGGGGTTGTAATCCTCACTCCCTGATTAGTGCCAGACAATCCTGAGCCTGGGGGAGAGGGGGACACAGACTGGGACAAGCTGTCAGCCCAGCAGGGGCAGGGAGGCCTGGAGGTAGGCACAGCCCTAAAACCATCACCCTGTCCTCGTCACTCGCAGAGGGAATCAAGAGAGAGAGAATACGGAATGTGCACAGTGGTGGAAACGGAGCTGCACTTCTTAAGCTTGTGTCAAATATCTGACCAGACTAGAAACAGATTTTCCTTCAGATCATGCAGACTCACAAATAATTTGAAATGTAATCAAACTTTGATCCGTTACCTCATCAGCTAGGTGAAATGTGTGATCATCGCACCAAGATCCCTTGAATGAGTTGTTATGACAAAGCGAAAACCATTTGAACAACCCTGTTCACACTCCTCATCACTATTTCTTACATATTTTATAACTGTACATTGCTTATAATAAAACATTCAAAATGCCTCTAAACATTTAAAAAGTGTGTAGTGTTTGGTTTCACTTCTTTTTGTATTATTGCTCTTTTTGACCATTTGATTTGGCAACGTATTCACATTATCCCTCCGTTACCTACGGGTAATGCACTGGTGGAGGGTGGTACAGTCCCAAGATATTCAGTGAAAAAATGAAAAAAGTGCGCTCTGGAATGATGACAGGGAAATTCAACAGACAGCACCGAGGAAAAACGTTTCAGGATGACATCGGAGGTTGGGCTAAAGGGAGAGAGTGATAGAGAGATGGAGAGATAGGAGGGGAGTATGTTGAGTGGCTCCACTGTAAATTCCAGACTGGCAATAAAAATAAAAGAAAGGCACAGCGAGATACGGTTGGGGACGAGGGACAAACAGAGCTGCTTTCTGGCGCCAAACCTTAAAGCACCTAGTAATTACATTTCCAACTAACCAGAGATTTTCCGGTCTGTGTTAAGACACCACAACTCATTTCTGGCCTTGTACCGTGTCCCACTAACATTACGTCTGGCAATGTAGAGAATGTCAGGGTCTGGACTGTCACTGCTATAATGTTTTTTCAAGTTAGATGAAGAAGATGATACGATAACATGTTGACCGTGATTTTCATACTGTTTAAATATCTGATGATGCAGATTATGTTGTCATATTGCCATGGAACCAGGGCTCTGGAGACAAGGCAACACAGAACCAGGGCTCTGGAGACAAGGATACACAGAACCAGGGTTCTGGAGACAAGGAAACACAGAACCAGGGCTCTGGAGACAAGGCAACACAGAACCAAGGCTCTGGAGACAAGGCAACACAGAACCAGGGCTCTGGAGACAAGGAAACACAGAACCAGGGCTCTGGAGACAAGACAACACAGAACCAGGGCTCTGGAGACAAGGCAACACAGAACCAGGGCTCTGGAGACAAGGCAACACAGAACCAGGGCTCTGGAGACAAGACAACACGGGACACGGGTCGATCCAGATTCAATGGAAAATTGAATTTTGGTATGTTGACAACCCTAGATAAATAGGTGCAATTAAATGAGCAGACTTTGAAGCCTTTCTCTGTCCTATTAAAGACAGAAAGAAAGAAAAAGTGTAAGGAGATTAATAAAGAGTTAGGGATTGAGCGAGGGACTCAGCTTGAGAGAGAGGATGCAGAGGGAATTCATATGATTAGATCATGAGGGGCCAATCTCCTTCTCCTGAGGCTCAGGTGTCCTGTACATAATGATGGAGTCACCAAACCAAAACCCACAGGCGCCTGTACGTTTTCCATTACAGACAAGGGCCACCTTTCACATCCATCTGTTAGGCCTTGCATAGCACATACATCAAAATGACAAGGAGTCACTTTCTAGCATAAGTCCTTATCTGACGCTAAATTATATGCGTAAGTCACTGTTTGACGCACAACTGTCAGTCCAGGAGATGAGATAGCAGACTGCAGCCTGAGAGACGTATGGAACTGAGGTACTGCCCCTCCCTCTTTAACCTGGGGACAATCCAGGTCAGGTATTTGGAGACAGAAAAATAGGGAAAGGTTGTGGCCCTTTTTCCAAAACAAACAGGCACATGCACACTCACAGAGAGAAACACATAGCCAACCATTCAAACAGGGTTGTCAGTCATTGAATCAACCGCATACATTTTGGCCTTACTGAGTCAGCATTAATCACCCACCAACACTTACTCTGAGCACAATGACTGGCACACACGCACACACACACATACACACCTTCAGGCCCTCTTAATCAGAGGGTTTAATAGAGTCAAATATGTGGACCCACAAAGGGCAGCTTCCCCTTTCCCTGGGGCCAGGACTTAGCTGTCCCCTCATCCATCACCCTAACCTGGGACACACACACACACTGTCATATGGGCCAGAGGGGTGAGAGCACCAGAGGGGTGAGAGCACCAGAGGGGTGAGGGGGGAGAGGGGAAAGGGGAAGGCCAGAGAAAGGACAATGGAATGGGATGAAAAGGTAAAAGCCAAAGTGTAGACAGAGGTGAAAAGAGTAAAGGTTTGGGGGGTGGAGAAAGGAGTAAATAGGGGAGAGGAGTAGATACAAGGAGAGAGGACCGGATAGGAAGGGAGTGGTGGAAAGAGGAGTGAATAGGAGGGGAGTGGTGGAAAGAGGAATGGATAGGAGGGGAGGGGAAGTAGAGGAAAGGAGAAAATATGGAGGAGATATTGGAAGTGGAAGAACACTTTTGAAAAGCTTGATCTCAATCCGCATATTAAAATATAATTCAAACACTACAAAGGCTGTTATCTACATCAACAGTCAAGAACACAACTATCTTTCCTTCATGGATTCTGACACAGAGCAGTACCTCACTTTATGCTTCTGTCTCTGGTAGACCTGCAATCTGAAGGCCACATACGTCTTGGGTTCCCAAATATCAGTATTGAGCTGAGCCTTTTCAGACCTGACAGAAGGCTTCTGAACATGTGCTGTCTGTGATAATACTGATCTCTATGAGGTCAATAAGACGGCCCTGTCTTGCAATGTTCAAGTCTTTATTTGAGCAGCAACCCAGTAAAGACATGCAAGTGTGCTACAGACTCAGGGTGTTAAATACATGACAGGTCATGGCTAGTTGGACACTGGAGGGTTGGATTGTATTTTTATTATAGAACCTTAACCTTAACCTTAACAGTCAAGGAGAGGTTGTCCTTGTCACATGCAGCATTCAGATTTGTGAAATAGGAGACAGTGGTCAGCCCAGGGCAGTGAGAGAAGCCGGTCTGGTGCTGCCATCAAACCTCCGCAAACACACAGGGGGGTATTTCAGCTGTTTCAGAGACAGTTTGTATGTTAGTTCATATCCATCAGTGAGATTTCTGCTAGCCTTACTCTGGGTGTCCAAGACGTTGTCCTCAGGGTCTGTGGTCAGAGGAAGGAGTGGCTAACCTTTGCATTGCACCCCTCTTTTCAACTTATAATTTCCCCTTCTGAACCTTCTGCAGGATACAGTACGAGTCAAAAGATTGGACACACCAACTCATTCAAGGGTATTTCTTTATTTTTACTATTTTCCACATTGTAGAATAATAGTGAAGACATCAAAACAATGAAAGAGCACACATGGAATCATGTAGTAACCAAATAAATATCAAAATACATTTCATATTGCAGCTTTTTCAGAGTAGCCATGCTTTGCCTTGATGATGGCTTTGCAAGTGGTTGAGTTTCATGAAAGTTTGTATAAACTTAATAATATGTAACTTTTTGGCTTTAAAGAATTTAGGTTAGTTTGCTCTAAAAAGATTAGTCTTACAAAACGAATAAACACTGTAAACTGTACGTAATGTTTTTCCTTATACTTTGTGATAAAGTGCCAAAGACGGCTCCAGCAACACAAAATAAAACTTTATGCAATTTTGCTAAAAGTCATCAGTATAGAAAGATAAACATGCTCATTCCTGCCCTTTCTGTATTTTGTTATGGCTTTTGTTTGGGAGAGCAAAGGCCTGTATCGATGAGCCATGGTAATAAGTGGGTGAGCAGGACTTTCATGAACTCCTTTTTGACAGGAATTGATCTCTCTAGATTATCTGAAACATCTTTTTTGGGGTGTTAAGTGGATAAGGGCACATGTTCAGGAGTCAGGTACTTTGGTGAATAACAGTCAGGCCTTGGAGATGTGGATGATGGGATGAGAGGCCTTTAAAGTCTCATAAGTGACAACATCTGATCCACTTGCCTTGCAGTTGGAAAGATGAGACCTGTTCTTCAACAATGTAATTACATGTCTCTGTGAAGTCTGGTTGTGATATTTTCCTAGTTTCACACCAAGGAGCCGAGCCCAGCAATACAGTCCCAGACGAGCCTTTGTGTTTGTGATGATAGTGGTTCAGTTCATTAGCAACATTGAAGTACTGGGCGGGTCACTGGGCTATACACTGTTGTTTACTTTAATGCCAGTGGCTTTAGTCCTGCTATGTAGCCACAAGTATGCCAATGTCACTATGCATACCACTGTCTTTCCTCATTGACCTCCACTCCTGTCTACCGAGTCAGTACTGAATATAGCATCAAATGAGGCACAGTGGTGAATCAATCAAGTTGATCAGTGAGGGCGATGTTACCTCTGAGGGGAGAACACACATACAGTCCCATCTGCTACAATACATTTTATAGTGGCAACAGGGCAAGACAAGGAACAATGTGCTCAGTATCCAAACATGGCGTACCACACAAACACACACACACTTGCATTCTGTGGCACTCATTGCCCAGAGCTGGTTGTCATAAACCCAACACGGAGAGAGCAACAAGGGGCTAAATTAGCATGGTGACCTCCCTGGGAGTGACATATGTTTTACTGTCTCCACCTTTTATAAATCCCTTTTAAATCTGCCCTCCAAATTCCTTTTGGGCATTTGGGGAGACAGGGTGTGTGTTTATGTGAGAGTGTGTCTATTAAAGTTGTGTCAGTGTGTTCATGTGCTCATGAATGCATCTGTGTGTGTAATGTTTGTGTTGTGTGCAGTACAACTCTGTACATGTTGTGCAGGTATGCGTCTGTGTGTGTTGAGTGTTGAATGGGTGGGTTCCGTGGATGTGCGTCTATGTGTGTTGAGTGGGTGTGTGTGTTGAGTGGTTGTGCGTCTGTGTGTGTTAAGTGTTGAGTGGGTGTGTGTTTTGAGTGGTTGTGCGTGTTGAATGGTTGTGTGTCTGTGTGTGTTGAGTGTTGTGTGTGAAGCAGCTCGGACCACAGCTTTCTTTATGAGTGAGGATGATTAGCTCAAGTGAGTTAATCATTGTCAGAAGGCCTGGGGAGTGAAGAGCCTGTGGAGAGGACAACATGTCTCCCATGAGCCTCTAGGGCAGAAACACGCATCAAACATTCTGACCCACAGCCTGAAAGGCACTTGTCAGTGTGTGTGTGTGTGTGTTCAATACATTAGATCAACTTTTGAACAACACTGGTAGACATGACGGGGAAGTGACCATTATCATTGTATCTAGACAATTTTGGCCTGGATTCAGAATGAGGGTTTACATGAAGGCTGTTGGGCAGGGTCTTGATCCCTATATATATTTAGGACTTTGGAATGAATCAACAGTAATGGACTGTGTATTGGTGGTTTGGGCAGGGTTAGGGATTTTGGTATATTTAGGATTTCTTAAAGGATATAGGAATTTGGGCTGGGTTTGGTGTCATGTTCTTAACTGAAAACATTACAAATTCTGTGTCCCACAGAAAATGAAAGCATAGAATGAATCTAAATTCGACATAATTGAATTTACCCATTTCATAGAATATACACAGTATGTATAGATATAGTGACCCTTCAAATTCATAGTCACTCTTGATTTAGATTAGCAAAAAAAGGCACTATATAATAAACAACACAGGTAATGAGCTATATTTCATGCTCAGAAATATGGGGAAACTGTTAGTTATGCTAAAATTATTGATCAGAGATGGCTCAGTTTTGAATTTGAGTACACACACACTTCAGCGTTGACTCATCTGTGCAGAGCACATATAGTAGTCATTTTGGCCCTCACAGATGTTGTCTAGCAAACGTCATTCATGTCTTGATTCTTTTTTGAGAACACAGCTTCTTCCTTCCTAATCTCCCATATAGACCAATTTAGTTCAGTCTCTTTCTAGGAGCTGACTCATGCACTCTGACATTGATTGTGGCAAGAGAGGTCTGTAGATCCCTGGAGTATTTAGATCTATCTGAATCTTTCAGTCAGCTCTTGGGAAGTCCTGTCTTATATAGATAGCCAATGGTCTGGGCTTTTCTCCATTCATATATGATTCATCAGACAGTGGAATTATGTACTTTTTGCTTGGAATTAGCTTTTTAACCCTTCCCAGATGATTGTGCATCAATCATCTTTCTTCTGAGGGCTTTGGGTGGGTATTTTGGCATGAGGTGTTAAAACACACCCATTTAGTTAAGAACTAACCTAACCATGTTTTAGATCTTCATAAAAGGATGGACCTTCCTTAGTTACTCCACTGATATTTGAAATTCAATGCATGTTTTAGTTCAACTGAATTTTTAAATTTTTCATTTTATGTGATGGTTAAAGTAGGGGTGTACTTTTGCATAAGGAAAATTCATTCGTTTTTATTATCATTGCATACGTTTTAAAGAAAATAAATGTGTATTTGTTGTTTGTTAACTTGCGTCACTTTTATCAATGAATGTGGTTGGACTATCCATGTGTCCATATCTGTACAAAAAGACGATGTTCCTGGGCTTCTTTTCACTTTTTAAGAAAAATAAAAGACCTCACAAATAAAAACAAAGAAATGTAAACCCTCACAAATACAAATAGGAAAATGTTGGCAATAGGCAATGTGTACAAAAATCTGTAAAAAGCTAAAAGAAAATATTTCCTTTTTAACAAGTGTGGTAATACCTTCGGAGGCAAGAAATTGGATGTAAAGATTTGAGAAATGACTTTCTTTATCAGGGCTTTCAAGATGAACGACCAATCTATACATCCTGATTCCACACTGTAACGACCAACAGTGCCAAGGGGAGAGTCCTCTCTGTTTTGGTAAATCAAACCAGTCACCCTTAAATCCCTCTCCAGAATTCAGTTCTCAGACAGGTAGTATTAGGCCAATTTACTTAAGCACTAAGCATTAGCCAGAGACACTGGGCAGAGCAGCCGTCCGCTGACCACTAGACACAATGGCCCAAAATCCTTAAGCCGCTCAAATTAGTCTGAAAGAGGGCTTGCGCTGTCTGAACTAAGTGCATACACTAACTTTGTTATACACACATACAATTTGCATGTATTCCAGTGCACACTCACACAGTTTTAGGTGAATTCTCCCTCCACCTCAGTTCACTCCTTAACGTTAGCTGTTGTGATGATGATCCAGTGACATGTGCTCCGGTAGATACCTCCCTCTGGTCACTCTCTAAAGCTTACATGTCCTTTGGTCATCATGCATTTCAGTTAGCCATAGCCAATGACTGGAACTAATTACAAAAGACCTTTAAGCTTGACACTTTCATCAGACAGCACTCCTTCAAAAAACAAACTTAACAAGCTGATCAGTGCACCTGCTGAATCTATCAATCACATATCTGTCTTTCTAAACTTAATGTAACTGGAGGTCTATTTCCTGGTGTATAATGTTTGTTTGTATTTATAGTTTTACATCATTAATATGTTTCTGTGCAATGTCTTATCATCTTGAATTATTTTGAATTAAAAATAACCTTTGGTTCCTAACTAATATACCTGCTTGAAGCACAACTCCATGATTTTCATGACTAAAATCACAAGATTTTACCAAACCACTTACCCTGAACCTAACAATTACCTTCAACTTAAATTTGGTGAATTCTGGTCCTGAAAAGATATGGAAACGAGAACACACAATGGCATATCGTTCTGGGGGACAAACTTCTATCAGTCTGCAGTATGAACGCCACTAAGAAGAAGGGAGAAAGGAGTGAGGCAGAAAGAAAAGACAGAAAAAGAGAGAGAGAGATGGGGGGAATCGAAGGGTGTGTGTGATAGAATCTCTGTTTGGGCTAATTAGAGGTCTGATGAGGTTCCCCATGGAGCATGCAAGGTCACACACACACACACACACACTTCCCTTCAGGCCTCGGCTGCTGCCCTGCTGGGCCCTGTAGACACAACCCCACTGTGTGGACCATGATGCACAGTGGGGCCCAGCAGGACAGGGGCCTTGGGGGGGCCACTGTGTGCTCAGTGGTCACTGTTAGCATGAGAAAGAGTGGTAATGGAGGACACCACGCCCTGGCCCTCAGACACACACTACACACAACCCCTCTACAGATCCCATTAAGATAGGACTGGAGAGAAGACCCACAAATCACACACACAAACTGACTGAATAAAGTCCATCTAATGACTGTTTACGAATGTTCATCCTTCATTAGAACCTTCTCTACCTGATCAAGTCTGGCTTCCCAGTAGATTTTTTTAAACGTGATTATGTTTGAAAGGCTGAAACTGTTGACTATTTATGTGTCCCAAAGATTCATTTTCTCTTGCTCCATAAAAGAGACATCCTTGGGGCACGGACACTCTACACTCACAAAGACAAATACGCATTCTGGAAGGAGCTGTCAGTTCAGCTCAGAGCTTAGCCTGGACTTCTGTGCAGTAGGCCTTTTCCCTCTCTTCAGTCATGCTGCTGTTTAGATAATGCTCCCTCTCCCTCTTCGTCCTACATTGACATCCTTTCTCCGACTCCCTAAACAAGGTGTTTGTTTTGGGGTGTTGTTTCTGTGTGTATGTGTACTTGATGTCAGCTACTTTACACATCCCAGGTGATAGGAGTCTAAAAGAGGTGGAATTTGAGTTTAGAATAGATTATTCCACTTAACATCAGACAGGTACAACCTCTTCAACAGGCTAGTGAAACATACGTCACTCATCAAGTTGAAAACAAACATTTTATTTGTTGCATAGACATTATAGCAGACAGCATTAACATGGTGTAGAAGGTGTTTGCACTGTATTAACGTTTTATTTGTACTTATTACTACTTTATAACTACTGTAGTACTGTATTATTAAATATGGTATTCTAACTTAAATGTCTCCTAACCCATATATGTTTTATTTAAAAAAAATCTAATGGGTAGCCAATTGGGAGTGGATACCACCTCCAACTAGAATGGTGGAAGCTTTGTTTATGATATACCTGTACTTTCACTGTTTTCTAGATAACGTCAGAAGGAACAGCCTGTGGATTGGATGGCTTTTCTCTCACATTTCTTCAGCGTCCTGGGTCCTGAAGTCATCGTCGTTCGAGATCAGGCCTTTGCTGTTGTGTCATCAACATACTTGGTGACTGTATTGTAGTCATGCATGGCCGGCCAGTAACTGGTGAGCGGGGAGTTCAGGAGGGCGCTGAGCATACATCCTAGCGGGGCCCCTTTGTTGACGGTCAGCATGTTGACGGTGAAGTCACCTACTCTCACCAACATGGGAGGGACCATCAGTAAGTCAAGGATCCAAGTGGCAGGGCTCGGCCCAGCCCCAGGTCTCCCAGATTCCTGGCAGGCTTTCAGGGCACCATGGTGTTGAAGATACTGTGAGTGCTACTGGGTGAAAGTCATGAAGTGGGGTCCCTTTGGAATGTTGTATACTGAAACAGTGAAGTACTGGTGAGGATAGTAGACTGGGAGAGGGAGAAGTTAAATATGACCATAAACACTGTGTGTTGTGAGGTCCCACACACACAAAGGTGAGTGTCCGGGCCTCATAAGGGAGGGCTATCACAGAGGGTGTGGAAACTAGAGAGGCTTCTGTCTCACTTTTCACTCCTATTAGTCACCAAGACACCAGATAACCATCAAGTGAGCTGATCTCACCTCTCGAGAGGCCCACTGAAAACACACAGCGCATCCTTCCGTGTTACATTCATTAGCCTCTAACAATGGGGTTCTAAACCAATTTTGGTGATAAATGGAAATGTTTGTTATTCATACTTGAGGAACTGTGCCTTATAGATTATTTCTCCTTAACACATTTCTATTTTCTACATTTGTTTCTGTCTCGCAGGAGATGTCTTAACAATGTTATATTCCGTTTGTAGAGAACCCTACAATGAATTTGCAATCCTGTTCTGTACATTTCATTTCAATTCAATCATATCACGTAACATCTAGATTTAAGTCATTTAGCAGCAAGAGATACAGTTGACCGACAACATATCCTCATCCTCTTGCTCAGTCTTGCTCAGGGACAGAACTCAGGGACTGGCTCTTTTCAAGTCAAATGCACTTGCCACTGGGGTACCTGCCACCCCCAATTACTCTGCAATTTTATAGAGCATAAAAATAGCAGGAGAAGTCTTTCAGGAAAAATCCTCGTATCTGTTACGATACTTGTTTGTTTAACTACTCAGCACACCTCTAAAATAAACAACACACTCCCGAGTACACAATGAATATACACACTGTGTGTCTTCCTCTGTCTTAATACACACACACAGATACAAACACACACACACACACACACACACGCACAGACGCTGTGTGACTTCAAAGTCCCCCTGAGCCCCGGGCCTGAAGTCCACGCATTCATTCCCAGATGAAGAGAAGAACAAAAAAGAAAGGTTGAAATACCAATGGGGTCAAACCAGGTGAGCTATGACAGAGGCTTTCCCTTTCATACAAACACACACACTCACATACACACACACACAAACACACTGTGCATTGTCTACATCCATAACCATCTATAGAAGTTGTTTGAAGAGACAGCAGTGTGGTCTCCTGGACTCCTCTGTCTTCGCCTCCCACTCATGCTGGCCCTCTGATCTCCGTTTGGGGGAAGGGGGTACACAGGTGATTCCATCCCCAAGATTCAGCATCATTCTCAGGGTCGCTGACAGCTCTGTGGCCCCTGGAGTGCCCTCTGTCCTTCCCTGTCCTGGGCCACCGCAACCTAACCCCAGAGATGACTGCAGAGCGTGTGTGTGTGTTCGTGTGTGTATAAGTATTTGCATGTGAGAAAGTACAAGTCTCATTGGGACGGGTAAAGGAGTACTGTGACTGGCTGTTTATTTGTGTGTATCATCGGTTCAATGATAGGAGAGGGTGAGGGGTTTCAAAAACACCAATATATACAGAGACAAGCATACCTACCTACCCACACACACACACACGCACACACACTCACCTACATACACATGTACCTCCCCCTCTCTGGAGTGACAACAAAGGGCAGGAGAGAAGAAAAGAAACCTTTTACCTTAACTGCTGCTCCGTAAAGCTAGGGGCTCAACACCAGCTTCTTTTAGTGCCAACCCTCAACCCCCCCCCCCTCCCCCACACTACGTCCCTCCCTCTTTCCCATCCTTGATCACTCCATTGTCAGGCAGGACAAAAGAAAGAAGAGAAGGAGAGGCAAAATGCAACTCAACTGATAAGAGAATGAATGATTCTGTTCACTGTGGAAAAGACAAGAGAAGAACAGAGGAGGAGGGGAAGGACGAAGAATTTATATTGAGGGCTATAGGTTATGCTGGATTATCTTAAATGTCTTATTGTTTGTTTGTTGTTGCTGGTGGCTCGTCATCAATGGTCAAGCTAGAAGGCCTCAGGTGGCTGGAAGCTGTGTTAAGCTCAAGAACTCTTGGGACTTTGATCCAATAATAATTAAAAAAAAGACTAACATTCTGAGACTGATTTGATATAAGTTAATCACTCATTAATTTGTGAATACATTTTAACTAAAAAACGATTTAAAATGCGTTGTATTGTCCTTAGCTTAAAATGCATTTGATACACATGTATTTATCATCTTTATTGCATATATCTATGTTACAGCATGTTTTTATTTGGCACAAAGGTGAGAACTCTGATGTGTTTTTAAAAGGAACTCTTTTTTAAACAGTATTATTATTATTATAGGTAACATCTATGGACAACAGGTGCTTCCGATCTTCACTGACAAAGTATATGAAGAGTACTTTCACCCATTTGCGTAGTTTGATGACTATTTAGCCACATTCCTAAAGACAATCTTCTAATTACAGCTTTACAACTGTATCCCAGCATCGCTTCAATTCCCTCTGTATTTTCAACTAGTTAAAACATACTAATTAAAGTTGAGATCTGCTTAAGATGAACCAGCACCATGTATTGCAATTAATTTTTATGTGGTAAAACTGTGTAGTTGCACATACTCTGCAGTTCTATAGTGATACAATCCTAGCACACACTGTGCTGTTCTAATGTTTTAAAACGTGATCCTAGCACATACTGTGCCGTTCTAATGTTTTAAAACATGATCCTAGCACATACTGTGCTGTTCTAATGTTTTCAAACGTGATCCTAGCACATACTGTGCTGTTCTAATGTTTTCAAATGTGATCCTAACACATAATGTGCTGTTCTAATGTTTTAAAACGTGATCCTAGCACATACTGTTCTGTTCTAATGTTTTCAAACGTGATCCTAGCACATACTGTGCTGTTGTATTGTGTGCAGTGATATCAAATGTTGACTAAGGAAAATAGGTCTGTTGTTAGTCAAACTTCAAAGCAGGCAAACATTGCAAAAATTGACAGCAAATTGAACCTGAAGACAAACTCTTTTATGAGAATGATTTCACACATAATCACACATTTTACTGACCTTTTTCTACATAAAGTTCTGCAGATTTCTGGGAAACATTGTGAAAAGAGTGATCAGATGTGGCTTTGTCTTAACCCGAGTGCTTTTCTTAAAAAAAGGGCTGTTTTTGATTATCAGAGAGAACTGCAAAAAAAATTAATGAAATAAGGGATATTTAATTTAACATCTAAACAACATATAATAAAACTCTGCACAGTACATGATCACTAAAATTGCATCCAAATCTCTTCCAGTGTGTCTGGGTGTGTGCTTCATGTAGTTATACCACAGGGATTGTTGACCAAGGGCATAGAGTAACCAATACCATAAACAACTCAATCCATGCTTTGGATGTGTTTACACTAGCCCCAACCACCAGTAGCTAACATTAGAACAATGACAGAGAATGGGGCACAGTTAACAAGAATCACATGACCTCAAATCAAAGTAAATCAAACCAATACCGTTTCACATTCCACATAATCCTGGCAAGTGATGTTGGTGTCATAAAACCAGTCTGTTTCTAACTATATTTATAATTGGCTAATGGTAGAAATTTATTAAAATACTTTTTTTTCAAAAACAACAATTTATCCTTTCAACATTAGTCTTTCATTAAATACCATGACAAAATGTAAATGGGATGTAAATGGGATGTTGTTGCAAAACCATTGGTATTTAATAAACCATTGGTATTTAATAAATGATTCAAAAATTTGCAGTTGGTGGCAGTCCAAACAAACCATATGTGGCAGTCCAAACAAATCTAGAGTGGACTACAGTTACTGTATGTCCTGGCCCATAGTCAAGGGACAATGAACTGGTGAAATCTCTCCTCTGGCCTTGCCTTCACCTCAACAGGAGAAAACAAAAATTGCGACATGAAGGAGGCCTATAAAAACCACGAGAGGGAAAGAAAGACAGAAGGAAAAAGAACAGAGAAAGAGAGAGGAAGAGAAAGGAAAAGCCAGAGAGACAGCTCCCTTCCCTCTCGCGTTTTACGAGCTCACCTCTTTGCTCTGTTTACATGTAAAAGCCCTTTAATAAGAGGCTACAGGGGAACAGACGACAGGCTGGAACCTTTAATCTCAACCTGTCCTGTCACACACTGGAGAGAGGGACATTATTTATTGGTGCACCAGTGGCGCTGAGTACACAAGGGCACTTACAGTAAGGCAGACAAAGGGCTCCAGGACACTAGTCAGGATTTACAGTTGGACACGCAACTCAAATCCAGAGTAGAGACGAGCCCTGAGTAGAGACGAGCCCCAAGTCCGGAGTAGAGACGAGCCCCGAGTAGAGATGAGCCCCAAGTCCGGAGTTGAAACGAGCCCCAAGTCCAGAGTAGAGACGAGCCCCGAGTAGAGACGAGCCCCAAGTCCGGAGTAGAGACGAGCCCCGAGTAGAGACGAGCCCCGAGGCCGGAGTAGAGACGAGCCCCAAGTCCGGAGTAGAGACGAGCCCCGAGGCCAGAGTAGAGATGAGCCCCAAGTTCGGAGTAGAGACGAGCCCCGAGGCCGGAGTAGAGACGAGCCCCGAGGCCGGAGTAGAGACGAGCCCCGAGGCCGGAGTAGTGGGCGGAAACATTCTGGGTAAACTGATCACTGCGTGTGAAAAAAAGAAATGCTATACATTCAATGCAGTATCCACAATTCTGATTAAACTGCATTTAATGGCACTCCTTAATACAATACTGCCAACAATACAGAAATACATTGAGTCATGAATGTAAATGAAATGATCCTGTAGGTTTGTGCGCATATGCGAGAGTAAGTTACCAAAACTCAAAATGTAAGGCAAATGATTGCCTTAAAAGATTTACGTTTATTTACTCAAAAGCAATTTGTTTGTGGAACTTACATATTTGGAGTAATTTTTACATGTACCTTTTGAATACTAGTCAATTGAATGGCTAGAAAAGTCAACTGAAATGTTTTCAGTTACTGAAACTCAAAATGGTAATTTTTCTTAATACAATAAGTAAATATAGCTAAACAATTATACTCACACTGTAAACCTCAATAAGTTCCCAGAACTAAAACATTTTTTAGTTGTATTTGGCCATGACCGCATTTGTTAATTTCAGAGACATTGTTATTGAACACATTTACTTTCTATTATTTCACATCCTTGACTGTTATAAAGTAGTCCACTGTGAATACTTAACATATCCCAAAAATACTTTTTTTGAAGTCTTGTAACCCGCCTAGCTCATTGACTGCTGTCAGATTAAAATCTTAGCCTAGTTACCAGAAAGTCACAGTAAAAAAAACTCTCATTACTCTGGAAATTCACACATTTCCTAAAATGAAATCACTGTTTCAGCAAAAGTTTCTGAGTAAGCTGGGAACTTCACCAGCATTTTTGTAAAGCTACCCACAAGGCATTGGCTTGCAAAATGCAACACACAATTCCCATTGTAACCAGCTGAAAGTTTTTTTGTATGTAATTGTTACAATCATTTCAGAAGTGGGTGCAAAATATTTTTTGACTACATGATTGGATTACTTTAGACAAATGTATGTGTTTGAGGTTTGTGTAGCTAAGATTAATTAATCAGTCAAATGCAAAAAAAAAGGACAAAAAAAGGACAATAAAACATTTCCAAAATATCAACCTGAAGCAGAGCATGCTGGGAACATTTTCATTTTAAACTTATAAACATTAAGTAAAAGTAAGCGAGTAAAATGTACCTTTATTTGTCATTTTCACCTGTGCGTGTCACCTTGTGGGTCTGTAACAAGGCCAAACATTCAAGGGTATATAAACTTTATATCAGAGCCATTTGGGTGATTTCTGTTATTATTATGATTTACAAAGGAGCCAAACACCTATGTGATAATAACTGGTTTCATATGGTCATTATCCTTAAAAAAAAAGACAGGATTTTTTTGCATGATCAGTCATATTTTAACAATCAATGCCAACATTTCACAATTTCTGCCAGGGGATGCAAACCTATGAGCACAACTATATAATCATTAATGTCAATAGCCCTTGTTCTGATGACAGTTTTTCTGAATTGCTAAAACACTAAACCCCATTCTCTGAACCAAATTCTCAGTGGCCTAAACTCATTGGTCGAATCAGTAACTTTTTTGGCAAAACCTTAAACAAATTTAGGTAGTTAGACACCATTTGCAAATTGCATTCACTCTCTTTGCAAACTCTAAACCCATTCTCACTCACTAAATCACATTTCACCCTGTGATGCACTTGTGTTGCAAAATGGTAAACATGTGCATCAAATGTTAAACAAAACTACAACACAGTTGTTATTGTTTACACACAATGACTCAATATAGTTCACACTTGTTCCTAATGATGTGATCAAACCCATTAAAACCAATAATCTCTTGAAACCACCCATTTTATCAAAACTTTACAGTTTTTCACAATTGCTAAGACATATTTCTTGAAATCTTTACCCATTATATCAAAACTTTAAACACAGATCCAAATCTTCAAACTACATTCAAGAAACACCTGACTCTCCTTTCAAAATCAAACACTCACCTCAAAACCATTTCATTTGTTCTCAAAATCAAACAATGCTTTGAGATCATACACACAGCCAGTGAATGTATAAACCCTACAGAGCATTCATTAGGCACTACATAAAAAAACAGAGAACACAGCACCCAGGGCATACAGTTACAGATTGTAAATAGTAAACGCATTTTGCAATACAAAAGTATAATAATAATAATAACAACCTAGTTAAGTGAATATATTGAATACTGTAAGTACTGCAGGTAATACAGTATTGAATGTCTGTATATTCAGCAGTGGCATAAAAATGCAGTAGTCTATTGCAAAGCCCCAAGATTAAATGAAAAGAATATCACAATATACACAAAAGTGTTGGGCAACTGCAAAATCAGTGAGAGATTCATTCTGCCTTAGCATCATGTCTTTATGTGGAGTCCAGCCAGAGGAGTGTGCTGAGTCCTTGTCCACAGAGTCCTCGTCCACCCCCTCTGACATACTCTTCCTCCTTGTCCACCACCTCTGACACATACTCTTCTCCTCTGGCTCAGAAATGTGTCTTAGCGATTGTGAAAAACTGTAATACAGTTTTTTCCAATTGCTAAAATACAATGTTGCAAACTAGTCTGGTTTTATCAAAATACTTAACACAATTCACAAAACCACACACTGAAACTGCAAAATACCTCATATATCCTGGAAAATGAAGCACTGTAACCAAAACTACATATAGCATTATCAAAATCAAACTTTTGCACAAAATGGCACACACTTCATTCATATTACCAGATTTCTGTCTAACCAACAACACACTGTTGGTCATAATGAAAAGCACTCTCATCTTTAGTATGCTTTGCCATAATACTAAAATAGTTAACATTTTAGAAAATTCTTCAGATTGTTCACATGCACAGAAATATTTGCAGTTACACACACATGCTGTTGAAACATAAGCACACTAGATTTATTTACATTGGACTGAACAAAAAAATATGCTCACAAAAAACAGTAAACTGAGAAGGAAAATTACAGTTTTTCTCAATTGCTTAAACACTATAACCAGGCTTTTGAACTAAAATTTCAAAACCATAATGCCAGTTTTTCAAAAAGCACACCCATTTCACTAAACTAGAAACACTATTCCCTGGTTTTGACACGAGTCAGATTCGTTGAACTGTTACTGCAAAACTCTACACACAAATCCCTTAATTTCTCATTGCCTACACCATGTTGTCATTTAGAAAGCACAGCATTCAATATTGCTCACTCAAGTCAGCACAGCTGAAACTCAATTAGCACACAATTACCCAGGTGGAAACACTACGAGTCAAAATTGATCACACACCAATCAGAACTTTCAATGGATAGATAAAGGAGAAGGAGGAGGACGTGGTGAAGGAGAAGGAGGAGGACGAGGACGTGGTGAAGGAGAAGGAGGAGGACGAGGACGTGGTGAAGGAGAAGGACGTGGTGAAGGAGAAGGAGGAGGACGAGGACGTGGTGAAGGAGAAGGAGGAGGACGAGGACGTGGTGAAGGAGAAGGACGAGGACATGGTGAAGGAGGAGGAGAAGGAGGAGGACGAGGATGTGGTGAAGGAGAAGGAGGAGGACGAGGACATGGTGAAGGAGGAAGGCGAGGAGGGAGATGATGAAGACATGGTGAAGGACGAGGTAGAAGAGGAGTAAGGGCAAGGAGACAAGCAGTCTCGGATGAAATTCGAGCCACTTTAGTGGACCATGTTCTTGCCCATGGTATGACCATGAGGGAGGCTGGGCAACGAGTCCAGCCTAATGTGAGTCCCTTCACCGTCGCCTCCATCATCAGAACCTTCAGGGAGGAAAACAGGTAGGTGTACTTACAGTACGACTGCTCTGTACAGTAACTTTTGAGTGCTGTACTCTGTGCTTTGACATCACATGCACTGTTGTACTATGCTTCTGTAATACTAAATAAATCAAATTCTATTTTGTAGGATACAGAGACGACTATCTGGTGGTGGGAGGCTGAGGCTTTTGTCAGAGCAGCAAGAGAGGGAGCTTGTAAACATGGTCATTGCCAATAATGTAATCCGCCTGCGAGAGATTCAAAGGAGAGTGATTGAGGATAATAATCATTTTCAAGGAATAAATTCCATCAGCCTTTCCACAATTGATCGCATCCTCCGAAAGCATTGGTTCCGGATAAAACAGGTGTACTGTGTCCCTTTTGAACGAAACTCTGACAGGGTAAAAGACCAACGAGTGGAATATGTTCAGGCATTACTTTTGATATTGTATGAAGTATTGTGCACCTTCACAGTATAGCAGTTTATGCTGACATTTGTGCCCTCTTGAACTGTGCTTCTGGGTAGTGATATACTCCATTGTGTTTTGCAGAGAATCTTTGAGATTGAAGGCTGGCCTGTTCCACCTGAAATTATTTTTGTGGATGAGGCTGGTTTCAACCTCACCAAAAGAAGGAGAAGGGGGAGGAATATAATCGGATTTTACCCCCGCTGCCTGGCTAGGGCCAATATAGCCTGTGATG
The DNA here is from genome assembly GCF_011004845.1 of Esox lucius. Lineage (NCBI taxonomy): Eukaryota > Metazoa > Chordata > Actinopteri > Esociformes > Esocidae > Esox > Esox lucius. The sequence goes on along the minus strand of NC_047588.1, from coordinate 16,151,470 downwards.
TGGACGAGATTCTCTGGCCTGACCCAGAGCAAAGACGGGATGCTGATGCTGAATTTTATTATCTTTTTTTTTACTGTGTAGTACTGTAATACAGTAAAGAATAAAATGTGCCAATGTAACCATTGGTTGTGTCTTGTGTTCATCTGAAAACTTTTAAGTTATGGCAACATAACTTAAAAGTTTTGGAAATGTTGTTTTGAATTTATTACACCAGTGTGTAAAACTAAGTTTTAGTGTGTATGTTGTGATGGCTTGTGTGTCCCGTCTGAGGTCAAAGTTTGGTTTTTCAGCAAGAGTTAATGGGTCTGGCCACAACGCCTTGTCCACATCACAGGCAATATCTTCCCTTGCCAGACATCGAGGGAAAAAGCGCCTTGAGTGCCTTATCCATCCCTGAATCGCACCCACGTCAATCTCATCACATGCTTCTTCCATAGCCTGCACAAGAGGCATGCGCACAAAGAACTGCCGGTCATATACCTTCCACCGCCGTGCCGAAAATAACTCTTCTATGGGGTTCAGAAATGGTGAGTATGGTGGAAGGTATTGCACGAGAAATCGCTGAACGTTGAAAGCTCACGTTGTCCCATACTACAATGTACCCATACTACAATGGTCTGCATCATTCATACGCTCTGGTGGTATGAGAATGTTGTGGAGTCTGTCCAGATATGCGAGAATATGGGCTGTGTTGTGTGGTCCAAGGTTGGCATGACGGTGATGTTCCCACCACGTTGGCCAGGAACATCTATAATGGCTCTGTGGCCAATTATGTTTCTCACCCTTCTTCTGGTCTTTGCTAGGTTGAACCCAGCCTCATCTATATAGATGAATTCTTGTGGGATTGTATGATCATCCATTTCCAGTAGGCCCTGAAAACAAAGAACAAAAATCTATCAATATGGTGTTGTGTGTAGTGTATTGCAGTCAATATGGTGTTATCCAGTACACTGGGAAACAGTGTTGTGTGTAGTGTACTGCAGTCAATATGGTGTTATCCAGTACACTGGGAAACAGTGTTGTGTGTAGTGTACTGCAGTCAATATGGTGTTATCCAGTACACTGGGAAACAGTGTTGTGTGTAGTGTACAGCAGTCAATAGTGTATGTTAGTGTATGACATCAGCCATTCATGAAGTAAACAGGTGTCACCCAACTGATACACTATGACATGGGGTGTACTACATAGTGTGAAAATAGTGTTTACTTCCTGATACAAGTGGTAACAATCAACCATTTCAGGTGTTTGGCCAGGTGGCACATGTATTGGCCAATTAGCTCATTTTGAATGGCAGTGTTTTCAATCAATCATCCATCCATCATCTTTCACTTATCCGGGGCCGGGTCGCGGGGGCAGCAGTCTAAGCAGGGATGCCCAGACCTCCCTCTCCCCAGACACTTCCTCCAGCTCTTCCGGGGGGACACAGAGGCGTTCCCAGGCCAGCTGGGAGACATAGTCCCTCCAGCGTGTCCTAGGTCTTCCCCGGGGTCTCCTCCCGGTGGGACGGGACCAGAACACCATCCCAGAAAGGCGTTCCGGAGGCATCCGAAACAGATGCCCAAGCCACCTCAGCTGACCCCTCTCGATGTGGAGGAGCAGTGGCTCTACTCTGAGCTCCTCCCGGGTGACCAAGCTTCTCACCCTATCTCTAAGTGATCGCCCAGCCACCCTGCGGATAAAGCTAATTTCGGCCGCCTGTATCCGGGATCTTGTCCTTTCGGTCATGACCCAAAGCTCATGACCATAGGTGAGAGTAGAAACGTAGATTGACCGGTAAATCGAGAGCTTCGCATTGCGGCTCAGCTCTTTCTTCACGACGACAGGCCGATACATCGACCGCATTACTGCAGAAGCTGCACCGATCCGTCTGTCAATCTCCCGTTCCATCCTTTCCTCACTCGTGAACAATACCCCTAGATACTTGAGGCAGGCACTCTCCACCAACCTGAAGTGGGCAAGCCACCCTTTTCCGACTGAGGATCATGGCCTCGGATTTGGAGGTACTGATTTTCATCCCCACCGCTTCACACTCGGCTGCAAACCGTCCCAGTGCATGCTGAAGGTCCTGGCTTAAAGGGGCCAACACGACAACATCATCCGCAAAGAGCAGAGACGAAATCGTGTGGTCCCCAAACCTGACACCCTCCGGCCCCTGGCTGCGCCTAGAAATTCTGTCCATAAAAATTACGAACAGAACCGGGGACAAAGGGCAGCCCTGCCAGAGTCCAACATGCACTGGGAACAAGTCTGACTTACTGCCGGCAATGCGGACCAAGCTCCTGCTTCGGTGGTACAGGGACCTGACAGCCAGCCCTTAGCAAAGGACCCAGGACCCCATATTCCCGAAGCACTCTCAACAGGATGCCGCGAGGGACACAGTCGAATGCCTTCTCCAAATCCACAAAACATATGTGGATTGGTTGGGCAAACTCCCATGAACCCTCCAACACCCCGTAGAGGGTATAGAGCTGGTCCAGTGTTCCACGGCCTGGACGAAAACCACACTGTTCCTCCTGAATCTGAGGTTCTACTATCGGCCATATTCTCCTCTCCAGAATCCTGGCATAGACTTTCCCGGGGAGGCTGAGAAGTGTGATCCCCCTATAGTTGGAACACACCCTCCGGTCCCCCTTCTTAAAAAGAGGGACCACCACCCCGGTCTGCCATCCCAGAGGCACTGTCCCCGTCCGCCACTTGACGTTGCACAGGCGTGTCAACCAAGACAGCCCCACAACATCCAGGGACTTGAGGTACTCAGGGCGGATCTCATCCACCCCCGGTGCCTTGCCACAGAGGATTTTCTTGACCACCTATGTGACTTCAGCCCGGGTGATGGACGAGTCCACCTCTGAGCCCTCATCCTCTGCTTCCTCAATGGAAGACGTGACGGCGGGATTGAGGATATCCTCGAAGTACTCCTTCCACCGCCCGACTACATCCCCAGTTGAGGTCAACAGCTCCCCACCTCTACTGTAAACAGCATTGGTAGGGCACTGTTTCCCACTCCTGAGGCGCCGGATGGTTTGCCAGAATCTCTTCGAGGCCAGCCGATAGTCCTTCTCCATGGCCTCACCGAACTCCTCCCAGGCCTGAGTTTTTGCCTCCACAACCACCTGGGCTGCTGTCCGCTTGGCCTGTCAGTACCTGTCAGCTGCCTTAGGAGTCTCACAAGCCAACCAGGCCTGATAGGACTCCTTCTTCAGCTTGACGGCATCCCTTACTTCCGGTGTCCACCAACGGGTTCGGGGATTGCTGCCTCGACAGGCACCGGAGACCTTACGGCCACAGCTCTGAGCGGCCGCTTCGACAATGGCGGTGGAGAACATGGTCCACTCGGACTCAATATCTCCAGCCTCCCTCGGGATCCAGTCAAAGCTCTGCCAGAGGTGGGAGTTAAAGATCTCTCTGACAGGAGACTCTGCCAGACGTTCCCAGCAGACCCTTACAGTTCGCTTGGGCCTGCCGAGTCTGTCCAGCTTCCTCCCCCGTCATAGGATCCAACTCACCACCAGGTGGTGATCAGTTGACAGCTCCGCCCCTCTCTTCACCCGAGTGTCCAAGACATACGGCTGCAGGTCAGATGAAAAAACAACAAAGTCGATCATCGACCTGTGGCCCAGGGTGTCCTGGTGCCACGTGCACTGATGGACACCCTTATGCTTGAACATGGTGTTCATTGTGGACAAACTGTGACTAGCACAATAACTGAACACCACTCTGGTTCAGATCAGGGGGGCCGTTCCTCCCAATCACGCCCCTCCAGGTGTCACTGTCGTTGCCCACGTGGGCGTTGAAGTCCCCCAGTAGAACGATAGATCCCCCAGTCGGAGCACATTCCAGCACCCCTCCCAGAGACTCCAAGAAGGTCGGGTACTCTGCACTGCCATTCGGCCCGTAGGCACAAACAACAGTGAGAGACCTATCCCCAACCCGTAGGCGCAGGGAAACGACCCTCTCGTTCACCGGGGTAAACTCCAACACATGGCGGCAGAGCTGGGGAGCTATAAGCAAACCCACACCAGCCCGCCGCCTCTCACCATGGGCAACTCCAGAGTGGTGAAGAGTCCATCCTCTCTCAAGGAGTGTGGTTCCAGAGCCCAGGCCCTGCGTAGAGGTGATCCCGACTACCTCTAGTCGGAACCTCTCAACCTCACGCACAATCTCAGGCTCCTTCCCCGCCAGCGAGGTGACGTTCCACGTCCCTGGAGCTAGTTTCCGTGTCCTGGGATCGGGTTGTCTAGGCCCCTGCCTTCGAGTGCCGCCCGATCCTTTCCGCACCGGCCCCTTATGGTCCCTCCTGTGGGTGGTGAGCCCACGGGAAGGCGGCCCCACATCTCTCCTTCAAGCTGAGCCCGGCCGAGCCCCATGGGGAAAGGCCCGGCCACCAGGTGCTCGCGTACGAGCCCTAACCCTGGGCCTGGCTCCAGGGTGGGGCCCCGGCTGTGCCATTCCCGGCAATGTCATGGAACTAAAAATTTTGCTCATCATTAAGGGGGTTTTGAACCGCTCTTAGTCTGCCCCGTCGCCGAGGACCTGTTTGCCTTGGGAGACCCTACCAGGGACATATAGCCCCAGACAACATAGCTCCTAGGGTCACTCAGGTACTCAAACCCCTCCACCACGTTAAGGTGGCAGTTCATGGAGGGGGGCAGTGTTTTGAAATGGCAAACATGTGACTTTATGTCAGATTGTTGTGTCTTATGCAGAGAACCTTGTTCAGTGCATTTAAAAAGTGCCATTTTGAATTGCAAAATGTGTGTAAAGCAGAAAATGTGTTAAGACTTTTGGAGACTTGAGAAGAGGTTTTGCTCTCTGTGTGTCAGTTTAAATAACTGTGCTGTGCATGTCATTTTAGTGTGTTAGCAATTGAAAAAAAACTGTAAGTTCTGTGTACAATGGCACTTCAGAAAACCAGTAAGATGCTTTTTTTTTTTCTTTGTCCAAACATTTAAAGAAATCTAACTGTGAAAGTTGATTACTGATGATCTAGAGGGTTTTTTCATTATAATAGTTTTATTTCGATTAGACAGTTGATGCCAGATTTCTGTTGGGAATGGAAATGTTTAATAGTGTAAATGGATGAAAATGGCAAATTTTGCTATGTATTGGAGTGGAATTAGTGGTGACACAGGAAGTCTGGGTCTGTAATTTTTTCCACTCCCTAAATAGAATCAGGAGAAGAATTATAATTGGGAAGCAGAGAAAACATTTCACACTGGCACTGAACCCATTCTGCTACTACCAAGAACAGCCCTTGTTCGACAGAGAGAGCACCATGTTAGTTACCAGGTAAACAACATAGTCATTATGTTTATATACCTTCAAGGTTAGGGGTCTGGCCAAGTCTGTGTGTGCCTGTGTTTCACCTTACATTAAGAGAAAGTAATTGCTAGTGTGAATAAAAAATCTGAGCTGGATTCACGATCAGAGATGGATGCATAATCAAAGCTGGACTCATGGTGCTGAAACTTAGTTAATACAACACCAGAAACACAGATCATGAAACTGCTATCAATCTGGTGAAAGTATATGTTATTTAATTCCAGTGGATAAACATATATTTCTGTGAAATCAGGAAATCATACAGCAGAACTTACACTTACAATTAGCAGTCCATTTCAAATAGATGTGTATTTAACAGTAAGCCAATGTTCAAAACAGTAACCTTATCTACAACGTTCTTATAGGGGACTTTCTCCATTCAGAGGTGATAATGACAGAACACCCACAAAATGGCACCCCGATTTAACACCCAGAGAGGGCCCACCATCGAGGTACAAAAGAGTGCTTACTTCACACCTCCCCCTCCTTTTCACCTCCCTCTCTCACTACACCTCAACCTCCTCCCTGAAAAAACAACAGCCTGGTTGGAACAACTGTGGATGAGGCCGGAGCGATTGTCAGGGTCATATGCTTAGCGGGGTGGCTTAGCCGGCATTCCAAGCGATGTCGGGACGTTGTGGGGCACAAGGCAGCAGCGTCTCCTGTCCAAACACACAGTGACCCCGGCAGCTCTCTCACGGCCGTCCCCCCGTCACACCTGGGGCACCGTGGGGGCCTCTGCCCCTTATAGAGGCAGGAGACTGACGGGACCCTCAAAACACATGGAGATGGACACACACCCCTTAAAATAACTACTGTGCCGTCCCTACACTTGTGTGGCTGTGTTTTGACAGGGCGTGTGTCTGAGGGATGGACACGCGGAGACAGACACACAGGGAGGCAACACACACAAGCACACAGGGGCGCACACACACACACACACACACCCACAAACACACACACGCACACATGTTAATGCAAACTTAACATAGGTCAATGCAAACTTACACACCACCACACAAAAATACACCCAAACAGAGAGAACATCACCCTGAAATGCACCAAAACATTTAACATGCACAGTTTTTCTCACACACATGCGCATGCAAGTGTGTATGAACACAAACACACTCACGGATGCCGGCTTCTTCTGTTCTTCAGCCCCCCTTTGGGCCAGGCCTTGGGTCCTGAATAAGCACTGCAAGGGAACAAGTTAAGCAAACGCACCAAGAATGTTAGAATGACAGTAGTGTTACATGGTGGGACACTTGAGCCTTGAGGCATTGTCTTATAATGGTGACAGGACACTAACAGCTGCTAGAAGAAGTATGACACAGAGAGAGGGAAGGATGAGACTGAGACAGGGAAGGAAGAGAGGAGAGAGGGAAGGATGAGACTGAGACAGGGAAGGAAGAAAAGGAGCGAGGGAAGGATGAGACAGTGAGAGGGCAGGAAGAGAGGAGAGAGGGAAAGATGAGACAGAGATCAGAAGAAGAATCAGGGTCAACGTCAGTTCAATTCTAGTCGCAGCTATATTGGTACATTATTTGTTCCTTAACACATGTGATCTTTTCATCAAGATCTTCCAACCGAAATGTAACTTTTTCTCTAACCTCTTCAATATGTTTTTATAATTTTTATGTATTGTGGCATTTTGGAGTAAAACTTGGAGTAAAAATGTAAAAGAATTATTCAACATTAATGTGGATTCTACTCTGACTATGGACTGTCCTGAATGAATATCAATACTCCATATCAATTACTGATATAAAAAGATAAATTATATTTTGTCAGATGTCTTTTTCTAGTCAAGACATTGTTGTCGGTCCAACCATTGCTGTCTTACTAAATCAATACTTTGAGAATGTATATAAAGTTATGTCAATAAAGTCTATGACATTCAGTTTAATAGAGAAAAACAGGCTGAGAAAGAGTGTGCAAGAGAGAAAGCAAGACAAAGAGAGATTGAAAGAGAAAGTGAGAGAGAAAGAAATGTTCAATAAGAGTAAGAGGGTATATACATTTCTTGCCAGAAGGAGGACTATGATGTGTGGATATTTCATTGCAAAGCTTTTCTTTTTTCTCTCTGACTAGTTGTGCTCTGCATTTCTCTAACAATGTCCCTCTGGCAAATAAATCCCATATGCTTACACAAAATAAACATATCTAAACACTTCAGCCTCTTAGAGCCTATTCACATTATTGAGTGTTATTGGGACAATAAATAATATGTAGTTACACATTTCAATTCACGTTTGTGACCGGAACTTGTTGAACCGGCAGAGCTTGGCAATAAGCACAACTCATGCACACAGTCCATTCACCTCACCAACATCTGACCAAGTGGATGTCCAAACCTTTGTCTCCGCAGAGGGCCAGATATTTAATATTCAATAATGGTTAAAAAAAAACTTTGGTTGTTGAGAAAGTTGGATTGTACAATTGTTCAACGAGTTATGGTGTTCTGTGCGACAATGACCAGTGTCTCTGCAAAAGGTCTTAGCATGATTTGTCCACCATCAGCTAGCTGGCGCTAGCAAAGCTGATGTACCTAAACCAGCCAGTCATACGTTAGGGATTCTACTAACCAGTGCAGCACACATAACGTTGCATATGTTCCACCAAAACCCAACTAGTGTAAATAGTTAGTGACCGAAGTTTTCACTTCTTTCATAGGTCAGCAAAAACTGATCCATGGGAACAGAGAATCATCAAGGAAGAATCATCGTAGAGAATTGGGCTGATTTAAAGACTGATTTCCGATAACAATATCTCTTATTTTGGGACAGTATGGTTACAACTTCATTGGCATAGCAAACTGTGTCTGAAGGGTTAGTTCATCTGTTTAGTTTGTAAATGTATGTCATTAGCTTTTCTAGGTGAATGTCTGTTATACATGACATATGCACAATGAGTGTCCTTTTACTCAATTAAAGTCTTGTAGTGTGAATAGGCCCTTACTCTCTCTCCATCGTAATCACACACCCACCCTTCCATCCTTCCCTACACACACCTCCCAATCCAAATGCTGAATGGCATCACTGTGATGACACTGTATAGTATCTCATGTGAAATCAGTAGGGGGTTACCCCATCAAATATGTTTTTCACTCAATGGGCGAGGGAAGTCTAAGGCATGCCACTTTGAAGTCCTCCAAAAGCACACAGGCGCGCACATGCGCGCGCACACACACACACACACACACAACCCCAAAAGAGGAGTATTGACTGTGAATGGCAGTTCACTTTTAGAGTGTGTATCAGTGAATCTCCAGTTCCTCATGTTACACTTGAGCCTTTCATCTCTGACCCCTCATATTAAAGTGAGAAACATAGAAAGACAGACAGAAAGAGAGAAAGGAAGAAGACAAAAACAGTGAGAGAATGTGTGTGTTTCTTGACATGTAACCTTAAACCCCAACATCTCACACAACTTCACCATGAATATCAACCATCAATGTCTCACACACCCTCTCCATGAAAAACATCCTTCAATATCTCACACAACCTCACCATGAAAATCAACCATCAATATCTAACATAACCTCACCATGAAAAACAACCATCAACATCTCACACAACCTCACAGAGAAAAATATCTATCAACATCTCACACAACCTCACCATGAAAAATACCTGTCAACATCTCACACACCCTCACCATGAAAAACAAACACCAATATTTCACACAACCTCACCATGAAAAACAACCATCAACATCTCTCACAACCTCACCATAAAAAATACCTGTCAACATCTAACACAACTTTGCCCATGAAAAACATCCATCAATATTTCACACAACCTCACCATCAAAAACATCCATTAACATCTCACACAACTTCACTGAGAAAAATCCCTGAGTATAACAAGTGCGTAAAGGAGAGGCAAAAAGGAAAAAGAAACAAAAACGAACAATTCAAATGTCTTTTTAAAGAAGTTATTTTGGTTTGTAAACAATAATCTGTGAGGTGCGATGGATGAATGACAGAATATAAACACGACCAAACAGTGATTGGAAACAGGTGTGTCCTCGTGGAGAGGAAGGGGAGTCGCTCTGCCACACGGAGCTGACGTTACAGTACTCCCCCACCCTCCCCCCAGGCATGAAGCCGCCATCCGCTGGCGACCCAGACAACCCCAAGGGTGAGAAGTTGGCCGGTCAGGGAGGGTTCGCAGATGTCCACCACCTTGACCCAGCTGCACTCCTCAGGTACTGGACCTGACCCCCCCCAGCTGGGAGTCCAGGATAGAGGTCACCCGAAATGCTGGACACCCAGCCACCACCACCAAGGGTGGAGGCATCCCCCCAGCAGACCAGGAGCCACCGACCTAAGGAGAGAGACATGAAAAATGGGTGAGATGTTTGTGTATGGTGGAGTGAACTGGAGTGTGTACATTGTTTACCTTCCGGAGGACACGAAACGGCTACATATACTGGGGAACCAGCTTCCGAAAGGGAAGACGGAGGGAAAGATCTCTCATGGACAGCCATACCTTGTTCCCCCGAGCAGTACCCCTGTCCGCCTGCAACTTTTGACGTCGGTATGCCTCCTGCATCCAGACCTCGTCTGACTTCCTCAACCACTCCTCCACAGCCTGGATGTCACTGGAACGCCCCGCCCTGACGTCCTTCGTACCAGGGCAGTAGATCAGGGTGAACTGGAAGCGCTCGATGAAAAGCATCCATCGAGCTTGGCGGGGGTTGAGGCGCCGTGCTGCCCTGACATATTCGAGGTTCTGGTGGTCGGTCAGGACAATAGGCTCCCGGCACCATTGAGCCAGTGTCTTCACTCCTCTAATGCCAACTCTAATGTCAGTAGCTCCTGGTCACCCATGCCGTAGTTCCTCTCCACAGCAGACAGTTTCTTTGAATAGTAGGGGTAGCCGAGGTGGATTCCCGTGCTGCTGCAAGAGGAACACCCCACCCCGACGTCGGACACATCTACCTCGACCGTGAAAGGCTTGAGGGGCTCTGGGTGTTTCTGTAGAGGGGCTGCGACAAACCTGCCCCTCAAGTCAAGGCTGCCCATCAATGGCAATCGCCCAGGTGAAGAAGAGCCAGCTCCATCTGGACCACAGTCCGCAAGCCCCTGCGGAAAGCGGTCCTCAGAGCTGGCTTGTTCCAACCGCTGGACACCGCCACCAGCAGACAGAGCATACTTCGAGGGCGTCCTATTCCCCTGCCTCAAGCACATAAGTCACTCACCCCCGACCCTCTGTGGAATGGTGAAATATAGCACGGAAATGTGCAATGAAATTGGGAAACGACCTCAAGTCCCCAGACCCACCTTTCCATAGTGCCGTTGTCCATTCAATGGAGTGTCCAGAGAGTGATTATCGTGGACACCTTCTCGCACTCTGTGAGTGGTTTGTCAGTGAAATATAAATCACACTGGAGAAGGAAACCACGACAACCCTCCGAATTGCCGTTATATTTCTCAGGCAGAGCTCTCTGGAGTTCTCTTACCTGAGCGCATACAGTTGAACGGGGGAGGCGCGGCCACCCTGGCTGGCTCAACACATCTCTCCTCTCCCAACCGTGCGCCCAGGTAAGACATCATATCGCTGAGAGCTGTTACTAATCCAGTGATCTGTCCCTCCATGGCGTCTATCATCTTGCCCGCCCTGGCTCATCTTGGGACGAGTGATGTGGAGGAAAAATGAAACTGAGGAAAAAGCCAAAAAAGAACGCAAAGGTGCGAGTATATCGAGTGTGTAAAAGCGAGGCTAAAAGGAAAAAGAAACTAAACAAACGATTTAAATATATTTTTATATAAGTTATTTTGAAAACAACATCCTAATAATAAAACAAAGAATAAGAAAATAGAAACAGAATCAAAACGGGACAAAAACATAGGAAGCTAATCAGTGCGGTTAAGTTTAAGCGCTCAGTCATATGCACGTGAAAAGAGAAGTGTTTTTAACCTGGATTTTAACCTGAAAATTCATATGTTTGGGGCACATCTAAGATCTTCTGGTAGTTTATTTCAGTTGTGTGCAGCAACTGCTAAACGCAGTTTGACCATGTTGAGTTTGACTCTGGGCTAGCTGACCTGAGTTCATGGATCTAAGAGCCTTGCTCGGTTTATATTCTTCAAACCATTCAGTGATTTATAAACTAAAAGCAACACTTTAAAATCTATTCTGTAACTGACTGGAAGCCAGTGCAAAGATTTAAGAACCGGAATGATGTGCTCTGTTCTCTTGGTCCTGGTTAACATTTTAGCAGTAGCATTCTGAATGAGCTGCAGCTGTTTTACAGTGTTTTTGGGGAGGCTAGTTAAGAGGCCATTACAGTAGTCAACCCTACTAGAGATAAAAGCATAAATGAGCTTCTCTTGGTCTTTTTGGGAGACCAAGCCCTTGATTCTAGATATATTTTTAAGATGATAGAATGCTGTTTTGATGACTACTTTGATATGACTGTTAAATCTGAGGTCTGAGTCTATCAGAACACCAAGATTACACACTTGGTCCATGGTTTTAAGGACCAGAGAATCCAGTTCTTTACCAATACTAGTTATTTTATTTTTGTTGCCAAACACAATGATCTCTGTTTTATCTTGGTTTAATTGTAGACAATTTTGGTTCATCCAGGTATTTATGTAGTGGGTCTACTGAGCTGTTGTCATATGATTCGAGAGCCATATATATTTGAGTATCATCTGCATAGCTATGGTAGTTAATGTTATTGTTCTGTACAATTTGGCCCAGAGGTAGCATATAGAGATTGAACAGAAGCGGTCTGAGAACTGATCCCTGGGGAACTCCGCATGTCACAGCCACCCTGTCAGATTCATGATTACCAATGCAGACCAAGTAACCCCGGAAAGCCACGTTAATCTTGAAATAAACAAAAAAATACATTAATGGAAGAAAATGTGGTGTGCATGCCAGCTTGTTTACATAAAAAATGTACAAAAAATAAAACGTTGGGAAAGCCAAACCATGTGAAACCATTTTGGTTTGGCCTCTAGCTTGGACCGTCAAGGGTACTGTTTTAGGGTTAATTAAAGGTATTTATGGAAATTACAGTCATTAGTATAACTAGACATTCCCAATGCAAAATTCTTAAACACTAAACATTTAATAATTTCACGTTGGGTAAGTCTAAATGTAAAACAATGTTTTTTTGACCTCTCTATTGTCAATGATTCACGGGATACCGTTAGAGGGTTAATTAACACAAGTTATGCAAATGCTTCAACATCACAATGTATGTTTTCTTAAGCCATGCATCAAGGGGAAAAAACATTGAGGATGTTGTATCCATCCCAGGCAGGCATTTGCCTCTATGTAACCACAGGCCTCCTCCATGGCCTGGAGACGTGTTACTCTGTCATGTGGTTTACAGCCATACAACTTCCTTCTCCAGGAGGAAAATAACTCCTCAACTGGGTTTAGAAATGGAGAGTATGGCGGAAGGAAAACCATCACTAAACGTGGGTGGCTTTCAAACCACTCACATACCATTGCTGAATGGTGGGATTGGAAGTGGTACCGAAACAGCACCACCTGCATCCGTTCTGGTTGTTCCGGGCCTGTTCTTCTTGTGGAATGCGGGTGTCATTGAGGAAATTCAGTACACTGAGGACTATTGCTGTATTGCATGGCCGCAAGACAACATTGTGGACCACTACCAAATGTTTTGAGATTGCAGCAAAGATGGTCATGTTATCTCTACATTGACCAGGGACATTAACCAAGACTCGCTGAGTGTCCTCAACACTCTTCCACTCTTTTCTCCTTTCTCTCCTCTTCTCTACCTTCTCCCCTTTCTCTCTCCTTCCTCTCCTATTCATCTCCCATCTTCCCTTTCTCTGCTCTTTCCAACTCCTCTGTTCTTTCTAGAGGGGTCTTCTTTCTCTACCCTCTCCTAGTCTTGCTCTCTCTTTCCTCACCCTTTCCCCCTCCCTTCTCAAACTACTCATCCTTACACTTCATCTTCAACTAATTCTTTCTCCGGGCTCCTTTGTAGTTGTCAGGCTTCAGAGCTTTTAACTAGTGAAGTGCTGATTACTGTGTGAACAATATATTAAGTTGCAGTTCGTATTTTGTTTGTTTTACTAACCCAGCTGACAAGAATTTGATGGCAGTGAATTTGACAAGATGACAAATTGAACTGAAAGTTGAACTTCACGTTTGGTGTGTTTTTGGAAAAACAGTGTGATTGGAAATGTTTTTGGTACAGGCAAACACACAATCAAAATGGAGAGGAGACGGAGCTCATGAACACTTGAAATTACATCAAGAAGCGCACAATTCTGCTAACTTCTGTGAAATAATACATTTGGCAGTTATGTTATAATGAACATTACTTGGTGAATGAACATTCAGTGGTGAAATTTTGGTCAAGAAAACATTCACTTGCTCTTTTAATCCGGCTTAAAAGGTTCATGAGCACCGACTCCTCTCCCTTTCGATAAAAACTGGTATGTGTGCATTTTGGAATCGACTAAAATACTTTTTACAAAAATTATCTAGGGTTCAGATGGCTCTGGTAATTGTTTTGAGAGCTTGGACCACAGAAAAATTATTGAGAAAAACTGTAAGCCTCAGGACTTCATGAGGCCTCACAAACTCATAAAGAAAAACAGAACACTGGTGTAATTATATAGGATGTGGACTGTAACTGAATTGGCTTTCTTTAAAGAAACCCACTCTGACAGACACAGCCGGCGCATCCAATGACCTATTTCTCTAAAATTTTTACAGAAACCTTAACTTCAACATTGATGCCTTAACACTAGGAGCGCAAAATACCTACGTGGATTGGCGTTTGAGTTTGTAATTAAAATACACCCTCCTCCTTCTATGACTTTTCCTAAATATGCGTATATTACATTGTTCTGTTGTCAGAATTCTAAACGCACAAAAGGAAAACTATTTAGAGACGATTTACCTGTTTCTTTTACTTTGTTTTCAGACTTCTATCGCCAATAGACCACAGCACTTAGCGTTGGTACCTAATCGGTAACTAGGCGCTAATCACCCCTCACTGAATGCATGACGTCAGTGGTTGAATGCATGATACTCCCAGATGAATGATCAGAGCCTTGGTTGAATTTGAATAAACTTACAAATGAAATACAAGATTTCCATGACCATTCAAAAACTTAATTAGTCTATTACTGAAACATAACACAAACCATATAGGCTACATATCACATAACTGTTTTTCAACAGGAGATTCAGCTTATTGTGTAGGCTAATTCATCAAATGTAAATCTAAAATGTAAATCTACAAATGTGTTATGCAAAAAAAGTATTCACTAAACGAAATACCAAGGATATTGTTTACTAGTCACCAATTACCAATTCAACAAACATATTACAAGTTACAGTTTTTATTTTAGGAAAGAGAAACTAAATCGCACACGAATCCTATTGTCTCTCTTTGAATTTTCTCTGCTTATTTTAGATTAGATTAATATTCTACAAAGGTATTAGGCTAAATACTTATAAAACGAAATACCAACAATATTCTTTACCACTAGAGCTATGCATTGGCGTTATTATCAACTCGATAGCCCCACTAGAACCCCCCGGGAGAGATCTGCAAAGACGAGCCGTTCACTTAGTCTATTAATTTTTGAAGTTATCATTTTCTAATAACTCCTCTCAGTTTTTCTGTAACTTATTCATGTCACCTACATATGCCAGTAATCTAGGAGACAAGAGCTAGGCACCGGTGTTGAAATCAAGCAACTGTGCTTTAGGCCTATGTACAGCTGTTCATTCAGATATCCTCTGAATGTCGCGAACTGGTCGATAATGTCTTTTATTTTACCTGGTACATCACCAAAATGAGTTCTTGGAAATAATCAGTGCTGTCAAGTTTAAGCGCTCAGTCATATGCACATGAAAAGAGAAGTGTTTTTAACCTGGATTTAAAAATGCATATGTTTGGGGCACGTCTAAGATCTTCTGGTAGTTTATTTCAGTTGTGTGCAGCACACTGTGTTCTTGGAAATAATCATTCTATGTATTCTTTTTTAGTCATTTTTTTAGTATGAGACCTTCAATAAAAACACATTCTTGTATTTTTTCAAATTCATTAACCATTTAAAATAAACAAATTCTGTATTTTTTTATTTTCTAGACAATTCTTATGTATATAGATTGATAAAGACCCAGTAGATGAACTGATGCTCTGGCTGGATGATGATGCTGCGGAGGAGAATATGTATGCTAATAGGCTTGGCGGTTCTAATGCTAACTCAACCATAGATTAATGTCTAGTTCAGGTATAAAACCTAAACCTAACTCGGAATGCCTAAAGTTAATACTAACTGCAATTCTAACACTAAACCCAAGTGTACATTTTACCCCATCCCTAACTCCGATTAGCATTCTTTCTTTATGGGACTGGCAAAAAAAACGTGAAGGGGATCGAATTGTCAGGTTTTACTATCTTTATGGGGACATCTGGTACCCACATGTGTAGTAAAACCAGAATCACACACATAAAGGGTGTTTGTAAATGAATGGTAGAGAGGCCCCCCATCATTTGTTTGTTATTCAACGTTTGTCTTGAGCTGTAAATACAGTGTTTGTGTTACGACAGTATTTGTTTATAACAAAATCAACCATTTTAACGCAATATTACAAAAATAGTAACTACAAACATAACTACTAGTATAATTAGTAGCATTTAGCACCACAACACATTCTTTGAAACCCACTCTTTGAAATTCTTACTCATACAGAAACACACATACACACCTCTGATTAGATAAACATGCTGCATAAACATGAAGAAACACTGGAAATGTCAGGAACACTGGGTACCATCAGTCTATGCACACATATCACAACATAGTCTGAATTTCCTGTATACATGCTTGTGATTTGTAGCTACAGTGTCTGAGTGTGTATGAAACGTGTTTACTGTATGAATGTGTACCTGCTTGTTTTCCATGTGTGTGACTCTCACTTTGCGAGTGTGCGCTTCTGTCCTGTTCATCCAAGGGCTTGTTTAGGGCTATCGTGTGCACGTGTATTGCTTGTTTTTTTCCCGTGATTGGCGGCCACAATCCTGGGTGGTACGTCTCAAAATTGCTGGTGTCAATTAAAACGCTTTGGAATTGATTATGCAAAACAGATACGTCTATCTAGTGTTTTTATTCTCTCTCTCATAATGTAAACAATCCCCACAAGTATGAAATATGTCATCTGATTTTCTCCCATACTCTCTTCACTCATGCTGCTCGTGACAGTAGCTACTGTAGATTTCCATCCATTTGACCACAGATTTGTTGCAGAACAATGGCAATGAATGTAGAAATGAACACAAATTTGCAAGTACCACATAAAGCATCAAAACAAACCTCTAAGGGTGTGCGGGCTCGCATGCTTTTTCTGCTTTTGGGCGACTGCACAATGCCGACACTGCACTTTAGGGGAAGGGGTCCCCTCATGACTGTTTACACAGTGGCTGATCAGTCGGAAGCTACGCCTGAAATATTGGAGAACTGGGAGCAAAATAGAAAACTCAAACATAACTGCCGGACAAGATAGTTAGATGGAATCATGGCTGTTTATATGATAGCACTGTCAAACAATACAAATTATCGTATTAAGGTCTGTAGTTAATCATGACTAAAACACCCATCAGCCCCTCTCTCTGGAAAGCTGAAAGCATATTATCTGACACTGAATCACACCAATGCTTTTCGAGGTATTGACCTTTGATTATTAAAAGAAAATGGGGTTTGAATGGGGTTAAGGTCAGGGCCTGCAAACAAGGAGCTTTTTGATAGGTGTTTGGCCACAACCAAATACTTACCTGATTCTTACCTGATTTCCAAATGCCTTAAGGTAGGCAAGGTAGCCAGAGATGTTCATCCACAAACATTAATCAGGATCAGATATGTCATTAATGTATGTTCAGCATAGACGTTGTTGGTTATGCAATTATAATAAGTTTTACTGCAAATGCGACTGGCAGCAAAGTTTAGGCTAGCAACAACATAAAATAACTTCACATGCTAAACGCTAGGTTAACAGGTGGATTCGTGCACACACAGCATATGGAGATCACTTTCAGAAAAGGCTAGTAGGAGAGGCACGGCCGTTCTTGTAGATATTCCAATTTCCAACTTGGAACAGCGCAAACTG
Source organism: Esox lucius (assembly GCF_011004845.1). Taxonomy (NCBI): domain Eukaryota; kingdom Metazoa; phylum Chordata; class Actinopteri; order Esociformes; family Esocidae; genus Esox; species Esox lucius. Next base: position 16,134,026 of record NC_047588.1, on the reverse strand, counting down.
TTCTAACGTATGAGGACTAACGTGCTGTCACACCCATTCACACATAAACGGCATGCCGCTTCATTTAACGGGAGGATTCACAGACAACTGGTGAATTAACACGATCCACAACATGAATGCTTAAGATACTCGACATTGTTCTGTTTAAAAATGCTAATGTGAAGTGCTCTCGACCACTCCAACTCAAGCGCCCCCCCAAAAATAGCCGCCATATACTGTTGCAAATGAATAAATGACAGCTCCCGCTCAAGCCAAACACTATTATGAGGCGTTTTTAATTAATCGCAAGGGTTAACGTGTTCATTTTGACAGTCCTAATATAAACTCACAGTAGGCTATTTGGATTTCATTCTTTTTTATTAAAATTTTCATGCACAGCATAATATGCGAACTTGTGTTTTTGGACATTTAAATAAATACTTCAAAAGTTTGTCATTTGCACTTTAACATTTATACTGTATTTAGCCTTAAAGTACCAAAGTAAAGAATTACCAAAGCCTTCAAAATCTTTCTCCGGTTTTGTTTAAGACTGACCCTCTCACTTTCAGTTCCCATTATGTGGTCTTAAACACATATTCACATTGAGAAACAGCTGAGCGACCGCGTCTGCGTCAAGAACTTTTGACAATTTCCCAACCCTACCTCTCACTTGTTTTGCACCGAATCATCTCTCGGTCGGTCTGGATACTTGTGAGTGTACATGTGTGTATGTGATGCTACACGGTAGAGTAAATAATCACAGTGTGAACATGTGTTTATGAGACATCAATGGAGAAGGTGGTTTCCAGATGGTTTCCAGATGGAAAAGAGATATAAAGATATTAAAATGCCAAATGTGTTTATTAGTCAGCATGTTTGGACTATTCCTGGTCTGGTCAACAGATATGTAGTTTAAATAGCAGAAAGATGTTCCCCCCTTGTATGAATAAAGGGCCCTATCCTGTTGGGGAGCCCTTCAACCTTCATTTAGAATATTCTAGTGAGGCTCATTGCAATGCAGAGGGTACATATTTTGGTAGGGGACATGACAGGCCTAGTGGCCTCAGGGATTTGTTCCAGATAGATAAAAACATGTCTACAACCTCCAGCAGCTACGTTATAGTAAGCCTATACTAAAACTATTTACAGTTATATTGCGTCAATTTCTGGTGGATTTTTGAAGTATGTATCTGTGCATGCTTTTTGGGGTAATAATAGGCTAGATCACAACCCCTTGGGCAGTTAAAGAGTAGGGGTTTCCACGATTCTCTCGTGTTTTCACTCAACGAAAAAGTCAGTTGTCGTTACTTATATTGATAGTTATTGTATCAATGTCATTCACGAATGAAAGAAAAACCAATGTTGTTGTGCCATGAAATAAAATAGCTTTGGCAGTGTCAAGTTCATCTTCAGTCTCATTAGCAATTGCTCAAATCTTATGACTATTCTAATTAGTAAGTTAGTAGATACTAGTAAGCCTATTACTGGCTAATAAGCTGTTAAAACGGCCAGTGGTATAGATGCTATTTGTGGTGGAGATAAACTTAATAAGAAACGTTGGTCAGTTTAACACAATGGTTCATGGTGTCTAGCAAAATATTGAAACTTGGTGTGATGTACATGCATGACAAAATGATCTAATGTCGAGATGCTGTACTGAAACTCGACAAACGTGTGACCTAGTCGTTAAATACACAGCCTCTCACATGGGAGACCCAGGTTGAAATCCAGGGCAACAACACTCATTGCTTTTAATTGCGGGCCGGCAGAACTAGGCTTACCTGGTTCCTTTTCTGGTTTAAATGAACGACATTGACACACCAACGCCACCCCAATGTTCATTAGTGCAGATAGCGAATGTTTTGTGAGAGCATCGAGACGTTTCACCGATTGAACATGGAGAATGTGGTTTAGGAGGACCGTGAACGGGCGTGTTGGTATGGGAGAGTGCTATAACAGAATGATTTTGTGCCAGGAGAAAGAGGTTAACTTCCGCCAACCTTCCTTTTCAGGTTTCTGTCTCCCCGTTCACCATATAACATGAACCGCAACAGATGGGCCCTCGCTAACCCTCTGTCTCATGTCCCGCGTCCTGTCACTAACTAAAACACCACCCCCTCCTAACCAAGCCCAGCACACGGTCGTCTTTTTCTTTAGGGGGGTTTAGGCCTCATTGCCACAGCCAATTAGTCTGGCTGACTGCATCCTGGATTAATCAGCTCTGCTGTCCTCACACACACACACACACGTAAACACACACATACACGCTTAACTTCTATTGTTTCCTGGCTGTGCAGCTTTACTTGTGTTTACATGTTCCATGCATGTGTTTTTGTTGTTGTTGTTGTTGGTGTCTGTTGCCTTAGTGTGCTGAGTTTACGTTCTGAAATGTGACGTGCGTGTGAGTCACTGCTGGGCCCCTCTCTGCTGTGTGTGTGCTCACACACGCATCCATTGTGGAGAACTAGCAAAATGAAGTGACCATATGTCTTCCCATAAATGTCTCACTCCTCAGCCACTTGAACGACAACGCTCGGAAACCGTTCAGAACAGACGGAGGAAGTCAAGTTATGGAACAACACTGAAAGATGACCAACAATATGGAAAACTGTGATTGATATTTCTGCATATAGTATATGGTACATATTTGCCTGTGTAGTAATGTTTATATATTTTGTTTGTGAAATAACATTTGAAGGCATAAATGCTAATGCACAGGTTTTGTGACTAGTTAAGACAGGGTATAAATAGGTTTATCATAACCCATCCATTTCTTAGCGTTTCTCACCGTTAAGAAGTATTTTATTGTGGACACACATCTATGTATTCATTCTTTCTTCTTTGCAATAGACACACACATAGGACAGTACACTGAACAACACACATTTGAGGAGGAACACACCCAAAGTAAAGTTGTCCAGTCAGCTCCATACACAGCGTTCTGTTTCCCCAACTTCACTGTCACAACCAGCTTCCTCTGTGCTGACTGGACCGGGCCAAACATTCACTTTCACCCTCTTTCAAATCACTTCACGTGCCCAATAGGCGTGGGCTTATGTGTGTGAGTGAAAGTGTGTGTGTGTGTGTGTGTGTGTGAAAGCATTTGAGTGCAACAAGTTTGGTTAGGTAAGGTTAGTGAAAACACAGAGCTTTTGTAACAAGGGAAGTGATCAAATGATTTTGAAACATGGGGAGAGTGTTGGATTGCAATACCTGACCGGTGGGAAAGTGGATGCAGAGAGCGCTGCTGTGTTGCAAGTGTGCGTTCAAGAACATGGTGTGAAATCCAACACATGCTGCTTCATAGTTTTAACACACAATAACATACTGCCTCTGTACAAACACACACATACAACAACCCACTGCGCTGTGAAGGCCTATGAACGGTCGTTACAACAAACACTTGACTTCCTGTGTAGACCTTTGCGTGAGAAAAAGAGGGAACTCTCTACAGCTATGTGACATAACACTCACGTCGTCTCCTGAAATAAGCAGTGTTGTGTTTTTGCTTCTTCTCTCTCACACTCTCCAGTCTCAGAGACCACAAAAGCAGAAATTCTTTTCATGGAGGCGTTCTGAGTCACTGTCTGTATTTGTACCGTTGTCTGATCTCAGTCCATGTTTTCTATTGACCTCTATGTCTAGGTATGGAAATGGAGATGTGACCGTTTAGGTATAAGGAAACATGCATGTCCCTTTTGAGAGAAATTATTAGGACAACAGATTAAGCTAAATGCTAATAGGTAAAAATGGTAATTGGTCAACAGTGAAGATATGATTCATTGCGGTGCTGCATAGAAACACATATTGGCTAATCTAAATAAGGAGATTTGGGAAATGTAGGCAGCTGCGTCTTTATGTCATGGGATTGAGAAATAATCACCACAATCAGATTACGTGTGCATGTGCTTACTGAAATTGAGTCATTTAAACGGATAATAAGCTACAGCTTATGCGCACTAGGACAATGTGTTGACGTAGAATGATTAACTTGGGAAACATCACCTTCAAGGTTAGTTGCTCAGTAACTTTTTGGATACTACATCGTTTTCAAACAAATGTAATGTGTTGGTGTAACCCTAACACATTAAACATTGCATTCTGAATACGGTATTTTCCAAACCTGGATGAATACACCGTATCTCACAAAAGTGGGTACACCCCTCACTTTTTTGTAAATATTTGAGCATATCTTTTTATGTGAACACTGAAGAAATGACACTTTGCTACAATGTAAAGTAATGAGTGTACACCTTTTATAACAGTGTACACTTGCTGTCCCCACAAAATAGCTCAACACACAGCTATTAATGTCTAAACCGCTGGCAACAAATGTGAGTACACCCCTAAGTAAAAATTTCAGAATTGGGCCCAATTAGCCATTTTCCCTCCCCGGTGTCATGTGACTCGTTAATGTTACAAGGTCTCAGGTGTGAATGGGGAGCAGGTGTGTTAAATTTGGTGTCATCGCTCTCACACTCCCTCATACTGGTCACTGGAAGTTCAACATGGCACCTCATGGCATCTCAAGAACTCTCTGAGGATCTGAAAAAAAAGAATTGTTGCACTACATAAAGATGGCCTAGGCTATAAGAAGATTGCCAAGACCCTGAAACTGAGCTGCAGCATGGTGGACAAGACCATACAGCGGTTTAACAGGACAGGTTCCACTTAGAACAGGCCTCGCCATGGTTGACCAAAGGAGTTGAGTGCATGTGCTCAGCATCATATCCAGAGGTTGTCTTTGGGAAATAGACTTATGAGTGCTGCCAGCATTGCAGCAGAGGTTGAAGGGGTGGGGGTCAGCCTGTCAGTGCTCAGACCATACACCGTACACTGCATCAAATTGGTCTGCATGGCTGTCGTCCCAGAAGGAAGCCTCTTCTAAAGATGATGCACAAGAAAGCCCGCAAACAGTTTGCTGAAGACAAGCAGACTAAGGACATGGATTACTGGAACCATGTCCTGTGGTCTGATGAGACCAAGATAAACCTATTTGGTTCAGATGGTGTCGAGCGTGTGTGGCGGCAACCAGGTGAAGTGTACAAAGACAAGTGTGTCTTGGCTACAGTCAAGTATGGTGGTGGGAGTGTCATGGTCTGGGGCTGCATGAGTGCTGCCGGCACTGGGGAGTTACAGTTCATTGAGGGAACCATGAATGCCAACATATACTGTGACATACTGAAGCAGAGCATGATCCCCTCCCTTCGGAGACTGGGCCGCAGGGCAGTATTCCAACATGATAACGACCCCTAACACACCTCCAAGACGACCACTGCCTTGCTAAAGAAGCTGAGGGTAAAGGTGATGGACTGGCCAAGCATGTCTCCAGACCTAAACCCTATTGAGCATCTGTGGTGCATCCTCAAACGGAAGGTGGAGGAGCACAAGGTCTCTAACCTCCTCCAGCTCCGTGATGTCGTCATGGAGGAGTGGAAGAGGACTCCAGTGGCAACCTGTGAAGCTCTGGGGAGCTTCATGCCCAAGAGGGTTAAGGCAGTGCTGGAAAATAATGGTGGCCACACATAATAAAGACACTTCGCACCCAATTTGGACATTTTCACTTAGGGGTGTACTCACTTTTGTTGCCAGCAGTTTAGACAATAATGGCTGTATGTTGTGTTATTTTGAGGGGACAGCAAATTTACACTGTTATACAAGCTGTACACTCATTACTTTACACTGTATCAAAGTGTCATTTCTTCAGTGTTGGCACATGAACAGATATAATCAAAAAACAATTTTAAATGGAGGTACGTACTCACTTTTGTGAGATACTGTATGGTTTTAAGGGGTGATGAATTTAGTTTTATGATGCAAATGTCTATGGTTGAAGTGGTAATAAATGTCAGTTTTTGAAGCAGCAGGGCAATTAATACTGAATCCACTCAATGATCAGTCCAGATTTCAGGCATTTATTCTGAGCGGTTAACAAAAAACAAAACACTATGAGCTAGTGTCAGAGCCGGAGTTTGCAAGGAGATAAATGAGGAGCTTCTGGTTGTTTTGAGGATAGGCTACTATAGGATGTTTCCTTTTGTGGCTCTGGTAATTCAACATCTAAGACATCACTGCAAACCTTAAAACTCCGATACACAGCGGCCACAAGCCGATTGCTCCGCCTGTCTCCTGCCTCCTTTGTTCGGGCTGCTCTTTGGCTACAGTTGCCAGATCTGAGGGAAAAGCCCCCTTAAACGAAGTCATGCTGTTGATACCAAAATAAGTGCCTGACCAGGGAAAGGACACATCACTCTGATGGCTGCCTGTGTTTATGTGTGTGTGAGTGTGTGTGTGTCTCCTTGCACCGCCCGTGCGTGACCGCTGTGTATATATATGAGACTAGGCGTGTGTGTGTGTGTGGAGGGGGGGGGGCACAGAGTGAGGGGATGGGGGATGGGGGGAGGGTTTGGTGGTTATCCCCAAACATTGGAGGGAGAAATGCTCCTGTCTTATGTGCCTGGTGTGTGGGTGCTTTATGGCCTTCTTAGGCAGGAACCAGAGAGGAAGCTGGGGGAGAAGGAAGTCCTGTAACTACCCCCAGAACACCCTCACACCACTGGGGAGCAGAGAGGATAGACCACCCAGAGAGAGGGAGAGTGTTAAAGAAAGACAGACACAACGACAGACAGGCAGCAGACAGACATAGAAAGGCAAAAGAGAGACAGACACAAACAGACAGACAGACAGATAGCAACTGAAAGCCACCAGACAGACAGAAAGACAGCAGTCAGACATCAGTCAGACACTCTACCATTTCTTTCAATTTAACAACAACTTCTGAATCTCTTTCAATTGTATAGGCACCAGACATGTAGTCAAGCTTCTGCTATACCAAAAAAATTAAATCCCAGTCCCACAGATATACCTACAGTAAGAGACAACAGCGATAAGAGGGCACAGTCAGTCTAAATCACTTGGTGCTGCTGCTACAGATGGAGACACACAGACAAAGTTAAACACAGCTGATTAAAAGGCAGTTGCTAAGTGCGGAAACCACACACTGCCTTTAGTGATGTGGGAAACAGAGAGTGCTGTCTGAGCTCTGTCATCTCAGCGCACACACACACACACACACACACACACACACACACACCCTCTTGTGAAGATCAAAATCCATATTTTCCATAAATCACAACATTTCATTGCAGAGTTTATACACTGACCATTTATTGATTTATTAGCTGAATCAAGCAGAGTAGTGTTGAGCTGGGTTGTGCCATGTTTCAGTGTTGAATTGGCAAACACACACTCAAGTCCTGAGGTGGGCAGTTCCAGACCTTAGGAGGGTAACTGATCAGAACTGTGTTTTTGAATGGCTGCCATTTTGGCCCAGACAGAAAAACACTTGCATCAGTGCCAGAAATGCCACCTGCTCTGGATTCTTTTCACTGGGGTTAATTTTCTGTCTGATGGTGTGCATCCCTACCTTAGTTATGATTAGACAGACTTGAATTGTTCTCCAACTGCTTCTTATTTTCATCTCAGTTCCTTTATGACCACTAGGTGATTAACAACTGGATGTTTTTCTGGAATGTGCTTTTTAAAGTCGTAAAGTAACTGTCCATTGAAAATACATACATTTGACAAAAATAACTGTAAAAACCCCAACTCAAATTTGCAAGACAAAAAAAGAGTTTGAAAAATTTCCTCAAGTAATACGGGCTCGGGCCAGTCTGATGTTTAGAGAAAGATGAGTTGGCCATTTAGTAATATTTGAATGACTGTTATACACCCACATAATTTGGTCGTTGGGGGGCGCCCACACCAATCAAACAGAGAAGTTACATTTTAAAATTTGACATTTTTAAGGATAGTGTCCCATGGTACGTGACTCTGTGTTTTTTTTTTTTTTTTTATGAACTTGGAAACAGTTGTCAGTTCCTTTAATAGATCAGATACCATGTAGAAAGTACACTATAGCAAATGGTGGTGGAAGGAAGAGAGTAGAGCAGGAGAGGAAGAGTGGGGCATTAGGAGAGATATGGAAAGTCCCTACGTCTCCGGCCAGGTCTATGAGTCCCACTGACTAGGTTTGTGTCAAGCTGGTCTCCGTGACTCACTGAGGCATCATGGGGCTGAGACACAGTCAGGCGATGCAGACAGATAGGGCCAACAGTGCCACGGCAGGACTACATGCACACCAGCCAGTCAGTTCAGACCGGGCCCCTGGACAGCATGGTGGAGGACATTAAAACCTGTCCTGACAACATATACTGTAAACCTTTATTGGCCTAAACTATGCTTATGTTTTTTTTTTTTTGCAATATTAGGAGAGGATACAGTGCGAGAATGGCAAAACACAGCAAACATTCAGTTTAGATAAATAGAGGTAGACCATTCTATGCTTAATTTATCCATTTCTCGTCAACATTTTTTCTACTGAAATTAACACAGGTCATTCTGAAAGTTCGTGTTTCATCACTCCCTCTCAGTGTTCCTCATGTGTAGGTGCATTCTTTATGCATGTGTGTGGAGGGGTTAACCGTTGCTGGTTGTGGTTTGTCTGGCTGCGTGGGCCCAGCTAATTGAAGTCATCATCACACATGATCCATGACAGGGTCTTCATGATGCTTTTTCACCTCATTCATCTCCCTCTCCTTCTCTCTCATCTTCATGTTCCCAATCCTGCCTTTCTGCTCCATTCTCTGTCCTCTTCCCTCCGACTGGTTCCAGGACTGCAATGACATCCAAGATGCAGAATGCAAACATATACCAGTCTAACTCGCTGTAGCCCTGACCTCCTCTGTACACACGCAGAATTGCTACATTCAGTAGCGTGTGTTGCTACAATTGCTGGGGCCTGTGGGCATAGATGGTGGCTGGGTGGTCAAGAATGGCATCAGATTAGTGCCAAATGTCACACCATGCACAGAATATCTTGGCAAAGCCAGATTATACACTGCTCCACTGGTAGGCAGAGATCCAGTGCAGCGCATGCATGAACTACATTGAGCACACACATCCTGTGTTATACACACACATTCACAAGCCCACACATCCATTTTGGTGCAGTTGTTTAGGATCCAAGCAAATGTTCTGTCGTGGGAGTTTCTTTGATCTATGTGGTGTTGAGATGTATGTCCTCAGTCATTTAGTGGAGCTCACAAGCTTTAATTAATAGTGAGCTCTTTAGCTCTCTGCAGTTTCTGCAGAGATAAAGTGACCTGTGCAACAGAAGTAATGTCGGTTCATTTGGTTGACAGGGACAGTGACGTGTGCCACTCCTGACTTGACTGTCTACTCCTGTGTATGTCTGGGAGTCGGTGTTTGTCTCTCTGTTGGTCTCTCTGTGGCACTTTGCTTGAAAGAATGACATTAGATTTGAATCTTTTAGGTTATGTTTGATTTGGAGTGACTAATGCTTTCATTGTGAAACCGTAGCTTGATTGTTGACTAATGGCCCTGCATTAAGTAAGATTACAAGCAATGCGTTGGGTAACAGCACTGGGTCTTGACGAAAAAAGAAAGACATGCTGAGACAGACAAAGGATTAGAGGAGGGGTTGATGGTCTACTGGCTTCCCCTCCTCATCTTCTCTCCTTCATCTGCCCTGATCTGAATAGGCACCTGCTGCAGTGCCTCTAGTCCAGGCGACAGGCTCTGCGTGTGCTGGAAGGAGAACACACTCTATCACTTTGCTAGAGATTCTTATGGACCAAAGGCCTCAATAATCCCCCTTGGGGAGTTCCCTTACAATGCCACCTAAGACGCTTTCAAGTAGGAGTCTTTTCCACAGAACTTGCTGTTCGGAAGACTGATGCATCAGAGAGATTTCTTCACAACTTAATGTGAACGCTGATATTTGTGTTGGTTTTCCTTTGAAACTGGATTATGTGACTGGTGTTGCCTTGTCCACACCCTAACAACCTCTATGTGTGCACATATGTGTTAACGTACGTGTGTAAGAGACACTGCAGGTTTTTATTTGTATGTTCATCGGGTTCTTTTTTTTTTTATCAGATCTTTGTTCTCCATGCTGTCTGGGTTTTTCTTTTTAGTATAAATATGCATGTGCCAGCCTGTCCATCCGCCTGTCTCTCTGTGAATGTATGTTTATAAGCTCTGCGTTTGTTGTGTGACTATTGTATTTACCAGTGAGTGTGTAATCTACAAGTGTGTCTACGTGATATCTGTACTGTATTGTAGCTATGTGTTTTGTACTGTAACTTTGTGTTTTGGTGATGTACAGTGGCTATGTGTTCTGGTGATGTACAGTGGCTATGTGTTTTGGTGATGTACAGTGGCTATGTGTTCTGGTGATGTACAGTGGATATGTGTTCTGGTGATGTACAGTGGCTATGTGTTCTGGTAATGTACAGTGGCAATGTGTTTTGGCTGTGTGCAGTGGTTATGTGTTCAGGTGATATACAGTGGCTATGTGTTCAGGTGGCGTGGTGTACTTTTCTGGATTGCACCCAAACTGGCTCTCTCTACCTGTTGTGGTTACTGAAATGAACACCTTTCACAACACAACACAGAACGTGACTAGAAAGTTCTCTCCCTTTTCTTTCTTTCTTTCTTTCTTTGTTATGTCTCGTCTCTGAAGTACAATTAGCCAGACACCCCTTTCATCCTGCAAGGAGGAGGACTGTGTTGTTTGAAGCTGGCGTCTTTCCCAAAAACACCGGGCACACCTGTAGTCTAAATTGCCAGTCTTGGCCCATACACCGCTCCTCTGTGCTAACCAACCCCCCTCAGCCTCAAAACACTTCCGTCCACACTTCAAAGCCCCCTCAATCAAAAGTGCCTCTCTGTCTACTTTGACTATAGGGCCCAGGAGACAAAATATAGTTTACCCATTCGCCAGGACCGGACTGGCTTCCTCTGTGCTGACAGCTAACCGGAAACACTGACAACACACAAATGCACGTATGGACCCACACACACGCACACACACACAAACAATTGGTCTTGGTGTTCTTCTATACAATAGATGACAAATGTCATGATTCAACCATACTCATGGCTATAATACATGACTAATTACACTGACTAATGATTGCAGATCTTTGTACCTGTAGGATATAACATCAAGGTTAGGCCAGTGGTGTACAGCCTATACTTAGTAGCTGTCTATTAACTGTCATCCTAACTGTGCATTATTCCGTCGATTCTTACAGATATCAAATACTGTGACTCAGCATTCATGTTTGTAAGGTTGCAGTGACACATTAACCACTGGGGATGATCTGAATACAGTGGTCTGGGCCTTTTAACACTTCTGGGTGAAGTCATACACTTGAGACCCATACAAAACAGACGTCTGTGCCAAACAGGTTTGAATGAGGGAATTCACTAAGGAAGAACCGACGGAACTGGGTGACAGTGCTTTCAGGTATGATCTGTGTGTGCTTGTCTGAGCTCACCGGGCTCCGTTTCACCCCCTCCTTCGGGGTTTCTGGGTGCCGGTTTCCAGTGTTTCCCTAACACCAAGGTCAGAAAGGTCCTCAGGTAACGTGTGTGGGTCGTCTTTGCGCCAGTGTTTTCCCTCTCATTCTTCAAATGGGGATATCAGCTTTGCTGTGGGATGTTTATGCCGATCAGGTGTGCTTCCTGTGTACAACATCGCTTACACACATGTCACTTAGTATCATTAGCTGAAGGAAGAGGCATAGCCACTTTTATGGTTTTTGTCAAAGTTTCTGCATGGTAATTTGAGATGTTGAAAGTTACTGCCACCTTTTCAAGATTTCAGTGAATATTCTTATCCATGATGATTTAGACGAGAAATTAGTTGCCCTGCTCACATTAAGAGAGTTTTTCTAGCTTGTCATCTGAGGGATTAAATCAAGAAACCTTTCAGTTACTGACCCTATGCTCTTGAACAGTCTTACTTGCACACACAAACACACCACTTAAATGGATTTTTGTTCTACTTTGGTCCCCAATTGTTTCTGGAAAATAAGGTATAAGCCAGATAAGTGGGTGATGACATAGCGTCCTCAGATCCAGGTAATAAATGTCATGTCAAAGTGCTCAGCAAAGTGTCTTCATGCTCCAGACTTTTCTAAGTCTATGTTTAACCTTTGAGAGGGTTTTGTTCTTTAAAAGCACATTTACAGCCCTGAATGATTTAGTCGGGAGTGATTCATTGGTCACCAGGGATGACGAGGCGATTGCCAGGTGCCACCAAGTCTGGCCTGGTCTTGTCACTCAGAGCTGTTGCCTGTCAGTCACTACGTTCCTGTCGGCATGGCTGCATCCCCTCCTCTCATTAACCTGTGTGTGTGTGTGTTTGTCTGTCTGTGTGCGTGCATGCGCAAATGTGACCGTATGTGTGCGTGCGTGCGTGTGTATGTGTGTGTGTGTGTCACTGTTTTCTAGGGACGGTCTCACCTTCAAATTATAAGTCCCTGGAACCTCTCCTTCAATTTTTGAATGTTGGTCACTCTGTCTGTCTTTGTGGCTTCCACTCTCCGTCTGGTAAGAGACAAACCCCCATGCCTGCTATCGCACAGGCGCATGTCTCCACATTCTTGTCGGTCCCTTCACATGTCTGACCTTCAAAACCGTGACCCAAAAGGAACTCCTACTAACAGGGAATGTAAAACATTGCGCAATAATTATTTGTATTTTGTGCCATTCAATCCAACCGTATCCTATTGTCTGACTGAGATTAGTATTGTTTTGCTGAAGCTAATCCCACTCTCTTTATGGAACAAGTTGTGTAGCGTTGGTTGAGTTCCTCACCGCCTTGTGTTTCACTTTTTCCAGCCCGCTCCTCTGCCTCTGACTCTGAGTGTCTTAATGTGGATTAGGTCTTAGTGTTGAAACTGTTCCAGTCTGCAGGCTTCAGTTTCTGTTTGAGCTAATTACATTACTGTACAACAGTGCTGGAAAGTGTTTCTGTGTGTCTCTGTGGGATTGCCTGTGCGTGCATGCTTGCGTGTGTGAATGTGTGTGTGTGTGTAAGTGCCTACCTAGGCAAATTGAGCGGTGTCTGTGAGCTTGTTGGGTGTAAAGAGTTATGGTCATCTCAGCGTTGGCCTGTGTCACATTGTCCTTGGTGGGAGATGAGTTGTTGAAAAGGGGGGATTTTGGCCCAATCCTCCTTTATGACTGGATAAATCCCTAAATCACTCCATGTTCATCCCACTGCACTGCGGGTCATGGCAAAACCAGTCAACTGGGTTGCCAGATTTGATGAAGTCTCACACTCTTGTGTATCTTTGCAGCCAGCAATAAACTGTTGCACACTCACTGACATGTACTGAGACAGAGAGGGGGAGAACCATAAAGAGATAAAGAAAAATTGCACAAGATGAAGCGAGAAAGAGAAGAAGACGAAGAGTGATATTTTGCATGTGGTGGAAAAGAGAGAGGATAAAATGTCAGAGAAATTATCAGAAAGAAAGAGATTAACATGACCCTATTAAACAGAGGGTAAGGGGCAATGAATGTTAAGCCTTCCTGTCCTCTGTCGTGCCCTCGGGAGCTTCTTCATTAACAGGAAAACCATCACATATCAGCACACACACACCTGGCATACAGAACACACTAGGAACTTGGGCCTTGTGTCCGTCTATGTGCCTCTCTGACTCTGCACAGGGAACAACACCTCACATTCTGTCTGTCTGTCTTTCTGTCTGTCTATCTATCGTTTAAAAGTTTGGGGTCACTTAGACATATCTTTGTTTTCCATGAAAACGTACACAAAATGAGTTTGAATAGGAAATATAGCAAAATGAATAGGAAGTAGGAAAGGTTAGTAATAATGATTTTTAATTTAAATAAAAAAGTGGCTCCAATCAGGCACCGTCCACAGGGTATGGCATGGTGTTGCAAAATGGAGGGATAGCCTTCCTTCTTCAAGATCCCTTTTATCCTGTACAAATCTCTCTCTATAACACCACCAAGGCACCCCAAAGCACCCCAAAACCATCACATTGCCTCCATCATGCTTGACAGATGGCGTCAAGCACTCCTCCAGCATCTGTTCATTTGTTTTGCGTCTGACAAAGTTCTTTGTGATCAGAACACCTCAAACTTAGATTTGTCTGTCCATTACACTTTTTTCCAACCTTCCTCTGTCCATTGTCTATGTTCTTTTGCCCATCTTAATCTTTTCATTTTATTGGCCAGTCTGTGATATGGCTTTTTCTTTGCTACTCTGCCTAGAAGGCCAGCATCCTGGAGTCGCCTCTTCCCTGTTGATGTTGGGACGGGTGTTTTCCGGATACGATTTAATTAAGGATCTGTGAGGCGTCTGTTTCTCAAATTAGACACTCTAATGTAGATGTCCTCTTACTCAGTTGTGCACCGGGGCCTCCCATTGCACTTTCTATTCTGGTAGGAGCCAGAATGCACTGTTCTGGGAAATGGAATAGCCTTCATTTCTTAGAATATGAATAAACTGAAACTTTTCTGAAGAAAGTTCAGTGTTTCTGGCTATTTTGAGCCTGCAATTGAACCCTCTATTGTTGATGCCCACGTACTCAACTAATCTAAAGAAGGACAGTTTTATTACTTCTCTAATCAGCACAACAGTTGTCAGCTATGCTAACATAATTGCAAAAGGGTTTTATAATAAAAAACTATATACATGGATTAGCAAACATAATGTGCCATTGGAACACGGGACTGATGGTTGCTGATAATGGGCCTCTTTACGTCTATGTAGGTATTCCATAAGAAATCTGCCGTTTCCAGGTACAATAGTCATTTACAACATTAACAATGGCTACAGTGTATTTATGATCAATTTGACGTTATTTAAATGGACACAAAATTCTTAGTGACCCCAAATATCTGTCTGTCTGTCTGTATGATGTCTCTCTATCTAACTAGCAACCGTATGTACACTCACCTAAAGGATTATTAGGAACACCTGTTCAATTTCTCATTAATGCAATTATCTAATCAACCAATAACATGGCAGTTGCTTAAATGCATTTAGGGATGTGATCCTGGTCAAGACAATCTCCTGAACTCCAAACTGAATGTCAGAATGGGAAAGAAAGGTGATTTAAGCAATTTTGAGCGTGGCATGGTTGTTGGTGCCAGACGGACTGGTCTGAGTATTTCACAATCTGCTCAGTTACTGGGATTTTCACGCACAACCATTTCTAGGGTTTACAAAGAATGGTGTGAAAAGGGAAAAACATCCAGTATGAGGCAGTCCTGTGGGCGAAAATGCCTTGTTGATGCTAGAGGTCAGAGGAGAATGGGCAGACTGATTCAAGCTGATAGAAGAGCAACTTTGACTGAAATAACCACTTGTTACAACCGAGGTATGCAGCAAAGCATTTGTGAAGCCACAACACGCACAACCTTGAGGCGGATGGGCTACAACAGAAGAAGACCCCACCGGGTACCACTCATCTCCACTACAAATAGGAAAAAGAGGCTACAATTTGCATGAGCTCACCAAAATTGGACAGTTGAAGACTTGAAGAATGTTGCCTGGTCTGATGAATCTTGATTTCTGTTGAGACATTCAGATGGTAGAGTCAGAATTTGGCGTAAACAGAATGAGAACATGGATCCATCATGTCTGGTGGTGGTGTAATGGTGTGGGGGATGTTTTCTTGGCACACTTTAGGCCGCTTAGTGCCAATTGGGCATCGTTTAAATGCCATGGCCTACCTGAGCATTGTTTCTGACCATGTCCATCCCTTTATGACCACCATGTACTCTGATGGCTACTTCCAGCAGGATAATGCACCATGTCACAAAGCTTGAATCATTTCAAATTGGTTTCTTGAACATGACAACGAGTTCACTGTACTGAAATGGCCCCCACAGTCACCAGATCTCAACCCAATAGAGCATCTTTGGGATGTGGTGGAACAGGAGCTTCGTGCCCTGGATGTGCATCCCACAAATCTCCATCAACTGCAAGATGCTATCCTATCAATATGGGCCAACATTTCTAAAGAATGCTTTCAGCACCTTGTTGAATCAATGCCACATAGAGTGTAGGTGAGTGTATACCGACATGTTTGCTCAGCGATAATGCCTTTTGATTCGCTGTGAACTGTCAGTACAATAAAGTACATAGCATTGTTTTCACATTGACAATACACTTGGACTATCATTTCAAACATACTGATAATATATTTTACATGATTATATCCCTTAAGGTTTTTGAATTTGATGCCTGCAACACATTTCAAAAAAGTTGGGACAGGGGCATGTTTACCACCATGTTGCAAAACCTCTTCTGTTAACAACACTCTGTAAGTGTTTGGGAACTGAGGAGACCAATTACTATAGTATTGAAAGTGAAATCTATTCCCATTCTTGCTTGAAATTGGATTTCTGCTGCTCAACAGTTCAGGGTCTCCTTTGTCGTAATTTTCGTTTCTGAATGTGCTAAATGTTTTCAATGGGTGACAGGTCTGGACTGGAGGCAGGGGTCAGTTTAGCACCCGGACTCTTTTACTACGAAGTCATTCTATTGTAATACACACAGAGAAACGTTATTCCCTGAGCAGTTTTTCAGAGTGGTGAACCCCGCCCTATCATCACTTCTGACGGACAAATCCTCTCTGGAATGATCTTTTAATACCCAGTCATGTTACTGACCTGTTACCAATTTACCTAATTTCCTGTGTAATATTCCATTTTTTTTTTTTTGCATTACACAACTTTTACAGTCTTTTGTTGCCTCTGTCCCAACTTATTTGAAACGTGTTGCTGGCATCAAATCCAACGTGGGCATACATTGTTCAAGAAATAATAACATTTTGTTTGATATGGTGTTTTTGAATGATTTTCTTTTGAATATAGTGTTTTAAATATTTGCACATCATTGCATTCTGTTTTTCTTTAGATTTTACACAGCTTCCCAACTTTTTTGGAAACAGGGTTGTAGATAAAATGCTGAATAATATTTGTTGTGCCACATAATGAGGTAACTGAATAAAACAACAAATTAACCATTAATGTACCTTTGAAACATGCAGCACTTACTAATGATCCCAAGGTGCCAACTATATCTAAAACTGTGTAGTCTACTAAAATCTAATCTACTCATTCTATGGAGTTTGCATTGCTGTCAGTAGATATGAAAACCTTCTAAACATTTGAGCAATAGTGTCTCGTGAATCAAGTATGTTTGCAGGCACCAACCTTGATGCTGAAACTGTTAATAACCATGCAGTTGTGTATGTGGGCTTCTAAAACCATGCAGTTGTGTATGTGGGCTTCTAAAAAGAAATCTTACATTGCTCCACTTTCCAGGTGGCCTAACTTGTGTAGTCTGTGGCTACTGCTTCTGTGTGTCGTTGCGTACAGGGATTATTCCTGGTATTAAACTAAATGACAAAAATACTAACAAAACCACTAAGGCAGACTTTTTGTTTGCCATGATTCACTTGCAAAATCTGCGTGTAACCTGACTAACACTGTATAGAGACCTATGTCAGTATCAGCACCGAGTATGAATACTACAGTATATTGATACATATCTGTTTCACCCACAGATTGAAACATCTTACTCTTTAAGACCAGATTGTTTGGAGCCTGTACTGCGATGACTATATGTAACAGAATCTGTAGCGTGTGGGAGTATGTATTGTACTGACTGTCTCAGTCACGTCTGGGTTATTCGTTAATAGCTGTGTGTTGGTGATTTTTTATATAGTGCATGCACATCTCTATCTGAGCGTGCCACTGACATGCATTCAACAGTATACACATGTAATCATGATTTTTTTGGGGGAGAATGGCACACTTTTTAAAATAGATAGATGAAAACATTTGACCCTAAACTGATATCTGGTGTTTGGAAGAGGTTTGAAAGCAAACCCTATTGTAAGTGTTTGACACACAGAAAGTGTTTAAAAAACAGGACAGAAGTACTTTGAAACCCCCAAATTGGTTACATACATAAGGGGGTTCATTGTATGTAATGGTCATTGTCTGATTAATTTATTCATTATATTGAAAATATTTTTATTGAGTTCCAGCATTTCTTCAAAGCTTCATTTTGGATGGAGTAGAGTGAGGAGACAGGTGAGGGAAAGTGGGACAGGCAGATAGGAGTTACCTGACTTCTTGGCTAATAGGATGGTACATTTTAATGGAATTCTACACACAACTACAAAGCCACACTGTAAAAGATTAATCTGGTGTGAATTGACCTTTACAGTAAAACCTAAAAGAACAACCAACACATATTAAATAACATGAAGGAACCAGGCCTAGTTCGGCCATCCAACAGATAGAATGGAGGAATGTGGTTGCCCTGGATGGATTCAAACCAGGATCTTCTATATGACAGGCTGTGTCTTTAACCACTACACCACTAAGCTATACATGCGCTGAGTGTCGGTATTGTGGCTCCACATTAAAACATCTTGTCACGCATTAACATCATACCAAGTTTGAATATTTAGCTCCACCATTAAGCATTGTGTTAAATTGATTAAAGTTTCTTATTAAGTTTACACCCCACCACAAACAGCATCTGTAAACTGCATGGCTTTTGCCACTGGTGGTTTTAACAGCTTATTAGCCAGTAATATGCTTACTAGTATCTACTAACTTACTACTTGAAATAGTCATAAAAATGTAGCAATTGCCAGCGAGACTGAAGAATAACTTTACACTGCTAAAGCTATTTCATTTCATGGCACAACAAAGTTTGTTTTTCTTTCATTTGTGAATGACCTTGATACTATAGTTATCAATATAGGTGACAATAACTTTTGTCAGGTAAAAAGATGAGAGAAACGTGGAAAACCCTCTTTTACTGCGCAAGTGGTTATGGTCTAAATTACCCGAAAAAGCATTCACGAATGTGTACTTCGAAAATCCACCAGAAAAAGTTGCAATATACAGTATCTCACGAAAGTGAGTACACCCCTCACATCTCTGTAATTATTTGATTATATATTTTCATGTGACAACACTGAAGGGATGACACTTTGCTACAATTTAAAGTAGTGAGTGTACAGCTTGTATAACAGTGTACATTTTGTGTCCCCTCAAAATAACTCAACAAACAGCCATTATTGTCTAAACCGCTGGCAACAAAAGTGAGTACACCCCTAAGTGAAAATGTCCAGATTGGGCCAAAAGTGTCAATATTTTGTGTGGCCACCATTATTTTCCAGCACTGCCTTAACCCTCTTGGGCATGGAGTTCACCAGAGCTTCACAGGTTGCCACTGGAGTTCTCGTCCACTCCTCCATGACGACATCACGGAGCTGGTGGATGTTAGAGACCTTGTGCTCCTCCACATTCCGTTTGAGGATTCCCCACAGATGCTCAATAGGGTTTAGGTCTGGAGACATGCTTGGCCAGTCTATCACCTTCACCCTCAGCTTCTTTAGCAAGGCAGTGGTCGTCTTGGAGGTGTGTTAGGGGTCGTTGTCATGTTGGAATACTGCCCAGTGGCCCAGTCTCTGAAGTGAGGGGATCATGCTCTGCTTCAGTGTGTCACAGGACATGTTGGCATTCATGGTTCCCTCAATGAACTGTAGCTCCCCAGTGCCGGCAGCACTCATGCAGCCCCAGACCATGACACTCCCACCATCATGCTTGACTGTAGGCAAGACACACTTGTCTTTGTACTCCTCACCTGGTTGCTGCCACACACGCTTGACACCATCTGAACCAAATAAGGACAGGACATGGTTCCAGTAATCCATGTCCTTAGTCTGCTTGTCTTCAGTATACTTTGCGGGCTTTCTTGTGCATCATCTTTAGAAGAGGCTTCCTTCTGGGATGACAGCCATGCAGACCAATTTGATGCAGTGTGCCGCGTATGGTCTGAGCACTGACAGGCTGACCCCCACCCGTTCTACATCTGCAGCAATGCTGGCAGCATTCATATTTCTATTTCCCAAAGACAACCTCTGAATATGATGCTGAGCACTCAACATCTTTGGTCGACCATGGCGGGGCCTATTCTG
This sequence comes from Esox lucius, assembly GCF_011004845.1. Lineage (NCBI taxonomy): Eukaryota > Metazoa > Chordata > Actinopteri > Esociformes > Esocidae > Esox > Esox lucius. The sequence continues at coordinate 16,114,185 of NC_047588.1, read as the reverse complement.
AGAGGGACCTGTCCTGTTAAACCGTTGTATGGTCTTGTCCACTGTGCTGCAGCTCAGTGTCAGGGTCTTGGCAATCTTCTTATAGCCTAGGCCATCTTTATGTAGAGCAACAATTATTTTTTTCAGATCCTCAGAGAGTTCTTTGCCATGAGGTAATGAGGGAGTGTGAGAGCGATGACATGAAATTTAACACACTTGGACCCCATTCACACCTGTAACCTTGTAACCCTAACAAGTCACATGACACTGGGCCCAATTTAGACATTTTCACTTAGGGGTGTACTCACTTTTAATGCCAGCGGTTTAGACATTAATGGCTGCGTGTTGAGTTATTTTGAGGGGTTGTAGCCAGCAAATTTTAAATCCTAATGCATACTTAGTTTTGTGCTATTTAATTTCATGGCACAGCAACATTTGTTTTTCTTTCATTCGTGAATGACATTGACACAATAACTATCAATACAGGTGACAATAACTGACTTTTTCGTCAAATGAAAAGACAAAAGAATCTGGAAACCCCTCTTTTACTGCACAAAGGATTGTGATCTATATTACCCCAAAAAGAATGCAACGATGGGTACTTTGAAAATCCACCAGGAATAGTCGCAATATAACCATAAACAGTTTTATTTTAGGTTTACAATAAAGCAGCTATGTAGCTAGTTTTGTCTATCCTGAACAAATCCTAATGCATAATTTTTTTGGACAGTGGCGAGGCTCAAACACCAGTCCCCTGCATGGCAGGTGTCTCTAACCACTACGCTATTTAACAAGGTGTAGTCAGCCAGTCACTCACTCAGTAAAAGATTTTCGCTCTTCTTGGCTGGCTCCGGTTACGCTGTCCGGCAAAAATGAAGCTAATTCATTTCAGAGATTTGCTTGAATTGCAGTTTACAACTACCAAAAGCGAGAGGTAATTTTGTAATTTAACTTATTTGAAGTTTGGTGGTAATCTATTTGAACTTAACTACCTTCACCCTTTTTGATTCAGGCATACAGACATTATGATTATTTTATAAATGTTTGTATGTACAGTGAATTCAGAAAATATTCACAACCATTCCTTTTTCCACAATTTGTTACGTTAAAGCCATGTTATGAAATTGATTAAATAGATTTTTTCCTCATCAATCATCATACAATACCCCATAATGACAAGACAAAAAGAACCCAAAGGTCACATTGACAGAGCTCCACAGTTCCTGTGTGGTGGTGGGAGAACATTCCAGAAGGACAACCATCTCTGCAGCACTCCACCTATCAGGTCTTTATGGTAGAGTAGCCAGACAGAAGCCTCTCAGATGAAGATGATGGAAGTAAAGTACAGACAGATCCTTAAAAAAAACCTGTGCCAGAGCGCTTCGGACCTCAGACTGGGACAAATGTCCAACTTCTGACAGGACAATGACCCTAAGCACACTGACTAGACAATGAAGGACTGGCTTTGGGACAATTATGTGAATGTTTGCCCAGCCACTGGACTTGAACCTGATCAAACCTCTCTGGAGACATGGAAAGGGCTGTGCAGTGAAGTTCTCTATCCATCCTGACTGAGCTTTAAAGGATCTGGAGAGAATAATGGAGAAACTCACCAAATACAGGTGTGCCAAGCTTGTAGCATCATACCCAAGAAGATTTAAGGCTGTAATCGCTGTCATCGGCGCTTCAATAAAATACTTAGTGAACGCATTTCAACATGGTGTGTTTCCCCTGCACTCTTTTCAGATTACTGTTTCTCTGAATTCCATTCAGAATACTGTTTCCCAGCCAGAGTACTGTTTCCCACGCACTCTATTCAGATTACTGTTCCTTTTCCACTATTCAGAATACTGTTTCCCCTGCATTCTAGTCAGAAGATTGTTTCCCTTCATTCTGTTCAGAATACTGTTTCCCCTGCATTCTGTTCAGAATACTGTTTCCCTGCATTCTAGTAAGAATACTGTGTTTCCCTGCATTCTGTTCAGAATACTGTTTCCCTTTGTCCTAGTCAGAATACTGTTTCCCTGCATTGTAGTCAGAATACTGTGTTTTCCTGCATTCTGTTCAGAATACTTTTTCCCTGCATTCTAGTCAGAATACTGTGTTTTCCTGCATTCTGTTCAGAATACTGTTTTCCTGCTTTCTGTTCAGAATACTGTTTCCCTTTGTTCTAGTCAGAATACTGTTTCCCTGCATTCTAGTCAGAATACTGTGTTTCCCTGCATTCTGTTCAGAATACTTTTTCCCTGCATTCTGTTCAGAATACTGTGTTTCCCTGCATTCTGTTCAGAATACTATGCTTCCCCTGCATTTCCAATCAAATGCTCACAGACAGGATTACCAGTTGTGGACGATATCTGGCGGTTTGCAGTGACTGAGCGAAGAAACATAACACAAGCAGTCAGAGCACAGCTAATTGCATATGCAAAGCTAAGGTAGCAACGTAGCTGGGTGAAGGCTATCACACTTGTATTTGTAAAAACAACATGAACAATACTGAAGCCAGTTGACTCTGTGGAGCTTTCGACAAGGCACTTAGGAGACATGACCACATCCATACCAAGTAGTATTTAAAAGATCTTTGTTGCAGAATCTTTGGTGAGTGATATGCATTTCTCCAGTCTGTGTTGCAGTCATGACTCATGCTACAGCCACATTTCTTGTGGATCACCTGTTTTCAGCTACATTTTTGTTGGTTATTCTACATATAGTTACAATAGTTATTGGAGAAAGTAAAAACCTAGCCATACATTCGAAAATTAGTCTAAAAATGAACTAGTAATTCATTTTTCAATACTTGTTAACACTGATTACTTCATTGCAAAGCTTCACAGCAGTAGAAATGTAAGTGGAACCGGCCAAGAAGAGCGAATGTCTCTTAATGAGTGCCGGACTGACTGACTGGCTACACATGGTTGACATAGTGTTTAGAAACTCAGACTGTCACACCACTGACAAAACAAATTAGGCGGTAGGATTTGTTCAGACTAAATCTTTGCTGGCTACAAGCTTCAGAAGCTACTGTACATTATAGGAACTGTAAATTAATAGTGTTTATATTTAGATTGCGATGGATGAACTGCACATACAACGAACATATTTCTTTTGATTGACATAGTGTAGTTAACATAGCGTAGTGATTAGCTATTCAACTGTTACTGTATGGATGATCATCTACAGTAATCTTTGTACAAGAGTACACTTTAGTTCCATTTATAAATGTTTTGTTGCCCACATTATTTCAGAAGAAATGTAATGGCTGGGATAAAAGTTTACATTTTGGAGCAGTTCTGAGTACCAGCATGTCTTGTGGTAATGTCCCCGACCTTGTTCATTTTGACCCCGGTTTGATTCCTCTCTCAGATGTTAAAAATTTTGTCTCTCAGAAATATTTATCCATTTGGTACAGGAGTACACTTTAGTTCTGTTAATAAATGTTCTGTTGTCCCTGTTATTTCACCAAAAATTGAATGGCAGGGGTAAAAGTCGCATATGGAGACAATATGGAGCAGAACTGAGCACTAGCTGGCCCTGTGTTCTTGTGGGAACAATCTTAAATATTTAGATCCCAGTTCAATTCCCCTCTCAGACGTTAAAATTTTTTTCTCTCAGAAATGTTCAGCTGTCACACAACAATACATATCCACTCTGTTATACCATGAATCTCATAATATATTTAAGATATTAATTGTATTACATTACCTTTTATATACATGAAAGTGCATTACACAAAACAATCCATTAATGAGACAAGCCGTGAACCCGCCACAATTGAATTCTAAGGAGAAATTGGGAGGTGTACACCATTGGGAGGTGATAGCGGTGGTACTGTCATGTTTGCAATATATAAGCAGGGATTTTTTTTTCTTTTGTCAACTATATGTTTTAGTAAATGAACATCTACATTCATGGTTCAAGGTTTGTTCGTCAAAATGCACCGAACAACACAGTGTCATCCTGCATAATGAAATTCCTGTGACATGGCACCTGACAACTATGTACTGATGTAATGAGTGCAGATCCATTGTCAGCGCCACCGTTCTCTATGGCCCACCGGGAGTGCCATTCAAGTTCTGTTTCTAAATGCGATTTCTCTGAATTATTTTGAAACAGATTTAGTCTTTGGCCTATTCATCTCAGAATGAAGTTTGTAAAAAAAAAAGGGATTAAACTTAAAAAAGAAACAAATGATTAACCAGATCTCCCTTCCACTGAACAGGATTCGCTGGAATACGTTCACTACATGTTTCTGTGGAACACACACAGTGTTGAAATCAAAGAATTGAACATTATCTATTTATTTCATTTATTTACAGACGGGAGGTGATATCGGTGGTACAGTCGTGTTTGCAATATATAAGCAGGGAAGGATTTGGATTGAGCAAGTTACGTTCAAAGCATCAAACTCAACCGAACATGCTGCCAAATGAACATGCTTCTATCCCATTTCTATAACATGGTGATGACTTGTACGTAAAGGTTACATTTAAGGCCAGCACGGCGAGCGTCCCCTTTGGAGCAGCGGAGGAGTTTTGGGGCTGGTAGGTTTATCTTCAGCCTGAGGGTGGACGGGCCTAACACCGTAACTCCAACGCAGTAAACAGTAACTGCACTTTGATGCACAGCAATTTGAGCATTTGGGAGGGCAGTGAAACAAAGACAGAGAACTGCAACTGATATTATGGGATTCTGCCTTGGCTTCTCTAGGGCTTTTGGAAGTTACGGCAAAGACTACACACTATTTTCATTTTTTTTTAATAATATTTGACTCAAGATATTTTTCCACACGATAAAGCAGATCTTTCATGCACCAAAAATGACAATAACTCGTTTTCAAGTGAAGTTGAAGTTGCCACCTTTTGCCTTTGCACAGCAGTAGACACGTATCACCTCTAACACTACACACTGTTTAAATCAGAGGTCTCAAACCGGTTCCACGGAGGGCCATGTGTCAGCAGGTTTTTGGGTTTTCCTTTAAATTGGTTCCCAGTTCAGACCTAAACAACCAGGTGGGGGGTAGAAACGAACCAAATAGTGACCTAATTAGTCAACTAAGTGCAAGGTGAGAGCGAAAACCTGCAGACACTCGGCCCTCCATGGAACCGGTTTGAGACCTCTGGTTTAAACAGTGCAATGGTTGAAGACACAGCCTGTCCCTTAGAAAAGACGTGGATTGAAACCAACCAGGGACAACAACTAGTATCCTTTCTTATTTTGGCCCAGCAGAACTACAGTAGGCTTGCCTGGTTCCTTTTCTGGTTTTAGATTGAAAGACACTGGCCAGAGCTCACCCATAATATATAGTAATTTTAAAAATTACTTCAATTGGTCATCAATTTAGCTTACTTATAATGAATGGGTCATACTTTGGACGTTTCTGTCCAAATCCATAGTCTTTTCTTCTTTGATGGCATGGTTTGATTTTTTAGGGCTTGGTTTTATTGTTAATGTTTAACCCCCATTAGCATTGCAATGTTTAATAACCACAAAGACTTGCAAAGTTCTTCCTCTCTGGAATTGCGGGTCTTGAGCAAACAATATTTTGCCCATAAGCTGCATCGGTAAGTAAATAGGAAGTTGGAATTTACTCAGGAAAATCCACTTGAATGGCCCACCAACTCTTACTTACCAGTGAAACTGGTATAACTTAGAACAGTTCAATAGATCTGTTAAATAAAAGGAATTTCTTCTTTCAAGTTTCTATGGTTTTCTTAAAAGATGAGAGAAAGAAGGAGATGTTATTTGGTCATGTTCGTGTGCATATCCAAAAGTTAATGACCCCTAGAATCTGGAGTTTCACTGAAAAGATCAAACGCCAGACAAAGGAGAGAAAAGGGTTGACCCTTAACATGACAAAAGCCACGTGTACTGTAAATTGGTCGTCTTCTTCTGAAATTCCCTAATTATATTCAGCTGACTTAAAGTGTACTATCCCTGTATGGAGCTCATGGTTAATAACTTGGCTATGGTTTGCATGCTAGCTACATACACTGACAGCTGTCATTGTATGTCAGAGCCCTATTCGTTATTTTGTTGCTTTCCCAGCCCCAATTCATGAATATGTATTAGCAACCTGCACCTGCGTCTTCAGGGGTGGAACCTAAGACAGAATAGGCTAGAACATCAAAATAGTTGCAGAATTGCCCTCTGGAGGGGCCTTTAACACCATTAGTGTACAACACTAATTAATGTAATTACCTTCAGCAGGTACCATACCTGTCATCCAGATGAGTCAGGTGACTGTAAATGGACTCCCTGCCCCATATTGGAAATTGTGATGAAGAGGGAGAGGGACTGAAAGGAAGACAGAAAAAAACATATGAATGTAGAAATACTTTACTGCATAGGGTCAATTTAACTTTGTCTTCAACTTATTTATATCAATAATCGTCAAGTAGTGATGATGTTTGACATTTGTTCAATTGTTCATTACACCTTGAAACATCACTGTGTTGTAGGCTGAACAGAAATATTCAGTAAATCTGCTGGTTCGGAAATCTGCTGTGACGAAAACCTGCTCCCTTTCATAATAAATGTGTGAGAAATCCGGGTGATGGAGGATGCAGAGGGGTTACACAATGTGTCCCATTTCCTTCTCTATATCCCTGCATTGTTTTTCACACCCAGGCTCTTTTTTATGAATGAAACCAGTGTTTTCAATGAAGGCACCTGTATCTCTCTCTAGCATTCACAGCTAACATGAGCCCCAAAGGGCTTGTGTTTTGTGTAATGCAAATATACAGAACACACACGTTCAAACATTCACATATATGACACAAAAGGCACATGGACACATGGACAGTGGCATGCACACACACAGAACAAACACCCATTCATTGCCTTCATTTCCTACCTCTACAGCTGACGCCCACATACAACAATAACCAAAACCTGGTCATCATCACACTTCCATACACTCACCTAAGTTCCAATGATATCACCACGCCCTGGACACTCATGCCCACACAAAAGCTTCTCCTCCCTACAGTGACCAGAACTCAAGCCCCTGGCTTTGCGGCCTAGTCCTGTGGCTATTAGCTTGGTCCACTCCCAGCCCTCATAGTCCTTCTGTATTATGTGGCTATGGCGTAAACACTCTTTGTGGATTAAAACTGTGACACATCTATGTTTAGGTTTAGGGTTGGATAAACACAGTCATAAACATTGTATCCTGTACGACCGTATGACAGTAACACTCCCTGCGAATGGTTTAACAATGCTACACACTGACCATAATGTCATGTGGTCAGATAATGCGATTGGCAACAGAGAGGTCCTTTGTGAAAACTACCTTCAAACACACACAAGACACACACACATTCACCTTCATTCACACACACACACGCATACACTGAATGACACATGGCTGATGACAGTAATTACAGTATGTTGAATGTTTCCCAAACAGAGATGTTGTGACCTGACCACAGGTAATTGAGCGTGCCCTCTATGTCCGGCCATGCTGGTTAATCAAGCCTTTTGACTCACCCGGTGTGTGTGTCTATCGGGGTGAGTGTGTGTGTGTGTGTGTGTGCGTGCATGCAACATCCACAAACGTAAGTGAAACTTGATGTCAATACATTACTGAAACTTGATGTCAATAAATGTGCTTTGGGGTATTCCTTAAACGCTCGTTGTGAATATTACATGGTCCTTCTATACAGCATCATACCTTTGTATCTCTCTTTGTCTTTCTCTCTCATACACAGACACAGACACATACACAAACACACACACAAACACACATACACTTACACTGGCTCTCTGTGTGTCTAATAAACAGGCCTATAAATAACATCAGAGGAGAGCGCAAACAGGAGAGACGTTTCTGTTGTGGTTTTTTGTTTTGTCGCTGGAAGATCCTGCAGACACACAAACATCCAGAACAGTAATTACTGTCTCTGTGACTACTGACGACTGACAAGTCATTTTTGACCAACCAGAAATCAGTATTTTGACTTAACCCAGCCCTCGGAAAGCTCAACAAAGCCCCTCCTTATCCCAGTCATAGTAAGGCTGCCCCTAAACACTGATCTATGTCCAGTTCTGTGATTTCCCTCCAATGGGTTTGGGTTAAGAGTTTCAGAGGAACTGTTGATCCTAGATCTGCGTCTGGGCAAGTCTGCAGAAAAAGGGTGAAAATAACTACTTTATGTGTGAATGTTTGTCTGACAGACCAAAGCGAGGATAGATTTGAGGCCTGGTTTTGCTTTCATTTTTCAAACCACAAAACATTTTGTATCAACTTTAATGGTCCAGACATTGTAAGGCAATTATTTTTCCCTTTTTGACATGATGATTCTTCTTTCACGCTATTTAAGCGGCACACAGAACTGCTGAAAGGGATTGTTGACATGAACATCTGCTCTAGTCACTCTAGCCACTATTGTTGCTGCATGGACAAACTCAGGGGACATTTTGGTTGGCCAAAAATAAAGACATTTGGCCATGCACAAATACTCAAAAATTGTGGAGTTTAAATACCCTTTAAAATTGTAGGGTTTCAGAAGATATCTGAAAATGTTGATGGACTCTGCTGCCCAAGTATCTGGGAAAAGCTTGTTCCATCATTGAGGTGCCAGGACTGACTGGGTGGAGCAGGAGCCATCCTCCTGTAGGTGCCAGGACTGACTGGGTGGAGCGGGAGCCATCCTCCTGTAGGTGCCAGGACTGACTGGGTGGAGCAGGAGCCATCCTCCTGTAGGTGCCAGGACTGACTGGGTGGAGCGGGAGCCATCCTCCTGTAGGTGCCAGGACTGACTGGGTGGAGCAGGAGCCATCCTCCTGTAGGTGCCAGGACTGACTGGGTGGAGCGGGAGCCATCCTCCTGTAGGTGCCAGGACTGACTGGGTGGAGTGAGAGCCACCCTCTTGTAGGTGTTGGGATGGGAAAAGATACCAGTTGGGATGCACAATTCTGGATGGCTATACAGTATACTCTTACCACTATATACAGTATATTCTCATCACTATATACATTATATACTCATCACTTTAGACACTAAATGCTCTCGTCGCTATAGTATTTACTAAAGAGGCAGTGGCCTCTTTCAGCAGAATGTGCCTTGCCACACTGCACACGCTGTTCGGGAATGGCTTAAGGAACAAAATGAAGAGTTCAAGATGTTGCTCTGTGGGATGTGCTGGACCAACAAGGCCGATGTATGGCGGCTCCACCTCACAACTTACAGGACTTAAGGGGATCGGCTGCTAATGTCTTGGTGCCAGATACCACACACAGGACACCTTCATACCTTGGGGCTGTTTTGGTGGCACACGGAGGACCAGCAGCATGTAAGGCAGTTGAATGTTTTGGCTCATCAGTGTATACTCTCACCACTAGATACAGCATAAAGTTAGCATGAAATGTGTATCCCCATCTCAGCTACACACCATGGATAGCAAAAAATACTAATAAAGCAACGCCGTTTTGGCAATATAGAGACTACAAGTTAGAGAAGAAGACAGGGCATTCCCCTATTACAAACATCTTGAATGCAGCTGCAGGCACAGCTGTCTTACCAAAATAATACTTTAACTAAATGCTGAAAGTATATTCATGCAAACAAAAATACTTAATAGCAGTTTAGATGTTGAAGAATGAATGAGAACAGAACAACACAGAACAATACAATTAAACAAAATATCAGATTGATAAATGCCACAATCTATATTTAGGCTAGATTAACAGCCAACAAAAGCAATAGTACGAAGATCCAAATAACCACTACAGTGAGTTGCACCATGGACAGCTGTGTTAAACACATAGGCGTATAGGCCCACTTCACACACAGAAATGAATGCCACTCAGGGGAGTTCAGCAACCAGTTGTGATGTGGCACAATGCACTTCTGTGGATCAAATTCGACATATATTATCAATTAAGCAAAATGGCTTTCAAACAGTTGCTATTAATTTAAGAACCTGCAGCTACTGTATGATTTTAGGCTGGCTGGGGAGGGCTGTTTTCCTGGTGGAACGTGTGGAAGAGGGGAAATTCGGCAGCATCACTGCTGGTGGGCTTGGCAGCAGCGTCCGTCGTGGTGGGTTGATGCTGCTGCAGATAGTTGCCCTCTTCCGTGGTATGGGAACTTGATCGAAGACAATTTCTGTTGTCTTTTATCCTGGTGGAAAATTAGCTGCTTTATGTTTTTTTTATGTCAAGCCAAGAAGACTCAAAATGAGCTGCTTTTTTTAAATTCTGAAAACCAACAGCAGTCTGTGTGCTGACAGATTTTGCGGCAATCATAATTTGAACTTCTTTTATATTTGTATTTAGAGACATTCAACTAAAACTGAGGGGCCTACCATTTAAAAATGAAGCCATTAAGCCCCCTTTTGCTCTGGGCGTGGTATATATTATGAATTTATACAGTATATGCTTATCACTTCATATAGAACACTGTCATTACTATATGCAGTTTACTTTCACCACTATATACTGTACATGCAGTATATTAGTGGTAAATATATATTATAGTTTGATATTGATATGAAAGAGGCTGGTTGTGATATTTGGTAATCCTTCCTATTCCATTTGTGTGTGCATATTGATGTTACTTACTTCCACAGCTTCATGTAAGTTATAATAGTAGTGAGAGCCCAGTGACAATATGACTGTAGTCTAACAGTTGTTATAGTTGGAATAGTAAAAAGAGTAAGGGTTTTAATAACACTAGAAGTGTTGGCTGAAAGATTCAAGTTGCACCAAAAAGCACACTGGGAGCACACTGAAATAAGTGGATAGGACCATCCAGCTAACCGTGTCTGTCTATCATATCCATCTTATTTAGTTGACCTTCACTGCGTTCTCCTAGGGGCAGAATCTGGAGCAATTTGTCATGCAAAACACACTGCAACCACAACAACCCCTTAGTTCAAGGGAATTGTTTAACAAATTTAACAAATTTAAACAGATTTTAACAAAATAATTTAACAAATAAAAAGAGTTGTGGAGTGAAGGTTTTTCAATATTCATCCAACAGTTATACTTTTGCCAAATGCATGATTCAGAGGAGGCAGATCTGCAGTGGACTAATAAATGAACAGTCATTATAATGAATAGACAACATTTCCAACATCAGGGACTGAGCTTCCCCATCCACTAAACTTGAGATATTTTCTTCTCCTTTTTGTGGAATTAAACAAAAACTCCATGAGTGGGTGGCTTATGTGTTGAAACTATTTTTATCCATTTATCTATTTTTAAAATTAATGTCCAGACTGTTTGTTGAAGCTTTTCCACTCTGTGTTCTTGTTCACTTTTGTGGTTTCAATCTGGTCACTCTTACTGAACTAAAATCTTCAGTCATTGTGTTCAACTCTCCCCCAGGTGTGATAATCTTTGAGTGGCGTGTCTCCTTCCTGTAATATCTCTGGCAAGGATTACAAATGTATCTGCAGTGCTAACTAGGCATCTGCTGAAGTTATGGAGACTAACTAATTAGCTATACTGCTAGCTAGCTGAGCTGATGTTATTTTGTCTTGCTAGCAAATGTAGCGTATTAACATGGACTGATTACAATGATTGCTGACAAGAACAATGTGTGCAAACAAGCACTAAGCAGAGACAAGAGTTTTACAGCTGTAGCGTGGATATATTATACATACTTTAAAATAAGCCAGCTAAATATACGTGTTCCACTGGTAGCTCTAACATTAGCATTTCGAACTCTTGTCAACAAGCAGCAGATTATGGACAAAACCCATTTCACAGCAGGCTGTAATATAATTTTTTTTTACTGCAACCATCAGCCAGAAGCCTGAGGTCTGTGAATGTAAGGGGCCCAAGAAGCCGACAAAACAACTATATATTAATTACGTCTTTACTGTATAATGTTTAACAAAAACACGCCACATCCAACAAGAATATATAAATATATAAGCAAAGGAATCTTTTAGCATTGCTTCCTATTCTTTCCTTCTTTAGATGAAGAACATGAGTGACTCAATGGGCTCACAGAGGGAAATGTAGTGTCATCACAACACCAGCTCCACTTCTGCTTTAAGGCCAACTCAATCCCTTGAGCTACTATTTCTTCTTAGTTAGTTATATGATAAATCACATTCAAGTATGAGCCAGACACACCAGAATTCAGAAAAATAATTGTTTTGAAACCTTTGCCCTAAAATGTTTGAGGTTTATGTTACCTCATTTATGATAGTCAGTGCATGATGAAACATAATAATTTTGTCCTATTTGTAATAAAAATGCACTGACAGAGGAAAATGTTGCTTGATTAAACTTTGTTTAGTGTTATGTTATTGGTTGCAATTACAATCCCACACATAAAATGCAGGGAATTGTTAATACAGATATACATTCTTGGGACTGATTTGTCAGTTCTGCAGTTAACTAGTTTATTTTCTCAACCATTTAAAATGGCCCAGATAAGAATTATTTTGTGTTTTTTACTTAGCTTGGTGCAAAAACATGGATCACTGTAAAATGGCTTGGCAGGTACTTATGAAGAGGACATTGACTGGGGAGGAAGGGGTTGTTGTTATACATGGACAGGGGCTTCACATCCGTATACGTAGTCTATTGTGGTAAACAGGAAGAAAGGGTAAAAGGTTCCATAAGGGGGTTCCCACTGCAGTCTGTTGAAAGCACACAGCCTGCATATATATATATATACACACACACATACACACACATACATACAAGCGCACAAATGCATTTACGCAGACACACAGACACACTTTCACACATAGACTAAGGAGTGTGTGTTTGCGTCTCTGTGTGTGTGTGTGTGTGTGTGTGTGTGTGTGTGTGTGTGTGTGTGTGTGTGTGTGTGTGTGTGTGTGTGTGTGCGTGTGTATGTGTGTGAAAGAGAGAGCTCCAACAGTCTTTCAGAATATAGCATATCCTATGATTGTGCCTCAGTGCCTCATGTGCGTTAGTCAATGGGCTGTTTCTCAGGCTTCTGCACCTGTGCGTCCAGCATTGGCCTCCTCACTTTCCACACACAAACACACACACTGGTTTTTGATCCTTATGGATACATGAGACCTAAACCTGACCCAAAGGTCCATGTTCTCTAATCCCTAATCCTGACCATACCCTTACCCTTATCTTCATCTTAACCTCAATAACATGACTATAATTCTGACCATTATGCTTGCATTTCACATTAACCCCTAACCATAAACCTAACCTTTAACATATTAACATCTAACACTATACCCAATTACCCCTGAAGTGACACCTGTGCAGCAGAGAGCACAATCTAACCCTGGAGACATTATAGAGGGCTCCCAGCCATGCTGGTCAGGAATGTGTGTACGTACTCCTGCATATGAAGTAAATACTTAAAGGTGCTCTATGCAGCATTTTCCATTTAAAATATCTGATAATAATTTTTACATACAATCAGTTAGTGTTAAAAAGCAGTCTCTGGTAGAGTGTCACGATTGACACTGTACCCAGCACAACGGTTGCCAGTGAAATGTATAAGGCCAGGACGTTTGTAGGTGTGTACTTCCTTGAAGCTGTATGTGGTGAAGGCCAATGAAAAGCTTTGTTTGGGTTTATGTACCCTACACTGAATGCTCTAGAAACGAAAATATACGGAAGCAACACAAGCATAAGACAAAGCAAAATGAGGGTACATTCTGCACTTAATGGCGAGAACTGAAGTTTGTGTGAACAGTGATCAATCAAAATTTATTTATAAAGCGCTTTTTACAACAGCAGTTGTCACAAAGTGCTTTACAGAGACACCCGGCCTTAAACCCCAAGGAGCAAACAACAGTAGTGTTGAATTTCATGCAGAGTTGGCTACCTTTCTACTTGACAAGTAGGTTACATCACCTCATTTAGCTAGTTGGGTAGGTAGTCAAGAAAAGCTATGTTTAAGTTACTAGATTGATGATGATGGAGAAACAATTATACTATTTACAAAATCATTCAGTGTTCTTGTTTATTTTGTTTGTATGAGCGGAGATACATTTTAGCTTTCTCCAAAGTCTGTGGTCGAGACAATTAACATTAGCTAGCAAAGTTGTTTCCGAGCAGACAACCCTTGATTCCAGTTATTGCTGGAAAATAGTGTTGCAACCTGGTGTTCTCTGCAAAATGTTAAGAAAAACGAACATGCATTGTGGGTTGTTTGACCAAACCTAATGCATGAGCGAAATATTGCTCGGAAGAAGGAATTATATTGCCTTTTAGCTAGATTTAGCCTTACTCAAAGTGCTTATATTATTGATCCAGCTAGCTAGCATGATTATGGTTTCATGCTCGCTAGATAGCCATTGACGAGTCTCTGAAATATGGCAATGCATCCAACACAATAGATTTATGTTTTGATTGGTTCAGCTGTTTACTTTGTTAATTTGGTGTTCTGTAATTACGGAAAGGGCCCATCAAATGTAACCCCATTTAAAACAGAAGTCTGTGTTCATTGATCCTGCATCAAATGTTGGAGGTGACATTGCTTCAGACCAGCCAGTATACTCGTAGTTAGTAAGGACAGTGTCATATCAAAATGAGTTTGTAGGAATGTTATTCAACTCACTGGCAATAGGTGGCGTTAAAGTGGCGTTAAAAGTTGCATAGTGCATCTTTAACTGTAGGACTGCAACAACTAATTGATAAAAAATGTAAATGTCAATAATAAAATATTTACCTGATATATAAATCTAACCCTAACTCTTTAGAACGCTACAGAGTTATCTGCACTTTATTTTGGTAGGACCTCTAATCTCTCTGTTCTTCCCAGCCAGCACACTTGTAACAGGGTGTACACGTACAATTAGAGGTTCATAATTCCCATCGCACTCTCCATGGTTTGCCATGCTTGTGTATACTTGTGTTTACCATACTTACCATGCGTGTGGACTTCTTTAACACAAGTGTAGTGAAACAAACCCACCAGCCTGGTACGCTGCGGGGTAATCAGAGGCGGCCGGGCAGCAACAGTAGTGAGTCTCCGAATAGCTCCTGTGGAAGAGGAAGTCTAAATGCAGCCAAGCCAGGAAGAAAAGTGTGAGAGGAACAAACAAATGAGGAAATCCTCCAGTCCCCCTCCCCGGAGGTCTCTCCCTCACTGCTCACTTTTGCCTTCTTCTTCAGACCATCTCCCCGATGGCCAGCATTCTCAGTCACAAATCTCTGCTTGTCTCCTTTGACCCTTCTCTTCATCCGTAACGGCGATGCCTTAGTATTACTTTCAGGCTAATTTTATCACTCTCTCCTTATCTTTATCTATTTCTGTCCCTGTCTCTTTATGTTTCTCTGTCTACATCGTGGGAAAATTGGTGTGTTAACATCATCCACACACAGCAAACTGGTTGGCCGTTATATAAGCCAACATGAGGGACATTACACATAACACATAAGCAAGCAAACACATGAATGCACATACTGCATGTACACACAAACTTAATGAGTAAACCCTGTTGTGTGACCATGACTCTACAGTACACACATGCAGTCATCGCCTGAGCCATAGCATCTGAGCAGTGATTTTCCTATTCACAAAGAGACAGACAAGGGGAGTAGAGGAAGCAGTATTCTATTCCCCAGGAAGTTAGTGTGACAGGTTCTCCTACCATTCCCCCTCACGGCCCGGTGCGGTTCCACTCCTCCACTTTTGTTTGTTCTCCCCCAGATGGCTCCCAGACGGGAAACAGATGCCCTCTCTCCTCTCTTGGTCCCCTTTCTCTCTCTTTTCCTCTTCTCCCTCTCTGTGTCCTTCCCTGCTCCAGCTGGTTGAAGGGACACCTGTCCTCCTCTGTGTTCCCACTCATTGAGAGAACAACGTCAATTGTTGCCGGAGAGAGGAGGATGTTGCTGTTTTTCTCCCACAGGGCACAATGACAATGTGTATTTGTGTTTGGTAACAGGTATAAGAGGTTGAGTGTGAACACATTTGTGTGTATTATTTGCATACTTTGGCCAATATGCACTGAAACCACAAGCAATTGCTGTACAGGAACACAACTATTCACATTAACTAACAACACTTTTCAAAATGAACATATTTGCTGGAAGCATATAGGGAGGAAGGATGTTAATCAACATCACATTATGATGATTAGCGAGCTTGTACATGTCATCCTAGAAGACACAAAACACCAAGAAAGTTCAATGGATGACACATTGGGCATTTCACAAAGTCATTGTATCTTGTGATTCAATCGAGGAGGGACGTGGATCTGTCTGATTTTAATGGATGAATGAGGCATGTTACTATTCAAATCCAATAATTACTAAATTAAACTGGTCAAAGGAGGGAGCTATAATAATCTGTAGGTGGGGCTGCATCGTTTGTAGTCCACATGTTTACTGTTACCTTGTTATTTATCCTAATTAAATGAAACCCTTAGAAATCATTCATTTTCCAAGCTCTATGATCATTGGAACTGAAAAAGTACTCTATCAATTGCATAATGCACTTTGTACTTATCTGCTGTTGTACTGACAGTGGCTTAACGACAGGCCACAAGCTTTTGCCTGCACACACTGTTGTTCTCCAGACCAGGTAAGATGACCGCTACGGGAGACTCTCCTCACATCCTCTTTGCTTGTCTCTTTTCACAAAAACCATTGGTGGAGAATGATTTGAGTATACCAGTAGTATGTATTTGAAATCTTCTCTATTAATCCTCTACTTATTTATTGTTGGGTCCATTTGGTGTGAATGAGTGTCAATGTATCGCCATCTGCTGGACAGAGGCAGTCATTTTGTGAATATTCATATGCATAAACATTTAATCAAGACGCTTTGTCTGGCTCCCATCCTGTCCTTCTGCATATCTCGTTGTATATCCATACCCTTCGGCTGCCCACTCTTTATAAGTTATTTGTATTTCTACAGTCCACGCCGCCTCTCTCTGGTTTTGGTTGCCATCGTGTTTTCTCCCCCTTCTTCCTCCCGCAGTACGTTATACCAGTGTTTTCTCCCCCTTCTTCCTCCCCCAGTACGTTATACCAGTGTTTTCTCCCCCTTCTTCCTCCCGCAGTACGTTATACCAGTGTTTTCTCCCCCTTCTTCCTCCCCCAGTACGTTATACCAGTGTTTTCTCCCCCTTCTTCCTCCCCCAGTATGTTATACCAGTGTTTTCTCCCCTTTCTTCCTCCCCCAGTACATTATACCAGTGTTTTCTCCCCCTTCTTCCTCCCGCAGTACGTTATACCAGTGTTTTCTCCCCCTTCTTCCTCCCCCAGTACGTTATACCAGTGTTTTCTCCCCCTTCTTCCTCCCCCAGTACATTATACCAGTGTTTTCTCCCCCTTCTTCCTCCCCCAGTATGTTATACCAGTGTTTTCTCCCCTTTCTTCCTCCCCCAGTACATTATACCAGTGTTTTCTCCCCCTTCTTCCTCCCCCAGTATGTTATACCAGTGTTTTCTCCCCCTTCTTCCTCCCCCAGGACATTATACCAGTGTTATGTTGAGATTCTGTTGTGATGACTCAATGTTACATCCAGTCTCTCTCTCCAGTGCCACAGACATAATGTGTAGTGAGTCATCGCTATAACAGATAAGACATTATCAGCATGGCTGCCCACTTCAGACAAAGATCTGACATAGCTCTGTGTGTGTGTGTGTGTGTGTGTGTGTGTGTGTGTGTGTGTGTGTGTGTGTGTGTGTGTGTGTGCGTGCGTGTGTATATATGTATATGTGTTTGCGCGTGTGTTCATGTGATTCTAATACCTGGTGAAGTGTGTTTATATGTGCTTGCGCATGTGAATGTAACAATGAACACAAATATAAATGCTACATATAACAGTTTCAGTGGTTGTGCACATATACAAGGAAATCCGTCAATTGAATTATTTACTCTCTAATCTATGGATTAACTTGAATGGGAATACAGATATGCATCTGTTGGTTGCAGATACCTTGGGATAAGATTGGGGTGTGGATCAGAAAACCAGAATGGCGCAACAGTAAGCCTCAGAATCACATCACTTCATCTCAGTGCAATTGAAACATTGATAAAATACGATTATGTTCATTGTCTGTAACTTTTGCCTGCCCATACCATAACTTCCCCTCTACAATACTGCAGTATATGCAAAACTGCAACCGTGAAGAAGAACACACTTCTCTAGGTGATGTTTTTACCATTGAAGGTGACCATTTTACCACTGAAGTTGGTCATGATGCCAAACTGCAGTCAAACCAAGACCCTAGTGAGGATGACCAGCATTCAGCTGAATTTACCTGAGGTGGTGTCTTACCTGAGGTGGTATCTGACTGTTAGTGAAGGAATCCTTTGGTTGTGCAAACCCACAGTTTCATCAGCTGTCTGATTGGCTGGTGTCAGACAATCCCGGTGAAGAAGCTGGATGTTAATGACTTGGGCTTGGGCATGGACATGTGGTCTGAGGGTTTGTGGTTGAAGTTAATGACCAAATCTCTTCAAAGAGGCAGCTTATGGTAAAAAAAATGACATTCTCTAGCAAACAACTCTGCTAGACTTTCCTGCAGTCAGCATGCAAATTGAACTCTCCCTCAAAACGTGATCAAGATTTTTAATCAGTTTCTTCATATGCTCTCTTAAAACACATTTAAACACGATTTAGATTTTTTTTTCCAGAATAATGAAGTGCTTGTAAGCATGGATCTTTCAAGGATCTTTTATTTCAGGTGTTGAAACATGGGACAAACACTTTTAATATTGCATTTATATTTTTGTCAAAAAGATGTTCAAAGCAATTGCTTCTGGTTTATTTAGTGCACTAAACTGATACGATTCCAGTAAAAAGGGATATGGTTCCATTCATTAAGAGAAGCTTTTTTATTGAGTCTGGGTCCATTCATTCATTAAAAGAAGAATGCTCAGTTACTCTGGGTCCAGTCTCTGGTTATGTGCTTGGTTGCTTTCTTAGACCAATTTGTTTCCAAACCTTGCCAGTTCTTTAAAACTCCAACCATAAAACCTGAAACTTTCAAGGTTACTTCGGCTCAACAATCTGGTATATATACAGCTTATAAATAACAAATGCATGTTACTGCTGTGCTTTTAATGGCATGTTGACGCTATATATGCAAGGATTCAATGCTAAATCAGGAAATTCAAGGCTATTCTAATAAATCTTCTATAAACCCTTTCAATTCCTGAAACGGACATTCAGTTAGTCTTCTGAAAACACAATAGACTGGTCCCTGGAAGATAAACATTGTTGGTGAGATAGATACTGGTCCTGGCCTCATACTTGGACAGCCATAAGAGTCTAGCGTTGGGGTGACACAGTGGTCATCACCGGGGCCTATCAGTACAGCCATACATCAAACCTTTATTGGGAGGAAGTCATTACGTCGCCACGGTGACCCAGCCTTGACCCCTCAGGGTAGATTAAACTACAGCCCAAAGGTCAGGGCAGGGGCGGGGTCACAATTCTCTCAACCAATCAGAGAGTGGTCGCTAGTCCAACAAGCACTTTGGGACAGGATCAAGGTTTTCTATGTATACAGTTTCTATGAGGGTTGTGGGGGGTGTAGTGTGTGCGTGTGTGTGTGCGTGTGTTTCTTACCATGTGTCCCAGTAAGTTGACCAGTCAGAAAGCTTCCTGTGCTGGTGTTGGAAGGGGAGTGGTTTCACCTCAAAGTCAGGTTGTGGAAGGTCAATAGGGGGAATAGAAGGGCTCCCGTCGCCCTTGGGCAATGGGTCTGGGGTGAAGGAGTGTTGATAACTGCTGTCCTACCCTTCCCATGATGCTTTGCATAGGGAAAGCTTTACAAGCCCTATTGGGCAATCTGGGTGGAGGGTTTTCAGGGGGCTAATGATTGAACCCCGACACCACACAGTCAGGAAGGGGATACGGTCCCAGGAAGTTGAGGGGTGAGGTGAGGAGGAAAGATGAAGGTGAGAAAGATGTGGCCCCTCATCCATCCGTTCATTTCAGAGTTTCTGCTAACACTTTCCATGAGTGTATTAGGCTACAGTAGTAACTTCTTCTTGCAAGGCTGACACCAGGGGACCATTTGGTGCTGGTTTTGTACATAGTTGGCACAGGCAGTATTTGATGCCACTTCGTTAATGCTGTTGTTGCCTCATTCCATATCATGTGGTCTTTACCAGGGTGGTATTCCACTTGACGATAATGTCCAATATCACACAAAGGGGTATTAACTAGTATAACTGACAGCAACTTCTGGGGAACCTTGATCCTACGTGATGAATTTTCCTCAATTTCAAAAGTGTTTTGCGTCTTTCTAATTTCAAAAAGGGCAGGAACTTCTCAGCGTTCGACTTGCCCCAGCTTGCAAAGAGAGATGGTTGGAGCTAACGCCCAGCTACTGCTCCTTGTTCTAGTGTCAATTCTGACAGTGTCATCTACTATCCTCTCTATTGATCATCCTATGTGATTAAGAAACATGTTAATTCTGGTGTTTCTGACCGTGACTCTCAGAGTGACTGACAGATGAGCCCTAAAAAGTTTGGTTCTCAGCCAGTGCCTAATCGTAATTGTTACCAATATAGATAATTGATTGTATTGACAATATTGAAATCTTTGGTTCCATATTACCATTGTTTATTCTATTCCCCTAACAGTGTAATGCTACATTTAGTGCTACGCTACATTTGTTTGGTTCACCTAATACTCCCTTCTCTCTCCACAAACACGCGCGCACACACACACACACACACACACTTTCATTCGTATGTTCTCCATTGAGTAACAGTTGATGACGTTTTACATCCTGCACTTAATTTGGGGTTTCTTTCCTTTCTTTCGAAATAGAGTAGTGTGTGTGTGTTGTTCAGTTCTATTTGACAGTTTGATGACACGTTAGGCCGTCTAATTTATCTGTTTGCTCTTTTCTTGGCCTCCGTCTCTAGACAATCTGTCTGTTGTTGTGCAGGCATGACATGCTTTAGCTTTGACTGGGACATGGTCCTACACACATCCCCAAATACACATGCACGCACACACTCACGCACATTTAAACTGATCCAGGAGTAAATACTTGTTTTAGTCTAAATTCAGTCAGAGTACATTACTAATCACATAATAAACATACTAATAGTCACTGATGTAGAGTAGTGACACAGTGTGCTAGACGTCCTTATGCCACAACACTTATGGGGCCATGTACACACGTGAAGCCGGCCCTGCCATACATGCACTGGCTTCCGCCTGTGATAAAAGATTAGAAACACGCAATGTAAATTCAAAACACCAAATCTTTTTATGATAGAGGCCCAGCTCAGGCCCCCCACCCACTGCACGCCCGGGTGTACCCGCACCTCTCGCACCCCCCGATAGTTACGTGCATCCCAATAGCACTTTACAATAGCATCTGTATTTTGTCTTGTTGGAAGCTGGAGGTGATCTGGCTGCTGGGTCATACTGGAACTGTAGCCAAGACCCACAATTAAGACCCCGTCTCTTATGATAAGTGCTACGGTGTCTTTAGTGACCACAGTCAGGACATCCGTTTAACATTCCATCTGAAAAGTGGAACTACAAAAGGACAATGCCCCTTTCAGAGGTCTGTGGCTTCAGGGTTTGAGCTTCAGACCAGAGGGAAGAGTGCGCCCTAGCGGCGCTCCAACAATGCTTCCAGCGGCATCTGGCCCCGCATCCAGGGAGCAACCAGGGCTGACCCTGCTTAGGTTCAGAGGGGGCCAGCAGAGGAATGCACAACTCTACACATTCTTATAAGTATGTGTGTGAGAGATGTGTGTTTGTAGGTTTCAGTCAAAAGGCAATAGTATTACAGTGTAACTGGCAGTTGGCGGATGGACTGAGAACACCGGCCACAGATGGTGGATTGGTGGAGATCAACCTGAGGAGGCCGTACATATCATACTGAGAAGTTGGAGCAGAAGAACTGTTCTGTATTCCTCAAGAAGATCACCACGAACTGAAACGGACTGAGGTGAAATGGTTGCTATGCAGAAGAATGCTGCAGGGATATTTCAGCTGTATACTTCAAGACTGGAAGCAACGTGATTTGTATCATCTTACAGTAATGTATGTCGTATACACTGATGAGACAAAACATTACGACCACTCACAGGTGACTTGGACAAGGGCCAAAAGGTTATGGCCAGACGACTGGGTCAGAGCATCTCTGAAAGGGCAAGGCTTGTGGGGTGCTCCCGGTCAGCAGAGGTGAGTACCTACCGACAGTGGTCCGAGGAGGGACAAACCACAAACCGGAAACAGGGTGTTGGGTGCCCGAGGCTCACTGATGAGTGAGGGCAACAAAAGCTATCCCATCTGGTCCCAACTGACAGATCTACTGTGGAGCATGTCAGAGAAATGGTTACGGATGGTTACGGGAGGAACGTGTCACAACACAATGCATTGCACCCTGCTGCGTCTGGGGCTGCGTAGCTGCAGACCGGACTGAGTGCCCATGATGACCCGTCTACCGTCGAAAACACGAGCGTCGGAACTGGACCACGGAGCAGGGGAAGTAGGTTGCCTGGTCGGATGAGTCGCGTTTTCTTTTACATCATGTGGACGGCCGTGTATGTGTGTGCCACCTACCTAAACGTCTTTGCAGATCAGGTGCAACCCTTCATGGTAATGGTACTCACTGATGGCATTGGCCTCTTTCAGCAGGATAATGCGTCCTGCCACACTGCACACACTGTTCGGGAGTGGCTTAACGAACATGATGAAGAGCTCAAGGTGTTGCTGTGGGATGTGCTGGACCAACACGTCTGATCTATGACGGCTCCACCACGCAACTTACAGGACTTACAGGATCTGCTGCTAATGCCTGGTGTCAGATACCACAAGACACCTTCAGGGGTCTTGTAGAGTCCATACCTCGACGGGTCAGGGCTGTTCTGGCAGCGCACGGAGGACCAACAGCATATTAGGCAGGTGGTCATAATGTTTTTGGCTCATCGGTGTGTATACTACACTACAGTATCTGGTTATGTAGAAAAGGCCTACAGTGGTCATTGTGTGATATCCCAGACATTGTTTCAAGTTTGACCTAACTTTATTAAACAAGCACCATTCTCCAGAGTAGCCATTTCTCTAGTAGAGCAGAGACTGAGTTGAGAAGAAACATGCAGAAGTTTCAGGAGCTCATGATCTTTTGTCCCAGTGGATTAAAGATCCCTAAAAAGTCTGTAGCCAGTGCTAATTTGTTATTTACAGTTGGTATTTTGTATTGTTTGTATTGACAGTGTTTGAATGGTGTGCTGTTCCATTGCTATATCTGTCAGGTTTATCTTATTCTTACATAATACAGTAAATCCCTCCCTACACACACACACACACTTTCTTTTGTCAATTCTCCACTGAGTAACAGCAGATGATGTTTTACATCCTGCACTTAATTTGGAGTTTTTTTCATCTCTTTCGAAATGGAGTTGTGTGTGTGTGTGTCGTTCAGTTCTATCTGACAGTTTGATGACACATTAAGCCGTCTAATTTATCTGTTTGCTCTTTTCTTGGCCTCTGTCTCTAGACGATCTGCCTGTTGTTGTGCAGAAAAGACAGGCTTTAGCTCGGACTGGGATATGGTCTGCTCTTGCACGCTTCCCCAAGTACATCCACATGAACGCACACTCAGACACAGACATGCACACACCTAAAAACACACAAAATGTGGGCAAGTAGGTTTCAGTCAAAAGGAAATATTTGGAAAGTGTAACAGTTAGTACAGAGAGTTCAATGGCAGACTAACCAAGATAGAACAGCCATCGGTTGTTAGATGGACTCTAACTCTCCTCTCCATTTGATGAATGACGGTGAGGACAGAAGGACTGTGATGAGTCTGACTGCCCATATAGCGGGGTGAGAAAGGAAGGGGGACAGGGGAACAGTGAGGGATTGGGGATCTCAGAAGGTCACAGGTTACACCAGGGTCCCTGCGATGACAGAGGGGGGAGGAAAGAGGAAAGAAGAGAAAGAGATGAACGATGACCCACGGCCGGGGCCCGAGAACAGGGGAATCACTACGGAGTATGTAAGAAAGATATGGAGATGTAGTGAGCATGGCCGGTGACCTATGACCCATCCAGAGATCAGAGAGAGAGTTCCTGATAAAATATAAAGGTGTCAACAAGGCACATTGATTATGATGTTTAAAGACCTGGTAAACACACATAGACATAAGCACTTAAGCACAGATTTATGAAGAAAACAACCAGCAGGTGGTGTCAGAAAGCGCAACAGTTAAAGTTGTAACCGAGATTCAGCAAGGCAAAAGGTCTGTTATGTCCCTGGGGAAGGCAGTTTACCCTACTGTTCGGCAGGTCGTTGCCCTAAATGAGAAGATTCTCAGTCAAGTTACCTGGAAAAATGTAATAAACAAATAAAGAAAAAGCTAATAAATGAGCGGACTCTTGAGCAACTTAGTGCATTCATCTTAAATCAGCTATATGGGCAACCACACAACTCCTTCATAATACTTTTTTACTCATTAAAGAAGCTATTGAATTGATGTGGGGGTGGGGCAGTGGTAAAGTGAAATGTTTACATTGGTTTGTAACTAACATTACATACAACAGCAGTGTTCTTAATACATGAGCACGAACATGAGAAACAGTGGGAGGGAGGGAGAGAGAGGGAGAGAGAGGGAGAGAGGGAGAGAGAGGGAGAGAGGGAGAGAGAGGGAGAGAGGGAGAGAGGGAGAGAGGGAGAGAGGGAGAGAGAGAGAAGGCCCTGTGGGTATATGGCAAACTTGGGAAGTGATAAGAAAGGTGAGAAGCAAACATTCACCTGAGTCCTATAACCGCTTAACTGTGTCCGTCTTTCAGAGAAGACCTCGGTACACAAAGACCAGCACTAATGACAGGTTTTATTGACAAAAGGAAAAAGTGAGGGATGGGGGGGTTAAAAAACGAATGGAGCAGAACACAAACACATTCACACACATAGAGACAAGATTTACACAGTTTCACAGGAAGCCGGAGATTAAGATAAAGACTCCAGATTAAATTACATTTGTTTTAATAAAGAAAAACTATAACCAATGTAGTAACCACTGAACTCTCTGTGAAGACCAATCAGGATATTACAGCTGTACAATACGGTATACAATATTTCTTGACACACAACATTTGTTGTTTGTAGAGTACTGGATAATAGGCCCTGGTCTGGCAAATAACTTTTGACATCATCTTTGGGTCAAAAGTCATACCCCATTGGCAATTGGGATAGACTTTGACCTTTTGGGGGCTCCTTAAGAGCTTGCAATAGACACACACACACACACACATTCCTCAGGTGTGGTTAATGTGTCCGTGTTTGATGGACATTATCGATGTTGATCAGGTTGTCTATTTGGTGAGAAGGCGAGACTGTGCATGGGTCAGGGTTAGTCTCAGATACCATTATTGCGTGAAGCCTCAAACAAAGACGCACCCATACCCTCATGTACACAGCCATTTGCACACGTTCCTGAGTTACAAACTCAGCAGATATGTATCATGTTTTTTTAAGCTTCCAATATAGAAAGAAAGAGCAGGCTATGACTTCAACCAATAAGCCAGACAATGCAGTGTCTGAAGCCACATTGGAGAGGCACGGCTCGTTCTACAATCCACAAAGTGTTCTTGTATTGTGTTAAAAGTGTTATGCAAAATATCCAGATAGGGATTACATCATTTGGCATATACACATATGCACAGAATTGTAATCCTTTTATAATTAGCAGCAAGAAGAGAGCTTTTAGTGTCTACTAGATCCCAGTCATCTGGTCCACATGTCGTTATTGTCATGAGAATGTATTCAATTGACATAGCATGTATAGGTAAATGTTAACTGCTGAGGTATTTCTCGTGGACATATCATCATTGGCAGATTAAATGGTGAGAATATGTTGGACCCACAGAGACCCACACAGTTACAAGCAGCAGTAGTGCTCTGGTGTTGGATTAAAGCTAAAAACATCTGAAAATCTAGGCCAACTACATTCGTTAATAGCCTTTGATGAAGAGCTAATTCAGACCAGCGCAAACAGGATAAAATGAGCAGCGTTGCAGTTGGATTAACCCTAACCCTAACCTCTGTCGCCATCTTCTGATGGGTACCAAGATTACATTTGGGAAGGCCAACCATAAACAGGAATACAGAAACTCAATAGCAGAGAAGTCAAGATTACTGAAAACTTGAAACTAATATATGAAATTGATTAACATCCTCTGAGTAGAGCTTTTGGTCCTTTTGTCCAAAACAGATGAAATTGATTAACATCCTCTGAGTAGAGCTTTTGGTCCTTTTGTCCAAAACAGATCAAATTATGTATGTTATTACTTTGTTGATAGCCTTATTTTGACATGATCCCTGATCAAGGAAAATATGTCACACTATAATTGGAATGTGTGTGATCCATGTCTTTGAATACCCATGAAATCCAGGTGAGGTGTCCCCGCAAAAGATAGTAAAACCTGAGAAATCAGTCCCCATAAAAATTTTAGCAGGTCCCTTCTAGGGAAAATGTGATTTAGGGGATAGTGTTAAAATTGGTTTTGCTTTTCGCTTTAGGCATTACTCATTATGGTTATGGTTCAGTGTTAAGGATAGTTAACGTTAAGGCATAAAGGTTTCTCAACAGCCAGTGTTAAAATCTAATTAGCTAACTTACCTAGTTGTCTTTCATGTTTAATCTAGGCCTAGAAATAAAATGGTTACATAATGTATGCCTTATAGGCCCCAGCATATGTAGGACTGTGCGGATGAGGGCTACCAGCTCAGATACAAATTTTCACTTTGTATTTTAGGGTTTTAAAGAATTGGCCCTGTTTTTTTTTTACACCACACCATTTCATACAGTTAAACTAAACTTATTATTTTTTAAATAAGGCAATAATTTGAATCCCAGCAGTCTATAAAATGAGATTCAGAAGAAAACATTTTTAATAGTTGACTGAGCATGTGTAATGATAGGGAGAGTTACATAGGCGGTGGGGGGGGGGGGGGGTCGTTTAGCCCCATGTTACCCTATGATAGAAATGGAGGGGCGTAGGTTTGATTTAAAATGTGAGGTGGACAAACACTGGCATAGCTTGGTGACGCTGGTCAGGGGTGCACGCTGTCCTTACATAGACACCTCCCCCCCACCCCCAAAGCGGTATATACACATGTAAAGCCGATCCTGAGGTCTGAGTGACCACATAGAAACACACGATAAAAAACAAGGTGAAGCACAGGCCCCCACCCACTGCGGGCCCTGGTGCAGCCGCACCCCCCATAGCTTGGCCAGTGGGGACAAAGATGTTTTTGCAAATGCCCATGGTTTTGGAATGGGATGGCTAATATAATATGTTATTTCAATGTGTGTGGCTAATATAATGTGATCTGTACATTTTGACAGTACTGGACTTGAATTTCACAAGCTCACCTTCCAAGCTCCACCACTCTCTTACATGACTACACTGGTTGACTCAACATCCTTAAGGTTCTGCTAATAAATATGAACATTCAAAATATGGGCTACACATAACTAATTTTATTTAAGTTATCCACCTTTAAAGACAACATTTCACCTGAGCTCCACGGTTGACTTTTTCTCCCTGGCAGTCTGATTCTGCTATGACAAGGACCTTCTCACAGTCACCATCTGATCCTGCAAAAATGCTTCAGTCTTTTCTTGGCTGGTGTCATACGGTGCTAGCTGTGAGTGAGGTGAACCTAGTGTAATGTAGACTGTTTGCTAGCTAACGAAATAATGTAAGGTAGCAAGCTATTATTATATATTTTCCATCTATCATTCATATATAACGTTAGCCTAATTACACCTTATCGCTTTTAGAAAACCACTGATAAGATGAATATCTACCTCATTCATACGTTATGAGAGGTAATTAGCTAGAAGTAATGTCAGCTAGGTTACCAAACTTTCATGAGCCAGAGATCACAGTTGCTAGTTGAAACCGTAGCCTATACTCTACTACGGTAACTAGACCCATCCAGCAACTACTTCAAAGCAAAGTGCCTGCGTGTGGTCCTAAAGCCAGTCTGATTCGAATTACGCAATTGCTTACCGTACTGCCACTGCAACGTTCTAAGGTTGCGCTTTGCTTATAATTAGAGTTGTGTTGATAAAATGTAGGGGAGGCAAAATGACATTTTCAAAAAGTGGGTGGGACATGTCCCATTCATGTATAATGAAACTTACGCCCCTGTAGAAATGTAACAATTTAAGAGCTCCAATTTTAACTTACACATCTGCGTGTTTTACTACGTACGCAGTTACACATTTTTGAAACACAGACCTTCCTTAGATTTTATGCTGAAGGTCTATCTTTTGGAGTGCAGACTTGATTTAGCCCTGAATGTGATCCATTACAGGTAGGTAGCCTAGGAATAGGTGGGCTAGGTATTCAGTCTGTGTCAGCTTAAAAAGACCATGCTTTTCCACTAATGTCCCACACTGTAATTTGAGAAATATGAGATTGAAAGGTTTTATCTTTTGTTTGTGTTTTCCACATTCTTGAAAACATGTAAGTGTCGAATCCTGCTTGCGGATTGGACCAATGGTCCGTTGAAGGACCTGAACCCCGCCCGCGTCAATGCTAACATTAGGACACGAGGTCATGCTTTCGGTATTTGTTTCGCAGTTTATTTGCACAAAAAATAAAAGTAGTGAACTGATAAAAAAAAAAAAACATTCTAATGCAAATATTTTTTTTGAATTAGGAATCAACGTCTGAGTGAATGATCCGTATTTTGATGACTGCGTTGTGAACGCAGTGATCTTGATTTCATAAAATAATTTTGCAAAGACAATCGCGCACATGTCCTTCTTTGGCAGTGTTGCCGTGACGAAGAGTCGTATTTTAAGTACTGGAGAAGTAGTAAAATTATTCCATGACGTACGATACCGTGGAAAGATAGTTTTACGTTTGGTATTTGAGAGATATTCAGACATTCAAAGCTCAATAGCTTGCAAACTATTGAAGCTACAGGCCTCGGGTTAGTCTCGTTATGAAAGAAAAAGTTTGGATCACACTGCACAGGTCTCGTTTTCCCGATTCCGACAGGAGTTTCCAAATTTCTGGAGACATTTATGGCAATATTGTAGTAGTCTGCACATAACAAACGAACGTTGCAAGGGAACGTCAACAAATTGCATTTTCAACATTTTCAAATCTCAACAACTCTTTGACAACATCATCTAAAAACGTCCAACCAATGTAAAACTGTTCAAGAAGAAAGGGAAATGTACTACTTTTTATAGACTGCTAAACCTTTTTTTTGAAAAGATATGGATATATTTGCTATGAACAGATTAAAACATAATAGTTTAGAACTTCAATAGCTCCTTGATCACACGACCTTCAAATCACTCTTTATAATCTTTACCGGGAATGCTCACACATTGCACAGCCTCTGGTTTCCCAGTTAAACATCTGTACACTTTTAGAGAAGCACTTTAAAATTATAAATGTCAATAGCTTTCTCAGAATGAATGTTGCACACCCTTTAGTTTACCCAAAATATGGATCCCGATATTTTTTAAATACACAAATGACAAAATTGCTTGTAAATTAAATAGCTCCCTAATCACATGACCTAGATGCTTCAAAACACTGTTATAATCTTCAGAGGGATTGCTCACACATTGCACAGCCTTTGGTTTCTTAGTTAAGCACCTACACAATTAGTATTTGAAACATTTCAATTTCAATAACTTTCTCAGCATGAGACTGAGACACATCATTTTGATGCTAGATTATTGCCTACATAGAGCAGCATGTGGCACACCCTTTGGTTTTCCCAAAATATATATTCCGATTTAAAAACAAATACATATATAGGACAAAATGGCTTGTAAATTCAATAGCTCCTTGATCACATGACCTAGATGCTTCAAACCATTGTTATAATCTTCATAGAGAAGGGTCATGCATTGCACAACCTTTGGTTTCCCAGTTAAGCACCTACACAATTTTAGGGAAGGATTTGAAACATTACAATTTCAATATCTTTCTCAGCATGAGACTGAGACGCATCATTTTGATGCTAGATTATTTCCCGCATAGTGCAGCATGTTGCACACCCATTAGTTTTCCCAATGTATGAATCTCAATTTCTTTTAAAATACAGATAAATGACAAACTCGCTTGTAAATTGAATAGCTCCCCGATTACATGACCTAGATGTTTCAAATCACTTAATTCAGTAGCAACTATTTTTCCATTTGAGAATATTGGATAAAAAGCAGGCATTGAGAATCTTGGAAATAAAGTAGGTGAATGAAAGGGATGCTGCATTTGCCATAATAATTCTAACAAAGCTCAAAGAAATACTAAGAGTTAATCTGGATTTAATAGATCACATATAATCTGGATAAATATTTGGGGAGAACTAAAGGGTGTGCAACACGCTGCCCTATGTAGGGAATAATGTAGCATCAAAATGATGTGTCTCAGTCTCATGTTGAGAAAGCTACTGCTTTTTTCTTTCATAACGAGACTAACCCAGGGTTTGTACCTTAAAATGTTTGCAAGCTATTGAGCTTTGATTGTTTGAATATCTGTGAAATATTGAACGTAAAACTACCTTTACCACTGTACTGATGATAAGGAAGACACGCATGATAGAAAAATATAATATTTCTGGTTATTTGACATTAATTATTGTGTAACCAGCTAAATGTCATTAATCTCTCTAGATGTCATCTGAACTAATATGGTGATATTTTGACATAGCTAGCTACCTACTTTAATGCTTTGAACCCATTTGGCTTAATTGAAAACACATTAGCTAATGTGTTGACGTTTCATTTCCTAATATCAAAGTAGTAAGGACCCTGGCTCATATCAAGCTTGGCCACAAAAACCTTGCTAGAGTTGACAGTGATGTTAATTAACTAGTTACATTTTAGTGGAATTACATACAGAATCTGGGCTCCCCCAGTTTTGTTTCCCCATAAACACTGCAAATGGTATATGAATTAGAAATGCCTCCTCATTTATAAAAAAATATGTCCCCTCAGCCATTTCATCCTGGAGCAGGTCCTTATTAGATAGGCTATGTATTTACATTGATCCTCAATCTAATTATTGACTGTTGACTATGCAGGTTGTGGGAGTGAATTTGATATTAGGCAGAGAGACATTTCATTTCTTTTGCAAATAGATTTTTCTTTATATCAACAAAGATATTGACATTGACTTTCCTTTCTTTACATATAAAGAAGATATTGGAAAGATACACCCAAACGTTGGAAAGCAGGAGACAAAGGAGCAACATGGAAAAATAAGAGAAGAGAAGGTGATGTGATGAAGGAGAGAAAATAACAGATATTGTCAAGGAAGATCAGTGAAAACTGAAGGGCCTTCTAGGTTTAGACAATACAATGATCTTGTTTGGTAGGAACTGCATTTATGTGTTAATAAAGAGGTTAGATAGTGGGGGAGTTAATGGGAAATGGTGGGCAGTAGGTATGAAATATACTGCACAGTATACTGGTGTCTTCACAGCATTTATGTATTTTGAGAATGTTGTATTTTTTTACCACATGTATCAATTACATAGCAATACATGTTCTTCCTGACACATTACTATGTTTAAAAAGTTTTACAATCTCAGGTAAATTATTTCACTTGTTTATCTTTTTTTTCAGGCAGGGGTGTCCAGAGAGGGGACAGAGAAAGGGACAGGCAGTTGGCACAGAGGGTGTAGCATGATGGCATTGGATGTGCTATGGAAGACACATATCTTGATTCCTACTGTCTGAGTCCGCTTGGATTGCAGCAATGTAGCAGGGCTTTAATCACAAATTGGATATCACAAAATGTATCTGTAATTGATTGTGTTCTATAATTGATTATGTATTCTGTAATTGATTTCTCTCTTGTCATTGTCAGGATCCAATTTTGGGTTTGTGATCTGTAACATATGTGATTATTAGGGTTGTAATTGAAAATAATGTGTTTTACCTTAATTTCAGAAGCTCAGTCCTATTTTGGTTGAAAAGATTATGATGAAAATGTTTTGTATATATATACATTGCTGAGCCAAAATATTATTACTAATGAGAGGTGATGTGAATAACACTGATCGTCTCCTAACAAGGGCACATGTCAATGTCTGGGTAGATTAGATGGTAAGCGAACAATCAGTTCTCATAGTCAACGTGTTGGATGCAGGAGAAATGGACAAGAGTAAAGACCTGATCAAATTTGACAAGGGCCACATTGTTATGGCCAGACGACTGGGTCAGAAAGTCTCTGAAACTTCAAGGATTGTGGGGTGCTCCCAGTCAGCAGTGGTGAGTATCTACTGACAGTGGTCTGAGGAGGGACAGTGGTCAGCTCTGAAGCTCTGAAGCATACCACATCATCTGTAAAACACGGTGGAGGCATTGTGATGGCATGGGTATGCATGGTTTCCAATGGCACTGGGTCCCTAGTGTTTTTTGATTATGTGACAGATGACAGAAGTAGCCGGATGAATTCTGAAGTGTATAGGGATGTATTCAGCGAAGTTGATTGGATGCTTCACTTTACAGATGTACAATGACTCAAAACATACTGCAAAAGCAACCCAGGAGTTTTTTAAGGCATAGAAGTGGAATATTCTGCAATGACCGAGTCAATCAACTAATCTCAACATGATTGAGCACGCATTTCACTTGGCAAAAAGACCCAGGAGCCAACAACTACTGAATACAGCCGCAGTAAAGACTTGGCAAAGCATCACAAAAAAAAACATTTAAGCAGTCATTGCCTGCATAGGATTATCGACGAAGAATTAAAAATGAAAATTTTATTAATGATTGTTTTAATTTGTCCAATTACATTTGAGACCCTGAAATAAGGGGACTGTATGAAAATGGTTTCAATTCTTAAGCTTTTCATAGGATATTTTCGTTCAACCCTTTGAATTAAAGCTGAAAGTCTGCACTTCAATTGCATCTCGGTTGTTTAATTTCAAATCAATTGTGGTGGCGTCCAGGGTCAAAATAATGAACATTGGGTCGGTGTCCAAATATCTCCAGACCTAACTGTATATAATGTAATCTAAACATATTACATTTTAGGAATTTAGCAATTGTTTTAATTCAGACCCACTTACAGTTGATTCATTCATAGTTGGGTGAGACAAGCACACAACCCAACAATAGTAAGTACATTTACTCAGTGAAGGAGCCATTAGCGTGCTAGAATAATTTCGTCTGACCTTAAAATATTCCCAATGACAACAAAGGCATAATCCAAGATTTTATCTTAAAATCTTTTACCAAGTTCTTAATGTCTATTCCTGACTACAGCATCCCTGAATGAAAACCTTGCTAGCTTGCTACTGAGCAAACGTGCAAATATTTTTATAATTACTTGTAAATTAGATACTGCATATAGATCTAGAAATACATCTGTCACCAAAACAAAGGCTATTTACACACACACACACACACACACACACACACACATCTTTATTCCTCCCCTGGACACTGAGATAGGGAGGTGAGAGGGAAATGGCATGGACAGCAGTGCAGTTTCGGAGTCCTCTAAAACCCTCTAATCAAATTAGGATGGATTTTGTGTAGTTCATTGTAGAAGCCCAATTAATTATGCATGACAGCAGCTTGACGGGCCTTTCATTTCGTTACATGAGCCCCTCTAAGCCAAGGATCAAATCGGGTTACTGTCTCTCCCTCCACCCAAGGTTGGACTCTCCTTATCAGAAGGAGAGATTTTATACAGGGTGTTTGGGGTCTTGTATGACATTTCATCATCCTAATAACTCCTGCTACGCAATGGTCCTATCACGCCTCGTTGTCTTTGGAGAATCGGTGGGTGGTTTGGACACCTGCCATCGAGTGACAAAGGACAATCTGACATGGTGGAAGCAACATTGAGGATGAAAGTGAGTTCCGCAACCCTAAAATAAGAGGATATTATTAACTGAATAGATATTATGTGCCACATAAGGAAGTAGTTATGTACAACCCTATTTCACAAAAAGGTGGGATGCTGCGTAAAATGCTAATACAAACAGAATGCAATGATATGCAAATAATTTATCTTTGTATTTAATTGAAAACAGTACAAAGACAACATATCAAATGTTGAAACTGAGAAATGTTATTGGAAAAAAAAAAATTGTGGAAAACTACATGGCCATTTTGAACTTGATGCCAGCAACACATTTAAAAAAAGTTGGGACGGGGGCATGTTTACCACTATGTTGCATCATCTCTTCTTTGAACAAACAATGTTTGGCAACTGAGGAGACAAATTGCTTTAGTTTTGAAAGTGAAATGTTTTCCCATTCTTGCTTTATATAGAATTTCAGCCGCTCAACCGTTCAGGGTTTCTCCTTTGTTGTTTTATGGTTTTGTAATGTGCCAAATGTTTTCAGTGGGGGACAGGTCTGGACTGCAGGCAGGCCAGTTTAGCACCCGGACTCTTACTACAGAGCCATGCTGTTGTAATATGTGCAGAATGTGGTTTGGCATTGTCTTGTTGAAATAAGCAAGGCCTTCCCTGAAAAAGACATGGTCTGGATGGCAGCATATGTTGTTCCAAAACCAGTATATACAGTATATATACAATACAAAAGTGTAAGTTTTTGTAAATATTTGATTAAATCTTTTCATGTGACTGAGGAAATTACACTTTGCTACAATGTAAAGTAGTGAGTGTACAGCTTGTATAACAGTGTAAATTTGATGTACCCTCAAAATAACACAACACACAGCCATTAATGACTAAACCGCTGGCAACAAAAGTGAATACACCCCTAAGTGAAAATGTCCAAACTGGGCCCAATTAGCCATTTTCCCTCCTGGAGTCATTAAAAGACTCTGGATTTTCGGAATCTTTTAATGATATTATGTAGATCATTAAATATTATTCTTAAATTATTGCACTATTTGCCAGTGCAGTCTTTCACAGAGTGGTGAACCCCTCCCCATCTTTACTTCTGAGTTACATTTCTGGGATGCAATTTTTATACCCAATCATGTTACTAACCTGTTCTCAGTTCACCTAATTGGTTGTGCTGTGCCAATACAACGATTTAATGTAAAATCGCGATTCTTTTTTTCACAATATTGTATCGATATTTTGATTTCTAGAATGGATGTTTATTTATTGTGCTGTCGACAGCCGTCTGAACGGGCGCGTTTCTTTAACATTAATATTTGTGTATATATCACAAAATATAGCCTGTTACTGTATTCCCATGAATGTCGTCATTAATAAGAAACCAGAAAAGCGTATGCTGTCATTTTACTTTTTTGTTTTGTTTTATTCATTTACTTACTCAAGGCAGGCATGATTGTTTTTGCGTTAGAAGAGATTTTTTGTGTTTTTTTGGTTGGAAATGTCCTTGCACTTCAAAAGCGATAATGACGTTGAGGTGAGTGAGAAATAAACGGTGGCTGTAAGTTTTGTGTTTTCCATACTTTATGCTGTGAAATGTTGGTAATATCTTTTAGATGACAACAGCAACCCTGCCGTGATAACTTGATAGACCAGCACATCAGCTGTGGAGCTCAAATGGTTGCTTGCTCAGTCAAGTAATGGAAAGCGTTGCAGTAGCTGTGTAGCCGGCTGACCAGTTGGTTGTTTTCTCGCGTTTTTCCGATTTCATTTAGATATGGAAAATGCCATCGCTAACTATACAACTAATTGTCCGGTTTGTTTCGTCTGTCAGACTAAAATAATGTCTT
Organism: Esox lucius; assembly: GCF_011004845.1. Classification (NCBI taxonomy): domain Eukaryota; kingdom Metazoa; phylum Chordata; class Actinopteri; order Esociformes; family Esocidae; genus Esox; species Esox lucius. Next base: position 16,078,648 of record NC_047588.1, on the reverse strand, counting down.
CTGCCCGAAAATGTTTCGCTTGTGTAGCAAAAGCGGTCACTTTCACTAGCTAGCCAAAAAGCAGGAAAATGTTGTGCTTCGCGGACGTCTTTGTCACTTCTTCTTTCTATTGATTGTTATTGGAAGATAACAAATTATATTATTCCTAGCTACATTAATGTTTTGTCAAATTAAACAACAGTACGTGCTCTTAAAAACAAATGTAACTTGTAATTTGGTTTTGGTTTTGTGCTATGTCTGCTTGTTTGAAATGTGAGAGAAAATATTATTTATTTTGAGGATTTTCAGTAATCAACAGCAACATTCTAGAATTATATTGGGGTCTAAAGGGTTAAACGGAGAAGTTCTAAGTCATTTCAAATTGAGTGGTTCTTTTTTTTATTAGGGGTTGCTAATGGGGATTGGTTTAAGATTGTCCTTTCAAGTATATAGCCTAATATTATTTGAGGTTTTCTTTAGCACTTCAGTAAGTATTGTGATTCAGTTGTGATATTGTGATGTATATCGAATCGCAGGAAGAGTAGGGGTGCCAATACCCAGCCCTACTCATTAGTTGTGTGATTTCACCAGGTTTAGAATTTTAACCTTACACAACTTGTCCAGTCTTTTGTCCTGTCCCAGCTGTTTTGAAACATGTTCCTGGTATCAAATTCCAAGTAGCCATATATACTTCAAGAAACAATTTTAACATTTGATATGTTGTCTATGTACTATAGTTGATTGAATATAGGGTTTAAATTATTTGCACATTGTTGCATTCTGTTTTCTTTCTCTTTTTTTTACATTTTATACATTGTCACAACTTTCTTCGAAATGGGGTTGTAAGTTAGTAGACACTTTTATCCAAAGCAAATTTTTAGTGCATACATTTCTGTACTCACCTTCTGTGGGAGTCCAAAACTCCACAATTATGGTCAATAGCCAGAGGATCATTGCCCTCCAAGTGGGTTTGTGCCAACAAACTTGATCAAACCGTGTGGAATGGCTGGCCAGGTGCTGTTGTTTTCCCCAACAGACTTTCCTGGGCCTATTGGGAGTTACTGCAATAAGACCATAAATAAAAATGTAACAATGTTGTAACTACTAATTGAACATCACAATATTGAGACAGTTGAATTTTTTTTAATCTGCTATTGGAACAATCAGTGCTCACTGAGAGAAGGTATTTTGCAGACTCTTTGGGCATGGTCAGACATTGCAGATGTCGCCTTAACACTATGTAAGTATGTTGACTCTTTGTCTGCATGGGGAAGGAGGACTAGAAAAAACAACATGTCTGTCCCAGTCAGTCATCACACAATAAACCAGTGCACTGAACACTGTCTCCCACATTGTAATGCACACGCCCTGCATCCCAGACGCTTTAAATGAGCAACTGCTAAAAGAGCAGAAAAAAGCAAAATGCTAAATTGATGGAAATTACATTAGATTCATCTCGCGCTCTTCTGTGTGTAAATTTTACTGCGATGCCCTAAAATGGACTCTCTGGCCCAAGTGCTCCTTCCAATTTGTTTGGCCATACCTCAAAGTTGCTTGCCTGCCCTTCCCCTATCCCTTTAATCCAATCAGCCTCGTACTGGATGTTATTTATTTGTTTATTTATTTATTTTCAAAGGATGTAACTGATTCTTATCAGGGGTAGAAGTGGGCCCCTTCTTCCTGGTGAAGCTGTGACTAACGTCCTACGATCGATCCCTCGGTTTGTCTGCTGCTGATGGGGAGGGCTCTGAAGGGAGAAACTGAGATGTTTTGTGTGTTCAGAAGGAGAAATAGGTTATCATAGTGTATGTTAGGTGTGTTAATGGGGTGCAGGTCAAGGAATATTTATTAGGTTTCAGAGTTGGTAAAGGTTTGTTATGTTAAATAAAAGATTTAACACATGGACAACCAGTGGCTTCAATGAGGCATGGAATGCTGGTAGTTAATCTAGGGTGCCTTCTGTCACTTTTGTGATTCGGTCTTGAATATGTTAATTCAGCGTGATGCCTGAGTGAGGTGGGGGTGGGGGCATTATTCCAGGAACTGTGTTGCGTATACAGATGGTTCCAAAAAACACATTATAACTTTTTTTAATCATATAATAATGCAATCATCTAAATATTAAGCCTTTATCTATTATTCATGTTGTCTGCTTTAGGTCTGTGTTGGTGTAGTGGTTGTGTTTTAAGGCATTTCAGCTTTTGTATTGTAGAATCAACATCATCAATCATCAGCTTCAAGCCTGCATGCCTTGTCTCACTATATAGGCTGGATTTTTAAGTGGACACAATGCACAACACCATACACCGATCAGCCATAATATTATGACCATATTATGATAATATCATTGTCATGGCGCCTGTCAGTGGGTGGGATGTTTTAGGCAGAAAGTGAACATTCTGTCCTCAATGTTGATGTATTCATTTGTGATGGCTAGACGACTGGGTCAGAGCATCTCCAAAACTGCAGCCCTGGTGGGGTGTTCCTGGTCTGTAGTGGTCAGTACCTATCAAAAGTTGTCCAAGGAAGGAAAAGCGGTGAACCAGCGTACGTGTCATGGTGGGCCAAGGCTCATTCATGCATGTGGGGAGCGAAGGCTGGCCCGTGTGGTCCAATCCAACCGATGAACTACTGTAGCTCAAATTGCTGAAAAAGCTCATGCTGGTACTGATAGAAAGGTGTCAGAACAAACATCGCAGTTTGTTTGTGTATGTGGCTGCGTAGCCGCAGACCAGTCAGGGTGCCCATGCTGACCCCTGTCCACTTCCGATAGCGCCTACAATGGGCACGTGAGCATCAGAACTGGACCACAGAGCAATGGAAGGAGGTGGTCTGGTCTGATGAATCACATTTTCTTTTACATTACGTGGATGGCCAAGTGGATGTGTGTCGCTTACCTGGAGAACACATGGCACCAGGATGCACTGTGGGAAGGAGGCAAGTCGGTGGAGGCACTGTGATGCTTTGGGCAATGTTGTGCTGGGAAACCTTGGGTCCCGCCATTCATGTGGATGTTGCTTTGACACATAACACCTACCTAAACATTGTTGCAGACCATGTGCACCCTTTCATGGCAACGGTATTCCCTGATAGCATTGGCATTTTTCAGCAGGATAATGCGCCATGCCACAAAGCATAAATGGTTCAAGAATGGTTTGAGGAAAACAACAAGTTCAAGGTGTTTACCATCTGTGGGATGTGCTGGACAAACCATGAAGGCCCCACCTCACACCTGCTAACGTCTTGGTCCCAGATACCACAGGCACCTTCAGAGGTCTAGTGGAGTCCATGCCAAGATGGGTCAGGGCTGTTTTGGTGGCAAAAGGGGGACCTACATTATGGCAGCTGGTCATAATGTTATATCTGATCAGTGTATGTTAAACAAGCATATCATGTCATGTTTCAATATACACTACCCTTCAAAAGTTTGGGGTAACTTAGAAATGTTGTTGTTTTCTCCATTAAAATAACCTCAAATTGATCAGAAATACACTGTAGCCATTGTTAATGTTGTAAATGACTATTGTACCTGGAAACCGCAGATTTCTTATGTAATTTCTACATAGACGTACAGAGGCCCATTATCAGCAACCATCAGTCCCGTGTTCCAATGGCACATTATGTTTGCTAATCCATGTATATCGTTTAAAAAGGCTAATTGATCATTAGAAAACACTTCTGCAATTATGTGAAACATCTGGCTATGAAATTGCTAAACATATTTGCAAACCTCTCATCAGTCTCATTCATTACCAATGAATGGAGTGCATATTAATCACCAACACATGCAATGCAGGCCCAGGACATGTGTGTAAAGTTAAGTTAAATTCTCAGCCACTAGGATGTGCTGTAGGATCCCCATATATATTCAAACCATGTCAGCCAGTGGAGCTGGGCTTTTATGTACACCTGGGATGGATACACATATATGTGACCACTTCACCTTTTTTCTTTCCTTTCCAAAAAAGTTGGAAATGAAGGTTTTGAGTGAGGAACAGAAGGGTTAAAATTAACAAAAGGGTTAAAATTCATAATGTACATTATATATATATATATATATTCAGAATGAAATTATTTTCTTATGATTACTTTATGGGGAGATTTGGCCTTTCACCCTAATGTAGACAATATAGGATTAATTAATTGCCAAGACGCAAAGTCAAAGAGAAACTAAACGTTCTTCAAATGGCACACTTGAACTAACCTGTGATTAGTAGGCTGAAGTGCAATTGTTCAAATGTTACTAAAATGTTTTGTGAACTAACTACAACATTTTGGCAAATTAAGTTTACTGTAACAGTGCTATTGGTTTATTGTGCTAATGTGAGGTTACTCTTGAAAGAAGACAAAGGTCACTGAAGCTATTTCCTCTGAACAAAAATAAATAAAAATATAGTGTCTTTTCAACATATTTTCAATGTCTTGTGCTAAGAAGCAAAAATATATGTCAAGAGCTATTTAAATGCACTTTGACGTTTGATCTTATTGGCTGTTTCCAGTTCTGTGGAACCCCAACTTTAGTAGTAATTGAAAGGGAAGGAAGCACTGCTGAAACTGTCACTACACAGAAATAAATAAGCCAGAGAGATGTTTGGAGTGTGATATATATTTCTCATGGTTTACAAATAACATCTATTTTAAAAGCGTCCAATTGTACATTATACATGTTCATTTTCAGAGCAGAAATAAATATATTGCACTTAAAAAAATCAACAAAACCAAATCTTGTTGAACGTCATACTGTATATTTAGATTACACTTAAAGATGCAGTGCACTTTTAAAATTAACAAAATATTTTTTTACCTCCCATTTTGGGATGAATGTGTGATATGTTGTTCAACTGTTCATAATATATAGGTAGAATCACAATCATACCTAGTAACCATGTAATTCCAAGTCTGAAAGTGATTGGTTTTGTTGTAATTGGGCATAAATCAGCACATACATGACAGTACACTTTTAGAAAAATTTCTGGGATCCATTTTGCCTCAACAGCACGACTTTTACAACCAGTGGTTAAAAATCAAGGATTGCATCTTGAAAATAATAATGAAAAAATTTAAGAAACATGATAAAATCATTGCTGATCTTTTTCCAATGGCATATGTTGAGTTGATGTACACACTGTTCAAATTGGAAATGTACTATCCACCCACTTCTATCAAGACATGGATATTTAAATTTTATACAAAAGGCAATGGTCAAGGATGGGAAGTGAAGTCCAGGTGTAAGCTAAGTATTGAAAAGCACACCAGTTAAAGTTTCTATGCAAATAGTGTTTCATATTTGAAACACTTGCCTCTTTAATAAGGAGAAGCTTCTGATAGCACCTTAATAAAGCATCTAAGTCCATGCATTGTGTAGGCTACCGTGAGCTACCCTGTACCACATGTTCAAATGGGGGAAATCCTGATAACTCAGCTAACTGCTTGGGGACACATAGTGCAGGTGGTGTCAGTGATGAAGGCAAACTGCAGTTAGTGTCCACGATAATATAGTCAAAATGTAGCCTAATTTAGTATGTTGTTTTTTTGCTCCCTTTTGTTCATTCAGCATAATTAACAAGAGAGACTTAGCCATTGCAAACAACCTTCACAATTAAACATGATTTTGTTTTAGGACAAAATGGCAAAAGGTTGGTTGGAAGTGTTAGACCTTCAGGATATTACAGCTGTAAATTACAGGTACACTGGGAATAAACTGTATCATGCATCACTGTGCGGGTTGATAAAGCTGCACATTTTTGCTGAGAAATGTGGCGCTACAAACCTGACTGCACGCACACACAAACCCACACACATACTGTGCGTTTTGCGTTACTGTCTTAGATACGGTGTGAAGGGGCTGGCTGATGAATCGCCACTGGTGAGAAAACCCAAAAAGATCTCCCTGTAAGACGCAGCACCACTGAGTCATTAGTACAGGGAGGACTTTCTCCTGGAGGGCTAGTGTCGACACAGGAAGTATTCAGGAAGAAATAGATCAGGCTACAGTAAACAGGCTATAGAGTGGCACCAGGGGTTAGGTTTTGGTTGCATGTTGATTAGGTGTTGGTTGTGTGTTTATTAGGTGTTGGTTGTGTATTTGTTTGGTTTCTTAGGTGTTGGTTGGGCAGTGAATCAAACTGTAGGACAGTACATCAAAACAAAATGATCCTTTCAGTGCAGCAGAGTCAGCTGGTTTTCTTGGTTCTCCCCTGAAGGATTACGGAGAGGCCTTTAATTGGTTAGAGAAGCCCAGCCACTGGTGTTGGGGGTACATTCAACACAGGGCATGATAAAGAGATCCTCTAAGGTACGCTAGGGGTCATCTACATGTAAGACATGAAGAAACATCTCACTCAAACCTAATATGTTTTACTTATTGGGTGCAATATATAAAGAATTTAAATACAAGAATTTTGGGTCAGAGCGAACTGAAAAAGTATATTGAGACCTGTTCCGGGAGAGGATTGAAAAGGAAACTGATCTGTTGCTAACAGCATGCGTCCTTTGATATGGCTCTAATAGGGTATTTGTTGTGGTGTTTGTGTCCTGTGTGTCTATATGTAGTGTTGGGGGGGGGGGGGGGGGGGGGGGGGGGGGGGGGGGGGTATTTGTCTTCACTGTACATATGACTGGCTTTTACACTTATAAAAGTGAGGGATTCTCTTAGTCAATTGCATCTACCTACAGGATGTGCATCTGACTAAATGACAAATGCCAGGGTTCTGCCCTTAGAACAAACTTCATAAAGATGAAGTTCATATAGGTGATTAAGCATGTTGTTTCCCCCTGTATGTTTTGGTCAGCAGACAAGGGGCATCCCTCAAATCAGTTTAAAATGGCTGCCATTCCTCCCAGTTCCAGCAGCAGGGGACTGAACTCTGTTTCCCACTGTGGTCGGTAGTTGTGCCTTGTCCTTAGAAGCTGTTAGTGAACTAAAAAACACCACACTTTCTGGTTCCGTTATCCATAAGCCAGACAGTTCCTTGGTTCTCCTGTTCATGCTCTTGAGGAGCCGGTGTCAAATGAATAGTGTGACCAACAGTTGAAGGGAAGGCTCTTATTTCTCTCCCACGACTCATCGCGGTGCACAGTCATCAGTCCCTAGCATCTCTGTTGATGTATTGTCCAGTTCTTTAATAGCTAGATCATCGGTCTTCATATCTGGGTCGTAAATGTTCATATGTAGGTGATTAGTGTTGATATCTAGTGTTCATATCAGTCTTTAGGTCTGTGTGTCTGTTCCATCAGGTCCCATTGCGAGTCTGTTTCCTCTCTGGTTCAGCTGTCAGCATGCAGGGCAGCAGCCAGGCAGCGTCTCCAGGTCGTCCAGTCAGCAGCCTCCGGCGGTGGGCTTGTTATTTACAAAGACATGGTAGTGACGATAGTTGATGATGCTGAAGGGTGCGGTTGGTGTGGGAGTGTGTGTGTATAAGCATGGCTGATGAGGGCCTTCTTGGCCAGGCAGTCAACCCAGAGGGAGTCATACAAACGGGGTCATGACGGTGGAGGAGTGTCGCAGTCCCTGGATGGCGGCGTAGGGGCCCTGCTGGAAATAGTGGTGGTAACGGGGCATGTGGAAGGAAGGAAACGAGGGCCCGCTGCCCTGCATGGTGCCCGCCAGGGCAGAGGGCGTCAGAGGCATGCCCAGACGCCCGTAGGCGGGTAGGGAGCCCTGGATGGGGTGAGGCAGGGGGCTGGTCAGGGAAGTGCTGCTGGACCCCATGGCAGAGAGGGACTGGGGGTGCTGGAAGCCTGAGAAACCAGAAGTGGTGGTGACCCAGGAGCTCAGGGAGAGGTTGTCAGCAGCCGTGAATGCTGATCCTGATGGCGAGATGACAAGAGAGAGAGACATTGCTTGAGACTTCCTTGATAAAGCACGGGCATTTCCTGTCTTTGTTTAGTTTGAGACCAGTGCCTACTTAATAACTATCTATTTTGTTTTCAATAACACTGCTTTTGTGGGACAACATTTACAGCATTGTGTTGCTCATTTATGCGAATGACTGTTGAATTTGTTGATAAAATAATGTGTTGCAGGTTGACCCTGATTGGTCTTATTAGCGTTATAATACATGTTTTCATTAAATGTGACTGTATGGTGGGTGTGTGGCATCCCCTCCTACCCCTGTGCGTGGAGTGTCCGTCCTCTCCCAGTGTCTCCTCCTCTCCGGCGTAGGTGCGGATTGGCGACCGGGCGTATGAGTGCTTGTGGATCAAACTCTCAACACTTTCCCTGCAGCAAAAACCAAAGAGAAAGGCCCAAAATATATCTCCATGTTCACACTTAGGTATATTGCTACATTCACACCAAAATGTTAAAATCCTATTGTGATATAAAATATACATTAAAACATGTATCTACATTCACACCAATACCCCAAAACAACTCACCAAGACATATCATATCTTTGCTGTAACCTATAACCCAAAATATACTTTTATAGTTACACTGATGACAGTCATTACTGAATGCATATAGACAGCACAAACAAAGTATCTGCAAACACAGTCAATGCATCTGTACATGATTTTTAACAACATTGCCCATATAACATTAAAGATATAAATAAATGTATGGCCTATAAAATTCCAGTGCAATAAAATTACACACAGTCGAAATATAAACATTGAAAAAACACTAAAACATCAAATAGAAATGTCTCAATAGTTGTTTTAACCATTTGGCGCATAAAAGCTAATTTCCCTTGGTTGTGTGTGCCTGTGTGTGTGTTAGTTTTAGTGTGTTGTTGTGTGTGTGTGTAGGTCTACAAAGTGCATTAGTTCCTGTAAGTCCTGTCAGACTCAGCACCACAGGGAGACAGAGATGGTGCTGGAGGAGGGGGGCTGCATCATAAGAGCCATGCGTCCATATTAGCCTCCCAATTAAGTTAGGAAAGTGCAATATCTGTCAGCGGCGCAGTACAAATGTGTGTGTTTTTATCAACGCCGGCCCGTCTGGCAGAGGCCACCGTTGGCCATGATGCAGGGGGCTGGTTTCAATCAGTCACTGGAGCCAATCAAATTACACCATGTTTTAGTGCAGTGGCCGACTCCAGACTAATGTGATTTCTGCAGCTCTCTGAAGATCAATTGATCAGATCTAATTCACAGCCCTCAAAAAGAGAAAGGCAGAAACGGGGAGTTAGTTGTCTGGCTGTCTTTTGGCAGCCTTTGACTCTGCTTGTTTGGTTGGGATATGGCCTTGGATAGGCTGATTTATCAGCCAATAGTGCTGGAATGGGCTATCTGAAAAAGGTGTGTTTGTTTGACAGGAGATCATAAAATCTTTTGGATGTGACACAGTGTTTGTGTGTGTGTTAGGCTGACGTTTATGCTAGGGTGGGTTGGCATCACACCCTGAGAAGTCACAGACAACCACAAAATATCTATAGAAACAACATATTGTGAATATTACTGCATTTAAAAGAAAACAAACGACATACAATACCACAGTCCTCTATCTAGTCCCAAAACCAATTAAATGTTGCCTCTACCCCCCCCCCCTTCTAATGATCAAAGGTAAACAGCCAATTGTGTACCATCCCTAATGAGTTGTCTGTGTACATGTCTCCATAGCTAGCTCCTAACACTACTGTATGCACCCCACTCTCTCAGTCCCATTCCCCTTGTTTATCTTATCTGTGCTGGACAGAAATAAACAACCAGGCAAGGACACAGAATTCCCTGTACCTCTCCATGTCTGTCAGTCGGGACGAGTCTCTGAAGCCTTTGGCAAACGGGTTGCTGTCGATCTTTAGCTTGGTTATCTGTAAAGAAAGAGGCCCAGGAACAGATTATACCTCAGGTTCTCCTTTCTCTCGGCCTCAGACTCTTATCCCTCTCCCTTTCTGTGTCTAGTTCTCTCTATCTTGTTCCATGGTTAGCCAGACTAAACATACAAAGGCATTCTTTATGGACCTGGGAGGTAGACATTGCTTTAGACAGAGCTGGAAATACTCCCTCAGCATGCTGTCTGTAAACCCTCCACACAAGCACCACACTACCGACCGCACAACCACCACACAACCACCACACAACCACCGCACAACCACCGCACAACCCACAACACAACCACCGCACAACCCACAACACAACCACCGCACAACCCACAACCACTGCACAACCCACAACAAAACCACCGCACAACCCACCACAGAACCACTGCACAACCACCACACAACCCACCACACGACCGACCACACAACCACCACACAGCCCACCACACAACCACTGCACAACCCACAACACAACCACTGCACAAACACTGCACAACCCACCACACAACAGTCTGCACAACCACCACACAGCCCACCACACAAACCACAACACAGCTCACAACCCACTACACAACCACCACACAACACACCGCACATCCCACCACACAACCCACTGCACAACCCATTGCACATCCCACCACACAACCCACTGCATAACCCACCACACAACCCACCACACAACCCACTGCACAACCCATTGCATAACCCACCACACAACCCACCACACAACCCACTGCATAACCCACCACACATCCCACCACACAACCCACTACATAACCCACCACACATCCCACCACACAACCCACCACACAACCCACTGCACAGTCCTAAGGACCACTGAGTCCTATTCACTATCTCAGATTGAAATTCAATATCCTTTGTAATACTTGGGTTATATGCACTCATCATTAAGTAGCTGAAGGCAGACTGAAAGAAGCAGGGATTACTGGTGTCTGAGCTATATGAAACACTAGATTACGTTTTCATTAATGTTCATTAATAAATAGAACCCTGGTACGGAACAACTGAGTTATGTTACTACTATTACTGACCAGCTGGTTCTGGTAGGCAGTGACAGCAGTAAAGACAGTCTCTGTGAAGACAAAGGTGCGGAACTCCTCTGACTTGAGGTTGAGCAGTGAGGCAGTGTGGTCTTTCTTCTTTATGATGTGCACCCGGGGCTGGTACTTATGCATGGAGTTCAGTATGATCTGTGGAGACAGAGGGAATAAAAAAACATAGTTATGTAGAGAGAATATGAAAGACATGAAGAGCTGAGAGAGAGAAGAGGAAGAAGTAGAGAGAGGATGACGGGATGTGGGGGGCGTGGTTTGAACGACCTGAAATAATGTGAGAGAATGGCTGGATGTGGCAGTAGAGAGTGTGAGAAGATAAACATGTTAAATACTGCAGAGTGAGGCATTTTTTTGTCAGCTATCAGTTTTTCTGTTTGGAGAACAGCTTTTATCTAATCCAATAGCCTGCAGTGACTCAGCTATAATGATGTTTTGTGTTGAATTATTACAGGAAGCTAACTTTGGTTCTAATCATATCTGACACTGAATGTTTCATTGAATAAGTGAGAAATAAGATTTAGAAAGTCCACACTATTAATACATTTCAACATGAATTAGTGGGTAGGTTGCAAGTCCACCAAAAACTTTGTGTTTATTGCTTGTAGTATCCAAATAGTCTGACATCAGGATAATCGTTCCTAAGGATGAAAGTGGGTTGTGAAAGCCTCCAGGTGCACTGCAAATATAACCTAAAGAGCCTTCATGTCAGAGCAACTTCAAATGTTTAAATTTTTTAAGGTAAACTGTTCGTTGGGTAAAATAATTTATAGCGTAAATGTAAAGTGCATTCTGTGAATATTGTTAATAACGTGGCCTAAATAAATTGCTTTGGGGAAAATATTTCATTATTGTTTTTAATTTTGTGTTACAGGCTTCTCAGATATTGGATTTATTTCTGCGTCTTAATAAAACGTACTAATTGTTCTTACGAAAAACAAAAACTATTGAATTTCGAAAAAATCTGAATTTAAATATTGAGTTTTTCAAACAAAGACATATTTTGATTTTTAAAAAGTATCTGCTTTTCGGTTGAGAAAAAACAATTCCGAATGTGGAATATTGTTAAAATATTAAATAAATGTTCTCATCTTATAATGCAGCAATAGGCATTTACGTTAACAGAACGTAAACCAAAATGCATTTCCAATTAAAATACAAATGATTCCACAACAGTATAGACATCAACGAATTTATAATTGATTTTGAATGTATCGTTCAAACTTATTAAATACTTATATTAATATTGATTGCACCGACATACTCCCAACAAGTGCCTTGGTCTGATCAATTATATACAGTAGTTAATATTAAGATCTAAATAGCTGACAATATATCAATATTAATGCGTTCATATTTAGGTGAAATAAGCTTAAATTACAAATCATTAACTTACGTGTCCATGCTGGTCCAGTTCGTTGTTGGTGAGCTTCACTTTCTCGAAAGAAACCATTTGCTTTAGCAGCTGTTCACCAGTGAATGGAGAGTCAGGGTGCACGTATAACCTGTAATATAAATACAATATATTCAAAATAATCTAAAAGGACTGCAAAAACAGAATAATGTTTTCATGTCATTCAAAATAAAAAGGGCAGACTAAAAAAATATCCCACCGTGCCGGCAGAGGAGGATCTGCCTTCCCCGCCACGAGCCAGGACGACCTGTGGTAGGCATATCGGTAGCGTTTGTTGTCGACAGGTACAATGTCCATCAACACGATGTATTTTGCCTCGGAGTCCACCCCGGAAAAGGACACACGGATAGTGGGAAACATTCTTCTGTTGGAGGGGAGCACAAGGTAAACATTATTGACAAGAAAACCCAGCAAGGTTGACAACCATTTTCATTGAGAGTTAAATATTTATTCAAACTTCGGCTGCAAGAAAAAACATAAGATAATTATCAATATTTCACTGATTTCCTTTATCTATAAAACATTCTCAACAGCCCAGATGTTTAGGTTCCCCTCTTCTGCTTTTTCTTGAAATTACGATGTATGCAATCAATGGCTTTAGCTGAGGCCTATTAAAAACATATTTTCTCCAAGGAGGAGCTAGCATATAAGCCAAGCATTACATTTAGAAAAGCAATGCGTTTAACGAGCTTTGCTTAAATTAAGTTACGTTCATAAATAAAGTAAATAGCCCGCGTTTTATTTTTTCTGCTTTGACAGTTGAACATCCTTGACAAAATTAACCATATAAATATTTGCACATGGCAGGTTCAATAAAAAAAAAAATTGACGCAATTACCACACTCCAGACAACTTTAAATAACTTACGTATTTTATTAGGCTATATCCAATCAAAAGCGTTTTTTACTTTTTAACCATATTATTGACTATGACATGACTAATCAGATGATAATAATATATATTTAGGCCTATCGTAGCTCTTTTGCATGTCTCATTTGTCATGCAGTTATTCTTCACATAAAAAAATATATAGCATAGGATAACGTTATATTGATTGGAACATAAGGATTTAACAATTTCGTTTTGCAATGAAAAGTGAAGTTTACCTTCCAGATTTAGTGATGATCATCTCTGTGCCAAGCTCATGGAATTTGTCCCAGAGTTCCTTGGTCTCTAGACTGCAGGATATTTTGGCCATCTCCTCGCTGGGAACACTGGGGGTGGTTGGGATGAGAGGCTCTGTGCACACTGCAGGCGTACTCCCGCTGAAATCTCCGTGTGCATCCAGAGAAGCTAGCTCTCCCAAACCCTGGTTACAGGAGGACTTCTCCACGAATTGTTCTATTAATGAAAAAACACCATGTTCACAAGTTGGTTTATTTTGTATATTTTTCACATCACTTACAGCAAACTCTAAGTGGGTAATTGTTTAAAACATTTCAAAAAGTGTTTATTATTATAAGGAGTAGACGTGGTATTACTATTAGTACTAATAGTGTCAATGCAATCTTATTTTGTATTAAATAGCTAGTACGAATGTGGTTTTTTAAACACGACCATTTCTCGTCCAATACAAAGGTTTATATTAAAAACCGCTAATACACCTAACTGTTTGAACAGAAAGTACTGTAGGTTTAATCTTTTTTTCTTTTATATATAAAATTGCAACAAATGGAAAATGTGCCACTCAAATTTTTATTTTATTTTTTAACCACGGACTGGCATAGAATCTTACGATATTCTGTCCGAATCCACTATAAATGGCCACATAACTTCGGAAATATATTTTAGTGAAATTTGTCACAATATAGATCTGGGTAAAAGCAATGCGCAGGTTATGTTACTCTGCCTGTAACTTAATGGCCTTCAGGCTAAATTAATGTTTAATAATTCCGTAAATATATGTGACAAAAAGGTTGATTTTAGTTTGTAACTCTACCCATTACATAAACTCACAAATAAAGATGATTTAACAATAAATAAGTAATAAAAGCAAGCGTCGCTACAGTCAAACCTGTACATGCAATTTCTGAATAGAGGAAAGCCGCCCAACTAAATGTTGATATCTTTTTCAGTAGCCATACATTATTTCCGACATTTGATGTGAAATAATCTGTTCGTTTATTGTCTATTCAGAGAAGCTTACTAAATACAGATTGTTTTGGTGACAACCTATTTTTCCTCTGCACTGACTATTTTGCACAAATAAGTTGTGAAACGTAGCCCTTACAACAATGTTGACAACCTTATATTTGGTTAATACACACAAGAGAAATATTCTTTCACTATGGACCTAATTAAGTCAAGATTTATTTAATTTATTTTTTTTACAAACAATAGAACTCATTGAAAATTATCTGTGCCATATTGGTAAGGTGAATTATACGTATGGCACTAGAGGCTACTATTAGCGGAACCCTATGAAATGGTGACGCGATCTGCTTACCAAGTGGCTTGATAGTGTTTTCCTCGGTTTCCTTTTCCTTCGTTTTTCCACTTGACATGATAGCGGCGATAGAGAATGCGTTTGCCCGGGATGAGAGCTGAGGCTTCGGAGAAGTGTACTCCATGGTTAGAGTATCACTGAAGTAAAACGTCCAAAAAGCTAAAGCCGCTCACCGAATGAGCTCTCCAGATATGTTGGTGGACTGCTTACAAAAAGGCCGAAAAATGGAAAGCTATTTCGACAGTTTTTTTTAAGTACGATTGCTATTCGCATGTTACGAGAACAAAATTAGGCCTGTATCCGTTTTTGACTCGCTGGACACATTGTTAAAAAAGTACTAATCTTTGTGCGTCTTACTTGAGAGGCCAAGTCCTCATTGAGAAGGTTGAATTTTTGCACTCCTCTTAATTTTAGCATACAGCTCTCCCCCCTCCAGGGCTATCGAGCGCAGCCAATCGCTGCCTTCGTGTCAACGTCACATCTTTACTATCTCGAGAACTGAATCGAATCCCAATAGCCTATTAAAATTAACTTTTCTTCCGATTTCGACCATTAGCCCAAATCTCTCCAGAGCCTATACCCGCAGCTAGACACTTCACAAATCTAGAGATAGACTGACCCACACTTAACACGTTTTAAGAATAAAAGTCTTATCTACATTTCCAAAAAATGCTGCATTTGCATAGTCCTCATTATCAAGGGCTAAATGAGAATATTCAACAGCTTTATACTTTTTTCATACAATAGCCTATATATGGCTGATTATAGAACTATGATTTAATGCATCAGCAGTCATTTTAGATATGTTATTCCCATGAAATTCCCTTAATCATAATTCTACAATTAGAAAAAAAAAAATCTAAGATACGAAACTATTAAAAGCACAATCTTTCTCCTATTTCCTTAAAAGTTATTTTAAATGAATGTATGTATTAATGTATTGATTATTCAAGTGTATGCCAAATGTAGTTGTATGGTTACACTGTTTCACATATCGCTATTTAAGGAATAATATATAGGCCTATTGTTTTGTTTTATCCGATACATTTAACAAACATACTAGGTATCTGAATTGTTTTTATACTAGGCCTATGTTGATCCAGGCCTAGAGCACAAAGCTCTAGAATGTCAAAGCTCATTATTGGCATTTTAAAATTGTTTCTTTCGAAATTATACATTGGAGGCCATATTTTGAATTGTATGATATATATGTATGATATATAAACTTCCTATTCAAATTAAAATCTTCACCATTTCAGACATTTTAATTTCTAATAGGGAGAAGGGGAAATGTATTGGTCCAGAAACGGACCGATATATTTTTTTGATCCTTCATGTGTTCAGTGTTTGTGAGAATAAACCCATATGTGCAGCATTCTAGAGTGTATGGGGCAGCAAAGGCCTTGGTTAATCCGTGCTGACACACACCAGTGCGCCCCTAATCTGTCCGCTATCCCCTGTTCATTAACGGCCTTTACAAAAACACTGAACGTGCCTTTAGCTTTACTCACTTATTTGTTTAGTTAAAAAAAAAAGTTTCGTTCTTGTATAGGTTATTTGCTAAGAACTTAGCGCTTGTGACGTAAAGGTTGTCTGTTCGATTCCCACCCAGACCCAATTAGAGTGTATGCATTTTCTATTTCCGATTCGAATGATTATCGTTGAAGAATTATAACATACGTTTACCGGTTTCTGTGGTACGGTGGACCTCTCCAAACCCACTTCGTAAATGGGATTATTATTATGGTTTAGTGTTATATAGAATGAGCCTATTTCCCAATGTTATCACCCAGTATGAAGCTTAAATAAAGTTTGTTAGAGAAATGTCAAACCATCGTAGGTGTTCGTGTTTGTCTAATACGTATCACCTCCAGGCAGTTAATGCTCGGATCACTGTAAATTAATACGTCAAAAGGCAATTAATTGCCTATTTTATAGGCCTGTTAAAGCCTGGGTATAGAGCAAACGGTATAGTCCCATTTATGCGCATTTCCTTTTGGTACTAACATAGTACACGTACATTGGTACGCTTTGTAAATTGACCAAATAATATATGTACTACTCTAATCTAGCTATTGTATTTATATTGTAAAACGGGTTTTACACCAATTTATAGACAGGCTTCAAAAGAAGGATAAAACTCTCCCTCGCCTGTTCCCCTTCCTCCGCCGCCCTTCTTGTCTTTTTTCCAGATCCTATTTTCGCATATCCATTCTCCCACTTGTCGCGCTCACTGAGGCATGTCGGCTCCGCGGGTAGGCCTATAAATGTAACCTTAAATTTCAAAAGCGCTGACTCCTGTGTTTTCTGGGGTTGGATCACCTCTCATCCTCAATGTCACTCACTCTCCTGCGCTTACATAAATACCCAGCAAGGAGATCTGCGGGGCACCAAATCCATTAAGGCGACTCCCGAATGCAAATCCGATGCTGCAGATATTTAATAAGCGACCTGTACTGGCAAATTGGATTACCTTGCAATTGCCAGTGGATAATGTGCTAAAAGCTTTCTCACTTAGCATAACTTCTTACTGAATAATATTCACACTTTGGGGGCCAGTTGACTAGTGGCTGAATACGGCTCTTAAAGACACAGAAGTGCATAAATCAAAAACCGATGGACATTAGCTGTGACCCTTTGTAGACTACCAGAAGAAACAGACGGGTTGGACCTGGGTCCCAAAGGCTTGATCATATAGTCTTCATAACTCCCACAACCTACATATGGATTGAAACGGACGTAATCAATCGATATATTTTACGATTGTAGAAGTACATTCTTTCGATATTATCAATAGAGGAGGAAAAAAACATATAGGCAACGGAATATGCACGTTAAATTCCCCAACGAGATTAGCAGTGGCACGGCCGGTGGCCTAAGCTGATTTTGAAACAATCTTGAAGGTCCAAAGGTGCATTTCCATGCTGTCCATACATCAGATGTTATCCACCAGCATGTTGAATACGGAGTTCCACATTTGGAATATAGGCCTTACGTTCAATTGTTTAACATTTGTCAAAATTAAAATTCGTTATCGCCAACATTTGTTGAACATTTATCCAAGAAATATAGAGTAAGGATTTATATAATCAAATATATTATCCTCAAATTCTGTTGACACAGTTTCTGTATGCCTAAACGATGTTCGAAATATTTGTTTTTAGAGTACTTTCTTATCATTTTAAAATATGTTACTTTCACCAATAAGTAACTGAAACACCCTATAACCTGCAAGGTGTAAAATACCTTTTGTTACAGTATTCCACCTGTCACAGTGCTTCCCTATCGGTGCTCTGTGTTAATTGCATGCATGCAACAAGGCAATCGGCCCTTTTCAAATGATGATATACAGGCACTTTGGAGAAACGACAGTTAAAAGATTTAAGCAATTATTTTGTTAAAGCACAGTGTGCACAATAAGGTTCAATGCCCACAGAATTACAGCCTATATCCGAGTGGAATTGGGGAAAATAATCGCCAGTTGATTAAATTGAATCCCTCAGTGTTAGAGCCACAATAATGAAATGGGCTGCTGTTGACACCCAATCCGACCCGTTCACCACCCTGACAATTTTTACCAGATTACAGACCATGGCAACCGGGCGAATATATGCCGACAGATGGAATACTACAGTCCAAACGTCATTTTATATCCATGCGCGTGCATATCCATGTAAATCCCTATTATCACACACGCCCCAGGAAGGAAACTAGATTCAAACGTGCACCATTTTTTTTGGCATGAGACAGTTGACTGGATGAAAAAAACAATACATAGATGTGACAGTATACAGTTTAGCCAAAAATGTGATTATAGTGTAATATATTGATTACTTTGAAATTCAAATCGCACAATGTTTCTTGTTTTATTTGTAAACATATTTGTGAATTATACTAATATTTAACAAAATTATAGTGATTTTACATTCTTTTGTTTGACAAAAAACGAATACAGTGGGGAGAAAGTATTTGATACACCGCCGATTTTGCAGGTTTTCCCACTTACAAAGCATGTAGAAGTCTGTAATTTTTATCATTGGTACTCTTCAACTGTGAGTGACGGAATCTAAAACAAAAATCCAGAAAATCACATTGTATGATTTTTTAGTAATTAATGTGCATTTTATTGCATGACATAAGTATTTGATACATCAGAAAAGCAGAACTTAATATTTGGTACAAAAACCTTTGTTTGCAATTACAGAGATCATACGTTTCCTGTAGTTCTTGACCAGGTTTGCACACACTGCAGCAGGGATTTTGGCCCACTCCTCCATACAGACCTTCTCCAGATCCTTCATCCTTCCTCCAAACACTGCGAGTGGAATTTAGACCAAAAAGCTTTTTTGTCTGATCAGACCACATGACCTTCTCCCATTCCTCCTCTGGATCATCCAGATGGTCATTGGCAAACTTGAGACGGGCCTGGACATTAAAGGCCGGGTGTCTCTGTAAAGCACTTTGTGACAACTGCTGTTGTAAAAAAGGCTTTATAAATACATTTTATTTTATTTGACATGCGCTGGCTTGAGCAGGGGGACCTTGCGCTGCAGGATTTTAATCCATGATGGCGTAGTGTGTTACTAATGGTTTTCTTTGAGACTGTGGTCCCAGCTCTCTTCAGGTCATTGACCAGGTCCTGCCATGTAGTTCTGGGCTGATCCCTCACCTTCCTCATGATCATTGATGCCCCACGAGGTGAGATCTTGCATGGAGCCCCAGACCGATGGAGATTGACCGTCATCTTGAACTACTTCCATTTTCTAATAATTGCAACAACAATTGTTGCCTTCTCACCAAGCTGCTTGCCTATTGTCCTGTAGCCCATCCCAGCCTTGTGCAGGTCTACAATTTTATCCCTGATGTCCTTACACAGCTCAATCAAATTTCAATAAAATCTATTTATAAAGCCCTTTTTACAACAGCAGTTGTCACAAAGTGCTTTACAGAGACACCCGGCCTTAAACCCCAAGTAGCAAACAACAGTAGTGTTGGATTTCAGTGGCTAAGAAAAAAAAAAAAAGCTCTCTGGTCTTGGTTGGAGTCTGTTCGATTGAGTGTGTGGACAGGTGTCTTTTATACAGGTAACGAGTTCAAACAGGTGTAGTTAATATAGGTAATGAGTGGAGAACAGGAGGGCTTCTTAAAGAAAAACTAACAGGTCTGTGAGAGCCGGAATTATTACTGGTTGGTAGGTGATCAAATACTTATGTCATGCAATAAAATGCAAATTAATTATTTAAGAATCATACAATGTGATTTTCTGGATTTTTGTTTTAGATTACGTCTCTCACAGTTGAAGTGTACCTATGATAAAAATGAATTCTACATGCTTTGTAAGTAGGAAAACCTGCAAAATCGGCAGTGTATCAAATACTTGTTCTCCACTTGAAGGCCCCTAGCAGGCCTTCTGTTGCTGACCCATGCTGCTGGCCTTTAAATAAGTGTAAAAAATAAAACTTTTTTTTAATAATGTGATATGGACCGAGAGGTTGCCTAACTCTACTTTGTTTTGGCCTACATCTAGTAAATATGACATGGGCAGCACGGTTTTTGTGAAATTGACAGCTTTTCCTGAAATTGCTCACCAGAAATGTGTAACATACCCACGAAATAGGTGTTTTTTGTGTATAGGACACGATTTCCATCAGGTGTTGAAGAAAGGAATGTGTGCATCAACCTGGATTTCAACTAGGAAGAGGGCGGAGCCCGCATTACTAACAGTCTAACAAGAACCTGAGAGCCACTTCTTACTTTAACCTTAACCAGAATACTAACCATATATCCTTAACTAACCCTACCCTTAACCCATATCCAATACTTAGTATATTTATTTCTTACTTCAGGGTATATCTAAAAAAAATGTCTTATGCACTAATGTCTTCCTTCAATGCATGCTGAAAATAAAATATCCTGTCACATTTCTAATAAGCTATTTGGGTCTAATTCATGAACACCTATGATATTATGTTGGATATTGGCCAATAGGTTAGAGTGTTCCGCCAATAACTGAAAGGTTGTTGGTTCAAGTCCCCAAGCCGTCAATGTGAAAAGCTTCTGGTTGTTCCCTTGACCAAGCCACTTAACCTTAATTGCTCTTGTAAGTCGCTTTGGATAAACGACTGTGCTTTAGCCTATTTAGCTAAATTGTATTGGAATATTGAGACAACCACGTTGAAAAACATGGATCCCTCTACTGCACATTGTTTTCCTACAGCAAATCCTTTTAGTAACCTTTGGCATTGTCAAATTTCTTTCTGAAGTTAACTGTGGTCAAAGTCAAAGACATTACATAAACATCTCCATCTGAATTCTATGCCTGGGTATAGGAGGTCATCTGACAGAAAAGGGGTTCAGAGTCATGCCATGTCCACTGGTCGTGGACCACGCTGGTCCCTTTCATAAGTTGCATGCAAGTAGTTAAACAATAACTTTAAATAATTGTTCCTATCTCCTCTAACTTTCAATTACTATGTAGGAAAACAATCTTAGCTGGAACTGTTACATTCATATTTTGGGGTGCCAGTCCCATCAGACTGTTGCACCCGGGATGCCCTGGCCAATGAGGTTCAGGACCCTGGAGAGCACGCTTCGGGTGAAGACCTGAAAATGCCCCCATAGGGAGAGAGCACGCTGGGCGTGAAAATTAATCCCCATCCGTTTGTAAATTACTAACGTGGAACTTGGTGATGATTCAACTGTTAGCCTAAGGTGGTCACTATAATATATGTAAAAATTGTGTGACAGGCTCTTCAACAGTGCAGTGATCATTTGAAATGAAGCCACAGCGAAGCACTGTCTCTTCCACCAAGTCTATTGACAAAGGTTGGACATAGAAATGATTTAGCCACATGGGTTTATAAGGTATGTAATGCGGAACGTAAGAATCATTTAGCTCTTGCCTATGGAGCTCAGTACACTGATAAGTCTGTTGCCAAACACATTGTAAACAGGAAACAAACTGTATATGGGATTGAACAAGTTCATGTTCTAGTATTTCTGTACAAATATCAAATAGAAAGCAAATTTGGTAATGCGATAGGTCAAGCAAGGTTATGTGGAGCAATGATTTAATTCCATGTATGCACATCTACAATTTGTTATAAATTAATCACAAATACAAACAGAGAAGAATTTTGTGCATAAGTATTCACTCCCCTTGTTATAACACACCTGAGTGAGTTATGGAGTGTAGATTTTCTATGGGCATGTTTAACAGAAAAACTTGATGATAAGGCACTTGGAGTTGGCTGAATAGAAGAACACAGAGAAAATTACTTTCCGCTTGGATGAGACCACAACTATTAGTCCTGAATGCCAAACACTACTCCTGTCAAAAACATGGTACCACTTATCACCTGGCTAATACCATCCTTACAGTGAAGTATTTTGGTGGGAGCGTCATGCTATGTGGATGCTTCTCAGCAGCAGGGATTTGAAGACTGGCCAGGTTTGAGGGAGGGATAAACAGAAAAATAATACATATTTGAAGAATGACAACAATCCATGACAACAACCCATAGCACAGAGACAAGACAACACTGGTGTGGCTTCAAGACAAGTCTGTGGATGTCCTTGAGTGGCCCAGTCAACACCCAGACTTGATCCCCATTGAATATTTGTAGGGAGACCTAAAGATTGCAGTTAATTGATGATCCCATCCAATCTGACAGAGCTTGAGAGGATTTGCGAATGGGTGAAACTGCCCAAATCCTGGTGTGCATTGCTGGTAGAGGAAATTAATACTTATATACATGACATATTTCAATTTTTAAAATGTTTAAGTAAAACATAAATAAAAGAGAATAAATTCAATGTATTGTCCTTTATCATGAAAATATGAAACATTGCTTCTGTTTCAAGAAATCCTCTCTTTGTCTTGTTTTGAGAAGCAAGTGTCTCCTCCCCATCCTCCCTCTCTCTGTGAGGCTCAGACTGAGGCATGCAGTGGCAGAGTGGATGCCTCCGTTCATATGACTAATTAGAGAAGCTTCACGCTGCGCTGTACCTTTTGATGCTGATCCCTGGTGCTAATTGCCACGTCCGTCCCAGGGCATAGCCGGGTTAAGTTCAAATACAGGGCTGTCTCAAACCCCCTTTCCGGAGCCTCCTATTTCCCCTTCTCCCTTTCTACCCCCACCCCCAGATCTTCCCATTTCTAACCCCATCCATTGGGATAACGCAGGGTCTGAAGGATGGATGAAGGGTGGTTCTTGGGAAAGGGTGAGGGAAACTAAGGACATAACAAGTGAAGGGTTTGATAAGTGGATGCCATTTTGAGGGGATGTATGTGTGAGTGAGAAGAGAGGGTGGGAGAAAGGGGGACATATGCCAATCAACTAAAGCAACAGAGGAAAGGGTTTGGTGAGTGTAGGCTTTGTCTAAGGAAGCATAGCATTGAGTGTGACTTGTGTGGACTGTCTTCGTCCTCCATGGCTAGTGGGACGGGACAGTCTGGAACATAGTCACAGCTGACGGGCCACAAGAAGCAGGGATGGTTAACTTTGATGCAGGCTAATAGGGCCCAATGACCTTTAACCCTTCCATAAACCATGTAGAAGTCACACTAATTTACAGTTCTAATCTATTAGACCTCACAGCAGATTTGGTCCAAGTGTTCCTGTAGATTGTGGTCACTGTCTGTTTGGGGGTTTCTAGTATTGGACACAGTGAGGTGGCGTCATCTCTACAGACAAGTAAAAGACTGATTTGGAGCGAGAGGCTGAGACTCATGTCAGTCTGTATTATATTCTTTATTTACTCACTCTGTATCTAAGGGTTCAGTTCAATCAAACCCACATCACAGAATGTTTACAGTAGCTCTTATTTATGAGGTCAAATGAACTCAGAGTTGTACAGTACAAAAACCTGCACCTACTACTTGCACTCCGCTTTGAGGACTGCTTCGCTTCCCAGAATAAGTAGTGTGTTGGCGGGGGATGAATATCGTAAATGGAGACAGTGTTACTAATGTAGCTTTCGATGACTCTCGTTCATAGTCTTTCTTTGTCCCCTTTTTGTGTACTTTTCTCTCCATTACTCTCTGTGTATTTCACATTTGTCTCTTTTTTTCTCTACATCTCTCTATTTCTTTCTTCTTTCATTTATTTATTTTTCTCATTTTCTTTCCTACCACTATGCTGAAGGACAACTCCCAGCACACCCCGCCCCCCTCGCCAGACTTCCCATCTGTCTTTACATGACTATCGGACATTCTCCTGGTCAAACAAGTGTAACATCTTTAAATGGGAATGTTTCACTCTACATGCCCATGAATAATAGAGGAACCTGATGGTTAAGAGGTGGATTAATGTGCTTCTACAGGGAGTCGTGTGTGTGTGTGTGTGAAAGGGAGTGTGTGTTTTGAAGATGGCTTGTGACAGACGTCCAGGAGGGACGAGGGCCTCTAGCACTGCTACAACCTAAACCTTTTTGCAGCCTCACACGCACCCAGGGTTTTTAGCAGTAGGGGCGTGGTGCTAAAAGCTGACAGTAGAATGGGCATTAGCTTAGCCTGGAAGCCTTGCCTCTTGTGGTTTGGCTCCCGTTTACATCTCTTTAAGGAGCGCTTTAATTGTGTTTTGGTCCTAGGAGCTGAAGGGACCTCCGCTCCCCCAGGGCTGGCTAGCGAGCAGACACATCTCTAAATATGGCGGAGGTGGGAGGATGTTAGACTGTGGGGTTCACCTCAGTGTCCTTCCATTGGTTTGACCTCTGCTTCAGAACTCACCACTTCACCTCCACAGATTTTCACTTTGACAAGGAGAGATTTGTCTTCATGGGGGAACCGCGGCCAGGCATGAATTCAAAATTGCATAGCTCCTTCAGACACGAACTACAAACTTGAAGAGTGCTGGCAAGATGGGTTCTGGTGTTGTGGTTTGGATGGTGTTCTGAGTGAAACTCTGCTTATATTATATATCATGAATCTTCCACCGGGGTGTAATTCTTTCTTCTCATGCACTGTTTCATTTTGCAAGGCGGTATGGGAATGTCAAGCATGCATTCGTCATAATGTTTTAAAGACAAACCCTGCAATTTTCTAAGGATACAAATGTTAAGCAAACAACTCCTGTTTTAGTGAAAAGTCTTAAAAATCATGTTTAAACCTATATATATATATGTGTGTGTGTGTGTGTATGTATATGTATGTATGTATATGTGTGTGTGTGTGTGTGTGTGTGTGTGTGTGTGTGTGTGTATGTATGTATGTTTATATGTATGTATATATGTGTGTGTGTGTGTGTGTATGTATGTATGTTTATATGTATGTATATGTGTGTGTGTGTGTATACGTATGTATATATGTGTGTGTGTGTGTGTGTGTGTGTGTATATATGTATGTATATATGTGTGTATGTATGTATGTATGTATGTATATATATATAAAAGTTACAAAATGTTTAGTGAGCATTTGTGTGTGTGGGTGTGTGTTTGCAAAGTTTGGATTATGATTTGTAAAATGTTGGTGCAAGTGTGCCTTTCTCACAATTACCTGGCAATAGGTAGACATGACAACTTGTTAGTCTGGAAGTCTCCCCAGCAGCAGGCATCCATTCTGGAAACATTCTCCACTGTCGTGATGTTATGTTGGGAGACCATAGGGAGGTGTTCATTCTGGAAGAGAGCTGCTTATTTGACCTCTACAAGGGGCAGATATTTGCTGACCAGCTGCTTAAGTATCAGTCCTTAATGTTAGACCTGATCATCCTCAGTTATCATTGCAAACATTCACTACTGATATCCTGGAGTGTGAGCCTTGTTCACAGACTGATCATACATTACCTTCAAATGGCAGGGCTACAGAAGTCAAGGGTCATGTCAGGTAGGGAGGTACTGATGGTACATGACCTTCAAATGGCAGGGCTACAGAAGTAAAGGGTCATGTTAGGTAGGGAGGTACTGATGGTACATGACCTTCAAATGGCAGGGCTACAGAAGTAAAGGGTCATGTCAGGTAGGGAGGTACTGATGGTACATGACCTTCAAATGGCAGGGCTACAGATGTAAAGGGTCATGTCAGGTAGGGAGGTACTGATGGTACATGACCTTCAAATGGCAGGGCTACAGATGTAAAGGGTCATGTCAGGTAGGGAGGCACTGCTCCATATCAGCTGTTCTGGGCAGACTTAAAGTGTGGAGGAGAGGATGTCATCTTTCCCTCTAGCTTACAAAAATTATTTAATTCAGTTTTATATTGTAAATGTAATTTTAGGGCTCTAATAAAGTATTCATAATGTGCGTGTGTGTGTGTAAACACAAGACCGGCTACAACATTTTAAGTGATTTATAATGACTCAAAGGAACTAAGGTCTGTGTGTGTGTGTGTGTGTGTGTGTGTGTGAGAGAGGGTGTGTGTGTGGTGGAGGTTGATTGTGTGTGGAAGTGCAGGCGAGCAGGGAGCCAGGGTGCTAACAGCCGGCCCAGCGAGAGGAAGCGAAGGCACTGCATGTGCAAAGAGCCCCTATTAGTAGTGCTGACTTTAACCTTTATTCACTTAAATCCCCCCCTTCCCTACACACTCCCTCCCCTCTACACCCCCTCCCCTCCCGGGGGCCTCTCTTGCCCCCAGGCTTTTCTCAGCGTGTCCAGTATGCACTAAGAATGGAACAGGATAGTCCACGCTACTGCCTGTTTACCTGCCTGCCTCAGCCACAGGTGGAGAATGAACATACACAGTCCCCCACGCCACTCTATGTATGTGTTATAGATGAAGTGCGTGAATATACACAGTCCCCCACGCCACTCTGTGTATGTGTTATAGATGAAGTGTGTGAATATACACAGTCCCCCACGCCACTCTATGTATGTGTTATAGATGAAGTGTGTGAATATACACAGTCCCCCACGCCACTCTATGTATGTGTTATAGATGAAGTGTGTGAATATACACAGTACCCCACGCCACTCTGTGTATGTGTTATAGATGAAGTGCGTGAATATACACAGTCCCCCACGCCACTCTGTGTATGTGTTATAGATGAAGTGCGTGAATATACACAGTCACCCACGCCACTCTGTGTATGTTTTATAGATGAAGTGAGTGAATATACACAGTCACCCACGCCAATCTATGTATGTGTTTTAGATGAAGTGAGTGAATATACACAGTCACCCACACCACTTTATGTATGTGTTTTAGATGAAGTGAGTGAATATACACAACATTAACAGACCTGGATAATATTTTAGAATGTCAGACTTTGGTATGAAATCATTAAGAGCCCATTGACATTAATATATTTACATATTACATATAACATCTGGATCAGCGTATACAGTGTTCCAGGTCCTGCCAATATCCAGAAACTTCGCACAGCCATTGAAGAGGAGTGGACTAACATTCCACAGGCCACAATCAACAACCTGATCAACTCTATGCGAAGGAGATGTGTTGCAAATGGTGGTCAAACCAGATACTGACTGGTGTTCGGACCGCCCCGGACCCCCCCCAATACAGTGAAACTGCACATTTTAGAGTGGCCTTTTATTGTGGCCAGCCTAAGGCACACCTGTGCAATAATCATGCTGTCTAATCAGCATCCTGATATGCCACACCTGTGAGGTGGATGGATTATCTCGGCAAAGGAGAAGTGCTTACTAACAGATTTAGACAGACTTGTGAACAATATTTGAGAGAAATAGGCCTTTTGTGTACATAGAGAAAGTCTTAGATCTTTGAGTTCAGCTCATGATGAATGGGGGCAAAAACAAAAGTGTTGCATTTATAATTCAGTGTAGTTTTGGGATTCCTCACTGGAACAAAATGGGTTGAATCTATAATACTGGTCAAAAGTTCGAACACATTTACCCACTTGAATTGGTTAGTGTCAAAACATTTGATTGGTACTGTAAAATGTGTGATACTGTACAAAAGCGGAATTGGATTTGAGAATAGATTTGAGAATAATTGTAAGGAAAGTTGGGCTTTTCATCACAAAACGAATAACATAAATCAGATGACATTTTGAAAATAGTGCTGATTGCACAGTCAATTCACATTAGTTGACAGCTCCACCAAATGGTAATGAAAACCTAACATTAAAGTGACGTTCCTTCCCAATGGATCCACATAGCTTTCTCTTTGGGATTTAAAGTGGCGTATCTCGATAGCTCTTCGACTGCTGATGATTGTACAGTATCCCCCCTGAACCTGGCTTGAATGTGCGATCCGTCGGTGGTGAGAAGAACAGCGATCTGTAAGTCCTAATGGCTGACCTGGGTTTAGTCTCATGGACTATTGTCCAGTGGATTGGCTGGCTGGGGGCAGAAGTGGGATTAATAATGCTGCTAAAATAACAGTGAGGAAACTGGAGCTCAGCCAAACAGCCACAAGAAAAGAACCTTTGTTGCCCTCATGTTGTTATTGCCAGGTCTAAGCTGCAATTAGTTACACCATCAGTTTGAACACACATTTGGCGCACGCACAAACAAACACACACTCACACACACACTTAGAAGACATTTCTAAACCCTGTATTTGCTTATTTGGTACATTTATCTTTCGCCCGTTGGATTGTTCATCTTAATATATGCATGTGGCTGTCCGTTTTGAACCTGTGGTTCCCAGAACTGTGTGTGGCCCCCTCAGGTCAGTCATGTAATCTGTTGTGTTCCCATCAATACTATTGATTCTCTGTGCCTAATCCACATGTTTATCTACCACAGGTACATTGTTTAGGATGTCGTGGGACATTGGGTGTAGGTGTGTGTGTGTGTGTGAGTGGAATGTCGGAGCGTGGGGATGTGTGAAATGCATAAAGCCCAAGTCCTCTCAACCCCGTTGACACATGCGGCTGAAGCAAGGCTGTGGTCGGGATATGACCTTCGTTTCCATTTTCACCCCTATTAAATAGCTGCTGTAGGTTAGAGTTCAAGTAGGGGATTAAACCCCCCTCCTCCTTCCCCCATGACCCACTGAGGGGTGTACTAGTAGTGATTGGTGAATACTGGACAGATGATAAACATGTGTGACCACCACCAGGCGATGGAGGTACTAAAACAGGTTTCATTTTAGTGAAGGAACACAGTACGGGGCAACAGAGATGCTGGTCGGAGTGATGTGATTAAGTCCAAGAGCAACATTTTATTCAGACGCATGATCACAACCATGGCCTTGTATCGACAACTGGACCGGTTCAACCAGATGGCCAGTCATGCAGTTCTGAAGGGAGAGATGGGACTGGTGTGTGAGTGGGTGGGTGAGAGTGAGAGGGGTTGAGGGGGACAGACGAAGGCTTCCTCGTGCCTCCAGCCAAGCAGAAAATCTCTGCAAATTAGTTACAGCGACGACGGCCGTCGGGAGCTTTCATCCAGCGTGGCAGGGGCCCGGCATGGGATCGGCACAGTGCCCCCCGCCCTAACCCCATATCTGGCCCCTACTCCAACACCCCGCCCGGTCATCGTCCATTACCGTTACCACAGTCACTTGGCAGGAGGGGAGGGGCGGACTGGGCAGCTTGTCGCAGGCAGTTCCCCTGGCGACCCCGGTGTCGGTCGTTTAGCTGTCAAACGCTTCTGCTGCATTAGCACTCTGCCAGAGGCGTCACATAAACACCCAGCCGAGACACTCACACTGCTAAGATTCACCAGGCTCCAGAGTGGCACACAAACACACACACACACTTCTAAAATGAAAAACACAGTGCTAAGACACACATGTTGCAAATGAAGTTCACACAGCCTTGGTCTGCCAGTCACCAGACACACGCAGGTGAGATCCTTTAACCAGATGACAGTAACAAATAACATGTTTATCTGCTATTAATGTCTGTGAATAGACATTCCAATAGTGTTTTATTAAACAGATTGTCAGTTTGTCATGAACATCCCTGTTTCCTTGCTGAACATATCAGTGTCCAACCAAACTGTTTTCTCAACCTACAAAGTGCTGATTAGTACAGTGCCTGTAAAAGGCTGTTATACAGTGAACTGAGAAGCTGTCTACAGAAAGATAGTGTTATGATTGTGCATCTGCCTAACCAATAATTTGTTCTTTCCCTTCTTCGAAAATCAAGGTGTACAATGATGGAGTGATGATAGATAGATGTGGAGCCTTCTGTTTTGGTATGCCCTTTGCCCTCTCACCCTTCTCTCTTGTGTGTAGCCACCTCAGCGGAGCATACACACACACACACACACACACACACACACATACACACATACACATGCACATACACATACACATACACACACATGCACATACACACACATGCACATACACATGCACACACACACCTACACACACACGCACGTACACACGCACACACACACTCACACACGTATATACACACAGCACACTCAAACAGGCATGCATGCACACTAAGTTTTCCTTTGCCCCTGTCTGCCCTGTCGGGGGGAGGTCAGGGGTGCAGGATTATCCCCCAGACAGACAGGCTGACCCCTGGACTTGGCTTATCATGTCTCATACCAGAGCCATATAATGTCTCATACCAGAGCCTTATAATGTCTCATACCAGAACCTTATAGTGTCTCTTACCAGAAACATAAAATGTCTCATTACAGAGCCTTATCATGTCTCATACCAGAAATGTATAATGTCTCATACCAGACCCTTATAATGTCTAATACCAGAAACGTATATTGTCCCATATATGAGACCCTTATATTGTCTCATACCAGAACCTTATAATGTCTCATACCAGAAATGTATAAATGTCTTATACCAGACCCTTATAATGTCTTATACCAGACCCTTATTATGTCTCATAGCAGAACCTTATAATGTCTCATACCAGAAACTTATAATGTCTCATATACCAGACCTTTAAAATGTCTCATACCAGAGCCTTATAATGTCACATACCAGAAATGTGTAGTGTCTCATACCAGAGCCTTAGAATGTCTCATACCAGAGCCCTATGATGTCACATACCAGAAATGCATAATCTCTCATACCAGGCCCTTATCATGTCTCATACCAGACCCTTATAATGTCTCGTACCAGAAACATATAATGTCTCATACCAGAAACATATAATGTCTCATACCAGAGCCTTATAATGTCTCATACCAGATCCTTATAATGTCTCATACCAGATCCTTATAATGTGTAATACCAGAAACGTATAGTGACTCATACCACATCCATATAATGTCTCATTCCAGACCCTTATAATGTCTCATACCAGAAACATATAATGTCTCATACCAGAACCTTATAATGTCTCATACCAGAAACATATAATGTCTCATACCATAACCATATAATGATCCATTCCAGAGCCTTGGGATGTCTCCTGCTAGAACCGTATAATGTCTCATTCCATAGCCTTATAACATCTCATAACAGAGACTTAAAATGTCTCATACCAGAACTTTTTAATGTCTCATTCCAGGGCCTATGAACCAGTCTCATCAGACCCATTCTCCTCCAGACCCAGACTCATCAGACTCTGTCTTACCAGACCCAGCATCCAGAACCAGTTTAACATAGGCTGGTTGAGGTTGGGAGAGAATAGGGTGAGGTGCTGCACTCTGCTTATCTCTTCCATACTCTAAGTGATATGTACTGGTCTGAGTGATATGCCAGAGTCCTCGCACCCTTTCCCAGGGAGGGGGGTGAGGGGAGGGCTGTATCAGGACGCCAGTGATGGTGTTGACAATGCCTGGCTCTCCATATTTGTAAACAGTTAGCGTCTCAAGATGATGTCGGGACGAGGAGATAAGGATGTAGCTAGGCTACACAGAGAGGGATCTGCTAGATGGGTCTCTGTGTCTGTGTTTAATAGAGTGTGCATATGTTTCTTGCTCTCTGTGTACATATGTGTGTCTGTGTGTGTGTGTGTGTGTGTGTGTGTGCATCTGAAGGATGCTGTTATACCCTGCTACCCATAGATTAGGGGCAGGAAGTCAGACTCCTCTGCTCTTCTCTCTTCACCCTCCCTAAATGATGGACTCTTCTCTCAGTATCGCCTCTCGTCTCTCATCCGGACAGGTAATGAAATCATCCGTGACAGCACGCCATGACATTCTACAGCTCTAGCACGTTATTGGCTAATAAACTCCCTCTTATGAGACAGACAGGAAACACATTACTCAATGGGATTCTATGAAATGGATCTCCATAAAGTTAAGACTCTGATAGTGGGTTTGTGGGATGACACACACACACACACACACACATACAAACAAAACACCCAACCTCATGGGCACAAAAACACACACACGCTATTATTACCAGAGAAATACGGGAACCACTCTTTAATGGAGGGGATGGCTTGGTTAACTTATTTACCCATGATCCTCTGCATCCTTAAGCCACAACTTGAGTGATAGGCACAACATTTTCCCTCATGGGATGGATGCTGTCGCCATGGTTACCTACACATTTTCAGCTCTGATGATGTCATCTGGGACAGGAGGAGCATTGAGACAGAAAGGTTGTACAGCAGGGAGTACCCCCTGCCTCCTCCCCTCTCCTCAGTTAGCCCGGGTGTGGGGGAGTGGGGGTGGGCGGCACAGGCCTGGTGGGGAGACGCTGGAGCCACGGGGGCTGATAAGAGGTCCGGGGGACTGGGTCCAGGAGCCGAGCCTATCTGGCTCCCCTGAGTGACTGGGTGACATGTTCCACTGTGGCGTGGGACCCATACATTTCACAGGGGGGCTGCAGGGAAATGGGGGGGTTGTTTGTGTGTGTTTGTGGGGAGGTGGTGGAGGAAGCAACCAAGGGAAGAAACAAACAGCAGCTGACTTGACAGGAAATACTGGAAGAATGAGTGCAGCCAAAGCATCCCAGAGAGCTAGATAGAAAAACACAATGTATGGTAACATCTGTAGACACACAGGACATATGATAGGTGATAGACCAGACTCCAGAATGACACACAGGACATATGATAGGTGATAGACCAGACTCCTGAATGACACACTGGACATATGATAGGTGATAGACCAGACTCCTGAATGACACACTGGACATATGATAGGTGATAGACCAGACTCCTGAATGACAGAAACATTCAATTTGCAGTGGGCTCTTAATTTTAACCCTTCTGTTCCTCACACAAAACAATCCTTTTCGACTTTGTTGGAAAGGAAAGAAAAAGGTGCAGTGGTCTCTTAATTTATTCTGGAGCTGTGTGTATATATACATATATATATATATATATATATATATACACTCACCTAAAGGATTATTAGGAACACCATATTAATTCTGTGTTTGACCCCCTTTCACCTTCAGAACTGCCTTAATTCTACGTGGCATTGATTCAACAAGGTGCTGAAAGCATTCTTTAGAAATGTTGGCCCATTTTGATAGGATAGCATCTTGCAGTTGATGGAGATTTGTGGTTTGCACATCCAGGGCACGAAGCTCCCATTCCACAACATCCCAAAGATGCTCTATTGGGTTGAGATCTGGTGACTGGGGGCCATTTCAGTACAGTGAACTCATTGTCATGTTCAAGAAACCAATTTGAAATTATTCGAGCTTTGTGACATGGTGCATTATCCTGCTGGAAGTAGCCATCAGAGGATGGGTACATGGTGGTCATAAAGGGATGGACATGGTCAGAAACAATGCTCAGGTAGGCCGTGGTATTTAAACGATGCCCAATTGGCACTAAGGGGCCTAAAGTGTGCCAAGAAAACATCCCCCACACCATTACACCACCACCACCAGCCTGCACAGTGGTAACAAGGCATGATGGATCCATGTTCTCATTCTGTTTACGCCACATTCTACCATCTGAATGTCTCAACAGAAATGGAGACTCATCAGACCAGGCAACATTCTTCCAGTCTTCAACTGTCCAATTTTGGTGAGCTCGTGCAAATTGTAGCCTCTTTTTCCTATTTGTAGTGGAGATGAGTGGTACCCGGTGGGGTGTTCTGCTGTTGTAGCCCATCCGCCTCAAGGTTGTGCGTGTTGTGGCTTCACAAATGCTTTGCTGCATACCTCGGTTGTAACAAGTGGTTATTTCAGTCAAAGTTGCTCTTCTATCAGCTTGAATCAGTCGGCCCATTCTCCTCTGACCTCTAGCATCAACAAGGCATTTTCCCCCACAGGACTGCCGCATACTGGATGTTTTTCCCTTTTCACACCATTCTTTGTAAACCCTAGAAATGGTTGTGCGTGAAAATCCCAGTAACTGAGCAGATTGTGAAATACTCAGACTGGCCCGTCTGGCACCAACAACCATGCCACGCTCAAAATTGCTTAAATCACCTTTCTTTCCCATTCTGACATTCAGTTTGGAGTTCAGGAGATTGTCTTGAGCAGGACCACACCCCTAAATGCATTGAAGCAACTGCCATGTGATTGGTTGATTGGATAATTGCATTAATGAGAAATTGAACAGGTGTTCCTAAAAATCCTTTAGGTGAGTGTATATATATATATATATATATATATATATATATATAGTATCTCACAAAAGTGAGTACACCCCTCACATTTCTGTCAATATTTGATTATATTTTCATGTGACAACACTGATGAAATGACACTTTGCTACAATTTAAAGTACTGAGTGTACAGCTTGTATAACAGTGTAAATATGCTGTCCCCTCAAAATAACACAACACACAGCCATTAATGTCTAAACCGCTGGCAACAAAAGTGAGTACACTCCTAAGTAAAAATGTCCAAATTGGGTCAATGTCAATATATTTTGTGGCCACCATCATTTTTCAGCACTACCTTAACCCTCTTGGGCATGGAGTTCACCAGAGCTTCACAGGTTGCCTCTTTCACTTCTCCATGACAACATCACTGGAGCTGGTGGATGCCATCTTCTGTTTGAGGATGCCCAACAGATGCTCAATAGGGTTTAGGTCTGGAGACATGCTGGAGGCCAGCCCATTATTTTTACCCTCAGCTTCTTTAGCAAGGCAGTGGTTGTCTTGGAGGTGTGTTTGGGGTCGTTATCATGTTGGAATACTGCCCTGCAGCCCAATCTTTGAAGGGAGGGGATCATGCTCTGCTTCAGTATGTCATAGTATATGTTGGCATTCATGGTTCCCTCAATGAACTGTAGCTATATTATTTATATATATACAGTGCTCGAAGTGGGGCGGTACTCACCGGTACGCAGTACCAGCACTTCTACATTTTACTCTTAAGCGTACCTGCACTTTTTCTTGCGTACCACTACTTCTCACATGCAGCCGGTACTCTATCACTGACAGAAAAAGCGTCAGTGTCAGAAAGATTTGTAATGACCTAACGTAACGTTAAATTAACTACACTACCCAGAGGGCAAAACGTGACTTACTAAAGATCTTGACGAATCACGTAAAGGCAAGCAGTCTATCAGGAGCTGTCTGATGGCTGCGGCTTCCGCCTGAGCATAAACATATTTTTCACTGGTGAAATCCAAAACCTAGAAACTTAGAAAAAGTGTGTAGAATTTGAAATTGTAAGTCATGTTAGCCTGGCTTAAAAGGCAATAAAAGAAAGCGTGTGCCAGAGCTAGACACTGTAAAAATCTCAAATGTAATGATATGCAAATGAAAGAGAGTACCGACACCTTTTTTCCCCCACAAGCACTGTATATATATATAATAATATCAAATATAGAAAAATTATCAAATATGTAAGTGAGACTAAAATGTGCTCATGTTGATAAGTGTTGTTTTCAATGTATGACATATTATATTTGTATATTTTGTGAGAGAAATTCAGTAGCTAGCTAGACCCAAAGCAGTAACACTCGTGGTCTCCTCGCAGTTCTTTTTCATTAAATGGCCAGTGTTATATGTGGGCCCATTTTACCATGGATTCCAAGTCTTGTGCAAATGTTTCCCCAAGCCCATTTTCTTTGTTGGTGTCTTCATATGACTCCGAGGTGGTGTTTTAAAAGTCTGGATACTAAAAACACCAATATAATCAGGCCATGACAGATTGTTTGTGAATCAGCAGGAACCCAACCCCTAGTCTTTGATTGTGGCAAGAGGCAAAAGTTTTCTTTGGCAAGGCCAAATATTTTGCACTCCTGTGGACACCAGCCACTTTGCTTCCTCCGGCCACTCTCACCAGGGGTGAGAGGTAAATCTGCTGTTGTGCGTATTGAAAAGATGTAAAAGAATAGAGGTGACATCGTTGCTTGTCAGTGTGAAAGGCCCTTCAGTAGCATCATGACCTGTTAGATAGTGTACGTTTGTGGTATAGGTATCTGTGTGTGTGTGTGTGTTTGTTTTTATACAAAGTACTTAAAATATGTGTGTGTGTGTGTGTGTGTGTGTTTGAGGCTATATTGAAAACAAGTACACACATTGTTGTGTAGTGAATAGTAATTATACAGTGTGTGTGCATTGATTCTGCAATTTGTCAGAAGAGAGCCCTGTTACAATAGACCAATCCCACTCTGATAGAGAGGAGAGCCCTGTTACAACGGACCAATCCCACACTGATAGAGAGGAGAGCCCTGTTATAATAGACCAATCCCACTCTGATAGAGAGGAGAGCCCTGTTACAATAGACCAATCCCACTCTGATAGAGAGGAGAGCCCTGTTACAACAGACCAATCCCACTCTGATAGAGAGGAGAGCCCTGTTACAACAGACCAATCCCACACTGATAGAGAGGAGAGTCCTGTTACAATAGACCAATCCCTCACTGATAGAGAGGAGAGTCCTGTTACAATAGACCAATCCCACTCTGATAGAGAGGAGAGCCCTGTTACAATAGACCAATCCCACACTGATAGAGAGGAGAGTCCTGTTACAACAGACCAATCCCACACTGATAGAGAGGAGAGCCCTGTTACAATAGACCAATCCCTCACTGATAGAGAGGAGTGCCCTGTTACAATAGACCAATCTCACAAGAGTCTGAGACCCAGCAGGCGGAGCTTCAACCATGTCTGATGGACAATAGAGAGAATGAAGGGAAAAGGGAAAGAAAGAGATAGAATGAGAGGCAGAGAATATAGGGAAAGGCTTACATTGGAACCAACTGTTCAGAGAGACTTGAGGAGAAAGAGAAATTGTTACTTACAGATAGCAAATAGGGGCAGAATATCTGATCAGTGTATTTGACAGTGTGTACAGATTCAGTGGGCATGTCGTTGATAATGGGAGAGGCCACCATAGGCAGACAGGCTATGTGCACACTGGCCACAAAGGGAGCTGGACTTACTAAGATCCTGACAAATGTATGACCACATTAGAGACACATATTTTACAAGATTTTACAGACTCTCAAATCAATTAAAACATTGTTAATCTCTTCAATCAATCACATTTATTTATAAAGCCCTTTTTACAACAGCAGTTGTCACAAAGTGCTTTACAGAGACACCCGGCCTTAAACCCCAAGGAGCAAACAACAGTAGTGTTAATCTCTTGCATCTGCTAGGCAAGGTATTAAAATATGCAATAACCGTAGCAACATTTGTGATCTGTTGTCATGAGAAAGGGGCAATCAGTGGAACAATATTATAAACATAGTCAATATTTATGTCTTTTTATCAGTCGTACTCCTGACTATGGTACTTACATATCGTAAGTACATTGACATTTCAGATGCTCTGTGGCAATGTAAACAAATATGCATGTATATACATAGAAGTGTCTAGTCACATAGGGACAGGAACATGTGAGAGAGGAGAAATGCTGCCACCCAGACATACAGGATAGAGTCTGGAGATTGGGGGATGGAGAGTTAGAGAAGCAGTCAAAGAAGGATAGTGAAAGAAGTACCGTGAGAATGAATGGGAAGAATGTGAGTGGAAAAGACTGATAACACAGGGAGACAAGCAGGCTTCAGTGACTACAGTACAAGACACAAGTATTGTATTGGGCTTATATATTACCAGAAGACCCGGTCTAACTCAGTTGGTACAGTATGGCCATATAATGCCGACATTTTTGGTCCAGTTCTTTTGGAATGCCAGTACAGAAAGAAAATGCATTCAATCCTTGCTTTAAGTCACTCTGGATATGTGAGCATCTGACTCTCTTGAACATGCTAAATGTCTGAAATGTCAAATGATTACACACGAGCTTCTTCTACTTCCCAGTTTTTGTCCTGAAGTCACACTTGTTTTTATTTTAGTATCTTGCTATAATGTCTTACACTTCAGGGCAATCTAAGTAAATGGTGGGAGAGTAGAAAGACCTCCAGTTAACACATTCTGCCTTGGCCTCCTCCCCCTAGACAGAGCACTCTCCCTGGGACACCTTATCTCCCTCCATTCCCCTCCTTTAGGAGCGGGAAAGGGCCCACAAGTGCTCTCTCACTTTCCAAATTTGTCTTCATTATAGATAACTGATGTACCTTACACTGATGGTTTTGTGTGTGTGTGTTTGTGACTGTGATAGAGGCCCCATTGATAGCTAGTCTAGCAGATTACATTAATGAGAGTTTTTGTACTGAAGGGGGCACTGCTGAGGGTGTGTTGGTGTATGTGTTGGTGTGTGTGTGTGTATGTGTGTGTGTGTGTGTGTGTGTGGTGTGGGGGTGTGTAGGTGATATTGTCTTGTCACCATGTCTGATAATGACACAAAGACAGATGGGATGTTGATCTCTCCAAACATAAATACAGACCTCCAGAACAGACCCTTGTCTATACACACTCTGTTACTTCAAAGGGAAGGTCTACAGAAGCAGCACAAAGTCTATATAGGCCTAGCATTCATTTCACTGTTAGCATTCATATTGCATGTATTTATATGCGGTAAAACATTAAACCTTGAATTAGGTTGATAAAGAACATTGAGGTTCAAGTGGGCAAATATGTTCTTCTGTCATACAAGGATGTACACTACTGTTCAAAAGTTTGGGGTCACTTAGAAATGTCCTTGTTTTCCATGAAAACATACATTAAATGAGTTTGAATAGGAAATACAGCAAAATGAATAGGGAAATATAATAATTGACAAGGTTAGAAACAAGGATTTTTTATTTAAATAAAAATTAATAATAAATAGTAATAGTAAACTTTTGTCAAATAATTCTCCATTAGCAGCCATTACAGCCTTGCAGACCTTCAGCATTCTAGTTGTCAATATTTTGAGGTAATCTAAAGAGATTTCACTCCATGCTTCCTGAAGCACCTCCTACAAGTTGGATTGGATTGATGGGTACTTCTTTCATACCATACGGTCAAGCTGCTCCCACAACAGCTCAATAGGGTTGAGATCTGGTGACTGTGCAGGCCACTCCATTATAGACAGAATACCAGCTGACTGATTCTTCCCTAAATAGTTCTTGCATAGTTTGGAGTTGTGCTTTGGGTCATTGACCTGTTGGAGGAGGAAATTGGCTCCAATCAAGTGTCATCCACATGGCATGGTGTTGCAAAATGGAGTGATAGCCTTCCTTCCACAAGCTCCCTTTCACCCTGTACATATCTTCCACTTCAACACCACCAAAGCACCGTCAGACCATCACAGTGCCTCCACCATGGTTAACAGACGGCATCAAGCACTCCTCCAGCATCTTTTCATTTGGTCTGCGTCTCACAGATATTCTTCTTTGTGATCCGAACACTTCAAACTTAGATTTGTCTGTCCATAACAATTTTTTTCCAGTCTTCCTCTGTCCAGTGTCTATGTTCTTTTGCACATCTTAATATTTTATTTTTATTGGCCAGTCTGAGGTATGACTATTTCTTTGCAACTCTGCCTAGAAGGCCAGCATCCCAGCACTGCCTCTTCACTGATGATGTTGAGATTGGTGTTTTGTGGGTACTATTTAATGAAAATGCCAGTTGAGGACCTTTGAGGTGCCTATTTCTGAAACTAGACACTCAAATGTATGTCCCCACTCTGGCCATTTTGAGCCTGTAATGGAACCCACAATTACTAATATTCCATATACTTAGCTAGTCTGGAGAAGGTCTGTTTTATTGCCTCTTTAATCAGCACAACAGTTTTCAGCTGTGCTAACATAATTACAAAGGTTTTCTAATGATCAGATAGCCTTTTAAAATGATAAACTTGGATTAGCAAACACAACATGCCATTGGAACACAGGACTGATGGTTGTTGATAATGGGCCTCTGTACACCTATGTAGATATTACATTGAAAATCAGCCATTACCAGCTACAGTAGTCATTTACAAAATTAACAATCTCTAGACTATATTTCTGATCAATTTGATGTTATTTTAATGGACAAATAGTTGCTTTTCTTTTGAAAAAACAAGGCGGTTTGTGACCGCTAACTTTTTAACGTTGGTGTATGAAGTAAGAAACTACATAAACTACGTAAACAAAGACACAGAAGAAGCACAATATTTCACTTAAACATACAAGGACATAGAGGAAGTAGGACATTCGACCATGAGAGAAGACAACGGTGCTGAGAGAGAGAAATATGAGAGACTAAGAAAGATAGGGAAGTAAACTGAAAGTGAATGACAGAAACAGACTCAAGTGGAAACAGGCTGTCTTCTTTCTTTCCCAGGCGGGTGATGGAGTTATCTGCCATGGGGCAGTCATGCTGGTAGTGGCCCGGCTTACGGGCTGTCCTTGGGGGGAGCCAGCCAATAAAAGATAAACTCCATGTAGGAGCCAGCCAATAAAAGATAAGCCTGTGAGGAGCCAGCCAATAAAAGATAAGACCCCGGGCATGTCTGTGACTTCCTTGCTGATCTTCCTTGTGCAGATAGGACGTTCTGCACTGATATCCCTGGCGTCTCTTTGGCATTCACAGTGACCTCTCGACCTGGTCACACAAAATCTGGGAGACGGAGGTGGGACAGAGCAGTGTGTATGTGACCTGGGACAGAGAAGTGTGTATGATCTGGAAAAGGGGCAGTGTGTGTGACTTGGGACAGACCAGTTTGTGTGACTTGGGACAGACCAGTGTGTGTGACCTGGGACAGAGCAGTGTGTGTGACCTGGGACAGAGCAGTGTGTGTGACCTGGGACAGACCAGTGTGTGTGACCTGGGACAGAACAGTGTGTATGATCTGGAAAAGGGGCAGTGTGTGTGACTTGGGACAGACCAGTGTGTGTGACTTGGGACAGACCAGTTTGTGTGACTTGGGACAGACCAGTGTGTGTGACCTGGGACAGAGCAGTGTGTGTGTTTGTGTTTTTAGCCCAATTGATTT
This sequence comes from Esox lucius, assembly GCF_011004845.1. Classification (NCBI taxonomy): domain Eukaryota; kingdom Metazoa; phylum Chordata; class Actinopteri; order Esociformes; family Esocidae; genus Esox; species Esox lucius. The sequence goes on along the minus strand of NC_047588.1, from coordinate 16,037,940 downwards.
CAGTGAATGGTGTCTCTAAAGTCACCTAAGATCCAGATCACACATGCCCCCCCTTCACTTTCCTGCTAACAGCACCCTAAGCTAGCCCCCACTTTTCCCCAGTCGCTAATGACGGACAGCTGAAGGCACACTCCTGGGGCGCCAATCAAATTTGCAGACCTGTAATTAGATTACAGCATCGGGGGAGGGTTTTTAGCTCTTCCTCTCTGTTTTTTCTCTGTCTCTTTCTCCTTCCTTGTTTGTGCTCCTGCCTGTGGTTGAGTGATGGACAAAAGAGCAAGCTGTCAGCATTCGGCTTTGGGCAGTGCATGTTTTGCTATATTTGTGTGTGTGTGGGTGTGTGTGTGAGGTCTCTTGGAGATGGCACCAGCTCAGAGGCCTGTTGAGTGTATTGAGAAGGAAGGGTGTGAGTGTGTGTGGGGGCGTGGGGGGCAGTTCAGGGCAGGCAAAGAGTGAAATATCACTTAACTCATTCCCTCATCCGTGGTGCCTTTCACTAGGGTTCAACACCAGGCAGACACAAAGGACTGCAGCTCTCCCTGTACCCCGGCCAAGCCACTGGGACGCAGAGAGATGACATGTCACAGACTATCGCATGCCAGGAGCAGCTCCAGTGGAGACAAGGCGTCCCCTCCAGTTCAGAGCAGGGACCATGAATCCACAGTGATCACTACCATCCGGTTATCAAATGTGCTGATATCGATATTTGATAAAAGTATCTTCATACATGTGATGTTTAAAATGACTTCACTTGCTAATGAGACAATTGACCATTCGACAAGTTTCTCATCAGCCTAGATAACTGATAACAGTTAGAGCATCCAAGAAATAACTTAAGCTCAAATCCTTAAACTGGCATGATATTTTTTCCCTTGAGCTAGAGAGTTAACCCAATCTGCCACCTGGATGCTCACTTTGGGAGCCTCTCCAATTTCAAGGTGATGTGTTAAAACAACCAGTAATATTTCAGTTTGACCTTGTGTGCAACTGGCAACTTGAATTATTTAATAATTATTACTTAAATCTGTGTTATTAAGAGGCAATGTAATGAAACAAACTATCTCTTGGATCAAGAGAATTTTGGGTGGTGGTAGATTGGTTCTCATTATTTATTTAACTTGCTTCTCAGTAGCCTGGTTAACCTGGTTAAGTCCCTTTATGGCTCTGAACACACTGTGAGCAGTGAAAGCTACATTCTTTCTGGAGCAATCCTGTACTCTCAAATCATATACTGAAGACAACAGCGGATTCAAAAAGTTTTTTTCTCTAGCTAGCTAACTAATGGAAAGTTAGCAACATTGTCAATGGTGGTCATTGACCACTAGCTAGATAAACTGCTAGCAAACAATGGATTCTGAATATATTCCAATAGGCTCTTCATTTAAGAAACATTGGTACCCTTGGTTCCCTGATCAATACTTGAATATCATGAATATATATTTTTTTAAAAATGGCTCTTAAGCATTCAAACTGTAGATTGTTCTAAGGCACTGAACAAGGTGAGTCTGCCACACAGATCCAGAATATTCTCAATAATGAAGTGATGATGTCACAGGCTGTACCTGGGGCGAGACAGTTGGCTGGTAATTACAGTGACCAGCAGCTTGGTGTGACTGTAGAGAGCCGTTCAGGACCTGGATCTTCTCAACACTACGTGTGTGATCTGGTCTGCTGTGGAGAGGACAGCGCTGACGTCCACACGACAACACACAACCTGTCACCTGGATACTGTCTGTCACTAACACGTCTGCTCTCTGTTTCCCCAGGAGAGGATCTGTGTGTGTGTGTGTGTGTGTTTGCAGTTGTGAATGCTCTGTTTTCACTGCGGACAAGCTGAACACATTTATCCAAATGGGACCATTTGAGATTATGAGGATATGGTTTGACTTCTCGGTGCTGTTGTCGTCACTGTAGTGTTTGTCACTGTGCTGGTCATATCTCTTTAGTCTCCTTGCAATTTATCATCTGCATCCCAGTGTCTTTGCCTGGGTTAGGGTTAATATACATTCGCGAGAGTTTTTGTCCCCAAGATCCTCACGCAAACCTGGTTGGCTGACAGCGGCCGCACTTGTCACCTGCCGTGTTGTCAGCGTCAGGGACGGCATTCTGAGCCCCTGACTTTCCCGGCTCCGGGGCCGTTGGTGGGAACGATCAGGAATAGCTCTCTGTAATCAGCCTGTTGACACGGGACCCTGCCACCTTCCTCAGCCCACACCTCTGCTGACACCAACACACAGAGCCACAGTGTTCTGCTGTTAAACAGCACCGCTGACTAACGTCACCTCAGGTGACGCTAAACATGTAGCTCTCGTTCATGGCTAGCACGTATATGGTGCTGATAAAATGGAGGTGCCTAAACTTGTGTTTGTGCGTGGGCGTGGGTGTTTGTGCGTGGACCTGTGTGTGTGCGCGTGTGTGTGTGTCCCTGCGTGTGAACCGAGCTGCAGACGGGCCGTCTGGCTTTGTGGTGAGACGTAGCAGAACCTTGAAGCGGAGCGCCAGTCCCTCAGCCGTGCAGGTCCTGAGACACTCAAGACAAGTTAATCCCAGCACATCTTATCTGCGTTCACTCCTTCACTCGCTCTTTCACTTGATCCGTGTCTTTAAAGCACTCACTTTCCCTCCATCATCCTTTCCCTCAACCTTTACCCACCCATTCTTTCACTTCCTTATTCCCTTTCCTCCTCTGCCTTCCTGTTTGTTTTCTTCCTGTTTCTTTTTCTCACTCTTTTACTAACTGCATTTATCGATATCTTTCCTCCTCTCGCTGATGTTAGCCTGTCCTTGCCTCTCCTGAGTTTTCTCATCACGTTGACACCAAAACCACAGGACATCAAGTTCTCCATGCAAAAGCAAGGGTGGCAACAGCTTGCTTGGGCATTGTCGACAAAGATGGTGGTCATTGTTGTAAGCTTCTACCAGATCGTTCAACCTTAACAAGTGAAGTAGGTATCCTAAATATGTAATTGAAGAAGGGAATTCCGACATATAAAAGTAAATTGGGATATTGTGCTCTCATGGTGAAATCCAAATGAATATCTAACCTTTCCTTTCTAAGCAATCTTAGAGATCTAAGTTTTGACTGTTTTAAGAGAAATGGTAGCTTCACCCTGCCTTCTGAAAGATTGGGTAGAATATTAACTGTAGTGGCCTAACCTAGATCTAAGGAGAGCAAGGCCTAGTAGTTCCCATAGTATCATTCAAATGATTTACTTTCTCACTTTTTAGTGAGAAAAAGTTTTCCTTTCATATTGTAAAGATATAGCTATCTAAATGGAGACCCCAGTGAACTGCCCTGTTTTTTACCAATCCTAACACAAAACCAAAACTCTAATCTCAACCTTACCCCTAACTTAACCCTAAATTACCTAACTTGTAGGTCTGAACTTAACCTTATCCTAACCATAAAATGAACCCGTAATGCCTGACTGTAACCCTAAATCTAAATTTAACCCAGGTGTAAACTTTGCCCTAAACCTTACACTCAAAATGGGGACTGGATTAATATCCCCATTAGTTGCCTTTTTTCTGATTCAACCAGAGTTGTGGGCCGTTTTCTCCGTGTACATGGTAGAACCAAAAACATGCACATGCGTATACACACACAGACACACACAGATTTTTGGCTAAATCCTGAAGCAGTGTTTTTTTTTTGTTGTCAAGATCAGTCAGTTGACCCAGTGAACTTTCGCGCCTCCCCGTAGAGGAAGCATCAGTCAGTTTCCCGTGCTGAGCAGGACTGGATGCAGTGACGGGAGAAGGATGGCTGCATTAGTGGCAGGGCCCTCGTGTCTGTTTGGGCTCCTCCAAAGAGAGGTCACACGGCCTGCTGACCTATCCTTCTGCACAGAGTCCTGGCTGTCAGCGCGGCCTGCTCAGGATGCTCTCCGTCTCACCGTCTACATCCAGACCCACTCACACGATCCCAGAGCTGGATGCCTGAGGATTAGCAGCCATGCCGAGTGGCAGATCTGTTTTGTTTCTCTGATGCGCTAAGTACCTGGGAGTAGTGTGAGTGTGTGTCTGTGTTTGTGTGTACAAGACTCCCACTCACTGACAATGTTTTGTGTGTGTGTGTGTGTTAACCTGTATGTATCTGCATGGGACTGTGTGTGTGTGTAATTACCTGGGATTTACGCGGCTGTAATAAATATGTGTAGGCTTTAGGGGTGTGTAAACACATCTGCTGTACCAGAGGGTGGACCGTTCCCCTGGGCCGGCGTGAGGGAGTCAAGGAGACAGAGTGTGTTCAGCACCCCGCGTGTCTCTGGCTCTGTGGTTTACAGTCTGTTTGTAAACCCCATGACTTGTGGGCACCCTCACAAACCCACATACAGACACACACAACCTTCTCACGGGGGTAGTGTGTGTGTGTTTTCACTAGAACACCTGAACCTTTCAAAACTGGGCTACTCTGGTATTATGGATTGAAAGCACATATTCCATCTGAGTTTCTATTGTTAAATATGCTGCTTTTTGTTTTAGGGTCTGTGTTTTCTGTTTGAACATCACAAATGGCATGTGTTGATACTTAAACTGTAGAATTACGTTGGAGTTTTAAAGGCATGGTTTTTCGGTGATGGCATTTGTACTGATGCAGGTTTGTACCTGTTGGGAAGTAGTTCCTCAAAGGCCAATCTAAATCTTCCTACTTTAGCCTGATCATCGCGGGGCCATGTTCAGGTAATGGGCAGGTTTAGACTGGATTCTTGTTTGGTGTTGGGTGAGGTTTAGGTTAAGTTAAGGCAAAGACGAATGCCGAATGAGCATTTGAAAGTGTTAATGTAAGATATGGAGGAATTGTAATGTTTTACTATTTTACTATGCACTGTGTTTTGTAAGACAACAGCATTTCAAGTCATGAACATTGTGCTGAGTACATTGTTACACACTTCCGTTCCAAACAGAACATTCATGAGGAAGATGAAAGCCTAATGCTGTTATCATTCACTGGTGTTAGTGTAAGAGACAAACACACCAGTGTTCCAGAGCTCCCAGGCCAATAACCCCACAGTGACTAAACCAATTTTCCACTTCCCGCATGCATCAGCTGATTTCAGCATCCCTCAAACCTTTCCTCATTCTTATCATATTTGAAAAATGGAGTTAGTAAACATGTATTTTTCTCCTCCTTCTTCCCCAAATCCTATAAGCATTTACAGGGTGAACAAGTCAGGAGGCTTTAAAAGGCATGTTTCACTTAGAGAAGGGTCATAAATCCAACTGAGTTTGTAGGATAGTGTGTGTGTGTGTGTGTGTGTGTGTGTAAATAACACATAAAGTATGTATTGTTCACATTATATCTGTGTGTGTATGTGTGTGTGTGTGTGTGTGTGTAGGCAGGCGTGTGTGTGTGTAATACTAAAACCGGGTGTGAATATTGTTGCATTTGATGCATCTTCCCATGTGAAGTAGATGGGGGTTCAGCAGGGTGAGAAGGTAAAGGGTCTGTGGTCAGGAATGTGTCTTCGCTCCCCTGCACACCGCCAGGCTCAGCTGATCAACAGGAGGATATTCTAGGATAACTAACTGTAACTTGCAGTGCTGGGGCCTATGTGGTCATAGCTTAATCAACTGTCTTGGCTTTGTGTGAGGACGTGTGTGTGTGTGTTTGTGTGTGGGGTTTATGGAGTCCTTTCGGTATCTGCCAGGCCATCTCTAAGGGTCATCTATTACAGTGAAACAGGTTGCTTTTACTGATAATTCAGTGTCTTTTTGCACATAATATTGAAAGCATTGTACAGATTATTTTGTAATGTAGAGATGGCATGTTGATACCAGACTACAGAGAAGTACCAATACGTGTTTCTATACATCGTGGCGTCCAAAGCGAAGCCATTCTCAACTTGACAGTGTCTGTTTGTGCTTCTGTGTGTGAGTTTGCACACCTGCCCCATTAGCGGTTTCTGTGTGTTTTAATCAGATGAAAGAGGTTGATAACCTCTATGCTTATGCTAATTAGCTACAGTGGTCTATAATGAACAGAGGAAAGCCCTCCGATCACATTACACACCTCCCTCTCTCTCTCTGATGAGCTGATGGCTATCACACAGACTGGGCATAAAGTCGATTAGTTCCTCACATCCAGGCACGCACACGCTCAGACGCTAGCAGGCATGGCACATTGGAAGGTTGCCTTGCTTCTTGTTTTTTTGGGGGGCGGTCGGTAAGGGAGTGCTACATCCCACATCCGCAGGTGTTTGTGTGTGTGTCCTGTTTTTCTGTCGGCACAGCAGTGCGTGTGTGTAACAGCCGTGTAAACTTGACTGTGATGTCAACATCCCTCCCTCAAGGCACACTGACGCCCACCTCTTTATTCAGACCATCTAAAGGTGCAAAGTGGGTTCCCATTTTCAGTCAAGTCTCTCCAAATCTCCCGTCAGTACCCATCAGGCCAGGAGAGTGTCAGGCCAGTCCTCACAGGTGCAGCCTGGAGAAGATGACAGGCTCTCTTCAGCAGGGCTTAACTCCTCCTGTGGGGCCTTCGCTATGTCTCCCCCTGGGGCTAATACTGTAGTTATGCCTTTAACTCCGGTACTTTACCTTCCTCTTTTTCTTCACATTTTAAGTCAGCTGAAACAAAAGGTGGCTTCGCTGGGATGTCTTTGATGTAAGCACGCGAAACAGCAACACCCCTGTAAAAACCTGAACCACACAGCGCATCTTCTATTGACACGCGACAGACACAGGTTGAGAGGTTGAAACACAGAGGCATGGGATTGATCAAAGGTTAGCTGGCAGTCTGATGTTTTCATCAGGTGAGTTCTGACACATGATGACTGGGGATGTATTTATAGTTGTTGTTAGTGGTGAGGTTAATTGCAGTAATATTGAATTGAGGCATGTTGACAGTAATTTGCCAGAAAAGATAAATATTTCAACCACATAAACTACACTCCCTAGCCTGATATCCTCCATGTCTCATAATTAGCTGGAAAACCAGAGATTCTATTGGTGGGTGGTTGTGGTAGATGGTCGGCTCACTGACTCAATTAGAAGAAATTCTAAGTTCATTCAGTGGATGTGACAACGGGAAAACAAGTTGCTAACAAACAACATCCTCCTTCCCATGGTGTGAATGATCGCAAGTGTGAGAAGTTACTCCTGTTGTTGTTAGCCGGTTTTAGGAGTAAGCAGTGTTGTGTTTGCCATTTTCTGTTTTCCTTAGGAAGGAAAAGCGCTTTATGTCAATAGCCTGTCGTGAGCTGTTGGCAGTTCCCACTCTAGAGCTTTTGTTCCTAAACTAATCAGTTTGTCATCCATCTAGACTAAACCTGAAGTTTTTAGAAAGTTATCAACAATCAATTCCCACTACCGTCAGAGAAGTGTGTGTGTGACCTGGTTTGAGCTCAAACTCATAGACAATTGAGAGGGCACACCAGAGATGTTTGCCAAGGCCCACAGCTAATTATTTTGTGCTATTAATAGCCAGAATTGAAAATTTGTTGCAACATTCTTCAGTGTCAGGAATCAAATGAGTCCTAGCAGTCTGGGATTTAAGCTGCTATTATCGCCAATACTATTTCCTAAATAAAGCTTAATTTGCATACCGAAATCACTGAATGTTTGATAATAAGTGTTTCATTAGACTATGTTGTTCTCCCTCACTCACTCTGTGTTCATTATTGTAATTGTTTTTGTTTGTTTGAGCAATGAGACAGTTTGTTTAAAATAAAAGTTTTTCAACGCTCAAACTGCCTTTCTCTCCCCTTCTCTCTCTCCAGTCCTCTGAGAGAGCTGCTGATGACATCATCAGACGAGGCCAGCTGTAATCTGGTGTTCTGTGTGGACTGGACGGCGCGGTGTCAGTCTTGGCCACCCCACCGTGTAGCTGGGGCTGGATCTGGGCTGTTCTTGCTGGCACTTCTACGACAAGGCCCAACTGTTTGTGGAGCCAGAATGGAGATTAGATTGACTGCTGCACTTTTCTGGGATTCCACTTGTTTTTTCTTCTTTTAACATGTCTGTTGCCCTCCCCCTCTCACTTCACTCCTCTTTTCCTTGTCATTATCTACAGCTGAGGGGCCCGACTTGTGTATGTGTGTCTTCATAGATCCATGTATAAGTGCGTTTGTGTGTTTGTATGTGTGTATCTGTGTGTGGAGGGGAGTGGCAGCAGTTGACTTGAAAGGCCACTCAACCCCAGATATGGCTGTCGCCAATGTTGTCATGCTTTGGAAACTCCACAACAAAATTGCTGCATAGTTATCACCGTGGTCTTAAAACATAAAGCGCAAGCACCAAATCTGTTAAACATTTTCAGCAGACGGGTTGGTAGGTTTCCATGTATGTGTGTGTGTATGTGTGTGTGTGTGTGTGGTGTATAAATCTGTGTGCATATGTGGGCGATAAGAGGGGAGGTGGCGCCATTCCTACTCAGCAGGACCACATTCCCATGCCGGCCACATGTTTTCTATAAGCCAGCTGGCTAAAGCATGTATGTTATTATGGATGTGTTTGTATGTAAGGATGTGTGTTATTATGAATGTGTTCATATGGAAAGATGTGTGGTATTATAAATGTGTTCATATAGAAGGATGTGTGTTTTTATGGATGTGTTCGTATGGAAGGATGTGTGTTATTATGAATGTGTTCATATGGAAGGATGTGTGTTATTATGAATGTGTTCATATGGTTGAATGTGTGTTATTATGAATGTGTTCATATGGTTGGATGTGTGTTATTATGAATGTGTTCATATGGAAGGATGTGTGGGATTATGAATGTGTTCATATAGAAGGATGTGTGTTTTTATGGATGTGTTCATATGGAAGGATGTGTGTTATTATGAATGTGTTCATATGGAAGGATGTGTGTTATTATGAATGTGTTCATATGGTTGGATGTGTGTTATTATGAATGTTTTCATATGGATGAATGTGTGTTATTATGAATGTGTTCATATGGAAGGATGCGTGGTATTATAAATGTGTTCATATAGAAGGATGTGTGTTTTTATGGATGTGTTCGTATTGGAAGGATGTGTGTTATTATGAATGTGTTCATATGGAAGGATGTGTGTTATTATGAATGTGTTCATATGGTTGGATGTGTGTTATTATGAATGTGTTCATATGGTTGGATGTGTGTTATTATGAATGTGTTCATATGGAAGGATGTGTGGTATTATGAATGTGTTCATATAGAAGGATATGTGTTTTTATGGATGTGTTCGTATGGAAGGATGTGTTTTATTATGAATGTTGATATGGAAGGATGTGTGTTATTATGAATGTGTTCATATGGTTGGATGTGTGTTATTATGAATGTGTTCATATGGAAGGATGTGTGGTATTATGAATGTGTTCATATAGAAGGATGTGTGTTTTTATGGATGTATTCATATAGAACAATGTTTTTTCATGGGTGCGCTTATGGAAGGATGTGTGTTTTCATGGATGTATTCGTATGGAAGGATGTGTGTTCTTTATGGATGTGTTCATCCAGAGCAGGGCTATTCAAATCTGGTCATAAAGGGCCGAAACACTTCTGGTTTTTGGTTCTACCTGCTAGTTGATTGTCTTCACCTGGCATCTCAGGTCTGAATCAGTCCCATATTAATAGTAGAGGATAAAAGCCAGACATTGTGGCCCTTGAGGACCGGAATTTAATATTCCTCATATAGAGGGGGTGGGTTTTTATAGATGTGTTAATATGGAAAGATGTGCATATATGGATGTGAAGGAAACAGTGGACGTGCTCCTCATAGGTAAGTTATGTGACTAAAACATCAAAACTGACAGTGTGGCCACTGTTCTGGTGGAGGTACTGAAGGACAAGGTCCGCATCATGTGTCTCTGTAGATGCCAGTTGCGTTGCTTGCTTGTACATGTGTGTATAGAATATGAGAGTGTGTATGTATGTGTGTGTATGTATGTGTGTGTGTATATATATATGCACGTGCGTGTGTGTGTGTGTGTGTGGGTCTGGGGAGGGACATCCTGATGCCATTGTTAGTGAAATCTAATCTGGGTGTGTGTCGTACTGGGGCAGCATTGTGCTGAGCTTGGGGCTTCAGCAGTCTCTTTCTCCATTAATGCTACATTAGCCAAATTAGAGCCTTAATTGGGAAGGCAAAGAGAGCTAAGCGCTCTTAAAGGGATATGGGCGCTAGGATGTAAGTGGGGCAACTGACTTAAAGGGGAGGTTGTTTTGGTGTGTGGGGAGGTTAAATGGATGGTGCTTACCTGATAGGCATTATGCTAGCTACTATGGGGTGAAATGTTTATTGTTTATCATTGAAAATTTACATTTTAAGGAACTGGGAGTGAGATGAATTTCTCCAACCTTTGTGGAAAATGTTCTAAAGTTGACAAAATGGTCCTGGGTTGATAAGCTAGAAAAAAAATTAACTGTCTAATAGTGAGAACCACTCTTGTTGCTCAAGCAACCTCATAGACTGTGTTCTGAGATCTCTGCACTTAATGTAGTATAATCTTATTAGTGTGTCCCCCTCTTCGCCTTTAACCATGATAACGGTGGCACCAAATGGTGTGGTAGAGCAGGGATATATGGGGACACAAAGACACACTTGACCAAATTCCATTTAAAATGAGGACTGGAAATGAAATACCCTTAAAAAATGAATGTACCTACACCCTAGTCCCTAACCCTAAGGGATGTTTTCCCTACATCCTAGTCCCTAACCCTAAAGGCTGGTTTCCCTACATCCTAGTCCCTAACCCTAAAGGCTGGTTTCCCTACATCCTAGTCCCTAACCCTAAAGGCTGGTTTCCCTACAACCTAGTCCCTAACCCTAAGGGATGTTTTCCCTACATCCTAGGCCCTAACCCTAAAGGCTGGTTTCCCTACACCCTAGTCCCTAACCCTAAGGGATGTTTTCCCTACATCCTAGTCCCTAACCCTAAAGGCTGGTTTCCCTACATCCTAGTCCCTAACCCTAAAGACTGCTTTCCCTACATCCTAGTCCCTAACCCTAAAGGCTGGTTTCCCTACAACTTAGTCCCTAACCCTAAAGGCTGGTTTCCCTACATCCTAGTCCCTAACCCTAAAGGCTGGTTTCCCTACATCCTAGTCCCTAACCCTAAAGGCTGGTTTCCCTACATCCTAGTCCCTAACCCTAAAGGCTGGTTTCCCTACATCCTAGTCCCTAACCCTAAAGGCTGGTTTCCCTACATTCTAGTCCCTAACCCTAAAGGCTGGTTTCCCAACATCCTAGTCCCTAACCCTAAAGGCTGGTTTCCCAACATCCTAGTCCCTAACCCTAAAGGCTGGTTTTCCTACATCCTAGTCCCTAACCCTAAAGGCTGGTTTTCCTACATCCTAGTCCCTAACCCTAAAGGCTGGTTTCCCTACATCCTAGTCCCTAACCCTAAAGGCTGGTTTTCCTACATCCTAGTCCCTAACCCTAAAGGCTGGTTTTCCTACATCCTAGTCCCTAACCCTAAAGGCTGGTTTCCCAACATCCTAGTCCCTAACCCTAAAGGCTGGTTTCCCAACATCCTAGTCCCTAACCCTAAAGGCTGCTTTCCCTACATCCTAGTCCCTAACCCTAAAGGCTGGTTTCCCTACATCCTAGTCCCTAACCCTAAAGGCTGGTTTCCCTACATCCTAGTCCCTAACCCTAAAGGCTGGTTTCCCTACATCCTAGTCCCTAACCCTAAAGGCTGGTTTCCCTACATCCAAGTCCCTAACCCTAAAGGCTGGTTTCCCAACATCCTAGTCCCTAACCCTAAAGGCTGGTTTCCCAACATCCTAGTCCCTAACCCTAAAGGCTGGTTTTCCTACATCCTAGTCCCTAACCCTAAAGGCTGGTTTTCCTACATCCTAGTCCCTAACCCTAAAGGCTGGTTTCCCTACATCCTAGTCCCTAACCCTAAAGGCTGGTTTCCCAACATCCTAGTCCCTAACCCTAAAGGCTGGTTTTCCTACATCCTAGTCCCTAACCCTAAAGGCTGGTTTTCCTACATCCTAGTCCCTAACCCTAAAGGCTGGTTTCCCTACATCCTAGTCCCTAACCCTAAAGGCTGGTTTCCCTACATCCTAGTCCCTAACCCTAAAGGCTGGTTTTCCTACATCCTAGTCCCTAACCCTAAAGGCTGGTTTCCCTACATCCTAGTCCCTAACCCTAAAGGCTGGTTTCCCAACATCCTAGTCCCTAACCCTAAAGGCTGGTTTTCCTACATCCTAGTCCCTAACCCTAAAGGCTGGTTTTCCTACATCCTAGTCCCTAACCCTAAAGGCTGGTTTTCCTACATCCTAGTCCCTAACCCTAAAGGCTGGTTTCCCTACATCCTAGTCACTAACCCTAAAGGGAGATTTTGCCGACAAAGAAAAAGCCTCGTCATGGACACAAACAAATCAAGCTCAGTGGAGTTGTCCTAAACCTAAATCCTAAATTTGACCGTAAGCCTAACTCTAACCCCAAACCTAACTCCAACCATAACTCTAAATGTATCCCCAAACCTAAACAATTTTATTTTGTAATTGAGGACCAGCCAAAATGTCATTCACAAAAATGTCTAACTCAAATATTGTAAAACGTACTTGCACTTACTGTGCATGCACATGCACGCACACACACACACACATACACACATGCACACACTAGTGGCTTCTGCATAGAATAATGTTCTTAGGTCCTTCTTGTGCCTTTTAGAGGTCTTCCTGATAGCAGCTAAATACAGCTCCGGAAATTATTAAGAGACCACTGCACCTTTTTCTTTCCTTTCCAAAAAAGTCGAAAAGGAAACTTTTGAGTGACGAACAGAAGGGTTAAAATTAAGAGACCACTGCAAATTGAACGCTTCTGTTCCTCACTCAAAACTTTCCTTTTCAACTTTTTGGAAAAGGAAAGAAAAAGGTACAGTGGTCTCTTAATCTTTTCCGGAGCTGTATAGAACGTTTAGGAGTACAGAACGTTTTGGACTCATGGTCACCACTGAGTCCAAAGCAAGATCTAACAGACTCACTTGAATTTCTGGACATTTGTCCGGGGAGAAAGATGATCATCTATTCGGATGAGGTACAGTAAAATGAAATCAAAACTCAAAAAGGTTATAGTTACGTATTAAGATTAACAATCAGTTACTGTAGCATAATGCACCCAAGCTGAGCTTCTAACGGGTGAACTCCTCATTCCTCATTCAGAACACAGTTTTTCACAGCCCATTCTTTGAAATCTTTGTTGTTGCCTTAACTGCCCATTCACCATGTCCTTTGACAATACTCTAGCAAACAGGCAGTTTATCTAACTGTAATGGCACTCACCAGTGCCCGTAGTAGCTATCAAGTCATATATATAGTAGGCGTTTACCCCACCTTTAAAATAGACTTCTGGTGCATGTTGGCTGGAGTCCAAGCCTTACTACTGATTCATGGGCTGTTTTCAGTCCAAACAGAGTGGCATCCAGGTATTGTGCAGTGGGACAGCGGCCGGGATGTAGAGACAGTCAATCACCTTGTGTGGTCACGCTCTCTATTAATAAATGCAATGATCCAGACTGCTGTTCATATGTTTAGAGGCTGTTTTCCCAATGGGAAATGTCACCCAATGTGAGAAAGAGAACGAACTGGTTATTATTTAATATTGTTATGGTATGACAGCTGTAACGGCAAGAGGCACAGGGAACGGTCGTATGACAGGTATTCAAGGTCCTTGGAGGCCATTTTAATTAATGGGAATATCCAGAGGAGCAGAGACAAAATCAGAACTGAGAGGCAAGCCCCTTTGCCGGGAAATGGGGTCATCTGTGTGGCCTCCCCAGTGGTGGTTTCTGAGGTATAGGTGTGTGGACGAAGCTCTGGCAGACACTCTGCCCCTTGTCTCCTTGTCTGCCTTCCTGCTTCTACAGCTCCTAAGTCTCTGGAGTAGAGTGGCATTAAGGACTGTGGGGTTTAGAGTTGTCCTCTTCTTTTTCCAGTCTTATTCTTTTGTTTCTCCCTCGAGCTGCCTCTCTAGACACTTTTTATCCTCCCCTAAAGGAGAATTGATTGAGCTGCCCTATTTTAGGGATTCATGCTGAGCTCCATACATGGGCAAATAGTTCTCACAGGGGCTAAAATATCTAAATTTCTCCTTCCACCTGTCCTAATGTCTTTTACCTGGACTTTTCCTCTGGTCCAGCACTGTTTCTATAATGACTGTGCATAGGGAACGAGGGACATTATCTCCAGGCACGTCCCGCTTTATCGCCCCTCTGGTGGTGAGACAAGATTTTAACTTGTGGTTGATTGATCAATGATAGTGATGGGCATTCTGACTCTGTGGAGCACTCTAAGGGAGTAGGCCACAATTATCCACAACATTAAGGTAGTCCTACCAAAGAGGCTGGTCTCTGACGGGGATAGTACCTTTGTCAAATTGTCAATATCGCAGAAAGGAAAGTTAGCCACCTACCGGTGCTTAAAACATTGCCAACATTGCAGCCCGTGGTCATATGACTCTATTTATATGTCAGCTGGCCCTACAGTCTCTCTCAGAGGCCCCATGCTAGCCCTGCAGCCTTTCTCAGAGACCCCAAGCTGGCCCTACAGCCTCTCTCATTGGCCCCATGCTGGCCCTACAGTCTCTCTCATTGGCCCCATGCCGGCCCTACAGTCTCTCTCAGTGGCCCCATGCCGGCCCTACACGCTTTCTCAGAGGCCCCATGCTGGCTCAGTGGCCCCATGCTGGTCCTACAGTCTCGCTCAGAAGCCCCATGCTGGCCCTACACTCTCTCTCAGAGGCCCCATGCTGGTCCTACACTCTCTCTCAGAGGCCCAATGCTGGTCCTATAGTCTCTCTCAGAGGTCCCATACTGTCCCTACTGCCTTTCTCAGAGGCCGCATGCTAGCCCTGCAGCCACTCTCAGAGGCCCCACACTGTATATTTATCTTGTTTTCAGGTTAAATTCCCTACCTTCATTAAAATAAACATTTTATTTATTTTTTATTTTCAAGCTAAAATTGTATTCGATTTTTCCGCTTATTATTTTTGGAAAATATGCCTTGAATATCCTGTAATTTGTCTTGTTCCATTGGCAGATTATTTCATTTAATTCAAGCAAATATATCCTCAAATATAGTTACATTGTCAACATTTTGTGCAGTGCATGCTGGCTGGACTATGGTTTGTCCTTGGCTAAAAAGCTGTCCCTCTAACCCCTTTAGATGTCCAGATGAACCATAAAGCCTCTCTATGTAAGTGGGTTACTAAGCCTGTGATTTGTAAGCAATAGAAGTTGTCCTGGATAAGGGCACATAAATATTGTCTAGTAATGTTTTTAAATGGGGAGGCTGGAGGAATCCAGAGAAACCTCTCCATTTCAATCCTGGTAAACGAGGACAAACAGGATTAGCTTAGAGAGCTAGTGGGCTGGGGAAGGGAAAGAATTGGAAGGTGGGGAGGGTTGAGGGGTGAGTTGGGACTTTCAACAGCTCTCACATCATGGGACTGGATGTTGCCAAAGAACGAAGATAGAGTGGTTAAAGTAACCTATTCTCTTAGTGGGTAGTATAATATGGCCCATTGCTGGATGGAGAAAGCAAGATAAAACACTGTTGGTGGGTCAAGAGAATAAACAGTTGGCTGTATTCAGGAGGCAGTGCAGGAGAATTGGAGCCAGAAGGTGGAGTGAGGCTAATAGAGAGAGCGAAAAGGGTACTGGCTACTCTCAATAGTAGAAAACACATGACTAACCAATTTGTTTGATGAACGCAGCAATACATTTTTTATTGTTGTCAGAAACATATTTTTGTGCTGCTATTTAGTCCAGATGGTAATGTCCTTGTGATGATATTAATGTTCGTGGGCTGATGATAATGTCTATGTGATCATGGTAAAGACGATGCTGTCTTGGTTGTGATTGTAATGATGGTTATGTCCTTGTTGTAATTGTAATGATGATTATGTCTGCTTGGTGATGGTAATTATAGTAATGTCCATGTGATCATGGTAATAGTGTTAATGATGATTATGTACATGTGGTGATGGTAATTATGGTAATGATGTCCATGAGATTATGGTAATGTCCCTGTGATGATGGTAATGATGGTAAAGTCTGTGTGATGATGGTAATGTCCATATGATGATTGTAATGACCGAACCAGCTAGCCATCTAAGAGACTATACTGCACACTACACTTGTTAATGTTGAGCTAACGTTTCTCCTTCACCTGACTGCTATCACATCAACATCTGCCATGTTTGCTGCCAGCTCCAGGTGCCTCCTCTTCTCGCACACACACTCATGCTCTGACATTCCTGCCATTCTCAGTCAATTCAGAAAGGTTGTGAAAATGGCTGAGCTCTTCATGTCCAGCAGCGGTAAAGGTAGAGCTACATGTCGATCATGGGGCTTGTAATCAAATAACTCAATCCCTATAAAAGCAATTGTAAGGTTATTATCTTCTTAGGGCCCCATTTGTGCCGAGTGGCACTTAGGAGAAGGGATTCGAGAGACTAATCTTATATTTGGGGTTCTTAGTCATCAGATTGGCCCATATCCTGCTCATGGCCAATGTCATTGTGCTACTGTGCCACGGTTGGTTTCATCCAGTGTGAGAATGATGATGGGGGTCGCACTGACCTCTCCCACACTGATGCGTGTATGTGTGTATGCATGGGTGTGTTTGTGGGTGGGTGAAAAAGTGTGTAGCTCATCAATGAGGTCACTATCGAGTGTGTGGCGGTGCTGCTGGTGTGTAAGGTCATTTAGCACATTGTCACGGTTTTGGAGCAAAGTACTGTATGCAGCAGAGAGCAACACACATGAATATGAATGATCTGTTGGCTGGTTTCAGTCTTGAAACCTGGTTATATAACCACAATGCGTCATTTACAAATGATCCTATGAACAGGTTCTGCAAATAGGAAAATGGGGTAAAATAAACAACCCGGAGAAATAATGGGACTAAATAGTTTATTAGTAAATTGCTTCAAATGTTTTCCGCAAATGTTTTCTCATTGAGTCAAATCTATGTACTCACCAGTGTTTTGTGCAACATACTTGCTTCAAACCATACTTAAAAATACTTCTGTTACACTGACCACAGCAATCTAACAAGAACCTTGTTAGTGAACATTACCAATCAAATCTGCTGACTGAATGGAACCCAGAACACCTTTGGTTGGTTTGGTGGCAGTGGTTCCAGGAGGATCTGTTATTCGCTTCCCAAGGACAGGCTGTCAGTGAGCTGCTCAGACGATGGATGTCACCAGTGTCAGACTAAATAAACGAGGGCAGCCAGGCTTATTTGTGTGGTGTTAACAGGTCAGCGAAACCCCGAAGAGGTCCAGGGCCACCACCCAACATGCAGGTGAGACCAAGGGAAGACTAATTCCCACACACTGAAGAATTTGTAGGGAAAATATACACTGAGGAACAACGCACATACTGTATACATACACACAGTGGACAAACACATGTGGTATATACAAAAATCCGCTCTGGACTAACACACACATAGTGGACTATATACACAGTGTGTTTGTGCTTTTCAACCCACACACAGGTACACGCACACACAAACACGGACACACCACTGGAATAAGCTCATGAGTAGTCCAGCCAGTATTGATCTTTAAACACAGGATTATACAGTCTGGCTCTATAGGCTTAGCCTCTTTTAATTCCCTCACAGCATAGATAGACTAACTCTGGCTCTATACATATCTGGATCAATGCAAATCTAGTTATATCCCAGCGGTTCAATTTTAAATGAATTCCATTAACCATAAGTAAAAGTTTTCTTAGATAATGTGATTAGTGGCCTCTCACCGATGGAGTTTCTCTGCAAGCAGTGACCCCCCCCCTTCACTGTCTCTCACTTTGTCTTTTGCAGCATTTACCATCTCCTCTGCCAGTGTGACCTGGAATGGACAAGGAAGTGACGATAACATTGAGACTCAGACACACACACACACACAAACCCAAACTATTCTCAAATCACAGTTATTTATGTAAGTCTCACATCACAGTGGTACACCACACAAAATAGTATTTGTATATGAAAAGTATTTGTCCAGTAATTTATTTTGCATAATAGTAATCACTTATTCCATTGTGAAACTGGACTATCCTGACCCTGATAATGTTCTCCTTGCAGTTTTTAATTGTATTTGTTTCAGATTGTTCTTTGTTTCCAGTTTCCCAGTTCGTTTTAGTGTACACTTTGAAGGTAATTAGATTTCTTTGTGCCTTGTCTTACAGTCATTTGGTTGACTGGATCAGTGTGTTATTGTCATGCACTGAGGCTGTGGGATGTTTAGGGGTGTTAGCAGTATTAGGTTTAGCACCAGCTGGCTAACAGGACCACTCTCCATGCTCAGTTCTTTGTTGTACTGACAGACAAACGAGGCAGGTCACTTATTTCAGCAGTGGCACAATTTTGCTGAGCCCTTTTACTATGTCAATTACAAGGGTGAATTTGATCAGCTTTGTGCACTGGTTATTGTTATTTTTCAGACACACCATACTTTACCATATGAGCCAGTCAATTGACTTATTGCTTTAAGACTTTACAAATGACATCAGTATCTAGGTTCAGTTAAATAAAATATTGGAGCTGTATCCGGGAAAACAGTTGCACACAGACAAACAGTACCTCAGGCCAAGGGAGACGACCAAAGTTGTCCCTTCCCTAACAACAAGCCATATGAAAACAAACATGGACTGGCCTTCAGATGAAACCATGTTGCCCTCCACATCTTGTCAATAACACCTGCCCAATGAGAGAGGGAGGATGGGGGCGTGGTGGATGTGGCAGGTGATCTCAGTCTTATTACAATTATGGTACCACGCTGCTTTGATTAAGGGACAGGTAAGCAATGGAGATAAGCTGACACCACCTTTCATATATTAAGCTCAGCCATTGCAATGCTAGTGTAATCTAGGCCTAACCATAAAGGGGTAGTGTACAGCATAACTAATTATACTGTAAAACAGTTTCTACAGGAAAACTGTTTCTACACTAATACTGGTTCTAGGGGTCTAACTGCTGGTTGTCGATTCACCTCATGACCACTCTCTCGCTGTCCATTGGGCTGACGGTAGCTGCTTGCAGAGCTCTGAAATACCGCAGTAAAACCCTAACAAGCTGCTGACAGGGCGCTGAATCAGGGGGCAGAAGCAAGAAAAACGTGGAGATGGATTTAAGTATGCCTCTCGTCATTAGCGTCAACATAATCAAATGATTTTCCTCATTCAGAACTTCTCGGGCTGCTGGGATGATGACGGTGGCTGTGGAGAGTGCTTGACTTTGGCCAGGAGAGCTGCTACTGTATCTAAGAATAACGTGGGCCTCGTTGCCAAACAAGCTCACTTAAATAGCTCTTAATTGAACTTATCTGTTTTTAAACACTCCCTAATACAATGTGTTGGCAGATACTTTGAAAGTCCCACTGCTAAATGTCTCCCATTTCAATACCAACAAGTTAAATAGTTAAAGCACCTACATTAATACCTTTTTAAAAACCACTAACGGTAAAATAAAAGCACAACAGCTTCCTAAATATAAGCTTTTTTTTCTGGTAATTTTCAGCTATTGCCCTAAGCCATAAGTGCAGTGTTTGTTCATTCTGATGCCAAGGACGCTCAGCCAATGTCAGGCTTCTAAAGTGGTCAACTCAAGACAAATTCATGTATATAGTCACTGATGGCATTGGACATTAACTCATCTCAACATTAGACCAATTTTTAAATAAACCTTTTTAAGTCTACACATGTCAGGGTTTTTCTTGCTCTTGTAACCTTTGAGGTTTCCCTGCCACTCTCCTCTCTGTGTATCCAATGGTCGCCCCCTGGAGTTCAGAATCAAATGTTGCAACTGCTGTTGATAGGAAGACAATGAGATACTGCGGTGCTGCTTTAAGTTTTGTTAAGGTCACTGAAACCATAGCTATAGGTTTGGAAGGCCTGAGGGGAATGTGTGTGGGAAATTAATGCAAGCTAGATAATGTGTTTGCATGCATGTGTATGTTTCTATGTGTGTGAGATTGAAGTCCAATTATACAATACCAGGAGTGTCCACAAAGGTAGTAAAACATGGACCATTCTAAAACATTGCATTTTAACAGGGTTACAGTAACCCACTAGAAAAAAGGTTATTTCAGGCTTAGGTTAAGACTAGGTTTAGGGTAGGGATTAGGTTTAATGATAGTGATTAGGGGAAAGGTGCAAGTGATTTCTGCTTTTCTGGTCCCCATACATGTTAGGGTGTGTGGAGACACTGGGAGTACTATTCTGGGTCTGCTGTCCATGTTTTTAGCGTGTGTGTGTGTATACATATGCCTGTGTGTGTGCCAGTTTGTGAAACTGTAAGTAGATGGAGTCTTTAGTCCAGCTGCATGTGTTTGTTTGTCTTTGGTCTGAGGGCCCAGCCCAGTGACAGACGTGCAGTCCTAGCGTTCTTCCTCCTTCAGCCTCTGAGAGAAATATGGTTCTGTGGAACTCCCAGTTCCCATGAATCCAAGCTGTGTGTCCCAGGCTGGCAAGGAGAGAACACCCCAGCCCAGCGCATCAATGCATCAACGCCACCGCCCTCTCAATCTACATGTAGCCATCTCTTCCCAGTGTGCCAGCAGAATGAGCGTGTGTGTGTGTGTGTGAAGCTGAAAACACAGCTCCTTTGTCTGTGCCTGCTTGCATAACTCCTCTTGATTCCCTGGCTCTCAGTTCTCAGTCTCATTGTTCCATCAGTGGTGAAAATCACAGCAGTGTTTAAGTGCATTTTTTGACAGTACCTTTACAAAGGAGCAGAGACACCAACAGTTTCAGTGTGTTATTCTTTATACCCAGTGGAATTGGTGTATGGAGTAGTGTGGTACGCTGTTACACAGTCAAAGCATAATTGAGTTGAAGTGTTATTCGTATCTGTTAGATTAGTGGGCTCATTCAATTGAGGCAGGTATGAAACACATTCAATTGAGGCAGGTATGAAACACATTCAATTGAGGCAGGTATGAAACACATTCTATTGAGACAGGTATGAAACACATTCAATTGAGGCAGGTATAAAACACATTCAATTGAGACAGGTATGGAACACATTCAATTGAGGCAGGTATGAAACACATTCAATTGAGGCAGGTATGAAACATATTCAATTGAGACAGGTATGAAAAACATTCAATTGAGGCAGGTATGAAACACATTCTATTGAGACAGGTATGAAACACATTCAATTGAGGCAGGTATAAAACACATTCAATTGAGACAGGTATGAAAGACATTCAATTGAGGCAGGTATGAACTACTGCCACTTTGAGGCTGGGAAATAGCTTAAGTAATATAAAGATTTAAATAAAGGGACAAATAATTGGCATTGGAGGTATTGTTATTATTGTAATGTAGGGGAAGGTGATAAAGTGAGGAACATCCGCACTGAACAAACTTTATCTTGCAGCAATTAGTCACAACAACATAGCCACTACCCAGTAAATTTCATGTAAACTAACTACCATTTAGATCTATCTTTTCAGACCCCATATCTTTTCAAACAGTCAACTCTGCAGTATTTCGATTATAAAATCACTTTCCAGATTAAACCCTGAAATATAGGGCAAGAGTTGATTGATTTTACACTTAATGAATGTAGGATAGCCCTGGCTGTACTCATTTAGCAATTTTTTCATTTACTGTTTTTCTCAGTTTATGCCTTAATAATTTATTTTAATTTACTCTGAATTTATTGTGAGTGTCACCTCTAACCACTGAATTTAATTTGTGTTAGATTTTAGCAGACATCCCATCCATTTTCTACTTGGTGTAAGGCTATGTTTATTTATTGAATCATGTTGGGCACCGTGTGTGCTAATGTTGCCAGTAAGAGCAAACCAAAAGATGTATAAATTACTTTTACATGTATATAGTACTGTTTAAAAGATTGGGGTAACTTCGAAATGTCCTTGTTTTCCGTGAAAACATACATGAAAATAGTTTGAATAGTAGGAAATATAATACAAAATGAGTAGGGAATATGGTCATTGACAAAGTTAAAAAGTATTGTGTCAAAGAATCCTCCATTTGCAACAATTACAGCCTTGCAGACCTTTGGGATTCTAGTTGCCAGTTTGTTGAGGTAATCTGAAGAGATTTCACCCAATGCTTTCTGAAGCGCCTCCCACATGTTGGATTGGCTTGAAGGGCACTTCTTACTTACCATACAGTCAAGCTCCGCCCACAACAGCTCAGTACAGTTGATATCTGGTGACTCTGCTGGCCATTCCATTATAGACAGAATAGCAGCTGACTGCTTCTACCCTAAATAGTTCCTGCATAGTTTGGTGCTGTGCTTTAGGTCATTCGCTCCAATAACGTGCCGTCCACAATGTATGGCATAGTGTTGCAAAACTGAGTTATAGCCTTCCTTCCCTTAAGATCCCTTTTACCCTGTACACATCTTCCACTTTACCACCACCAACACACCCCCAGACCATCACATTGCCTCCACCATGCTTGACAGGTGGCATCAAGCACTCCTCTTTTTTAGTCTGCATCTCACAAAAGTTCTCCTTTGTGATCAGAACACCTTAAACTTAGATTAGTATGTCCATAACACTTTCCAATCTTCTGTCCACTTACTGTGTTCTTTTTCCCATCTAAATCTTTTTGTTTTATTGGCCAGTCAGAGATATGGCTTTTTCTTTGCAACTCTGTCTAGAAGGCCAGTATCCCAGAGACAACTCTTCACTGTTGATGTTGACTGGTGTTTTAAATTAAGTACTATTTAATGAAACTGCCAGTTGAGGACCTGTGAAGCATCTGTTTTTGTCCTCTTGCTCATTTGTGCAATGGGGCCTCCCACCCCTCTTTCTATTCTGGTTAGAGCCAGCTTGCACTGTTCTGTGAAGGGAGTTGTACACAGTAGTATGGCAATCTTCAGTAGTATTGAAGATCTTCAGTTACTTTGCAATTTCCAACATTGAATAACCTTCTATTCTCAAAACAAAACTGACTAGTTTCATTAAAAATCTTTTTATTTCTGGCAATTTTCAGCCTGTAATGGAACCCAGAATTGCTGATTCTCCAGATACTTAACTATTCATAAGAAGACCTGTTTTATTGCTTCTTAAATCAGCACATCAGTTTTCAGCTGTGCAAACATAATTGCAAAAGGGTTTTCTAATGATCAATTAGCTGGTTGCTGATAATGGGCCTCTTTACGCCTTTGTAGATGTTTCATAAAAAATCAGCCGCTTCCAGCTGCAGTAGTGATTTACAACATTAACAATTTCTATACTGTATTTCTGATTAATTTTATGTTATTTTAATGTACAAAAATATAGCTTTCTTGTCAAAAACAAGGACATTTATGACCCCATACTTTGGAGTATTTGTTTTAAATGTTCCTTAAATATGTAAGCACGGAAAAGCTATATGTAATTTACAGCCTGTTTAAAAAACAATCTCTCTGTCTCTCTCGTTTTCTCTTCTTACACTTAAAGAAATAATCAGTAGTCCTATGATAAATATATGTGGTGAATAGCTATCGTAAAATTGCCTTGGTTCCAGGAACAGCAAACAAACATAATCCGTTCCGCCTCATCATCCGTCCAAAATGACAATGCTAACCGTTAGCTAATAAGCAGTGGAACCGGGCCGGGTCTCGTTTGTAGGACAGCCTTTAAACGTTAGGCCTGTGCACACCTCCAGGCTCATGCCTTTCTATTGGATCGCCAGCCAGCCTTGGATGTGAAACTAAATAAAGATGTTTACTGACAGCCTAATGAACGGATGGGCCCTCTAGATTTAACCTTGATGAATGGTTTGCCCAGGTGTTTTCAATAATGACAATAAGCACTGCAAGCCACAAGCCCACTGATACTGGTATAATGCATTATTAGACCATTAGAGGCAGGGGAAGGGAGACCACTTATGCACTAGCCTATCAATAATGCTGTGTCCCAGTCTGCATTTAGGCCCAGGGAATTAGTCATACTGATATTCTATTTAATAAAAAAATCACAAAAAGAAGCAGAAAGAATCTCATTACATTTTAACAGGGTTACAGTAACCCAGGAGGACCGCAAGTTTAATTTTCATAAGAGCATCCATTCCTCAATTATGTCAAGCAGAGAAAATGTAAATGGCAAATGGAATGCTAACAATATCTTTTCCAGCGCATTGGCAGATAGGAGAGCTGGGGTTTGGAGAGGAGGAGGAGGAGGCGAGGGAGTAAGTGTGTGTGTGTGTGTGTGTTTCAGTGAATGGGTATGCATGCGTGCGAGAGAGATTTTGTCAATACTGTCTCCCCTTCTCTCTCTCACTTCAGTCTCCCAAACTCTCCTTCTCCCTTGAAGTTTGCCTCTTTCCACCCCTTTGCCCCTCCCTCCAGCGTGCCCCACCAGCCCTAAGCAGAGAGGTGAAGGTCTGTGAGCGGGAGACTTAGCAGGAGCTCAGAGTTCTGAGGATGTCTGGTGTGGCTACAGACCGACAGAGACAGGGATATCTCTGGTTATTTCTGCTCTACTGTATGAATACCCCTAATCGGAGAAAATCTCAAACACTCGTAGCCTGACAGTATCCTCAGGGGACGGTTATAGAACTGACTGAGTCTAACACCAGTGCAGGTCCTGGCGTAAGGACACAGAACTGAATACATATTATTTGACCATTCAGTACATCTGTCAGGAACACACACAGACATTATTGTCCTTACAGGGTAGAATGTGTAATGTATAGAACAACTTTCACCCAAATACCTCAGTCTCAGACTTCGGTTAGAGGTGTCACTTTTGCGGCACACACAGATTCAAAGACACACGTGCACACGCACAGACACACACATGCACACGCACAGACACACGCACACACATACAGACACATGCACACACACAGACACACGCACACACACAGACACACACACTCCAAAGTGTCACTAGCCAGTATTGGCATGTAGCTATCAGCGCCTGGTGGCTGGGGCCTCTGCAATAATAAACTGCTAATTGAACGTCTGCTCTGAGCAGCCTGTTAGCGGGGAGCCAGGCTGCCGCTGAAAGATTACTGCAGCACGCAGCCGGCCCGCAAAGGTGCTGAAAGAGGCTATTACGCCTGGTCTCTGTACCTGGAGGAGTGTTAATATAAACCTCCCTCTCTTTCACACTCACAGGCACGTACAGTTTCTCAGGGAGTATACTGATGAACAGGACTACTGTCAGCCTCTGGAAAATGAGCATTTCGTCATTACATTTTGAAGTGTCATTATTGTTTTGCTATGGTTTTTATTTTAATTAGTTATCAAGAAAATGTTGTACAAAAGTTCAAACCAGTTATAAACAAATCAGGTTTGGCCTGTAAAGACTTGAGACATAACACTAAGTTATTATTACAATTACATCAGGTTCCTTCCTAATTTAAGCATGTATCATTTCAGTAATGAGCAGGCCACCTGAAATAAAGGAGGTGTTTAAGCATTCAGAGGCATAGTGAATCATTTGAACTCTAATTTAAAACATCAGGATTAACTCAACTCTGCCCCTCCAAGCCAGTTCCTTTCCATTTTTTCATTACAAGCCCCTAATCAGGGACTTATTTAGACCTGGGACACCAAGGGGGTGCAAGTATTGATGAGGTAGAACAACAAAACCAGCAGTCTCCAGACATGGTGGGTAATATTTGAATACTCCAGGTTTAGAGTATCCATCATGGGTCAATACATCTTTTATGTAAAACTGATGGGAGGTTTTACAGGAACTTGAAAATGTGTTACATTTAAGAAACACTTCCAAGTACCCTGTTTGCAGGACATTAATATTATTGTATATAATTGTTATGATATATGGACAAACAACAGGAACATGCTTTCTGTTTTACGGTTGATAATTAGAATTTGAGGTGAAAAGAGACAAAATGTATGTGAACATTTTAGGGTATTTTGAATTACACAAAAAATAGAAATCTTTGTCCTCAGAAAGAGAGTAGATTTTTTTCCAATGCTTAATGGTTCGTTACTCAATTTACTACAGAAATTTGAAAACGGCTTTCACAAGAATCAGCCACTGAACTTAGAATTGACACTTACTACTGTTAACACAGGAATGTTGTGTGAGAGTATAGAAGAATATAAAATAATATAGAGAAATAAATACAGCAATGACCTACAGACTTTTTCAGATCCGAGTCTGGATGAAAATGTCAAACAGGCATCATCAGCAGAATAAACGGTAAAGAAATCGTTCTACTTTCCACAGCCTGGATCCAACCCCCACTGGAGCAGAGGGCTCCAGTGAAGAACAGGCCCTTATGCGGCGGCATGAAGCCATGCAGAAAGCTCATAATCTTTTAATACACGCACAGGCAGGAAAGATTAAAATGTTGGGGTGTTGACAAATGACAGAAGAACCTCCTCGAGTGTATAAGCCGCTCTGAAGAAGTCACACACTACAGGGTCTCAGCGATCAGCCAGGACTCTTCACCTTAATTAAAGTAATTGGCTTTCCCAATAGTCGATCAGGTACATCTGTATGAGTAAGAGGCTTAGCAGAAATATTTCTGGTAATGAGAGGGAGAGGGCACAGCCCAGGGGCAACAGGGTGTGCAAGATAGACAGACAGAGTGTGTGTGTGTGTGTGTGTGTGTGTGTGTGTGGGTGCGTGTGTGTGTGCATATGTGAAATCTCAAACTTATCCATGAATCCATACCATTTTGACACCAAAACGTAGCTAAATAAAATGAATGAACACGTTAATGTCCGCTTCAAAATGCAGCACCTGCTGGGAGCCATTAAATGTGCATATGTTCAAGCCTCTCTCACATACCACAAAGCCAGCCTGTCCTTTGACACTGTCTCTCTTTGACAGACAGTCACAGAGTGCTGTCTGATTGTGTCGCCATTAGCTGGCCGGTCCCAGCTGGGTCAGTGTAGGGAAAGAGCAGGGAGGTAGGGCCCCTTGGTATTGTGAAGAAGCTGAATGAGAGGTCAGTGTATTGGGCTAATTACATCACAGCCCCTATTCAGCATGCATGCGTGTGTGTGTGTGTGTGTGTGTGTGTGCGGGCATTCGTTCATACGTACATGTGTGTATACTCTTAATAATATTAGCCCTGATCCCAACAAGCTGGATGGTTGTATAGGACTTGCGTTTATATGGCGGTCAGTGGTATCATTTCTTGATGTGTCGCTGCTAGTATTGCAGGGCTCAGAGCCAGTGTTAATGTGTAGCACATAAATGACGTGCTTTTTACACTGTGAACTCCTAAACTAATCCTGTAGGCTGCCTTGCGCTGCTGCGCTTCATCTCTCTCAGTGCCCTACCCAGGCCTGGCCCGGTGGCGTAAGCCCATCATATGACTGCATGCCCTGCACATTGGCCTAATCATATGGAAGAGATGATCACAGGGCAGGAAATCGCAGTGCAGGGCCAAAGGAAACAATCTTTCTGCACGGGCTTAAGCCAATCATGTCCTCTCCCTCAACTCATAGCGGCTGGACTTCTCTCACCCTTTCTCTATATTTCCATTTGTCTTTATTTCCCTCGCTCCCTCTAGGATTCATCTGTGAGATAATTGTTCTGCTTCTTGTTATTGGTCAATTTATGTTATCTTTCTCACTCCGTTAATGTGTAACACCACTACGTTTTTATCACAAAAGTACAAGTAATGGAACCTGAACAAATTGAGCATGTCTCTCATGTCCTGGCTTGCCTTGATAACAGGAAACAGGCAAACAGGAAAGAAGCCTCACATTTAATCCTCTCAGTTTTAGTCCTTCTCATAGAGAAACATAGGCCTTCACAATGCCATAGGCCTTCACAATGCCATAGGCCTTCACAATGCCATAGGCCTTCACAATGCCATAGGCCTTCACGATGCCTGTTCAGACCTTGTGACCTTACCTGATGGGAACTCAGTGACCGTATTTTTCCTCAAGCTGATTTCTCTCCTTTATTAAAGCCTTTATCTCTCCCTGGGCAACCATGCAGGTGAGGCAGGCTGGTTCTTTGTCCCAGGAAGCCAGGGATAGGAAACCTGGAGGTCAAGGCATGCCAGAAATCTGCCACTGGTATTACCAGGATTAAAATGAGGCCACCGTATGTGGTCAACCTGAACAGGTGTGCCTGTCACCATGCCATCAAGTGCCATGACAACCACAGGGACAGAGCTCTTAGTAAAAGGCTGTCACAAAATCTGTATTGTCAGCTCTCTGTGCTTTAAACCCAAGTTCTGTTCACAAGCAGAGAGTGAGAGCAGGGCTGGACACTCGAGGCTGGAGTATTGTGGCTTATTAACCACTGGAGAGGACTGCATTGGTCCAGGCTTTTGTGGAGAGAGGTCAACATGACAAAAGGGGTGAAGGCAAAATGAATCCCTTTTCTTATGGGGATGAATTCTGGTCTGGACATACCATCCTTCTTAACTTTGATAAGCACATTAAGGTCAATAAAATACGTTTGTCCAGGTGATTAGAATGTTTTTAAATTGTTTGGAAACAGGCTACTAGGGGGCAATGGTGAGTGCTGTGTCATTTAGGTACGCTGACGGCCCACCTGGGCACTGGGGATGGGAGTTGAAGCTTGACCTCATCAGGTCAAAGCCTCCAGCTCAGCTGCATCACTGGAAGACCAGGGTTTGTGAAGGACACTGCAACTGGACATTACCGTCTGGGTTTGGATGGCTAGTAATGGAACGTGGTTGCCTTGCCTCTTCATACTCAAGGAACGTCTTGGTATGGCTTGTGAGCTGAATTGGAAGACACATATGTAAACATCAACTGTCCCACATCCACTGAGAGTTGCTGCAACAAAGCAGGCCTTAATAATATCGGATAACCCTCATCATCCCAGTGCAGGTTCCATGATAACCTTCACTGTATTTTAAACCTACAGCTGTTTATCTCCTTTGCTTCAAATCATGGATGTTTGCTTTCACTTAACCCATAGACTTTATCTGCCACTGGACAAATGTGAAATGCTGATGTGAACGTGGTACTGGGAGATCATGTAGAATCGCCATCCTCTCTCCCTCCATGTGGGTGAGTGACAGAGTCCTGTCACGACAAACTTCCCTACCGCCCCCCACCTCTACACACACACACACACACACATGCCCAAAACCTTGCACTGATTTGACAGCCGCTCTCCCTCTCAGTCTGATTGATGCTGGGTTGCGGCCGCAGCCCCTGGAGAGGTCTAATTGAATTGGTTTCCAGAGAATACTAATGGGGCGTAATGTTGAGATAACTGATACCCAAAGAATAAGTGATCATTGACAGCATGTGTTTCTTGCCAGTAATAAACATGTCACAGAAAGGAGGAGCCAGTTAGGGCATAATTCATTTCCCCTGACACTCCCCCTTTGTCTCACACCAGGACTGCCTGCTAGAAGCGTTCTGTTTAATTAACGTTACTAGTATGACCAGATGTGAAGTTGTACTACCGAAATCAAATCAAGTATGTCATGCTATACTAGATTGTGTATACGGTAGACTTATCATAAAAGTGACATAACAACTGATTCTAAAAGCCCAACCAGTGTTGTGATGAAACAGACAGACAGATACATGCACATGGACCCGCAGACACTGTGTGTGATGGCAGATCTACCCCCACGGTTCCTGGTTACTTTGGCAGTGGTGGGCTTCCCTGGCTCTGACGCCTCCCTCAGTTCTCTAGCTGGACCATCTGGGAGGTATTTGGGTAGTGGAGACTTCAGTTAGCTCAGTACATAAACACTGGTCATTTATTCACACTTCAGCCTGCAGACGCTGCGCTAGCCTAGCTGACAGTCAAATCCAGGTCGAAAACAACTCTCTTTGCAGACCTGCAACCATTTCATTTATGTAGCCAAACTGTGTAGGTGAAGGGCCACATCGAAAAAGATCCATGGGAGCACAAAAATGAAAAAAATAAATAAATACATCCTAATAATGATATTTCCGACAAGAAAACTATTTCATACAACCAAGACGGCTGACAATGATGTGGCCCCATTAATTTGACACGGACAATATCTAAAGGCTGGGAGAGTGTAGGACGTTGCAGCTTCCGAGAAACTGAAAAGCAAACACCCTCCCTATTCCCAGCATGTCATTTAGTCTCAGCGTGAGGCGGACAGTCTGGGGCGGCTGGTTTCAATTACCCCGGGGCGGTCGGCAGCACCCAGCCTCCTGGACAGGAGGTGTCATCAGCAACTCTGGGCTGGGCCGTCCTGCCTGCACCACGAATCGACTGCCCCATCTGCCTCTACGTTCGCCCGACCTCCTTCCTGCCAGCCCAGCAGGCGCTGCTGCTGCTGCGCTCTGCTTGGTAAAAAAAACAAATTCCCTCAGTGTGTCTGCAAGCTGAGCTAACAACAGAGCAGTTTTCAGTGGCTAGTACCCTCGCAACTGGTCCCACCAGCCTCCCCCAACCCACCGCGCCTGTTTCTGACAGTCCTGACGGGGCACTAGGTCCCAGATACTGTATTTAGGCTGTCTGGTCACCATGAATCAGACAGAGCTCCAGAAAATGCCACCCTGAGCTTGGCATTAGGATAGGAGGGGAGGAAAGGATTGGGGGATTGGGCTGCGATGTTGAAAGCATGGCATGTAGAGGACTGTGGTGAGGATATCATGTGACATGCATGTGTCTCTGCAAGCATGGCTTTGGGCCGGAAAAGGAGAGGCCAGAGGAGGACTGGTGCTGTAAGAATCTGGGGTACTCCAAAGAAAACGGTTCCAGGGTGGTGTAACAATAAGCATCCTGTCAGATTCTGTATGTGGATATGGAGGTCAGTGACAGGGTGTTGGAACTGGTGGGGACTGTGTCTCTCATCTAAATATACCAATTTTTAATTCTGTGTTATTATGCTGAGATTGTGATCCAGAATTTATTAAATCATTCCAAAGGCCAATAGTATTATATTGTGAAAATATATATTTAATGCTATTAAGGTTCACATAGCCCTTTCTCCTTCAGTGAAACTATTTGACACAATGCTTTCCTTAGGGAGAGGTTGACTACTGTCCACTGTAAAAAGGACAGTCCCTTCAGATTTGGATGTGAAAGGGAAACAGTAATTATCTTCATGCTCTGCATCAGTGGTAGGGATAATGTTCGGAGGGTTGCCTCTGATGGAGGACATCAGAAGACTCTAAGGTTCATCACCCTGCCTGGCTTTCAGCATCAGAATAACATTCCCACATTCTGCACCGGCAC
Source organism: Esox lucius (assembly GCF_011004845.1). Taxonomy (NCBI): domain Eukaryota; kingdom Metazoa; phylum Chordata; class Actinopteri; order Esociformes; family Esocidae; genus Esox; species Esox lucius. Next base: position 16,006,865 of record NC_047588.1, on the reverse strand, counting down.
CTGGCCAGACAGACCTCTGTGAGGGCCTCTCAGGGTCCTCGCTCCTCATTCTTCCTCAGCCGTGTTTCCCAGAGAAAGTAGGCAGCTCCCATGTCCCAGGGCCAAAATGACAGAGAACACCAGGGAAAACAAACAGCGTGCTTGTTTACGGAGATGGTGAGAAGCAGTCATAATGTCATCACCAGAAGGCCTTTTAACCACTAGCGATTTCTGTCCCTCTCCAAGCCAAATAGTTGAGTTCAGAGGCACTTTCCTGAAATCTTCTAGTTTTGCCTCAAATGCAGAGTGACTCTAAGACACTGTGTATCTGGTCACCTGCCACAAAGGTTGAGGATGGTATTTCTGATATTACAACAAATACAGTACAGGCCAAAAGTTTGGACACACCTTCTCATTCAATGCGTTTCCTTTATTTTCATGACTATTTACATTGTAGATTCTCACTGAAGGCATCAAAACTATGGATGTACACATGGAATTATGTACTTAACAAAAAAGTGTGAAATAACTGAAAACATGTCTTATATTCTAGTTTCTTCAAAGTAGCCACCCTTTGCTCTGATAACTGCTTTGCACACTCTTGGCATTCTCTTGATGAGCTTCAAGAGGTAGTCACCTGAAATGGTTTTCCAACAGTCTTGAAGGAGTTCCCAGAGATGCTTAGCACTTATTGGCCCTTTTGCCTTCACTCTGCAGTCCAGCTCACCCCAAACCATATCGATTGGGTTCAGGTCCGGTGACTGTGGAGGCCAGGTCATCTGGCGCAGCACTCCATCACTCTCCTTCTTGGTCAAATAGCCCTTACACAGCCTGGAGGTGGGTTTGGGGTCATTGTCCTGTTGAAAAATAAATGATGGTCCAACTAAACGCAAACCGGATGGGATGGCATGTTGCTGCAGGATGCTGTGGTAGCCATGCTGGTTCAGTATGCCTTCAATTTTGAATAAATCCCCAACAGTGTCACCAGCAAAGCACCCCCACACCATCACACCTCCTCCTCCATGCTTCACGGTGGGAACCAGGCATGTAGAATCCATCCGTTCACCTTTTCTGCGTCGCACAAAAACACGACGGTTGGAACCAAAGATCTCAAATTTGGACTGATCAGACCAAAGCACAGATTTCCACTGATCTTATGTCCATTCCTTGTGTTTCTTGGCCCAAACAAATCTCTTCTGCTTGTTGCCTCTCCTTAGCAGTGGTTTCCTAGCAGCTACTTGGCCATGAAGGCCTGATTCGCGCAGTCTCCTCTTAACAGTTGTTCTAAAGATGTGTCTGCTGCTAGAACTCTGTGTGGCATTCAGCTGGTCTCTAATTTGAGCTGCTGTTAACCTGCGATTTCTGAGGCTGGTGACTCGGATGAACTTATCCTCAGCAGCAGAGTTGACTCTTGGTCTTCCTTTCCTGGGGCGGTCCTCGTGTGAGCCAGTTTCGTTGTAGAACTTGATGGTTTTTGCGACTGCACTTGGGGACACATTCAAAGTTTTCTGAATTTTCCGGACTGACTGACCTTCATTTGTTAAAGTAATGATGGCCACTAATTTCTCTTTACTTAGTTGATTGGTTCTTGCCATAATAAGAATTCTAACAATTGTCCAACAGGGCTGTCGGCTGTGTATCAACCTGACTTCTGCACAACACAATTGATGGTCCCAACCCCATTAATAAGGGGAAAATGTCCACTAATTAACCCTGACAAGGCACACCTGTGAAATGAAAATTTCAAAGTGAATTGAAAAATTCTTCAAAGTAGCCACCCTTTGCCTTGATGACACCTTTGCAAACTCCTGGCTTTCTCTCGACCAGTTTCATGAGATAGACACCTGGAATGTATTTTAATTAACCGCTGTGCCTTGTTAAACGTTTTTGAGGAATTGGTGGATTTTTTTTCTACTTAATGCATTAGGGTGGATATACAGAGGTTGACAATGTAGGGTTGGTATACAGAAGACCATTATGTCTCTACTGTGGCAGTCCATATTATATATAAAAAACCCTCTAAAAGAGAGGATTACTTTAGTTAATCCAAAATATTTCATTAAAATCTTTATGCTCTGATTGTTGCCCCATGTCAGCAAAACCACTCACTTTCAAACTTGGAATGTCATGGCTAACTGAGTTATGATAAATGTTCTACTTATAAATTATGCACACATAATCAACACATTACAAATCCAGCCTAAAATGGGAATTAAAAAATTATTTTGTTAATTTCAAAAGTTCCAGACTGCATCTTTAATCAGTGATGTCCTCATTACAATTGTATGTACTGAATTGAGATAAAAGGCGACACATCAAACATTTACAACAAAGTATCTACAATATCTCTGCTTCTTCTAATCAACTAATGTACTCCTCCCATCCCAAATGGCCTTATATACTTTAGATATTTATCCAGTCCCTTATATCGTCATCTTTTTTGCATTTATTTTCTGCTTCCATCAGCTCTCGTTAAACAAATCCTAGGTTACTTTGTATACAGGGAAGTATTTGGTCTGTAACACATTTTTGTGACACATTTCTTCCAACCTGACGTAAATCACAATGCAGCGCGAGAAAAACTTGCATATTGCTGTATTTTTCTGCAGGAGATCAGAGTGTCACCCGGTGCCCAGGGCCACGACCACCTCTCCCCTGTCTACCCATGTTTCTCACCACCTCATGACACTATGTCCTTGAGGTCAACCAATATAAAAACCCATGCTGACCACACTGAAATGTATTATTTAATAATTTCACTACCACCAACCAACACAGCCCAAATGAGCTTCGGAACTAGATTCTTAGGTTTGGATCTATACCAGGACACGGGAGCCTTCCCGTCCCTGCAGTAACTGCACTAAATGAGGGCCCTGTAGCTTCCAGCGGTGTGGCTCCCCTGTCAGCTGTCCAAGCCCACCAGCCTTGGGTTCTTCCAACACAACCCTGCAACTGATGACTATCTTTCGATACATTTTCGATTCATTTTCCCCCCAATGTTGTTGGCAACATCCAGTCTAGACTTTTAATGTATTTCAGCATTATCACAGCAACCATACACTTTTGGCCTGTTTTACCTCAGACAACCAGGTAACATCTACTTTATCCAACATGACGAGGCCATCATTGATCAAAAGTCCCCTACACCACTAAACCCCAGTAATTGAGAATGAAATGAAATGCTATAGAAATAACTAACCATAATACGGTAACAATAAGTTCATTTAATCTATTATTTAATAATTACAGGTGTTTTTAATAAAGTCACTGTAGTGTATTTTGTATTGCAATCGGTTACTCTTGTGAGATAAAAACAGCCGTTAGGAAACTAGTCTTGCAGGACATGTACGGTAAATAGCAAGTCATTTAGGCTAGTTTGAGATGGTGTTATTCACACCTGAAACTGCAGTGACACCTAGTGGTTAACCAAGACCGGTGTAAACCAGCAGGCAGAGAAGTCTCGATTGGTCCATTTCTGGAAGATTTTGTGTCACGATGAAAATGCATTGATAGTTTTTAACATATTATTTTTCTAATTCAATATTGGTTTTAATATACCAGCATAATCTATAGTACTGGTTTAATTTTAATCAATCTTCCTGTTTTTCCTATCCACTCCCAAAGATAATCATAATTTCCCATGCAAATAGCATCGCAGTGGTATTCAGAGCGTTATTAAAAAGCTTTATCATAAGGCTAGAACAGGCCCCGCTCAGATCGCGTTAGGATTCTACTTGTGTTCCAGCTAGTGACCCAGCAAAAACAGAAAGTATTTGTTACGTTCTACAAAGTTGTATTGCTTTGTAAATGGTTGCAAAATTGGTACAGATTTAATCAATATACTCACAGTAATTGAAAATGCTGCTTTAAAAAAAAGGTTGAAATCAACTCTAATAATTGTAATGATTGACATTTTTTACTGTTTCCGCCGTTTTCTTTTGTTTCCGCTTGCAATTAAGCTTTTTGTTGCTCGGGAAGCACAGTTTCAATTCATGATTTGGACCAACTGCGTAGGTTTGTACTGTATATTGGGGGGGGGGGGTCGGGGTCAGGATTTTCACTCTTTTTCGGGGGGGTCACATTGACCTGTCTGTAATATTGGGGGCGGGGGTCACCGTTTCTAACTTTTCTAAAACGTTTCTAATATTTCTAAAACGGTTCCTTACATCAACATTTCCGCAACGTTGTCAACCTTTCCAGCTTGGGTTTCCATGGTTACTAACACGTGCAATTTGTAGTTCCTCCAGTGGGGGGCGAAATGTTGTCAGATTTGTGCAGTGAACACAGTCACTCAGGTAACTTGGCAAAAGGAGAAGCTAGAACCTAAGCGGAGGGTAGACAGGAGCCGTACATATCCAGATACTTCTGCAAAACGATTTTCATTGCACCAGACTAAAACATGGCTGTGAAAAGTAGAAAACAAAACGGGAAGGATCAACCGCTGCAGGCCAACGACAGGGGTCCTCTTGTATCGCCAGGTAACGGGAAAAGTAGACGAGCAGGAAAAGATTGCAAAGGCAACCCTTTCAACAGCTTGCTTCACAATAAAAATGGACAATTTTCGGGGTTATCTTTCATCAGAAGTAAGCTTGGCCTTACTCCGTCTGCTTTTGTGAAGCTTGTATTCACAGTCGTTCTTGGTAAGTGTCACAGACAATACAATAGCTAACGTTAGCTAGCTACACAGCACTGTACTTGTACGTTATGTTGTACGTTATGTTGCCAAAGTTGGCTTGCTAACTTAGTAGTTAGCTTTGTTAGTTATCAGTAAAGTTTGCTTGCTTCTTAACGTAGGCGCAGTGTACAACCAAAATGTAAATAGCTGGCTAACTGTACGTTAGCTAACTTAGCTAGCTATCAGTGACAGTATCTTCTACTACTGACTCTACAGTACAGTAGCATTTGCAGTGTGTAACGTTGCATTTCAGATCATGTAGCTGATTAAACTAAACTCCGCTTAAGTTTAGTTTCATCGGCTAAGTACGTGTACTACTGGACTTCTTGTCAGTGGTGGTCGCCAACATGAGAGTACAGTATATAACCCATGTTATTTTGCTATATATAATATTAAACCCTCTGAGTACTATACATTCGTAATAATATTTACCATATTTAGCTCATGTTTGCGATTATAGCAATGCATTGTCAACGTTTTGTTTTTGTATTCCCCTTCTTAGCTGCTTTGGCTGGCTATTTACATTGGTAAGTACAGTAAAGATAACCCCTGTGTAAATATCACTGCACGTCTTATTAAATATTTTCTGTAAACCGCTACGTAGCTATTGTTGTATATTTTTTTAATTGTCGCTGCCCAGATAGCTAATTAGACAGCTCTTCAGATTCTTTGCATGTTAACAGTTACATGTAGCAACGGTAACGTTAGATAACTAGTAGGGTTAGACATGTCCCAAACGCCCAAATATGTATTTTCGTAGGCATCATCTTTCTCGCCTCTTTGAGAATGACAGACACTTCTCGCATCTGTCTGGACTGGAAAAGGAAATGGCATTTCGGACAGAAATGGTGAGTCGTTAAACCTGATAGAGAAACTAAAAATAACAGTTACTCAAGTTGTGCTTACTTTTATGATTGCGTAATTGTAGGTAGCTAGCAGTGGTAATTTTTTTTTTTTATGGTGTCATACTATAACTTAGTTTTCTCTTAAGTTATGTTTCTAAACACTCTTTAAAGGAACGATCCTCCCAAAATCAAATATTTGTTAGAAATTGGAAATATATAACAGTTTATGTTGTGACATTTTTATGCATTTAAGTTGCCATGAGATAGTAAGTGACTTAGTAACCCCAAAATGCAGTGCTGCCTTGAATGGCTGGCTAAGTACATTTTTGCCAGAATTGATGGGTAGTCTAGTATCTAGCTTGTGATGCCTGGTTTGTGGGTTTCAAAAAGGTGTCCACACACTAGGGGTGTGCCGAGTTCTCAGACCAAAACTGGATGTAAGGAATTTTTTGAGTACTATTATAATACAACTTGTCATTTGTAACTATCCATGACTGGAAGAAACTAGTATCTTAAGCTGCAGAACACATCTCTGTTGCTCCAATAACACAGTTGGCTAGTTCTACAGTCTGTAAATTAAATTGTGTGGTGTAGGTCCTGCTCCCTGCTTATCATTCTCCCTGAGATACACCACGCCAGTCAGTTCACTCAATTGTCTAAAGGCATAACTTCCCTTCTCACTTCAAACATGTTGTGAGTCAAAATCGCTATTTATTGTTGCACTAGCCATCAATGTAGTCTGTTTAATTGAGGCACTATTATTTTATCTTTATCTATATATGACCTCGTATTTAGTAGCCTACATTGTATGTCGATACTCCATTGCTGACATCTTTGTCATTGGCTATTAAGCCCATTCTTGTTTTCCCAGTGTTATTTATTCTTGCCCAGTAATTTAGATTTTACAAATTTTATGGCATAAGTGTCAAGAGAGAAAGGTGTTCTCCTTGATGTTTCTCTGCAAAGGGCAGATGAAGATCGTGGACTGCCTGATTGCAATCTATGGGGATTTTATTTTAAAGCCCTCATTTAGGCTATTATTGCTTGAAATGTGTTGTGCCAGTGATGAACAAAAATCAACCACCCTCAGTTGTTTTGTTAGCTGATATTTGCTGAGCCCCAAGTGTTTTGCATAGCCAGGATTGTGTTAATTAAGTGTGCATTGCCAAAACCAGCAGGCGCTTTGTTTCGATTGCACTGGTTATTTTAGAACTGCAAATCCGACTGACGTCTTTTGTCTGAATCCTGGAGAACTGCCCTACATAGTCTCGTTCAGCAATATCAGAGACTATTTGGCATGTAGTTGCTTACCCCTAGTGCTGTGAACCATAAACTAGCATTCTTTTGTTGTGTAGGTTAGTTAACAAGCCTGCTTAGAAAGACCTGTGCACCTACTTCTGAGTTATAACATTGGACTGCTGTACAACATTTGAGAATGTCCACCAACGATTATTGACTTGTCTGTGGTAAATGTGAAAAGAGTCTTGGAATGGAAGAAGTCAGATGTAAAATAGGTCTCTCAGAAAAGCATACTGTTATGAAATATGAGACCTCATGGAAATTCAATGCATTATTGTAAAATGCATAAATAAAATGCAATATAATGAAAAACCTTTTCTAAATAGTCTTAACTATTCACACATCTTTATTTTGTTCCTCCATACAAAGTTTGTGTGTGATAATATATACCTTATGATCCATTCTTAGGGCTTATACTACTCCTACTTCAAGACCATCATTGAAGCCCCAACCTTTCTCAACGGCCTGTATCTGGTCATGAATGATCAACTTACAGAATACCCACTGATTATAAACACCCTGAAGAGGTTCAACCTCTATCCAGAGGTAAAGGTGATCATTGTTGTCACTGGCCTTTGATTGGATGATAGACAGTGTATTCATGCTGAATTCTCCTCTGCTGTCTAGGTTGTCCTGGCCAGCTGGTACAGAATCTACATAAGTATAATGGACTTCCTTGGGCTACCTACTAAAATGTGTTGGTCAATCAATAGAGGAGAGGGCATGTCTGCAGTGGACGGCTGTGAAGGTATCAATCCAGCCTTGTTTGACCTGAACACTTACTCACTCACAAGGGCATTATTTAATCGAACCAGCATAATAGTAATCATTAAGAAAAATGATTATTCCTGTACCACCCAGTTTCTGTGGTTAATCTGAAATACTAGTTAAATAACACATTATTGCCGTAGATTAAATTGAATATGCAACACATTCTGTGGAGAACATATATAATATATCTTTTTTAATTTCAATTTCAGCACGTGCTGTATTTCAGTACACTAGAATCAGTGTTATTTTTCGGTAAGGAATTTCAAAAGTGCGAATTTGAAAGACTACCAGATAATAGCAAAAATATTTAGACTCTGAGTAGCAAGTTTTCTCTTGGATGTTAATTTTAGACCTCCATTCACAGGCTTGTTGAAGTCAGGCTTAGCGAGGAAAAATGTAATTCTGTTTTGAATGAACTGTGCTCTATTCATAAGTAAATAAAGCCATTGCAACTTTTCTGCTTAAATGTTGTTCTGAAAAGTTGTTAGGTGATGCTACATATGGGGTTTGAGACTGTCGTGCCACCCTTTAGAGTTTAGTATGAGGTTTTTCTCTTGCAAAACAGCTAATTCTTTCTACTTCATCCACACTTATATTTTAGCAGAAGATTGTGACAGGAGCCACATACCGCTTTAGAAAACCCAGCATTCAGTGTTACAGATCCTGTTATGCAGTGGGGCAAAAAAGTATTTAGTCAGCCACCAATTGTGCGTGTTCTCCCACTTAAAAAGATGCGAGAGGCCTGTAATTGTCATTATAGGTACACATCAACTATGAGAGACAAAATGAGAAAAAGAAATCCAGAAAATCACATTGTAGGATTTTTTATGAATTTATTGGTAAATTCCTCAGTAAAATAAGTATTTGGTCACCTACAAACGAGCAAGATTTCTGCCTCTCACAGACCAGTAACTTCTTGTTAGAACTTGTTATTAGTATAAAAGACACCTGTCCACAACAGGGGTGTAAAAAGTACAAAGTAGAAGTACTCTGCTGTGTTCACCAGTTTTGGGAAGTTCCTGAAGAAGGGTTAAATGACCATGTAAACAGAGTTCATAACTCATCAGTGTCCTTAATTGATAATTTACACTCTTCCTTTTTATTTAATTGATCACTAGTTAGTTTTGAACTCCCTTAACCTGGTTATTTAGATCTTAATTAGATACTTCCCAAAAGTGGTGAACACCGCCAAACCCAGTTGAGTACTTTTACTTTGTACTTTTTACACATCTGGTCCACAACCTCAAACAGTCACACTCCAAACTTCACTATGGCCAAGACCAAAGAGCTGTCAAAGGACACCAGAAACCAAATTGTAGACCTGCACCAGGCTGGGAAGACTGAATCTGCAATAGGTAAGCAGCTTGGTGTGAAGAAATCAACTGTGGGAGCAATTATAAGAAAATGGAAGACATGCAAGACCACTGATAATCTCCCTCGATCCGGGGGGATCATTTTCACCCCATGGGGTCAAAATGATCACTAGAACGGTGAGCAAAAATCCCAGAACCACACAGGGGGACCTAGTGAATGACCTGCAGAGAGCTGGGACCAAAGTAACAAAGGCTACCATCAGTAACACACTACGCCGCAAGGGACTCAAATCCTGCAGTGCCAGACGTCTCCCCCTGCTTAAGCCAGTACATGTCCAGGTCCGTGTGAGGTTTGCTAGAGAGCATTTGGATGGTCCAGAAGAGGATTGGGAGAATGTCATATGGTCAGACGAAACCAAAATAGAACTTTTTGGTAAAAACTCATCGTGTTTGGAGGAGAAAGAATGTTGAGTTGCATCCAAAGAACACCATACCTACTGTGAAGCATGAGGGTGGAAACATCATGCTTTGGGGCTGTTTTTCTGCAAAGGGACCAGGACGACTGATCCCTGTAAAGGAAAGAATGAATGGGGCCATGTATCGTGAGACTGGCCAAAATACCAGCAACAGTGTGTGAAAACCTTGTAAAGACTTACAGAAAACATTTGACCTCTGTCATTGCCAACAAAGGGTATATAACAAAGTATTGAGATTAACTTTTGTTATTGACCAAATACTTATTTTCCACCATAATTTACCAATACATTCATTAAAAATCCTACAATGTGATTTTTTATCATGGATTTGTCATTTTGTCTCTCACAGTTGAAGTGTACCTATAATGAAAATTACAGGCCTTTCTCATCTTTTTAAGTGGGAGAACTTGCACAATTGGTGGCTGACTAAATACTTCTGTGTAGTCCGGTTGCAATAACGAAAATGTACATAGGAAAAGGTTATGTTTGTTTTTCAAAGACTGGTATAGTTTACCACATGGAACACACATCCACATATTTTAATGGGGTTTAATGAAGGCTTTATTCTCATCAGCACCTTCACATTGCATGCACAATTATTAGGCAAGTGAGTATTCTGATCGTATTATTATTTCTATGCACATTTTCCATACCATATAAACTTGAATGCTGATTGGATTTAATTATTTTCAGGTGATATGTATTTGTACAGCTTTATCAAGGTGTACATAATTATTAGGCAGCTTTCTGACCTCAGATAAAATTGGCCAAAAAATTGAATTAACTGACACTGAAAAGTCATAAATTGTAAAATGCTTTTCAGACTCATGCAACACTCTTGAAATAGGTAAACTATTGAGGCATGACCACCGGACATTCAAACATTTGTTGCAAATAGTCAACTGGGATGCAAAAAATGTATGGAGAAGAAAATATGTAAATTAACTGCAAAAGACTTCCAGAACTGCAACCTACCTGGATTGTCCAGAAGTGCAAGGTGTCAAATGCTCAGAGACATGGCCATGGTCAAGAAGGCTGAAAGAAGACCACCACTGAATAAGATTCACACGCTGAAGCGTATTGTTTGGGCAAAGAAATACCTGAAGACAGATTTTTCAAAGGTTTTATGGACAGATGAAATGAGAGTGACTCTTGATGGACCAGATGGATGGGCCTGTGGCCATCACTAAAGGACACAGGGCACCACTTCGAGTCAGGCACCAGCAAGGTGGAGGAGGGGTACTGGTATGGGCTGCTATCATTAAGTATGAGGTAGTTGGACCTTTTTGGGTTGAAGGTGGACTGAAACTCAACTCTCATACCTACTGCTAGTTTCTGGAAGATACTTTCTTCAAGCGGTGGTACAGGAAGAAGTATTCAAGAAGTCTATGTTCTTTATGTAGGACAGTGCTCCATCATATGCATCCAAGTACTCCACTGCTTGGCTAGCAAGCAAGGGCCTCAAAGATGCCCGAATAATGACCTGGCCCCCTTCCTTACATGACTCAAATCCTATTGAGAACTTTTGGACCCTTCTAAAACGTGAGACTTACAGTCAGGGAAGACAATACACCTCTTTGTACAGCATTTGGGAGGCTGTGGTTGCTGCTTCAGCTAAAGTTGATCATGAACAGATCAAGAAACTGACAGACTCTGGATGGAAAAGGATGAACATGAAAAGTATGAGCACAATACAGCACAATACTTAGTTGGGGCTCCTTTTGTCTGAATTATTGGACCTCAGAAAACACAGTGGACCAACACCAGCAGATGACATGGCACCCCAAACCATCAATGACTGTGGAAACCTTACACTGGACTTCAAGCAACATGGATTCTGTGCCTCTCCTCTCTTCCTCCAGACTCTGGGACCTTGATTTCCAAAGGAAATGCAAAATGTACTTTCATCAGAGAACATAACTCAGCAGCAGTCCAGTCCTTTTTGTCCTTCTGACACGCTTCTGACGCTGTTTCTTGTTCAAGAGTGGCTTGACACAAGGAATGCGACAGCTGAAACCCATGTCTTGCATACGTCTGTGCGTGGTGGTTCTTGAAGCACTGACTCAAGCTGCAGTCCACTCTTTGTGAATCACCCCCACATTTTTGAATGGGTTTTGTTTCACAATCCTCTCCTTGGTGCGGTTATCCCTATTGCTTGTACACTTTTTTCTCCCACATCTTTTTCTTCCCTATTTCTATTAATGTGCTTGGACACAGAGCTCAGGTCTTTAGCTATGACCTTTTGTGTCTTGCCCTCCTTGTGTAAGGTGTCAGTGGTCGTCTTTTGGACAGCTGTCAAGTCAGCAGTCTTCCCCATGATTGTGTTGCCTACAGAACTAGACTGAGAGACCTTTTAAAGGCCTTTGCAGGTGTTTTGAGTTAATTAGCTGATTAGAGTGTTGCAACGGGTGTCTTCAATATTGAACCTTTTCACAATATTCAAATTCTCTGAGATACTGAATTTGGGGTTTTCATAAGTTGTCGGTTATAATCATCAAAATTAAAAGAACTAAACACTTGAAATATATCAATCTGTGTGGAATGAATGTATAAATCATGCATGTTTCACTTTTTGAAAGGAATTACTGAAATAAATCAACTTTATGACCAGCACCTGTAGAAAGAGAGGAATTGGAGAGTATCTTAAGACATAAACCTAACTGTGTGTGCGTGTGTGTGTGTGTGCGCGTGCGTTGAAGGTATGGGTGACCCCGCCTACTTCTATGTGACATTCGTGTTCCTCCTCAATGGGCTGATGATGAGTGTGTTCTTCCTCTACGGTACATACCTCAGGTAACTGGTTAAAATTTAGCATGACAGTTTAGCCACTTTTGTGAATAGTCTTTATTGAAAATACAGGTAGTTTTGCATTGTGTTTGCCTCGTTTTACCACTACATTGGTCGTCTCTGTCTTATTCCAGTGGCAGCCGACTCGGTGGCATGGTCACTGTCCTGTGTTTTTTCTTCAACCATGGAGAGGTGAGTGTCGGCGGCACAAGTCCATGTAGACACTCATAAAAGTGGATAGGGAAGGAGATTTACAATGCAGGCTGACAATAACATTTGCATTTATCTCAGCCGAAGATGGACTAAGTTGTTCCCTCCTGCTTCGTTGCTGCCAGCAAGCCTCTTGGTTCTATTCTTCACACCAGTCAACACACTGACATTTCAATCATACGCTCACTCATCTCTTCCGTCCCCGCCCACGTGTGTCTCTTAGACCTCAGTCTGTGCTTGCTGCCATGTTTCAGTGAAGCACTTTGAATGCATCCACATTCTGCATCATTTTTATAGAAGCATTAGTGCGGTCTGTGTTGAATGATGATAAGGACTAAATGTACTGGATGAGATTATTGGGTGCATCTGTTTACAAATAGCTTTTGGCAGTTGTCATCCATTCATTGTGTATTTGTAGAGAATCTCTTCCTACACCGTGTGGTCTCAGTTGGTATAGTGCAGTGCTTGGAATGTCTGGGTAGAGTACTGAAGAAAAATATGAACATGCACTCACTACTTAATGCCTAAAATGTATATTCATTTACCCCATTTTCTCCATTCCACAATTTAGTAATTTCCAACTGTATCTTGCGGCCTTGTGTCATGACAACAACTCCCAACAGATCTAGAGGAGTTGAAACCTTTCTTCTAGGCGTCCATTCCAAGCCTTTCTGCCTCCCCCCAGGTTGTTCTGCCAACTAGGATGTCACATCGCTCATTGTTTGCAATGGCACCTTAAGGGAGTGGTTAGACCGGAAATCCATTCGTCACTTGAGGGCCCACTGAAATGTAAATGAAACTGTGTTGTTTGAAATTAAAGTGAGGCTGCATGTTCATATGTCCCTGTGTATTAGAGCACCCGGGTCATGTGGACTCCGCCCCTGAGGGAGAGCTTCTCATATCCCTTCCTGGTCCTGCAGATGTTACTCCTCACACACATCCTCCGGTAAATCACCATTCTCTTCTCCCCTTTCTTTCTCGTTCCCTCTCTTTTGAGGTTTCTCTGCTTGCCTCTTCTTGTGGTAGTGAGTGATAATGTAGAAGATATGGAATTCTCAGAAATCATCTTGATCTCAATTAATTGTGGTCTCAATTTGTGGGCAGTTGAAAGTTAGTTGGTTCAGATCTGAAATTGCCCACATGTCTCTAATTCACTTGGCGTAAAAGGCTATTCTACTTGACAATGTTTGTTTGTTCTCGGAAGCTGTCTTTGTGTGTAGAGGGCATCTGGTTGATTCACTGTCTCTGGAGACAGCCTGAATTGGAACTGTGTGCTTGTGTTAATGGATTTCTTTATCTCTCACCTCTTGCCCTTTTCCACATCACACTCTGAAGGACTCGCAACCCCAGCAAGAAGGCAATGTGGGCGCTGGGCATCTCCACTTTGTTCTTCATGCTGCCCTGGCAGTTTGCCCAGTTTGTGCTACTCACCCAGGTAAAAGTGGAGCAGAGAGAATGAGTGAAAAGGGAATTGAAAATGTGTGCTGCTTCGAGGGAGGGCAGAGGGGGAAAGGAGAGAGAGAAGACAAAGAAAGTGACAGTGAGGAGAAATGGCTTGAGAGTGAGTGAATTGGAGAACAGTAGACTGGTAAGGGAACATTGTTAGAAATGGGTGACAGGGGTGAAAATACAAACTACAGAGTGATAGCAACGGATTAGAGTAGGGTGTGATACTAATGGACTAGTGGAGAGACTGCAGGGGGAGGAGGAAGGCATACAAAAGCACTGAAGGTTGCGGTCTCACACAAACAGGATCTGCTGGCATCTTTGCCTAGCAACGGCTTTGCTTTAAGTCTGGCTAGAGAATAGCAGGCTACAATTCCCTCTCAATAAGAGCTGTATAGAAGGGCTTCTATGTAGATAACCAAGATTGTTATTACTGCTCATTGTGTATGATGAAAACTTTGACTGCTTGTTTCAGGTGGCCTCTCTCTTTGCCTCATACATCTTGGGATACCTCAGCCCCATCAAAATGCAGTCCCTCTTAGTGACACACATGGTAAATTTTTATGAGTTCTAACTAATGTCTCTGTGTCTCGGCTGAGGGCTGTGCGTTCTGGTAAGGTGTGTGGGCTTTCGTCTTCAACCAGGGTTATGTATTCTGTAAGGTGTGTGGGTTAAGGGCTGGCATTGTAAACTAGGGTTATGTATTCTGTAAGGTGTGTGGGTTAAGGGCTTGCATTGTAAACTAGGGTTATGTATTCTGTTAAGGTGTGTGGGTTAAGGGCTTGCATTGTAAACCTAGGTTATGTATTCAGCCAAGGTGTCTATGTCTGGCTACATTACTCATCTCCACCATTGCTTCTGCCCTCCGGCTTATCCTTTCAGCAACACAGTAGCTGAGGCCAGTGTGCTGGAGGGATAAAAAAAGATAGCCTTTGAGTTGCGATAATGCCGGAGATTTGTGTTGTGTGGCTGAATTATTCATCCCCCTGCAAAGAAGCAGTGTTTCTTTCCTGCCTGTATGTGTCTGCCATCATGGGTCCGTGTGTTTGTTTGTGTCCCCTGTGTGTGTGTGTCCCCTGTGTGTGTGTGTGTCCTGTGTGTGTGTCCCCTGTGTGTGTGTGTGTCCTGTGTGTGTGTGTCCTGTGTGTGTGTGTCCCCGTGTGTGTGTCCCCTGTGTGTGTGTGTCCTGTGTGTGTGTGTCCTGTGTGTGTGTGTCCCCGTGTGTGTGTCCCGTGTATGCGTGTGTGTCCCGTGTATGCGTGTGTGTCCCGTGTGTGCGTGTGTGTCCCGTGTGTGCGTGTGTGTCCCGTGTGTGCGTGTGTGTCCCGTGCGTGTGTGTCCCGTGCGTGTGTGTCCCGTGCGTGAGTGTCCCGTGCGTGAGTGTCCCGTGCGTGAGTGTCCCGTGTGTGTGTGTGTGTGTGTGTGTGTGTGTGTGTGTCCCGCGTGTGTGTGTGTGTCCCGCGTGTGTGTGTGTGTGTCCCGCGTGTGTGTGTGTGTGTGTGTGTGTGTGTCCCGCGTGTGTGTGTGTGTGTGTCCCGCGTGTGTGTGTGTGTGTGTCCCGCGTGTGTGTGTCCCGCGTGTGTGTGTCCCGCGTGTGTGTGTCCCGCGTGTGTGTGTCCCGCGTGTGTGTGTCCGTTCGTGTGTGTGTCCGTTCGTGTGTGTGTCCGTTCGTGTGTGTGTCCCGCGTGTGTGTGTCCGTTCGTGTGTGTGTCTGTGTATGTTTGTGTGTCCCTGTGCATGTGTGTGTGCCCGTGTGTGTCCCCCTTCTGTGTGTGTTTGTGTGCATGGTAAACGGACAACAGTGTTTGTTTTTTTAACTATCACACAAACCAGTTTTTATATCACCAAACATGACCGTTCCATCCGTCTCCATGTCCAGATGACGCTGGCTGTGTGCTTTGTTCTGATGTTTGGAAACTCCATGCTGTTGACCTCCTTCTATGCCTCCTCACTGGTCTCCATCTGGGTGAGCTGGACTAGCACTCTGTCCTCATGGTTTCAACACCGAGACCGTAGTTATGCCTTTAAGCACGGTGTTATGTTAAGATATTATGGTGATAACATTTCTTTTTTTCCTGGTTGCAGGGAATAATCGCCCTGCGGGACACATTTTCGGTAGCCTTCAAACCGGGTCTCCTCACATGGGTAAGAGGACTTTAGGTGTGTGTGCCTTAGATCTACACAATTAATGAAATTCACTTCAAAGTCGCCATGTTAATTCATGTTCATATCACATGCAGTATTTTGAAACATCTCACCCATGTGTAATGTCAGTGTTATAGTATGCTATAAAAGTCTCTCACACTTAGCCATGCCCTCTGTTTTAAGCAGGGCAGTTCCTCCGCAATGTTCATTAGACATACAGTATCTCACAAAAGTGTGTACACCCCTCACATTTTTGCAAATATTTCATTATATCTTTTCATGTTAGTTCCTTTTTTTTCTCTTTTTTTTTTTTTACTGCTTTTCAATAAGTCAATCTATTTCTGTGATTCCTTCCGTTCCACTTAGTGTTCTAGTGTCATTGCTCTGAAAATGTAAAAATCCATTGCATCATTGCACAAATTGCATGCATATGTAACTTTTTTGGGAAACAGGATTACGTTCAGTATGAGCATATCAGCAGTGCTATTACCCAGTGCATTGGAACAATGCATTGGAACCGGTTTGAACCCAACCCCAATTACTATTCTGATTAGTTTTATACATTTAATTAGTTTTATACATTTGAACCCAACCCCAATTACTATTCTGATTAGTTTTATACATTTAGAGCTATCATAAGCTACAAGGTAAGCTCTACGAAAAGAACTCTGGCGTCAGAAAAAACTCTGATGTTCTTCCTTGTGGCGTCGCATCTTCTCCCATGTCAAACGTGTCAGGTTCACGGCCTAATGGTGGTTATATAGGGCAGAGATGACAAGTTAAATGACAGCACTTGAAAGTCTGTTAAATCAGTTCTCTGCCCTACTCACCTAGGATGCCGTTCCCTTCTGGTTGATGCAGGGTCTGGTATGGGTTGTCTCCTGGTTGATCTGTCTGTCCTCTCCCAGGTCATGCAGGGTCTGGTATGGGTTGTCTCCTGGTTGATGTGTCTGTCCTCTCCCAGGTCATGCAGGGCCTGGTATGGGTTGTCTCCTGGTTGATCTGTCTGTCCTCTCCCAGGTCATGCAGAGTCTGGTATGGGTTGTCTTCTGGTTGATCTGTCTGTCCTCTCCCAGGTCATGCAGGGCCTGTAATGGGTTGTCTCCTGGTTGATCTGTCTGTCCTCTCCCAGGTCATGCAGGGCCTGGTATGGGTTGTCTCCTGGTTGATCTGTCTGTCCTCTCCCAGGTCATGCAGAGTCTGGTATGGGTTGTCTTCTGGTTGATCTGTCTGTCCTCTCCCAGGTCATGCAGGGCCTGTAATGGGTTGTCTCCTGGTTGATCTGTCTGTCCTCTCCCAGGTCATGCAGGGCCTGGTATGGGTTGTCTCCTGGTTGATCTGTCTGTCCTCTCCCAGGTCATGCAGGGTCTGGTATGGGTTGTCTTCTGGTTGATCTGTCTGTCCTCTCCCAGGTCATGCAGGGCCTGTAATGGGTTGTCTCCTGGTTGATCTGTCTGTCCTCTCCCAGGTCATGCAGGGTCTGGTATGGGTTGTCTCCTGGTTGATCTGTCTGTCCTCTCCCAGGTCATGCAGGGCCTGGTATGGGTTGTCTCCTGGTTGATCTGTCTGTCCTCTCCCAGGTCATGCAGGGCCTGGTATGGGTTGTCTCCACTGTCATTCTGAAGTTCATGCTGTCAGCCATCTTTGGAGCTGCTGATGATGTAAGTCTTAGAATAAAGACCTGTGCATTTGAAACAGCATAAATGTATGCCTTGTAGTACTTTTTATTGAATTAATCATTTAGCATTTCCAGACAATCCATCATACATTTATGTATGGCTGTGCAGATTTAAAGTCAAAAGGAATATCATGATCTTACTTGATGTTACTTGAAGGCTATTTTTACTTTATTTTCTCACCCAGGCTCACATCAGCAGCCTAATCAAATCTAAGTTCACCAGCTACAAGGACTTTGACACAATGATGTACACATGTGCTGCCGAGTTTGATTTCATGGAGATGGAGGTATGTCAGATTCTGTATGGGCCCTATCTGGCAAAGCAACATGGGCATTATATTTTCTCTCTGCAATACTTTACGTTCATGTTATGATTTTGGGATCCTCTGTGTGTGAATGGTTTCCTATAAATAGTAGAATGTCACATATGTGACATTTCTCTTGTCAGACCCCTCTGCGCTACATGAAGACCTTGCTGCTTCCCGTCAACATGTTGGTGGTTGCGGTTATAGCGGGACTGGTGAGACTTAATTTGTGTATGGTCTGCACAGGGCTCCACTATTCTAGCAGACATCCTTGTAATGGTATTTCTCCCATTAGATGCTTGTGACAGGCTGTTAAGCTCAATTTGTCATAATTGAGGCAGGCTTGAAGAATCGGCTGGATAATTATGTTCCAAAAATATATTGTCATCAAACATCTCTTGAAGTGTGTCCAGACGTGTTTGATCTCATTGTGGGTGTCAAATGTGGAATTAGTAAGACAAGTGACATTTTTGTTCAATATGCATGACTAGTGGAGATATAAATAGGGCTTTGGAAATGGTTAACTATTTAATATTAGCTCCATGCTCACTGTTAGTATAGTAGTCATTATGGTCAAATTTACAGTAACTTTTGGACACTCATTCATTTGTATGGCTGTACTGTATGTACCTGCTGACATTTGTTTTTTTAGCTGTGACATTGTTTGTCCCTTCATCTACTCTGCACAGACAATCCAGGACGTTTTAAGGTTCCTGGGCAAAGGACAGAAGTATTCTGTCAGACCTGAGGACGATGACAACGAAGAGTTAGTAACATTCCCTCGGTCCTCTGTCTTGTCCTACTCTCAGTCTTAATAACACACGTCGAAAAGCAAACTCCATACACTCACAAATATGACATCTTGACTACTCCATAACTGTTTTAAAAATTTTCACAGGCCGGAAATGTTGGCAAAAGGAGAGGTAAGCAAGGCTCCACATTTCCCCTAAGTTTAAATGCTGTGTACAGCATGCCAGACATTATTACCCATCAGTCTTGTCAGCTCATTATACTGTAAGATTCAAGTCTGTTTCATTCTCACATCCGGTAACATTTAACTTATCTAGCTACAATAGTAAAGATCTCTTGAGGGATATTGATGACCTGCGTCATTACACAGACTGATGGGCACATTTCTCCTGCTTTCTTTCTCTTTCATTCCCTACCCAGCCAGCTTTTCTCCCTGTGCCCTTATTATCAACATGCTTGGTCTCTCAGACTTTGTCTGATTCTGTCTCTTTCTCACACAGCTGGTGTACCATAGCCTACAGTTGGTAGCGTTTGCCGTGCTGGCGATGCTCATCATGCGTCTCAAACTCTTCCTTACACCTCATATGTGCATCATGGCCTCATTGATGTGCTCCAAACAGGTACCTGGAGTGACACACCTTGACACAACATGACACTACACACCTTGACACCACATGACACTACACACCTTGACACAACATGACTCTACACACCTTGTCACCACATGACAATACACACCTTGACACCACATGACAATACACACCTTGACACCACATGACAATACACACCTTGACACCACATGATAATACTCACCTTGACACTACACACCTTGACACCACACCGCACTACACGCCTTGACACCACATGACACTACACACCTTGACACCACACCGCACTACACGCCTTGACACCACATGACACTACACACCTTGACACCACACCGCACTACACGCCTTGACACCACATGACACTACACACCTTGACACCACACCGCACTACACGCCTTGACACCACATGATAATACACACTTTGACACCACATGACACTACACACCTTGACACAGTGCAACAAAACCCAACAAGCTTCAGGATCCCTACATTACCGCAGACCGGTCACAACACCGCTGCCATCACAGACCCTTGTCACAGACACAGATATACAACAGGTTCCTGTCTTCTGCTCATTTTGATCTCTCTCTCTCTGTGTCAGTTGTTTGCCTGGATAGGGGAGAAGTTCAAGCTCCACATGATGGTGTTCGCTGTCCTGGCCGTCATGGCCGTTCAGGGGTTGGCCAACTTGCAGGCCCAGTGGGGCATCATGGGAGAATTTAGCAACCTGCCTCAGGAACAGCTGCTGGAATGGATTAAAGACAACACCCGGCCCAGTGCGTGATGTCATCCTGCTCCTGAAACCCCCTGGTTTCCAAGACTAAAGCCATTTTAAAATTAATTTTAACTGCATCCTTCCCAAAGAAAGTTTACAAACTGACTAGGCTTGATTGGTTAAAGCATTGAGTTATTCAATAACATATTGATATCAGTAAACCTGGCCCAAGCCTTTGTGTGCTGTTTTCCTGAAGATGTTTTGTGTGGTGTAGACGCTGTGTTTGCCGGAGCCATGCCCACTATGGCTAGTGTGAAGCTTTCAACAGGCCGGCCCATCGTCAACCACCCACACTACGAGGACGCTGGACTGAGGTATGCTACTGCACCAGCTATGTGCTAGGCTAACGCCAGTTCCGTGTTGTCTAAGTATGGTTGTGTTCTGCTCAGGGCAAGGACTAAGCTGGTCTACGCCATGTATAGCCGCAAGCCTGCCGATGTGGTGAGGAGGAACCTGATGCAACTGGAGGTGGACTACTTTGTTCTAGAAGACTCGTGGTGCACCCGGCGTTCCAGGTAGCTTTGTGGGGCCTGCATTATATTGGCAGAGCTCAGCATTTACACTTTTTAGATTTAAATATTACCAATTTCTCACAACAATGCATTTTCCTGTATTTCGTGGTTATGGGAAGTTAGCAACTAATCTGCTGAAAAATTTTGACTACAAAACCCATTCTACACCACTAGGTAGAAAACTAATAATAATACTAATGTCAATATCACCATGTGAGGTAGCTACAGTGCTTTTCAAAGTATTTAAAGTCCTGTCCAGTTCTATTGTGTGAAGATAAATAGCAAACAACAATGAATGTAATTCATTATAAACTAAGTTTCTAAGACAACAACATGTTGAGAAAGTGAAGGGATCTATATAGTTTCCTAAGGCACTCTACCTTTTGGGGGGGGGGGGGGGGGGGGTTATGTCACGTCCTGCTTCAGTAACACACTGCTGTTTATACTGACATGCTTTTTCACATGACTGTATACTGCACTTTAACACATGACACAAATTTTTTTTGCTATTCAAATAAACACAAATACAATTTCCCTATGTGGGTGAAAGTTACTTCACCTCTACCTTTACTATGACATAAAATGTCTAAACTTAAGATCAAATCCAGCAAAATAAATGGAACTGATTAGAAGTGAAATCTTTAGAGAATAAATTGGGAGGTTTCTCATTTCCATAAAGGCCGTCCAGGACTCTCTTGTCACAATCAATGTCAAAGTGAATGAGTCAACAGTCAGAAAGAGACTGCACACACTTAGCCTGCATGGGAGGTCAGGAAGGAAGAAGCCTCTGCTCTCAAAAAGGAATATCAAGACGCCTGGGTAAAGACCAAAATATCTGGACAATGTACTCTGGACAGATGATTAAAGGTGGAGTTGTTTAGCAAAAACAAAACATTGCCTTCGAAGAGCATGGAGGCAGTGGCATAATGGTTTGGGGCTTCTTTGCTGCCTTAGGTCCCAACCAACTTGTCATCCCAGCTGCCCCCCCCCCCCCCCGGATTGTCCCTGTCCTTGTCCATCCAGTAATGTTTCTGACTTGGATTATGTTTTATAGACTCTGGACACAGCCCACATGCATTTATTAATTACTATAATTTGTACTGTAGTACAAATACTATTGAAATGACTCTGCACAGCCAAAAAACTGCTGGCCACCCCTCAGAGCCTGGTTCCTCTTTCTTCCTAAGTTTGGACCCCTTTTAGGGAGTTTCTCCTAGCCACTGTTTATCAACCCTGTTATTGCTTGCTCCTTGGGGTTTCAGGTTGGGTGTTTTGTAAAAGCACTTTGTGACAACTGCTGTTGTAAAAACGGCTTCAGAAAAAATAAAATCTATATTTTACCAGAGAATGCCAAAAGTTTCAACTGAACCGAAACATTGATCTTGCCACTGGACAATGATCCAAAACTAACAAACAAAGTTAAAACAGAATTGGAAGAAGAAAAAAAAAAAAGAAGAAATGGAGGGTTATGAAATGTTATGAAAAGTCCAGATCTTAATCCTATCGAAATGGTCTGGGGGTACTTAAAGCAATGCAAGAAATCCCTCAAACCAGAGACAGCAGAAGAAAATGTATTCACTGTTAATGTTAGAGACTGATAAACTGTTAAAATAAACGCCTACAATTTTTCCAGTTGTACCGCACAACACAATTCTGCTGCCAAGTGACCTTTTCACTAAACTTTTGCAGTCAGTCGTTCACACAATATTTTGCTTCATTTGTTTCATCGCTAAAAAAAATTCTCTTTCTCTGCCTTTCTCTCTTTGTCTATGTACACTCCCTAGGCCCGGCTGCAGTATGCCTGAGATCTGGGATGTGGAGGACCCCCAGAATGCTGGGAAAGTCCCCCTCTGTACACTCATGTCCAGGGACTCCAGGCCCCATTTTGCCACTGTCTTTCAAAACAATGTTTACAAAGTGCTTAAAGTTCCCAGAGCAGCTAAAGAGTTAAGATAACCACTGATTTGTCCAGTTTTAGCAAGACCTTCTAGTATTTTCACCACGTCTGACCTGGTGCAGGTTTTCATATAGTTCCCTTTTCCTTTGGTCCGTCTCCCTTCTGAGGTACCACTGCTTTTTAGGTCTCCCTTTCTTAAGGCCCTTTTGAAGCAGTGGACAAATAGGATGGCCTGAATAATAGGGTGTCACCCTTGTGCTATGATTTGTGAGGACTTTGTTTCCCCATTTATTCTATTATAATTGTTACTGCATTCTGCCAGTCCAAGGCCAGTTTCAATTAATGTGGGCTTCCTGAGCAGAGACAAATTCAAGAAGTGTACGTTTCTTTAGAAAGTTTGTTTGTGGCAGACATAGAATATATTGTATGTGTTCTGTTCATTTTGGGTTGAGCTACAATATGTCACTTTTTTGGTGTGTTTAATTATAAACACAAATCTGTGTTTTCTGTCTAATGTGAAGCAGTACTATTTACAAACATGACAAAGGTTATGTTTGTTTACCACACGATTCTTAGTATTGATCGGTAATCTGGCGGTATTCCTTCCTATACAGTATTTTGTTTTTCCATAATTTATTACTGTAAGCATTTTACTTTATGATTTTATGCGAACATATACTGAAAGTTATAAGAACAAAACTATGTTTTTGATGTCAGGCATATTTTGTGTTTGTATTTTTATGCTTTTTTGCAAATGCTTAATGTGTCTAAATAATTGTGAGTATTTAGAATTTTTATCTTCTGACATGTGATATAATTCTGTTATTGCCAAAGCAAAGTTTAGTTAAAGTACTGGTGTTACAGCAGCAAATATCAGGATGATGTAGCACACCTAACCTTTATTCTTTTAAAGAAGTAGAATATGATCATCTGCAAAATCTTTTGTCCTACATATCCATTGCAAATTGTAGCAGTGCATTAACATAGATAACTCATCCAACATCAGGGTTTTGGAATCTGATTTGATAGAGACATGATGAGTATTTCAGGCATATTTGGAGTTGTTAAAGGAGCAATATGTAGATTCTATTCTTTATGAAGAAAGCAAGATGAATTACAGTAACACACAATACACATTCAAACCAACTCTTCCAAACCAGCAAGGTAAAGATACTTTTATAATAGACATTCAGTGGATAATTGGTTTCTCTTGTTAATAGCTATTATGGCAAGCATTACAGGACTGGAAATGTATTTGAGAAACAAAATAACCAAAGAATGTCTTTTATAAAACAAACTTTTCCTTGCACTAGTGAGTTTCGTTTTTGGAAATTGCTTTTCTTACTTTAACCGCAATTGTGAACCGTATAGACTTAAAGCAACAAGGAAATAACAGATTGATTTGGTGTTCCACAATTTTCCGTTGTTTGTAGATGTGATTGTGGAGAGGGGGGGCTGCAGTGACCAGTAGAAAGTTTCTAAATTTTAGGATGCGCTTTACTATGGATCCAAAATAATTTTGGGGTAATTAAATATTGTGAAACATTATCATTCCACTATTAATGAAGATATATTATGAACATGTTCTAAAATTGCAGTGAAAAAAATTCTAGATATTGCTTTGTCATGTACAACACAGGTAGTGAAGATCATGAAATTGTAGTGTTCAACACGTGTCATTTACATATGTTGAGAAAACACAACATTTGAATTTGACACATCTCCAGGGCAGAGAAAGACTACACCCACTTGGCAGTTGTGAACTCTATACACATTCTTTCTTTGTTTATACTGCTTTTTGTGACTGAAAGTCATCCATGACTTTCAGTCATGTGCATCCATATTAAATGAGATCAAGGGTCAGATTGAAGAGGGCTCTATATCTCTGCCTGATCAGTGTTGTCTATCCCTGGGACTCACTGTCCTTTACCCCTGAAGTTAATATAAAGCAGTTGACTGCAGAATAGCTTCAATATCAGTGCCCTGTTAAAGGGTCCAAACTCTACTTTCTCTGCCGTTTCTGCTACACTGGTAGTTAACAGGCTCCTCTGCCAGATGTAATCAAACTAGAGAGCAATGTTATTTAATGTCTGGAAGATTCCATAACTAATACATCATTTTTAAACTACCTAACAGGACTGAATATATTAAGATAGTACAGTATAACAATGCTGTAAGTCAGACAATAACCCCATAGCCTAGAATCAAGAATGGTAATTCCTCTAGATTTAACATTCATGCGAGATCATGCAGTATATCTATGAATTTTGAAGCAGATGGGGTCAACTAACTGTAAAGTACTACAATATGTATTTCGCCTACTGGCACCTGCTGTTAATCATGACTGGCACATGTAGAGAAGCTCTGGAATCTCAGTTCTCTGTTTTGACAGACTAGATGCTGAAATGGTCAGATCCACAGCCAGCCTGTATTTCACAAACCCCAGTGTTCTTTCCAGTGTACAAGCCCATTGTAATATTGGGTGGTCCTCATTTCGCCATTAAAGTTGAGGCTTTTTAGCAATAAACATGAAGTTACAGGAATGTGTCCATACAGTGCCAACACAGACCCATACAGTATTGTTACATTATCAACTAAATGCAAGGTGGAAGCTGGAAATATATTTAATTGTGTTCTGGAACTTCTGTGACATTCTTTTCATGAATAACACACAGCAGGAGCTTCTGAGTTTGAATGGTTTCTTTTTGTTTGTGTCTGGCTCCTCAAGGTACTCAAGTGTTCTTGAGGTACTGAAGTGCCCGTAGTGGTGTGGTGTTGAACCACTGAACCAGAAACATTATGATGTCACTAATTTGACACGTTTCTTGTGATATGCCTAGCATTGTTGAAGATGTATTTTCTTATACTTGTCTACTTTCTGTCTTTTGAAAATAAAATGTTTCTTATGAGAGTCTCTAATATTTGTGATTATTATTTGTGAGTGACATCAAATTAATTGTGCTGGTAAATCATTTGAGATCATTTTATAAATGTTTGGTTTGGTTGACTGGTTATGTGACTCATTCTCATAAGCCTTCTTTGTAAGAATGCACACCAGAATACAAATATTACACTGTCTATAATTGGGTTTTAATACAGAGACCTCTAGTCATATATTGTTTGCTAACAAGTTGGGAAAATTATGATTTTTGCAGACCAGTAGTAAATACAAGGTTTGGAAGAGCTAATCTTGTATAGAGTTTATTACTAAGTACAGAGCAGTCGTCACAAACAGCAGTTGTCACAAATTGCTTTTACAAAACATCCAGCCTGAAGCAGTGTATCTTCTGCTTCATATGGAATGTTAGGAAAGTTTTCTGGATGTGTCATTCCAGTGGTGACCCATAGACCTCTATCTCACACAGGGTGAGGTATTATTTTCTTCCTGGAATGACAACATTGATGTATCTTCCCTCCATTCCATTACACTGGAATGTGCTGGAAAGGCCAGCTGTAATAGAGATCACAGCACACCTAAAGGATTAAACAGAAACCGTTTTAGAACAGTAACAGTGATTGAAAAATGTTAAACAGCCCATTGTTAAACTACATTTAAGGATCTTAATAAATTGTCCACATTGCTTTATGTTGCAAATCTCTTGAGCGGACGTAATGCAAAACAGGTCAATCTGAGGTTGTATGGACTTTGCAAGAGGTTAATCCCCAGTGAACCATGGTCCTATGTAAAATATTGTAGCCACTGCCATACAAAATTAGGATGTGACAACCAACAAGCACTCCAGACCTTGTGGGGTGTTCCTGGTCTGTAGTGGTCAGTACCAATCAAAAGTTCAAGGAAGGAAAAGTGGTGAATCGACAACAGGGTCATGTGTGGCCAAGGCTCATAGATGCAAGCGGGGAGTGAAGGCTTTACCGTGTGGTCTGATCCAACAGATAAGCTACTGTAGCACAAATTGCTGAAAAAGTTGATGATGGTACTGACAGAAAGGTGTCAGAACACAGTGCATCGCAATTTGTTGCACCTAGAGAACACATGACACCAGGATGCACTTTGGGAAGGAGACAAGCCGGCGAAGGCAGTGTGATACTTTTGGCAATGTTCTGCTGGGAAACCTTGGGTCCTGCCGTTCATGTGGATGTTACTTTGACACGTAACACCTACCTGAGCATTGTTGCAGACCATATGCACCCTTTCATGGCAACAGTATTCCCTGATGGCATGGGGCTCTTTCAGCAGAATAATGCACCCTGCTACAAAGCAAAAATTATTCAGGAATGGTATGAGGAATACAACGAGTTCTAGGTGTTGATTTAGTCTCCAAATTCCCCAGATCTCATTCCAATCAAGCATCTGTGGAATGAGCTGGACAAACAGGTCCAATCCATACAGGCCTCATCTCGCAACTTACAGGACTTAAACGATCTGCTGCTAACGTCTTGTTGCCAGATACCTCAGCACAACTTCAGAGGTCTAGTGGAGTCCAAGCCTCAACGGGTCAGGGCTGTTTTGACGGCAAAAGGGGGACCTACATAATATTAGGCAGGTGGTCAGAATGTTGTGGCTGATATGTTATGGCTGGTGTATATTAAGCACCATCAGGGTAGCTTTGTGGTGAAGAGGAAAAGTAAACAATTGGTTGCTGGTTCTAATGTCCAAGCTGACAAAGTGAAAGAATCCTGTCCTTCTGTCTCTAAGCAAGACAAATAACCATCATTGCAACCATGTTGTTGCTGTAAATAACTTCTTAGCATACTTACCTTGTAAAATAATGGTACAAAAATATGAACAGGTCTACTGTCCACAGGTTAAACTTGCGGTCAGTAAAAATGCAGGAGCCATGATTCATTTATGATTTTTTGTCCCCACCATGAGGCTTGACTGTAACATGAGTATAGGTTTCCGATTAGTTCTGACATAGTAGCTTTTCCCAGCATGGAAACATTTATTACAGAAGTTAATAACTGTATTCTGCAATGGAGCATTTTAATAAACAAATGAGACAGAATAACATGATAATCTGCTCATTCTAATTTATACTTTCTTATGTAAGATCATAATTCACTTTATTATAGCAATACAATAAATTATTCTGGGACATGGCTACTCATGAACAAATATAATTTTTTACAATTTCACAATTCACCAATTGTGAAATTGTACAGGCTGGTTAAAAGATAAAGTGACTTAATTGATGATAGTCAAAGAATAAAGTAATCATTAATGTAAATGTGTAAAATATTATTGTACAAAATAATAAACTTGGAATAAACAGTACATTGACAATATCAAGTCCCAGACTTCATTTTTGTCAATATTGTTTCAGATTTTTACCTTGTGTCTGTGTAGCATTGTCTAGTCAATTCATTATGTATTGTGTAAATGTTACTTTTGTAATTTCCTAGCATGTATTCTTTGAGTATTGTGAAAGGCATTTCACAAAGGCTATTCAATAATACAGAATGTGGTCCATTTATGGTCTTCAGCCAGATAAGCCCAGAGAATAACAGGTGACAAATTTTAGGGTCTTTTAGATTTCTCTGAAAAATATTAAACAATAAAACCTGTCAGTGAATAGCTTCCTGGTTCCTTAATGATTCCTAGCCTATTACACTGTGTGCACAATTATTAGGCTGCCAAAAATGTTATTACTGCCAAAAGTGTGTCAATCAAATATTCACTAAAGGAAGTGAACATTTATGCAACCAGTTATTTGTAATTCATTCTCAACAATTTGTAGGTTTAATTTTCCACTTTGACAAAACGGACCTTTTCATGATGTAACAATAAAAGGTTGATAAGTCCAACGGAGTGAATACGTCTAGCAGCCACTGTACATGGCAGTACCGGGCAATACCTATGCGACTACAACACTATATATCGCGAGATTTAATAACACTAATGTAATTTGGCAATCTGCGCCTGCGCATTATGTGTTCGAAAACTTGCATGGTGCGTGACGCGGAGAAGGAGCGAAATAGCAGCGGACAGGACAAGAAACAATGGCGACAGCGGCAACTGCAGCGGGTGGAACGGGCTCAGGGGGCCCAGCAGCCGGACCAGTGGGCCTTGGAACCGCGGTAGGCCGCAAGAAAGATGGAGGTCCGTCCTCAAAATACTGGGAGAGCGCAGAAACTGTCTCTCAGCTCGATACGGTTCGCCAATGGATCGGGAAACACTACAAAAAGGTTAGCGAGCGGTGGTTTAACCTCCTTTGATTTCCAACGTCAAGGCCCGCGTCAATAGCACAATGGAACTGCTAACTGGCTAGTAGCTAGTTATTCGGCTATCTCTTTAATTATTGCGTTCCAGTTTAGGTGCTTGAATAAAGGTAACTTCACCACCCCAAATTAACATTAAACACGTGTTTGGCTAAAGTTATTCGTTAACTAGTGTAATTAATAGTAATGTTATACTGGCTGCCAGTTAGCGTCAGCTAATGATTGTCTGTGTGACATGCACGCTTAGCTAGCTAACTCGTTTTGTGTGAACGTTAATATGAGGGGTGAACTCCGCTTAAAACAACATGCATTACCAAATCAAAATATAAGTGACAGCGGTCGCGTCTACTACTATGGTTATGTTGGTAGTTACAGTACAGTAGTAGGTAGATGTGCTTTCAAAGCTATCAACATTAGCGTAAACATTGTTAGCTGTTATTAGCTAGTTCGCTAACGTAGGTACTGTACTTTGTTGGCTGATCCAACAATGCTAGTCACGGGACTTAAATGTGTATCTTTAGCCTCTGGTAGCATTGTGATTTAGAACTGTAGACAAGTCGATTGTTTTGATAGTTGCTGCAACTATATTGATACAGTAGTAAATGCCTAGGTAGCCACCTGGATTACCATCATGATGTGATGGAAAGTCCCGATCACAACCGCTAGTGTTTGTCCTGAGCTCGTTTTCGCTTGGAAAGAAACGGGGTCACTAAGGTAAACAAAGGCTGACAGCAACGCGCTATAACGGTAATTAAAAAAAACCATTGTCAGCGTGCTCGTGTAGAGTATGCACATACCAGCCTTATATCGTGTGGATTTCCATAAACAATTATGGAATTTAACTGGAAGCGATTATTTTCAATGAACATTCGAGAGGCCTCATTGAACATTCACGTCACCCACCTGTGGTATGGTTCTGTTTACTAGTCGTTTAATCTTGTTTCTGCATTTTAGTTTTACCATTTAACGTACACATTAATATTGTGATCACATTAAGTATCTACATTTTCTGTTTGTGTGCCCATTATTGTGCCGCCCTTACTTAACAGTGGTTTTGTGGTGTCTCAGTATGTACAGGCAGACTCTCCCTCCAATAAGTCCCTGGCAGGTCTGGTGGTGCAGCTGCTTCAGTTCCAGGAAGATTCTTTTGGCCGGAGGGTCAACAACCCTGCCCTCACCAAGTTACCTGTGAGTATCACCTCCACACACATCTTCACTACAAATCAGGCCAGGAAATACAATCAGTGAACATTTTCAGATTTCACAGTATCTTTTTATGGGGAGGCTTCCCAATCATTTCTGCACATTTTGTATCACAGTAGTTTGCCCTGTCTATTTCTTAGGTGTCTTGTGTGAACATCCTTTCCTCTCTGTATTGCCTCATCAGACCAAGAGCTTCCTGGACTTCAAGGCAGGTGGCGCTCTGTGTCACATCCTGGGCTCGTCCTACAAGTTTAAGAGCGAGCAGGGCTGGTGAGTAGTATGGAATATCTTTCCTACCTTGTAGTAATAATCATAATGTATGTCAATACTCTTGTCTCCTATGGAATCACACAGGGTTTGTCATTGCTTCTAGAGTGAGAAAATGCCCTGTGAAATTGAGTTGAGGCTGAAATTTCACAGAACCGTTTTCTCACTCCCCCTTCTGTTCTTGTCTGTGCAGGCGTAGGTTTGACTTGCAGAACCCCTCCAGGATGGACAGAAATGTGGAGATGTTCTTGAATGTAGAGAAGACTCTGGTTCAGAATAACTGCCTGACCCGGCCAACTGTGTTCCTGGTACCTGACATGGACCAGAAGCAGGCCAATAAGCTGAAGGACATCATCAAGAGGCACCAGGTAAGACACAGTCGCACCAACCACATTTTCACCAGATATTCCGATGGCGTTAATGTAGCTACATTTCTGTGTGCATCCCACTCCCCTTTCTCTCATGTAGGGCTCCATCACTGAGGACAAGTCAAAGGCCACTCATCACATCTATCCCTCTCCATCACAGCAGGAGGATGGTAAAATCATAGATGTTTTATCTTACTGCCACTGGCTGTTGGACAAAAGTGTCTTTCAAGCCTGCTGCTTATCTGCTCCAAACAGTCAGTATCCACTCTGAAAATCTGTGAGTTCTGATTCAGTCATCTGCATGCGTTGCTTTAGTATGACTGTGTAATATGGTGTCTTGCAGAGGAGTGGCTGCGTCCTGTCATGCGTAAAGACAAGCAGGTGCTAGTGCACTGGGGCATGTATCCAGACAGGTGAGAGACCGCTGTTTCAGCTCCGGCTGCTGCCCTACAATACGTCCACCCACGGTCACCTGTTACTGACCTTTTCCCTTTCTCTGTTGTCTGTGTGGCCAGCTATGACACCTGGGTGTCCACCAGCGACGTTGATGGGGAGGTGGAGGACCCGCCCACCTCAGAGAAGCCTTGGAAGGTAGGGGCGGAGCATGTTAACATTCTGTGGGCTCACCCAGCCCCCCAGTCTGAAGCAGAACAAGCCCAGTCGATGGCTGCTGTGTGCACAGCTTTACTCCTCCCCTCTCACCTCTCCCAGGTGCATGCCAAGTGGGTCCTGGACACAGATGCTTTCAACGAGTGGATGAATGAGGAAGACTATGAAGTGGACGAGAACAAGAAGACTGTGAGCTTCCGCCAGAGGATCTTCCCACGGGAGGAGGAGGTAGGGTCAGGTTCTGAGGTGTGCCCTGGGGCGGGGGTGTTCTGGGTGGAGCACGCTTGCCACCAGGCTATGCAGGGTGGAATGCTGTCTTGTTTGTTTTGTGTATGTCTCTCTGTCGTGTCGCACATCCTTTCGAACTCTTCCTCGCTCTCCCCTCCTCCTCACCACCACATTCCCCTTCTCCTCCTCCCTCCCCACTCCCCTCTGTGTCGACTATTCCATCCTCTCATTCTCTCGCTCTTTCTTTCGTCTTGCCATCCCCCGTGGTTTCTGATCAGTCTTCCCGTACATCCGATCGTAAGGAGCGCAAGGCCAATGCCGCCGGCAAGAAGAGGAGGCGCTCTCCGTCTCCCCCAACCACGCCAGTCGAATCCCGCAAAAAGGGCGGCAAGAAGGGGTAAGTCCCTCATCACCACAGATCCAGGGTTGGCCTCTGTCTTAGGGTTGGCCTCTGTCTTAGGGTTGGCCTCTGTCTTAGGGTTGGCCTCTGTCTTAGGGTTGGCCTCTGTCTTAGGGTTGGCCTCTGTCTTAGGGTTGGCCTCTGTCTTAGGGTTGGCCTCTGTCTTAGGGTTGGCCTCTGTCTTAGGGTTGGCCTCTGTCTTAGGGTTGGCCTCTGTCTTAGGGTTGGCCTCTGTTTTAAGGGGAGAACATAATATTCAAAGTTCATTGTCTACTGCGAATATCTTCCTTCCCCTTGAACATTTCTCCTGTCCCCAGGAACCCCGGGCCTCACTGGAAGCGTCGTGGCCACCGTGGCGAGGAGGAGGAGGAGGAAGACCTGACCAAGGACATGGAAGACCCCTCGCCTGTCCCTGGTGTGGAGGAAGTCATGCTGCCCAAGAACAGTCAGTCGGTTTTTAACTCCATCTGGTTGACCATGCCTCTGTCCATCAGTCTCAACCCTACTTCTCCCCTGCACGGGCTCCTCCCCTTAGGCTTGGGCGGGATGCTGTATCTTGGGATATTTAGAATTGACTTAATGGTTTTTATACGTATTACATTTTGACCTAATGGTTTTTATACGTATTACATTTTGACCTAATGGTTTTTATACGTATTACATTTTGACCTAATGGTTTTTATACGTATTACATTTTGACCTAATGGTTTTTATACGTATTACATTTTGACCTAATGGTTTTTATACGTATTACATTTTGACTTAATGGTTTTTATACGTATTACATTTTGACCTAATGGTTTTTATACGTATTACATTTTGACCTAATGGTTTTTATACGTATTACATTTTGACTTAATGGTTTTTATACGTATTACATTTTGACTTAATGGTTTTTATACGTATTACAGTTTGACTTAATGGTTTTTATACGTATTACAGTTTGACTTAATGGTTTTTATACGTATTACAGTTTGACTTAATGGTTTTTATACGTATTACAGTTTGACTTAATGGTTTTTATACGTATTATATTTTGACTTAATGGTTTTATACGTATTACATTTTGACTTAATGGTTTTTATACGTATTATATTTTGACTTAATGGTTTTTATACGTATTACATTTTGACTTAATGGTTTTTATACGTATTACATTTTGTTCTGCTTTTGAAATACCTGAAGTCAACATAGGGCTGGAAATTAGGCATTTGTTTAATTTATTTTGTCACATTTGATGTTTCTAAATTTGGCTTACGTAGTTACCCAGAAAAGTTGGGCCCAGTCATTTTAGTTAGTTCTTTGAACGTCATGTTTTCGCCACACCTGGCTTCTTTGATTGTGGGTTCCTTACACCAATCAGTCAGACAGCTGATGATATTTGGGGTTTGCACAGTTGAAGAATTTCTTTGCAAACTGTCAGAAGCCATTACAGTGAAGCTCCTCTGCATATTGGTCGTCCTCGCCAGGTTCTTGACCCTGACAGTAGCTTTGTGTCATAACTAACTCCAGTGGACAAATGGTCACCTTCTATGGCCACTGGCGTGCTGGAGGACTGTGCTGTTTAAGATATATCCTGGTTTCAGCTGTACTCCGGAGCGACTCAGTAAAATATTTGAAATTCTTGTATATTTTAGTTCATAACTATGAGCTGGATTGGTGGTCTTTGGAAATAGTTTGTTTGCCCTGTAGTAATTGACTGCAGTCTACTAAATTCAGAATTTTTCTCTCACATTGCACATCCAAATACTCTGTGGCCAAGATGGTTTGAGATATTTCAGGCTGACTTATGGCAGTGTTAAGCACTATTTGGTCTGTAAGTGCTCTGAAACCAAACACACTCAACAAAAAAATTTGCTTTTTGGACCAAGTCCCACCTGTGAAGTCCCCTTTTTTTCATGCCCCTTCTATTTTTGTCTGCGTTTGAAATGTTAGCCAATGAAAGAAAAGAGCCGCCAGCTACTCTACTCACCCCTCCCCTCGCCGTTCTATTCTTTATCTCTTTCTCTCTCTTTCCTGCCTCAGTAAACCCTAAGAAAGACAGCGAGAACACCCCTGTGAAGGGAGGGGCGGTGGCTGATCTTGGTGAGTATTATTTAGAACTATTTCAGTGTGTAGCGCCGACCCAGTACACTTCTGAACTGGGTCAAGCAATGGGTATAGTGATGTCATTATGTCCTTTCTGTCTTCCAGATGAACTAGAGGACGACTCGGTGGTCTCTGGGGGCAAGGTAACATCAGCCTTAAAGTGCCTGTGAACTCAACATCAAATCTTGATGTTCACGTGACATGTATTCTCACCCAGATGTGAACCCCAGTATCAGCCAGTAATTCTAGGAAATGCTGATTTTATTGCTTTATTGCCTCTTCAAGCAATTCAGCCATTGCCGCGGATGTGCACTTTATTCTCATGAATATGCATAACACTTAGATGTCATACATAAGAAATCACACATGGCAACTGTCAAAAACATATTGCTGCAGCAGGGCTGTAGTGGTATGCATTCTTAATCAAGGGGCTATTTCTGGTTCGCATGTAAACTCAAATCAATACTTTTTACATAATTCAAAATATATAGCTAAATAAGCTGTGGCAAAAAAATGGCTAGTTGTGGTATTGATAGACCAGCATTGTTGAATCCTCCCGCTCCGTTTAAATCTCCAAGAATGCCCCCCCCCATGCATTTTAGCAGCAATTAGGATCACTCTAATTTGTATAAGGTAATTAAAAGAGCAATGGGTGTGTTTATAGCCAAATATATGCGCCCACAGTCTGTGGTTGAGAGGAGGGTTTCAGCCCCCAAGGTGCTCGAACCACGTTATGATTGTCAATACATGATTGCACTGTACCAAACCGTGACCAGCAAACATAATGTACCACAGTGTGGGTTAGGCGTTCCGCTGCACTCCCACGCAACAGACGTTACCGACCACAGTAAATACACCTACACTGCAATTTAGGGGATTGTACTGGCAACTGCCTTTTGTAGCTAATGCAAGTTGACCTGTTTGTGTAGCTGTTAATAGCACAAGATTGAACTAGCTAGTGCTTAGCATCTTTGCAGCCCTTGCATCTTTAATGTCAGCTATGCAAAAAGATAAATATTCTGAACTAGGTTTGAGATTAGAACAAACCACATGCAAGTACAGTCAGGCCCTGCTGACTGTTGTATCCTGTAGCCCAAGTAGTTTCGTGAAAAGAGCTACAGATCTAACGACCGGGTCAATCTGGCCAGTCTAACGGCTACCTGGTGGAGATGTCAAACTGGCTGGAGAGAAATAGTTGCTGCACACCTGGCTCTTGGCTGTAACACATCTTTATACGTTTAGGATCACACATTTGTGACAAAAAGACATACCTATAATCAAAGTAATTCAGTCACTTTAACTGCCCCTTCATTAAGTAAATGATCTAGCTTCCATAATCATCAAACTGTTTTACTGTATTCAGTATTACACTTTCAACAATATTTGCCTTATTTGGACAAATCTAGGAACATATTATCTTAACCCCCTGTCCTTAACCAAAAGAGGCATGAAAAACAAGCGGATGTTATAAATATCTGGCTTGGCATCTAGTCACATGTGATTTCTACTGCCTGCTAAATCTGTTCTGTTAGCTGTGAAGTATTTCAGAGCTTGTTCCCAACTCCAGGGATGTGCTGTTCCTGGTTCATCTGAAAACCGTTTTAGATGTTTATCCTCCATTCATTTGTAATGGATCCCACGCCCCGTTCCCTGCCAGTCTGTCCTGTTGATCCTTTGTGTTCCGCTGTCGCCCCCTGCAGGAGGAAGAGGAGCAGGGCAAGGCCGAGGTCAACCGCCTCATTGACTCTAGCGAGGACAACGTGACAGAGCAGACCCACCACATAATCATCCCCAGCTACGCTGCCTGGTTTGACTACAATTGGTGAGGGATGAGGCCACTGTCCTTACAGAGAGGGTGCGCATGCATGTGCGCATTACAGGGGGGGTTTATTTATTACAACTTTGTTATGGGGGATGTTTTTATTTTTGTGAACTTACGCCCGGTGTCCCTTCTCTTGAAGTATCCATGAGATTGAAAGGCGTGCATTGCCTGAGTTCTTCAATGGCAAGAACAAGTCCAAGTCCCCAGAGATGTGAGTCAGAGAAGAACCAGCCCCACCCACACAACTCACTCAACCCCATTCAATATGTACACCCACTACGTACAGTATAGCCGTTGGCTGTCTGAAACGGGATGTTACCCATTCCAGAAATTCCGTGGAGGGTTTGTAATATTTCTCTTCTCAGATACCTGGCTTACCGCAACTTCATGATCGACACCTACCGGCTCAACCCCCAGGAGTACCTGACCTCCACCTCCTGCCGCCGAAACCTGACGGGAGATGTGTGTGCTGTCATGAGGTGAGGGAGGCGAGAGTAATACGTGCGTGGAGGTTTTGGCTGTTTACGTGTCATTTGTTCCCGATGCTAGGAGCTAGATAAATGTTGCAGAATAGTTTTGCCCCCCTTACCTAGAAATGTCTGTTACTTAATGATTAACGGTTGCCCAGGCTAACGTTTCTTGTCTTAAAGCACTGATTGGTGCCATGGTTGATTTCTGTCCTGTTGGGTTCTCTTAGGGTCCATGCATTCCTGGAGCAGTGGGGTCTGGTGAACTACCAGGTGGATGCTGAAAGCCGGCCGCTCCCCATGGGGCCCCCACCCACCCCCCACTTTAACGTGCTGGCTGACACCCCATCTGGCCTGACACCAATGCACCACCGCCCCCCACAGGTAAGACAGGCGCCTACATGGAGCTTTCACTTCACCAGTCTTTTCAGGTCTGTGGATATGGTTGGGGCAATGGGAGAACTTAACGGTTAGTGCTTCTGTTGGCCTTTCTCCTGTTTTCGTTCTAGATCCCCCCTAGCCAGCAGATGCTTAACTTTCCAGAGAAGGGAAAGGACAAGCCGTCTGACCTGCAGAACTTTGGCCTGCGCAACGACCTCTACTCCAAGAAGAACCCCAAAAGTAAAGGGACCAGCGGTGGCAGGGAGTGGACTGAGCAGGAGACTCTGCTCCTATTAGAGGTTGGTCAGTCACGACACCCACTGACCCATCAGAAACCTAATTAAAGTTGCACCCTCTTATCCCGAATCTGCTCACCATTCCGTCTCCTTCCCACCAGGCTTTGGAGATGTACAAGGACGACTGGAACAAGGTATCAGAGCATGTGGG
Source organism: Esox lucius (assembly GCF_011004845.1). NCBI lineage: Eukaryota > Metazoa > Chordata > Actinopteri > Esociformes > Esocidae > Esox > Esox lucius. The sequence continues at coordinate 15,969,934 of NC_047588.1, read as the reverse complement.
CTCACGCACCCAGGACGAGTGTATCCTGCACTTCCTCCGCCTGCCCATCGAGGACCCCTACCTGGAGAACTCAGAGTCGTCCCTTGGGCCCCTGGCCTACCAGCCTGTCCCTTTCAGCCAATCGGGCAACCCTGTCATGAGCACCGTGGCCTTCCTGGCCTCTGTTGTGGACCCCCGTGTGGCCTCCGCTGCAGCCAAGGCAGCTCTGGGTACGTCACGGGGGTTGGGGCGTTTGGCCCTGGGTACGTCATGGGGGTTGGGGCGTTTGGCCCTGGGTACGTCACGGGGGTTGGGGCGTTTGGCCCTGGGTACGTCATGGGGGTTGGGGCGTTTGGCCCTGGGTACGTCACGGGGGTTGGGGCAGTTTACAGTGTGTGGTAGAAGAAAATCTCCCTCTGGTTATATATCATGTGGCACTTTCACACAGCATGTGCGTGTGATAGTATAATATCACTGTATGTGTGCCTCTGTGTCTGACATTTGTGCGTTTCCCTTTGTCCAGAGGAGTTTAGCCGTGTCCGTGAGGAGGTACCAGCAGAGCTGGTGGAGGCCCATGTGAAGAAGGTGCAGGAGGCGGCGCGCAGCACAGGCAAGGTAGACCCTGCCTTTGGCCTGGAAAGCAGCGGCATTGCTGGAACTGCCCCTGAGGAACCTGAAAAGACAGGTAAAAACACGCACTCACGCACACACACACACACACACACACACACACACACACACACACACACACAATATAAGGTGAAAACACACAATAAAATCTGTTGCACACTCAGATTTTTGTGTGGGTGCTGTAGTCACCAGGCGGGCCTATATGATGAGGGACATTTTGTTTTATTTGATGCAATAGCTGCAGCCCTCTGAGTCTCAGCACCCCTAACAAGATTTAGAAATGTGCTTTCCAGTGTGCACGTGTAGTCGTTTCTCCGTCGGCGAGAGACTCCTCTTTGTTCAAAGGCCTTGCTTCATCCGTCGATGAATTAGTTTGATGCTCGTAATTATGCATAACTGGATCATGTTCATCTTTTAGCAGCACCCCTGATCAAAACATCATCTTCCAGCTGCCATGATCGTGTGGGTGATGTGGATTCTCACCAGTTTATTTCAGTTGCAAGCTGTAATCAGGACTGCCAGTGGGGGGCAGTGTTGGGTTTTCATTTGTTTGCTTGGTCTCTGTCTGGCTGCCGTGGTAACCAGTGGATTAGAAAGGCTGTAGCAGATGGAGCGGGGGGTTGAAACTGGGTCAATGCCTTCAGAGTCTGGTATAGCCTTGTAATTCTATTCTTCTGGGGACCAGAATACAAAGAAATAATGTTCACTAACCTTTACCTAACCTAACTGGAACTTAAACTAAACCATAATGGCCAACCCATAATGCCTAAATCTAAAAGTAACCCAATTCCAACATTGACCCAAATTGTAGGTTTGACACCGGTATTATGGTCATGAAATATAATCAAAGTAAGCTTAACAGTGCATAAGAATAGGCTACTAAAACCTACAGAGGCTGAATAGAGTGAATGCCAAAGAGAGTAGCTTATCTTAAAGTTAGGAGGTTACACAGCAGTAATTTGTCTAAAGACATCTGGTTGACTAATCATTGTCTTGATCGCCTGCTCTTTATTCTGACAGAAGGGTTTTGACCATGTTCTCACAGAGAATGCTGTAATATCTATAGAAAGTAACATCATGAATAATAAACAGTTTCTCCGCTAATTATAGGGTTGATTTTGTACACCAATCAAAGTGGATGATATGTAAAAACCCTAAACCTAATCAATAACCTGAAAATTGACCTTTTTCTCATCACTTTTTTTTGTCTTTACTGCCTCTGAAATTGGAATAGCTTTTTTAAGTACTTCATACATATGAAGCAAAGACAACTGATCTGTTCGTTTTACCCTTGATCCTGACTAGTCTCCCAGTCACTGAAAAACATCTCCACAACATAATGCTGCCACCACTACGCTTCCCTGCGTGGTGGTGGCAGTAATAGCCCAAAGAATATTGTTTCTCATGTTCCTAGGGCCTTTTTCGGTGCCTTTTGGCAAACCTCACACTGGCTTTTACTGAGGAGTAGCTTTTGGCTGGCCTCTACCATAAAGTCCTATTTGGTCGGAGTTCTGCAAAGATGATGTTCCTTCTGGAAGGTTCTCCCATCTCCACTCAGGAACTATTAGAGAGACCATTAGGTTCATGGTCACCTTCCTGACTAAGGCCCTTCTCCATCAGTTCCTCAGTTTGGCCGGACAGCCATTTCTAGGAAGGGGTTGTGGTGGTTCCAAATTCCTGTTCTTGGGGACCTCCAATGCTGCAGTTATTTTTGGTGCCCTTTCTTAAATCTTTGAATCGTCACAATCCTGCTCAGATGGGTTTTCCTGGCGCCCAATTAGACGACGGTGGTACCCCGTCCCCCGCATTCTACCGGAAGCCCCTCTGATATACTTTATATAATATCGGGCTACACACTTGAAAAGAATAACTTGTTAAATCTGCCCTATTATCCATGTCCACTTGAGCAGCTAATGCACACTACAATGTCCTCCCTACTAACATGTTACACTCCAAGGTTGTCCAGCTCTTCAAGGATGGCACATCCATACGTGCCGTCGCAAGGTTTGCTGTGTCTCCCAGTACAGGCTCAAGTGCATACCAGGAGACGGGCTGTTACACAATGAGAGCTGGACAGGTCTGTAGAAGGGCATCAACCCAGCTGCAGTGCTAGTATTTATTCTTTTGTGTGCGGTGGAACAGGAGGAGCACTGCCTGAGCCCTGCAAAATGACCTCAAGCTGGCTACTTGTGTGCATGTTTCTGACTGAACTGTCAGAAACACACTCCATGAGGGCGAGGCATGTCTTTGGAGGGTGGCACAGACCTCCACACGGTTGCCAACAGTACCCTGACTGCTGTTAGGTACCGGGATGAAATCCTCAGACCCATCGTTGGACCTTACGCTGGTGCTGTGGGCCCTGTGTTTTTCCTGGTAGGCAATCCTGGATGACAAAGGCATTGATGCCATTGACTGGCCCTCACGTTCCCCAGACCTGAATCAAATTAAGAACCTTTGAGACAGTTTGTATTGGTGCATCTGACGCTGCCAAGCAGCACCACAGAGTGTCCAGGAGCTCACTGATGCCCCGATCCAAGTCTGGGAGGAGATCCCCCAGGACACCATCCAGTCTCATCCGGACGATGCCCAGACATGTCGGGAGTGCATACAGGCACGTGGGGGCAGTACACACTAATGAGTCACATTATGAGTTGCCGTGATCAAATGGAAAGTCGGAACAACCTGTGATTTCAATTGTTTATTTAGATTTTCAGTGTGAGTTTGAATACAGCCCTCAATCAGTTGGTCATTTTGGTTTCCTATGACTGCTGTTACGTCATTTTGTTCTCAACGAGTTACTCTTCATTGTAAAGATTTTGTTCTTTAATACATTTTGTTATTCGAGGGCCGATGTGTGATTTCACTGTTTTTGAGCAGTATATAAAAAATAAACGAAATAACGGCTTTATAATTAATCACCTTAAATGTTGTTGTATTGTTATGCAATGTTCATGTTAATTTGACTTGCATAAAAAATTGCAACCGAGCTGTATCACCTACCTAGTATAGGTCCCCCATTTGCTGCCAAAACAGCCCTGACCCGTCGATGCATGGACTCCTCTGAAGGTGCGCTCTGGTATCTGGCACCAAGACGTTAGCAGCAGATCCTTTGAGTCCTGTATGTTGCGAGGTGAGGCCTCCATGGATCGGACCTGTTTGTCCAGCACATCCTTGAACTTGTGGTTGTGTTCCTGAACCATTTGTGCTTTGTGGCAGGGTGCATTATTCTGCTGAAAGAAGCCAATGCCATCCGGGAATACCATTGCCCTGGAAGGGTGCACATGCTTTCTCCAAACTGTAATGTCAGGACCCAAGGATTCCCAGCAGAACATTGACCAAAGCATCACACTGCCTCTGCCAGATTGCCTCCTTCCCATAGTGCATCCTGGTGCCATGTGTTCTACCCACATAAGCGACATGTACACACCCGGCCATCCACGTGATGTCAAAGGACATCCATTGCTCCGTGGTCCAGTTCTGATGCTCACGTGCCCATTGTAGGCGCTTTCGGCAGTGGTACAGGGGTCAGCATGGGCACCCGGACTGGTCTGTGGCTATGCAGCCCCATATGCAACCAACTGCGATGCACTGTGTGTTCTGACACCTTTCTGACACCTTTCTATCAGTACCAGCATTAACTATCCCAGCAATTTGAGCTACAGTAGCTCATCTGTTGGATCGAACCACACGGGCCAGCCTTCACTCCCCACTTACATCAATGAGCCATGGCTGCCCATGACCCTGTTGCCGTTTCACCGCTTTTCCTACCTTGGACCACTTTTGATAAGTACTGACCACAACAGACCAGGAACACCCCACAAGGGCTGCAGTTTTTGGAGATCTGACCCATCACAATTTGGCCCTTGTCAAAGTCGCTCAGATCCTTACGCTTGCCCATTTATTCTGCTTCTAATACATCAACTTTGAGGACAATGCTCACTTGCTGCCTAATATATCCCACCCACTGACCGGTGCCATGATAACGAGATTATCAGTGTTATTCACTTCACCTGTCAGTGGTCATAATGTTATGGCATGTCACACCGTTTTTTTTCTTGCCTTGATGCCGCATGGTTTATCTTCCTCTCTCGACTTCTTTCCTCTGTACTTGGGTGTGCTGCTTGCGCTGATCCCACATCTTCACGTTCATTTATTTATATTGTTAGTGACTCAAATATGTTAATTGTAGATTATTTTTTTACAATGTATATAATGTTTTTAGTAACAGTGCATACCCTTAACTGGTCGTCGATTCACCAGTCGTCTTTGTTTGTCTTGCAAACATTGTTTGTTGTGGATTGGATTTAGTTTAGGGGTTCAGTTATTTTGAAATATTTTGACATGCTTTGGTGTAAAAAGTAGTTGAGGGTTTTTACTTTTCCGTTGTAAATGTGGGTTAATTGCTCTGACTAGTTGAAGTTGTTGGGTATTGTAGGTTGGTGTGCGCTACTGAGGGGGAGAGAACCTAACTGAATACTTGTTTGATCGGGACTTGGTTGTTCCCACACGTACGACTCCCGCGGTTCTGACATAGTTGCCTTAAAACATTCAGGGAAATGTCGTGGTTTTAACAAACCCGTTTTACCTCATTATCTGCTTTAGTGCTTGAGGTAGTGCCTGTAGACATACTGTTCAGTGACTGAGATGGTGCGGTGACTGAGATGAATCGTGTAGCAGTTGGCATATTTGCCTGTGGGCATACTCCATCTCTGATTGGCTGTAGGGTTCAAGACTGACACATTTATATTAATGCACTCTTGTTCTGGCAGCAGAATGTTATTTGTTCCATTGAGAAGGATTCTGATACTATGTTGATTTGATCAATGAAGTTTATCTCTTCTGTAATGCTAACTAGTAGGGCAAACTGTTTCACTTTGTGTGTGACCTAGTGGGCCTGGGCGGCTGCACATGAGTGCAGTTTAGAGGGGACATTGCTTGTGAGGATTTCTTTTTCCAAATTGATCTGTGAAATGAAAACACAATGGCACAGCCATCCCTCAGTTGGCAACCCACATGAGTAAAAGCATGTTACCCAGACACAAGCTATCAATCAGTAGCCTGAATGCATTCAATACTCCCCAAAGCTAACGGTTTTAAAGTTTAATACTCACATGGTAAAATATCATGCACACATGGACATGCTTTTTCACTCAGCAAATGCACAATAACATTCATGCTTTCAGACTGCATAGATTGTCTGTCTGTTGGTTATGTTCTCCCCCATGCGCGCGCACACAAGCACTAATATCTAAATACTACAGTGCCTGTCTAAGTCATGATGAGTCTAGTGATTTGTACTTGTTCTTTTTGTCTGTTTCTTTAACTCCTGTCCGTCTGTCAGAACCAGCAGAAGCCGAGAAGATGGACACAGACTCCGACTCCCAGCATCCTGATAAGGTGAGGCTCAGAGGAGAAACGTCACAGCAGTCGGTGTCCCCTCATCATCTCTTATTCTTTTTTCTGCCCTTTTACCAAGTTCTTACCATCCCTCCCTTTTATTTATTCTCCTGTATGTATTGTCTCTTCTCAGCTGCTCTCTTTATTTGGTTGCCTCCCTGTGCTCTACCTTTATTTCACTGGGGCACTTGTCATCAGCCCCGAGTAAATTTAAGGTTTGAACTCTGAAACCTGGGACCGATGAAGGACTTGGCCGTGCAACACGTTTCTTGTCTGTGTGTCTCTTGTCTCAGGGTGAGTCAAAGGACGAGGCAGAGAAGCCCGGTGAGTCAGCCGAGAAGCCATCCGAGGCAGAGAAAGTGAAGAGTGAGACGACCGAACAGTCGGAGGAAGGCGAGAGTGACGGAGGAGAGGACAAGGATGCAGCTGGTACGGTGGACATATGATTCAGGCATGCTGGGAAACGTGGTTCGTTGACCGAAACATTAGGAGTCCTTCTGAATGTAGGTGAAGTCTGTGCCTCATTTTCAGATAAAGACAAGGAAGAAGCCATGGAGACGTCGGAGGAGAAGGAGGAGGACCAGGGAACCACAGAGGAGGAGAAGAGGCGGAAGCTGGAGCCGGATGGAGGGGAAGGGAACATTGCCACTGCAGCTGCTGCGGCCCTCGCCTCTGCCGCCACCAAGGCCAAGGTCAGTCTCTTCTTAGAGTGGACCGCTCTTTGTCTGTCAAACTCTCAAGGTCAGTCTCTTCTTAGAGAGGACCGCTCTTTGTCTGTCAAACTCTCAAGGTCAGTCTCTTCTTAGAGTGGACCGCTCTTTGTCTGTCAAACTCTCAAGGTCAGTCTCTTCTTAGAGTGGACCGCTCTTTGTCTGTCAAACTCTCAAGGTCAGTCTCTTCTTAGAGTGGACCGCTCTTTGTCTGTCAAACTCTCAAGCTGCAAAGCAAGCATCATTTCTGTACTCATTCTACGCAAACAGCAGCTAACATAAATATGGCTCCAACTAATGACTATTTGGAAAGCACTAAATCAGTGTTACTTTTCTCAATATGTTTATACATTCTATCTGTAAATGCAAGCATTTCATGAAACCCCCTGTCCTGCATTAAAGATGTTGAGCTGATGTATGGGCTGTGTTATGGTGCTCATGCCTGCGGGCTGTTGTGCTGCAGGGTGCCTTAGACTCACTATAGAACATTGCTAGCCAATTATAATAGCCCTCAACATTAGGAAATAGGAAGTGGCTTCCTTCCAGAACCCAAAGTTCACAAACAAGCGCTCACATTATAACGCTGTCTTTAATTAAGGGTTCATAAACCCTCTCTCCCATTCCCCTGCAGAATGTTGACATCATTGTGACAGGTGGTATTCCTGTTACTGTGGGTTGTATTCCAGGCCTGGTCTTTAGCATGGTAACAGAATGTTGACACCATTGTGACAGGTTGTATTCCTGTTACTGTGGGTTGTATTCCAGGCCTGGTCTTTAGCATGGTAACAGAACGTTGACACCATTGTGACAGGTTGTATTCCTGTTACTGTGGGTTGTATTCCAGGCCTGGTCTTTAGCATGGTAACAGAATGTTGACACCATTGTGACAGGTTGTATTCCTGTTACTGTGGGTTGTATTCCAGGCCTGGTCTTTAGCATGGTAACAGAATGTTGACACCATTGTGACAGGTTGTATTCCTGTTACTGTGGGTTGTATTCCAGGCCTGGTCTTTAGCATGGTAACAGAATGTTGACACCATTGTGACAGGTTGTATTCCTGTTACTGTGGGTTGTATTCCAGGCCTGGACTTTAGCATGGTAACAGAATGTTGACACCATTGTGACAGGTTGTATTCCTGTTACTGTGGGTTATATTCCAGGCCTGGTCTTTAGCATGGTAACAGAATGTTGACACCATTGTGACAGGTTGTATTCCTGTTACTGTGGGTTATATTCCAGGCCTGGTCTTTAGCATGGTAACAGAATGTTGACACCATTGTGACAGGTTGTATTCCTGTTACTGTGGGTTATATTCCAGGCCTGGTCTTTAGCATGGTAACAGAAGGGGACTGCCTGTCTTCTGGGTAGGGCTATAATGCGCACGCCCACCTACCCATCAGTATAACGAACTTTTCAGTAACCTTTTTAATAAAGGTTAGCACTCACTACTAGCTTAAGTTACATTAAACTAAACTGGATTGTTGTGAAGCCGCAATTGAATAGGACTTAGTAAAGCCTTTATTAAGTAGTGCTTATTCCATCTTTTGCAAAGCACTTTTTAAACATGGACAGTGTCAAATTTGACCAGCTATGTCAATGAAACATTTTCTAAAGCATGACCTATGATAATGCTTAATAACCCATATGTTGTTCTTCTGATGGCATTATGAAGCATTTATAAGCTCAATGTTATTTATAACGGGACCAAAAAACACTGCGCAGTATTGTCTTTAGAACAACTTGAGATATACTTGTCATGTTGTAATGAAACTCCATGTGTACAAGTAGCCCATTGGTTTGGTGGCACTGTTAATGCACAACTCAACCATGCATTAGATAACATCTCACTTCAAAGTGCAGCTCATGCCATCAAGCGAAAGTAAAACGGGCACTCTGAAAAGCAGACAATGACACACTTGTTTTAAATCATCTTAGTGTTTTTTCATCCTGGCTCCAATGTGTTTTATCTTCTGGTACCAGCATCACTGTCTCTCGTGTCATACTTAGAGCTAACTGATTGATGCAAGGTTTTTATTATCAATGTTAACTGTCTGTTTCGGCTCTGAACAGAAGCAGTCGGCATTGCCAACTCATTCACATCAGTTTTGCTTGCATGGCTCATCAGTATGTGTCAGTTTTACCCACGGTTCATAAGCACTTGCTCGGCTCTTATACTACCTTGCCAGTTAAGGTTGGATAGAAGGCTGAGCTTTATGTGTGTCTTCCTTCTCTGTAGCATCTGGCCGCGGTGGAGGAGAGGAAGATCAAGTCTCTGGTGGCTCTGTTAGTGGAGACTCAGATGAAAAAGCTGGAGATCAAGCTCCGACATTTTGAAGAGCTGGAGACCATCATGGACCGAGAGAAAGAGGCTGTAAGTAATGTATCTTTGTTCATCTGACACACATCCTGGCATTTAATGTGTTTGAGGAGCAGACAATAATAACATGGTTATAGAATTGAAGCGAGAGAGGGAATGCATTTTGAGTTCTGAATTAGGAAATGTTGGGAACTGTCTTTGTTTTGTGAATAATACTCTCTGTATAGACACACCTATGTAGTAATACTAAAGCTAAAGACGGTAGACATGGATGGTCCCTAGACCAGTCAAAAGGTGTGGGTGTGTGGGTGTCCTATGAGACTGTCATATATTGTAAAACTCTGTTAAGCATGGAGCTGCTGTGCGCTGTGGCCCAGTTTAGCAGCCTGATAAATAGTGCATGAAAAAGCCAGCCAGCCTTTACATAACCTTCTTCAACAGCACCCAGGCTGCCTCTTTTCTACCATTACCACAGGCTTAAAATATGATGGACACACACCTTCACACACACACACACACACACCGCGTTAGAGCACGCCTCCCTGTCCTTACTATTGCACACTTTACCATCTCCACATGTTGACTTACTGTGGTACAAACGGGGGGTGCTGGTGTAACACTTGTCATTAGAGGTGGAGAAACATTTATCCTGCACCATTAATACTTGTGAATTCATTTTCAGGGTATATCACTTCATAATGAATAGCGCAGGAACAAGACTAGCTATGTTACAGTACTTCTGTTCCTGCCAAGCGGTTCTTATGCAATTTTAAAGTGCTCTGACTCATTTCCATTTGTTTGGTTTGTAATGCGCATTACTTTCACCCAACATGTCAGCCATCGTTTTACGTTAGTGCCGATTAATTGAATAAAGCCATATGTTGTAAGTTCATGAACATGAATCGTTTTGACTCAACATGGACAACTGTTTAATTGTTGTCTGTCAACATTGGTTTCCACCTCTCTATCCAGTAACTTGTTCCAAGCCAACACCCCAGATTAGATAGGTTTCATCATCTTTTTATTTTATTATATTAAACAGAATTGAGCTACAACTGGAAAAGTCCTCTGCATGAGAGACAAACTGACTTCACTATGTCATTCTACGTTTTGCGTTATCTTCCCGGCCCTCCCCACCTTCCTGCTTCACTTCTCCAGCTCTCTCCATCCCAGTGTCTCTGTATTGTTCCTGGTAATGAAATTCGCTCATTGATTCTCTGCCAGAGAGAGTGTTGGTGGTTTATAGGGTTGGTTTTGCATGGAAATCAATCACTTTATCGACATTTCCAGCCATTCCTCCCTCTCTCCTTCCTGCTTCCAAAGTGCTCCTGTTTCACTGCCCCCACTCTTCCTCCCCACAGTCTGCCGGTCTGTCTCACTCTCTCACTTCAGTTGGCTCTGCTGACATAACTATTTTGCTAACGCGATACTACAGGTAATGATGATCCTGACAATATGGTCAATTGGTTTTTTAGAGGGTTGTAAGGAAAGATGTTAATGATTAATAGGATGATGATAGCATGACCTCACTCTCCTCTCTCCCTTTCTGTCACCCCACTTTTCCCCTCTTTTTGTTCCCCCGTCTCCCCCCTCCTCACTTACCACCGCCCCCCCTCTTCCAGTTGGAGTTGCAGAGGCAGCAGCTGCTGACAGAGCGCCAGGCCTTCCACATGGAGCAGCTGAAGTATGCTGAGATGAAGGCCCGCCAGCAGATGGAGCAGCAGCAGGCCAACGCAGCAGCCCAGGGCCCCAGTCCTGGACCCCACCACGGGCCCCCAGGGCCCAACATGCACCATGGGCCCCCTGGACCACCCCACCACGGACCCCCTCCCGCCATGCACCCTGGACATGGCCCCACCGGACCTGGGTTCCCCCCCATGGGGCACCACTCTATGGGCCCCCACCACTCACAACAGACAGGTCAGAACTAACAGACACACGGAGCACAGCTTCCCCCTGTGATTAAACACTGACACACGGAGCACGGCTTCCCCCTGTGATTAAACACTGACACACGGAGCACGGCTTCCCCCTGTGATTAAACACTGACACACGGAGCACGGCTTCCCCCTGTGATTAAACACTGACACACGGAGCACGGCTTCCCCCTGTGATTAAACACTGACACACGGAGCACGGCTTCCCCCTGTGATTAAACACTGACACACGGAGCACGGCTTCCCCCTGTGATTAAACACTGACACACGGAGCACGGCTTCCCCCGGTGATTAAACACTGACACACGGAGCACGGCTTCCCCCTGTGATTAAACACTGACACACGGAGCACGGCTTCCCCCTGTGAATAATCAAACTCCTGGAAACTGGAATGATATTCATGGTATAGGAATAACCCCAAATAATAGCTAGACAATCAAACCTTTTTTTATGGACACTGATTCTGTGATCGTGTCTCACCCAGCCTGTCCTTCCTTGTCTACAGGACCAGTAGGAGGGCCTGGTCAGCCCATGCCAGGGCGCATGATGCCAGGCCCCCTAATGGGCCCCCGCCATCCTGGAGCTCCCAACGGCATGTGTGAGTACCCACCACCCCCCTCCCCCATTCGTACCTGCCTTTCTGTTCCCATTCAAAAAGTATTTGTGTTAGTATGTCCCATACTCAAACCAGTGTGTTTTCCATCCACAGATGCTGGCCCCCCGCCTGTCCAGCCTGATGCCATGCCCCCGGCGCCCGTAGGACCACAAGCGGCTGTCCCAGCACGAGTTGCTGATAACTAAAAACCCCTCCCCCGAAACCCCTCACGCCTCACAACCTCAGCTCATTGGTGGCTTTGCTACTGGCTGGGTGTTTTCTCACATCCCAAAACTTCTCCTGGCTTACACACACACACACACACACACACACACACACACACACACACACACACACACACACACACACCCCTCCCACCCACCCAGGGCACAGCGTCCAGGGGGCTGTGTATCTGTACCCCTTGTCTAGTAAGAACACTGTTTTGTCCTCACTCAGTTTGCTATGGGGCTGATGAGATGGTAGGTTAGAGAGATCCCCTCCTGGTCACTTTGAGCATATATTGTTGTTCTCTATTTAAAAGAATATAAAACGAATTCTGGAAGAATATAGGAAAATGCCCTCTTTTTTCCCCCTTGTTTCCGTCTTACTCTTTTATAATGATATGGTAGTCTCCTGTTAGCTCTGCTGCCTCCCTGCCTTCTTACCCCAACACAACACCAGGGGGAGCTAGTTGAGTTTAAAGGCTAGTTCATCATTTCAGGGACCTGTGTGTTGGACACTGTAACTGAATAGGACCACAAGGGGTTCTACCACACACAGACACTGAGGGGGCCAGCAACCCTCCCCTCACACACTTGTCTCAATGAGAATCTACCTCTCCACTTTGCTCTTCTAAAGTGAAACACTGTAGTCAGAAGTGTGTGTGTGTGTGTGTGTGTGTGTGTGTGAGATACAGAACATTGTGTGCACAGAGACAAGGGTGTTTGATGACTGTCTGCTTGACTGCTCCGCCCCTCTTATGGCATGGGTCACACCACCGATCGAAGAGGGTGTCTACAGGGCCCATAACTCGTACCAGCCCTCCCTCTATTCACACATGGCCAGCCCCCACCATTCAGGCGTAGCATTGTAACACACACACTTTGATGAACCCTGCTCTAGTGCACTGAAGGCTGCGCTCTCTCACACACAGGCCTAATCTCCCACTGACCTTCATCCATTATTTTAGTGAGCTAAATATGGTGATCTAGCTTCAGTCACAATATGCTCTTCCTCTGTGGTGGAGTGGGCTTCTAGCTGTTCAGGTGCTGATAATGTAGCTACTTACCCTGCGTACCGCTACCTCTCGTCATCCATTTCCATTCATTTCAATGCCCCTCACATCACTTCTCTGCTAGCACTGTCGTCTTCCCGCAACCTCTTTTACCTCCCTTGTCTGTCTGCTACCTCTCTAGAAGTCCTCATGTTCTCTGCTGGCTACCTCTGCTCTGTGCACCCCTCTGCTACCTCTAGTACCCGTCTCTGACTTGCTGCCCATGTGACTGCTGCATTACCGCTCCCTCAGGTAGAAGAACACACATCTCTCACATACTTCCTTATTTTACATCTTTCCATGCTGTTAACAAACATGATGGGAACCCTCTTATATGGCTTTTGTTGTTTTATGGTAATGTATTTTAAGAATAAATTTTGTGTAGGTTGAGTTCTTTGTTCTTGGAAGTTTGTAGCATTATTGTTTTTTTTATTCAGGTCTTGGTACTTTGACCTGGACGATGTCTAATAAACTTTTTGTATCAAGGGATGTCTGATGTTTTGACTTATTCTGAAGAATGTTAGATATCACACTTGATCAAATTGATAAGATTTCTAAGAAATGGGAGGGAAAGGGCACATTTCCTTGAATATATACATCTTCCTCTCATTACGTTCACATGTACATAAAGAGGATTTACTGTCTGGAGAAATAACCATTGAGATACATTGATCAGCCATAACATTATGACCACTGACAGGTGAAGTGAATGACACTGATAATCTTGTCATCATGGCACCTGTCAGTGGGTGGGATATATTAGGCAGCAAGTGAACATTTGAACTCTGTCCTCAAAGTAGATATGATGGAACCAGGAAAAATGGGCAAGAATAAGGATCTGAGCAACTTTGACGGGCCTAATTGTGATGGCTAGACGGCTTGGTCAGAGCATCTCCAAAGCTGCTGCCCTTTTGGGGTGTTCCTGGTCTGCAGTGGTCAGTACCTATCAAAAGTGGTCCAAGGAAGGAAAAGTGGTGAACCGGTGACAGGGTCATGGGCAGCCAAGGCTTATTGATCCGCGTGGGGAGTGAAGAAGGCTGGCCCGTGTGGTCCGATCCAGACAAGCTACTGTAGCTAGAATTGCTGAAAAAGTTAATTCTGGTACTGATAGAAAGGTGTCAGAACACAGTGAATAGCATTTGCCACTGCCTGAAGTGCCTACAATGAGAATGTGAGCATCAGACCTGGACCATGGAGGACTGGAAGAAGGTGGACTGGTCTGATGAATCACATTTTCTTTTACATCACGTGGACGTGTGCATCACTTACCTGAAGAACACATGGCACCAGGATGCACTATGGGAAGAAGGCAAGCCAGCGGAGGCAGTGTGATGTTTTGAGCAATGTCCTGTTGGGAAACCTTGGGTCCTGCCATTCATGTGGATGTTACTGTACTTTGACACGTGACATGTACCACCTACCTGAACATTGTTGCAGACCATGTGCACCCGCCATTTTCAGCAGGATAATGCGCCCTGCCACAAAGCAAAAATGGTTCAGGAATGGTTGGGGGGGGGACCGGTGGGGTACGAAAACCAGTCAGTATCTGGTGTGACCACCATTTGCCTCACGCAGTGCAACACATCTCCTTCGCATAGAGTTGTTGATAGTGCCCTGTGGAATGTTGGTCCGCTCCTCTTCAATGGCAGTGTGAAGTTGCTGGATATTGGCATGACCTGGAACAACAATTGGTTTGTGAAGCACCTTTTGATTTTATTACAGTACTTAGTCTTTTTGGGTAGGAGTCTATTAACATGGTACATCTTGACGTGGCAATATTTGCCCATTTGTTTTGCATAAGAGCTCCAAATCTGTCAGATTGCGAGGACATCTGTGCACAACCCTCTTCAGATCACCCCACAGAGGTTCAATCGGATTCAGGTGTGGGCTCTTGCTGGGTCATTCCAAAATGTTAATCTTCTTCTGGTGAAGCCATGCTTTTGTGGATTTGGATGTGTGCTTTGGGTTGTAGTCGTGCTGAAAGGTGAACTTCCTCTTCATCTTTCTAATGGACGCATGAAGGTTTTGTGCCAAAATTGCCTGGTATTTGGAACTGTTCAATTAATTGCCTGGTGAAAACCTAGCGCTTTCGCATCTGCTTCAAAGGCGTTCCCGATGCACTCTGATTTAGAACAATGCTGCCACCACCATGCTTCACTGTGGGTATGGTGTTCTTTGGGTGATGTTCAGTGTTGTTTTTGTGCCAAACATAACTTTTGGAATTATGGCCAAAAACTTCAACCTTGGTTTAATCAAATCATAACAATTTTGGAGGGACGTTCAGTTCTTGGTAATGTCTCTATTGTGCCATATTTTCTCCACTTGATGATGACTGTCTTCACTGTGTTCCACAGTATATCTAATGCTTTGGAAATTATTTTGTACCCTTCTCCTGACTGATATATTTCAACAATTAGATCCCTCTGATGCTTTGGAATCTGTGGACCATTACTTTTGCTCTGAGATGCAACTAAGAAAATGTCAGAAAAATCCTACTAGAACAGCTGAACTTTATTTGTGATTAATCAGTCACTTTAAATGATGGCAGGTGTGTAATTATTTGTATTTAACATGAGTTTGAATGTGGTTGGTTAATAAGTTATAAGAGGGTGTGCACACTTATGCAACCAGGTTATTGTAAGGTTTTTCATTTTTCCCCCTCAAAGATTTCAATTGAATTATTTACATTATAGGTCACATTAAAAGTGGAAAAAGTTGTGACATGATTTGTCTTTGTCTCATTCTTTTACATCACAAAAAAAAAAAATCACAGGGGTGTGTAGACTTTTTGTATCCACTGTATATATCAATGGTTATTTCTCCAGACAGTAAATCCTCTCTATGTACCTTTGAGTGTGTGTGTATGTGTGTACATATAGCACAGCATTTAAACAATGGTGCACCTCAATCTGCTATTGTCTGATGAGTGGTCTAGGACAGGCTCATGAGTGTTAAGAGGACGAGTGGGTCTTTGTCTGATTGTTTTGCTGTTTATGCACTTCTGCAGCAGCTGTTAATGTGTATGAGGAAAAATTATAAGAATAACAGTGTCTATCCATCCTGGTGTCATTTAAACCCTAATCCCAAGCAGCAAGAGCTGTAATCTGGCCGGGGTGGGGGGAGTGTTCTCTGTCAATGGAGATGGACCAGGAGGAGGATGTTATTGAGAGGGATGAGGGGTGATTAGGTCTTGGGTTGTGGGGTCTGGGAGGGGTGTTTTTGTCCCACCTCCCACTGTGCTAGCTGAGCACCCACAGAGGGGAACAGTGAGCATGTACACATCCAGCCCTGACAAAGAATCGACCTCTAGATCATCTTCACATAAATAGATCCTCTCCTTTATGATGTGAAGGAAAAGGTTAGCATAATGCATGCCAAAATGGTAGTCCTTTTGTTTATTAGCGGTCACACAGGAAAAAAGTCAGCGGGTGGAATACAACTCCCCTCCCCAGGGAAGTTAGTGAGTTAATAGTTCTGCTGTGTGGTGGTGATGAAAGTGGGGAGGGAGGCTAACGGATCCCTGAAGAAGTTCTGATGTTTCATAATTAACACTGTGCCTCCCCCTGCCCTCCCACAGCTGTGCTGATTCTGCCACTACAGATGAGATTTATACTTCACAACTCAACCATAACTCTCCTTCTTCCCTTCTCCCTGCTTCCCCCTTCATAACATTCTCATCATTTTATTGTGACCTTAATGAAGAGTTCACTCTGCACTCACTTGTTACGGCCTCTTGATCAACTCTCATCTCCTTATTCAAATCCTCTTGTGTTGAATCAATAGGTATTAGATTGGTAGATTAACATGCTTATATCAAATATGTTTAATTGGGAAAATATGCCAAAATGGCATGTCCAGAAATCCTCAAAATATGCTAACCATATTCGCAAGAATATTGCACGTAGAAACCGCCAGAAACACGTCATCGCGTCTAATAGTTCTCACGCACAAATTGTGCAGGCTTTATAGTCATAGGCCCTCACAATACCGAATGTAAGTGGTTCATATTTAATCAAAATTAAAAGATTAAACAAAAATGTTTGTCATATTTTTTACTACTATTTTACTCTCACGTGTTTGTAGGGTAGTAGCGTAATTACGTTTAACTATTTGAGAGCTTGGCTCGAATCTGTATTTTAATTTTTGAAGTGTAGGACCCACATTTTCAATTGCCTGGTGAAAACCTAGCGCTTTCGCATCTGCTTCAAAGGCGTCCTCGATGCACTCTGATTTAGAACAATTCTTAGCAACAGCCCAGCTGTCTTGCTCACTAGTATTTTACATGTAAGTAGATACACAAATACAATAACTAAACAAATAACATTTTCCATTTTGACAAATTCATTTAGACTAATTCATTTCTGTGACTAAGACTTGACTGCTGTTAGAAAAGAGAGCTTTGGAAAGAGAGCGCTTTTCAGTGCGATCTGTTCCATTATTATTATTTACATCCAAAATGCACTCAGATCCGTGGCATTCGGTGCATTACTTTACTACAGACAGGATTGTCGTTGGAACTGTGCTATTCATCTCCTGTGGCAATTAGAGGCTGCAAGAGCGAGTCCTACGTTGCTTGCCTGTGTATGGAGCCTGGGATGACGTTAGAGATCGACTGTCAAAATATGAGTAATTAATGACGTTGTATTGCTGGTTTATTTTTGTAGATTTGTCAGGATCATGTTTTTGCAATAATAATTATTGGTATTTCCGTAATTGTTGGCTACTCCCCAAAGTAGCGGGTAATATTGACAGAGATACTCGCCCATAACAGTTGACGCTTGTTAAAACGGATCACTTTTTTTCAATAACTAGACTACATTTTAGATAGAAATTACACAAATGTCACTAAAACGTAAACCTATTTTAGACTAAAATTTGACTAAATGAAAAAGGGTGCCATAATGAACCCTTCTACACACCTGCTGTGTAGGCGTCACCAGGCTAGGCCTTAATTTGAGAGGAGAAAACTGGGGTTTAAAATATGGTTTTAATTTGATAGAAAGCAATGAGACCAGTAGTTCAGGTCTATGTGGTTGATTCACTGGCTGTCAAAATAAACAAATCCATGATAATTAACTGTTGACTATTGTGTTAGGAAAAAGCGGTGTCCCCCTCAACATCCCTACGGTACAGCATAAGCTAGGCATGGTTTGGCATGGTTGCAGTGTGCCATTACAAATACACTACCAATGCATTGCACATATAAGTATTGATTAACACAATAATATCAGCCTGTGTGAGCAACACAGTCTGGTTCTCCGGTATGTGTGCAATCATTCATTGCATGAGTGTAACCGATAGGGTCCATATCTAGTTGAAACACACAGTCCTAGCCGTTGTCAGAGGATGTTGTCATGGTGACTTTATTTTCACCGTATTGTGAGTAGTGGTTCCAACCAGGTACCATCACACAGGTAAATGTCAGGAAAAGCTGTCATAGTGCAATAATGTTCATAAGGCTTTCACCACACATCAGGCGCTTCATTCTTTTTAGTTAACTGCATCAACTACCAATACATAGCAACCAGCATCAGTAGGAGGTGCACGGCAGCCATTTTGTGCTAGAGCCTGCACATGAGCTTTTGCCGTCAGACAAGTGCTGTGTGCGGGTGTGTGTGTGCGTGCGGTGCTCCTGTCTGACAGGTTGCTGTCTCATACCGTAAGTGCTGAAGGGCATGTGAGCGAGAAGGAGCTCATTAAAGATGGACGATGCTGAAGTAGGCCACTGGTTCACACTGCCAAAGGAGTAATGGTGGAAGGAGCAACATAAACAAACCTCTTCTGCTTTCTCCCTCCACCCACCTCACATTCTCCTGAAATCAAATTAATCAAGTTATTGCAGGTATCTGACCACGTTCAGGCGCAGTAACGCCAACACTGTCAATTATTCTGTGTTTACTGTATTTTGCTATCTTTGTAGTACAGTTGCAATATTTTCTTCTCCCTATTAACTGACCTTCAACTTCGACAATGACACCTAGTATGTCCATTTAGTTCCCATTCAGCAATGCAGCTGGGTTTTCAACTTCTAATTTGAAGTTGCTCTGAAATTGCAGTGTTTCCTAATTCACTCAAATGTAAACAACCTAATCCGTAAACTTAAAAGTATTTCTCCCTTTCAGGGGTTGGCAAAATGTCCCCTACAATGGTTCATTTGTTTTACTATCTGTGCGGGGATATTTCCCATACATCAAATAATATTAGACTGACTGCCAAGTTGAAGTTGCTCCTGTCCTGTTCTGTTCTGTTGTTCTGATTTACTGTCAGTGAGTGAAAACCATTACTGAGCTGTAGCTTTGAATGGGGCTAATTATCATAGACTATGAAAGTACTTTTGGCAAGAGGTTCAGTACTCCCTAGTGCATTCTGTCTGTCTGTCTGTCTGTCTGTCTAATGTGTCTATCCATTCATGTATCCATACATTTGTCCATCTCTCTGTGTGTCTGTCTGTCTAATGTGTCTATCCATTCATGTATCCATACATTTGTCCATCTCTCTGTGTGTCTGTCTGTCTAATGTGTCTATCCATTCATGTATCCACACATTTTTCCATCTCTCTGTCTATCCGTCTGTCAATCACATTTTCAGGCCCGCACACACACACGTGACATTACCTGTGTTCCCAGAGCTCAATGCATTGTGGGCAGTGAATAAAAAAAACATTCTGTTTCGCTCCACCTACCTCATTACCTACATACCCTTTGTGTCACTGTCTATCCCCAAATGATGCAGAAGAAAAACTCATTGGCTCGACAGTAGGCCACAGACAGGGGCTTGGATTGTTCTCTGTATCTGCAACAAGAAACAAATTCAGCCTGATTGTAGCCTCAAAGGAATTGGACCAAGCATGCTTGTGTGTGTGTGTGTGTGTGTCACTTACCTCTTATTGTCCTCTCTCCATAGACCCTAAGAGATCAGCATGGCACTGGCACAATAATGATGCCAGCCACTTATGTGGTAGGCCTGTAGTTGAATCGAAGGTTCAAAAGACCCACGTAGCTGTCAGTGACAGTCACTCATGACTTTTCCTCTTAAATCATTGACCTTGTCTTTACAGAGTTACACCATGAAAACGTGGCCTGTGTGCCCATTTCTCATGTAGAGTTTTAAATGTTGTTTTTTAAGCTAAACCTCCACTAGTCTCATTTGAGCCAATGTTTCTTAAATGGTTGGGTAACTGGTGCTGGTATACAGTCCCCTGCTTAAGTACTGGGGCGGTAAATTCCAAATTGCTATTTTCGTTGTACACTCAAGGCATATGTAAATATGATTAAAAGTTTAGTATGAAGGAAAAGTACAGACTGTCACCAGAAAAATATAAAGTTCAATTTCACTGTCCCAATACCTACTGAAGGCACTGTACGAGAGGCCTTCAAATATTGACATGTGCCAAGATGCATTTTATTTTGAAACTGGTATATTTGAGGACAACTGGAAAACCGGTCCAGGAAATGTTGGAATGATTATCGTAGAAAAAGAACGGAGTGTTTTCTTGTATGACCTGGTTTAACAATTAAAATTTTGGAATGAAAGAGGTGTGTGTTTGTGTGTGTGCATGTGGGCATGCATGCTTGTTTTTCCATCTGTGTGTTAGAACAGTATTGCAGAATCCCATCTTACGTTTTGGGAGCCTATGAATGTGTGGGTGGTTAGCTATGTATATAGTGACACAAATGCTCTGAGAGCAAAAAAGGAAAAGAGAAAGAACAAGAGGGAGAGAGATGAACGAGGAAAGCGGTGGCGCGGGGTGCACTCAGAGAGAGACACGGGAGAGGTAGAGACTGAAGCAGATGAGGGTGGAGTGTATGCATGGGGGAGGGGCCTTGTTTGGTTTTGATGATTGATGGCCAGCGGAACATTCTATGTTTGGGATTCGGCTTTGGGGATAGTACGTTATTTAAAAAGGGGGTGCACAAACAGTTTAGTTATGCTCTGGTTAGCAACACATCAGCTTCTCCAAAACCCAACACAACACCAGGAATAACAGCAGGGCTCAGACGGCGATGGAGAGAAAGACTTGCAGGGAGCAGTGAGGAGAGAAAGAGAGGAGGAAGAGTACCATGTACTAGCAGTATGGGTTCTAAATGGCATGAGTAACAAAATACAGTTGGAACATGGATCTCTACAATAAAATATGTGTCTGTGCATTTTCTGACACTGGTACGTACTGCATGTATGCACCACCTTGGTAGGATCCATGCTACTCTGCATGCTAATCCATGAGATTGCAAGAGAACAAGAACCTGTGAGGTTGTTCTCCTTCCCTTGTTAAAGATGTCATGGCACATCACCAGAGTGCAAACCCCCTCACACACCCATGTCAAATGCTTTGTTTGTATACACAAATCAAATGTACATTCAAATGAATGGATTGCCTAGTGGTTAGAGCATCTGGACAGTAACTTAATGCTCGGTTGACCATGTACTTGAGCCGGCAAGGTGAAAAATCGTTCTGTCTTTGAGCAGGACAGTTGACCCTAATTGGTCCTGTAAGGCACTACTGTCTGCTAAGTGACTGAAATGGAAACTTGATTCAAACAATGCAAAGGTTATGATGTGCACTGATAAAAATGACAAACGGCACCTTCTCTGACCGGCAAGGCTGTCCATGACTGCCGATATGAAGCGGTACCTTGCTAGCCTCTTTGATGTTGGCCATGCCCAGTCAGCCTACGCTGCATGTGTGACCTAGGCCAGTGATTCCCAACTCCCATCCCACAAGTACACCCAACAGCACAGGTTTTCGTTTCAGCTCCAGACCAATTAAACTAACAGAGGACCTGATGATTAGCTAACAAGTTAAATCAGATGTGTTTGTGGAGGATAAACGTTGGAAGCCTCTGGTTTAGACCCTAGTGTCATCCATTGAGATGCTTTGCCAAGCCTTTACTGCATCCATTGTAAGCGGTTGCTTATAGAAACCAACATGTCAGTCAGTACTAGTCAGTACTGTTCAATCACTTATTACGAAGTGGAAAATTCGGGGGTTTCTTGATACCAAGCCAAGGTCAGGTAGACCAAGAAAGATTTCAGCCAAAACTGCCGTAAGAATTCAGGATACAAAGAAAAACTCAGAGGTAACCTCAGGAGAAATACAGGCTACTCTGGAAAAAGATGGTGTGGTTGTTTCAAGGAGCACAATATGACGAACAAAAATGAGCTGCATGGTCGAATTGCCAGAAAGAAGCCTCTACTGCTCCAATGCCACAAAAAAGCCTGGTTTCAATATGCCCAACAACACTTTGACACGCCTCACAGCTTCTGGCAAACTGCAATTTGGCATGACGAGACAAAAATAGAGTATCTTGGTCACAACCATAAGTGCTGTATTTGGAGAGGGGTCAACAAGGCCTATAGTGAACAGAATACCATCCCCACTGTGAAGCATGGTGGTCGCTCACTGATGATTTGGAGGTGTGTGAGCTGTAAAGGCACGGGGAATCATGTGAAAATGTATGGCAAGATGAATGCAGCATGTTATCAGAAAACACTGGCAGACCATTTGCATTCTTCTACACAAAAGCTGCGCATGGGACGCTCTTGGACTTTCCAGCATGACAATGACCATAAGTCCAAGGCCAAGTTGACCCTCCAGTGGTTACAACAGAAAAAGGTGTAGTGGCCATCACAGTCTCCTGACCTTAATATCATCGAGCCACTCTGGGGAGATCTCAAACATCTGGTTCATGCAAGACGACCAAAGACTTTGCCTGACCTGGAGGCATTTTGCCAAGACAAATGGCAAGCTACACCAATTTCAGGGCCTCATAGACAACTATTAAAAAAGACTACATGCTGTCATTGATGCTAAATGGGACACTGTATTAAGAACTAAGGGCATGTAGACTTTTAAACAGGTGTAGGTTCTCACAGCTTCTGGCACTCTCCAAAGAAATGTAAAAGGAACATTTTAAGTGAGGAAGAGAAGTGTTCAATTTGCAGTGTTCTCTTAATTTTAACCCTTCTGTTCCTCACTCAAAACCTTCCTTTTTGACTTTTTTGGAAAGGAAAGAAAAAGATACAGTGGTCTCTTAATTTTTTTCTGGAGCTGTATATTACCAATTCTCCAATGGTATACAAATGTTTGAGCACAAACTTTTGAGCACAACATATACCTAATACTTGTACATTTTCTGCCCTCCCCTATTTGCTTTCATTGCTCATTTAGAAATGAGCAATGAAAAGTCTTATTATGCCCTGGCTGTACTTATTACATGCAAGCACAAAAATAACTGCACTATAAATAGGGTAAACTATCTTCATGGATATATTCAAAATGCATTTTTTCTGATACTGTCAACCTCAGATCACTCTCAAATTAAGTATTGATTTTACAAAACTTACAGATAGAACTTGTAGGTGAGTATATATACTGTGTATATATACACTTGCACAGTAAATATACACCACCATTCAAAAGTTAAGGGGTTATTTAGCAATATCCTATTTTTCAAAAGAAAAGCAATTTTTTTTGTCCTTTAAACTAAGATCAAATTGATCAAAAATACAGTGTAGACATTGTTAATGTTGTAAATGACTATTGTAACTGGAAATGGCACATTTTTTTATGAAATATCTACATAGGCGCACAGAGGCCCATTATCAGCAACCATCAAACACAACGTGTTCCAATGGCATGTTGTGTTTGCTAATCCAAATGTATCGCTTTAAAAGGCTAATTGATAATTAGAAAACCCTTTTGCAATTATGTTAGCACAGCTGAAAACTCCTGTGGTGATTAAAAAAGCAACAAAACTGGCCTTCTTTAGGTAAGTTCATCAAGGATTTTCAGGATCAGTGTTTGTGGGTTCAATTACAGGCTCAAATTGGCCTGAAACAATGAACTTTCTTCTGAAACTGAAAAACAGAGGCCTCACAGGCCCTCAACTGGCAGATCCATTAAATAGTACCCACAAAAACACCAGTCTCAATGTCAACAGTGAAGAGGTGACTCCAGGATCCTGGCCTTCTAGGCAGCGTTGCAAAGAAAAAGCTGAATCTCAGACTGACCAATAAAAAGATTTTAAAAAAGACTCTAGACAGAGGAAGATTGTAAAAAAAAGTGTTATGGACAGACAAATCTAAGTTTAAGGCGTTCGGATCACAAAGAAGGACATTCGTGAGATGCAGACCAAATGAAAAGATGCTGGAGGAGTGGTTGACGCCATCTGTTAACCATGGTGGAGGCACTGTGATGGTCTGGGGGTGCATTGGTGGTGTTGTAGTGGAAGATTTGTTACAGGGTTAAAGGGATCTTGAAGAAGGAAGGCTATCATTCCATTTTGCAACATCAGGCCATACCTTGTCGATGGTGCTTGATTGAAGAATTTCCTCCCACAACAGGACACTGACCCAAAACACAGCTATAACCATGCAAGAACTATTTAGGGAAGAAGCAATCGGCTGGTATCCTGTCTATAATGGAGTAGCCAGCACAGTCACCAGATATCAACCCTATTGAGGTGTTGTGGGAGTAGTTTTTTTCCAAATAATTTCAGGACAGGCCACCACATGGCACTGGGCCAAAAGTTGTCTCACAATCAAGCAATAGATGCATTTTGGTAGTTATGTAATGTTTTTGCACCATGCACGACAACAGAAATAAGTTATGTGATTTCCTTATCATAATGGAAAATAAAAGTTGAAAACATTACTGAAAAAAATCTGTAACTTCAGAAAAAACGGTTGATCACGGTGGCTAAGAAAATCCAGACAGATTTTCTTAGCCACTGTGCATCAATGTATTTTTGTCACTTTCTCTTTTTGGGTTTTCGACTGGGTATCTTTATTATGTACTTGGTGACAACGTCTGCTGTAAAAAGGCTTCATTAAATATATTTGACTGATTGAATTTGACTGTACAAATGGCGCTGTTTCAAAACAAACTACGCATTTGAATACATGTATAATATACTCAGACAAGAATCCCCACTGTGGATATAAATGATATTTTAGGTATGAAAACAAGCCTTCATAATTATAGCCTACCTATGGATTACACCCAAAGTCACTATTTATTGTCTATTATTAACCATATGGTTCAGGTCCTCATTGCCAATTGGCTGAAATCTATGGTGTATGGGGCCATGTACCACAGAAATAACATAAACTAACTGCTGTTCTAATTGCTTTGGTACCCATTTCATAACACCAGTTCAATGGAATCTCTGGGGTTTGTGCTTTATTTGTGTCCAGAAACTTCACAATGTGTTATGCCTTAAGGTACATTTATACTTTTCAATTTGAATGTGTATGGAAGGATTGCATACATTTGTCTTGTTTGGGGTTTGTGATTGTTTCTGGCATTTCACATGATTCATTTTCTAACTATCGTAGGTTTCACTTCAGTTTGCAAATGATTGGTCAGTGTCACAATGCGGGGCGGGTAGGACACAAGGCATAGAGCAGTGGAAGGGAATCATTCCTTTTTTTATGTTCTCTCCAGCAACAAAAACAACCAAAGGAGAGGTACACCACAAACTATGGCATGACTATCATAAACAATAACCAACAAACTAAGGAACAGGAGCAACTTAAATAGGGTCTCCAATCAGAGACAACATGGTGCAGCTGCCTCTGCTTGGGGAGAACAGAAAATGATAGGGTGGACATGCCTAGAGGCATCCCCATGGTCAGGCCCTGCCTGTGGCCCCCTGGCTCATAGAGATGCCTAGAGGCACCCCAGCCAGGACCTGACAGTCAGAGATCCTCACACCAGCCTTTGTCCAATTATTATATTACTGTTCTCCCCCCTCTTCCAGAAAATAGGTTAAAAAAGTATGCATTATGTTAACTTACTTCACGCCGTATTGCTTAACCTTTTCACGCGTGAGTTTCAAATATTCCTTACCGACCCCCCAGCGTGAGTTTTTTTGCACGTGACTTCGGTACTCTGCAGCATTTGAACTCATGCCAGCCTTTGAACAGTCACCTTGCTAGGTAAGGAACACTACATGCATTGCATTGCAAGCTTCTCTCGTTGACTCGAATTCTAAGAGCTACAAAAGTTGGTTGATTTATTACTGTAGCTAGCTAGAAAACGTCAGCTAACCGCTAGCAAACATCAGCTGCCCGCTAGCTAACAAATCGTGACCAGTTATTCAATGCAGTGAAAATGAATAAACTATATAAAATGCATACAACGGGGAACGTAACTTCTAGAAAGTTTTTGCAATGGTTTTGATCGGTAGTAGTCGCTAATATAATTCGTTTTTGTGCATTAGTGTTGGCTGTCTGTTGGTACGTAACTAACACTTCTTGTCCCGATTTGAATGCTTTCTACCTGGTTAATATCATAGTATGGTCTTGAAACAATTACAATCAGGAAATAAAGTTATAAACACTGTTTGAGCTAAATGTGAGTAAATAATAGCGCGGTTTTACCAGCCATTGTTACGTTACTTGTAGCTAGGTATGCTAATGGTGCGTTCTAAACATGACGTTCTAATCACACCGGTGTGATCGTACGCTCCAGGGACCACTCAAGATTGATCACACTGGTGTGATCGTACGCGCCAAAGGGTTAAATAACAAAAATACAATATACCATTTATCTCCTCCCAAAAATGACTTAAGAACAGTTGTAATGAAGGAAATACAAATGTACTAGATACTTTTTATCCTACCCTCCCGATGTGAAGCAATAACTTTTTAGACCCTCTTTGAGAAAATGGCTTGAATACTGGAAGCTTATTCACTAGTTTAATAAGCCTAACCAGCATAGCAGAACATCCTCTTTCTGACCCTCTCTCAAACCACCAGGCAGATAGGGCCAATACCAGATTGACTACAGTTTAGTTCAGTGGTTCCCAACCAGGGATACTAAGACCCCTGGGGGTACTTGGCCTCTCCACAGGGGGTACTTGAAAACACTCATGACACCATAGACTTACTAGTGAAATTAACATGAGGGGGTACTTCAGGGGTACTGAAAGCAGTGCAAAAACATTTTGGGGGTACAGTAACTGAAAAGGGTTGGGAGACACTGGTTTAGTTGATTATCTTTAGTATACACTGACCTCACTTCCATTTGAAGCTTCATGGTCCTGGTCTTGTTTACTCACCTTGTGAGCACAGCCTGCCTACACACCCTGACTGACTTTTCCCTGTACCTATGACTCCTAAGAACGTACTGCCACCTGTATGCTCGCACTAATCTAATGCACTCTGGATTTGAGCAACTGTTATACTTGTTTTTTTTAGCGTCTGTTATACTTATATCTGATATACTTTACGGAGACATTTTACTTGTTTTATTTTACAGTCATCAAACTATTAGCCAGCTGCTGTTGCAATGTTTCAACACAATGTTTTTCCCCTTCACTCTTTGCTTTGCTAATAGTAAATGCCACCCTGTTATTATTTAACATATAGTAGGGTGTGTAGGAACAGAGTTCCAGATAAAACCTCAACTCTTGAATATAAAAACTGTCACCCAAAATCCACTGTATTGCTTGAATGTCTTATCAGTCTCCAAACAATCATGTATTTTATTCAATACAAGCATTGCAAAAACATAATTCAAGGTGTGTTTGTGTTATTTACAACTTGACACAGTCCGTTTTGTGTTGTTATTTTGTTATTTGACACAACTAATTATTTGCACAATAAAATAATGTTCTAAAATGACCTAGCCAGTGTGCAAATGTTAAATAATGTGGTGATTGGGGAGTATCTGAATAGTATTACTGATTTTCTCAACGTAACTCACCACCATTAACCTAAAAGGGTTGTTTATCTGATCTAGTAGATTAACCCTTTTTGGTAACATATTGAAAAGGGTTTACTTGGAACAAAAAAACTTCTTCCAGAAGGCTTTAAAAAGAGTTCTCATATGGGGACAGCCAAAAAGCCCTTCTGGAACCCTCTTTTTTAAGTCTGTAATGAGCTGTAGAACTTCAAAGTTTCTCAGTTAATTTAAGACCCATTTTTATGTCCATTAAAAACGACAATCTTTTATAGCCCTCTCTCCCACCATAATCACTGATTTGTAAGGGAATATCCTCATCACAGTCATAAAATACTTGATTGCATTAGCTTCCTTTCCCAAAATATATCTGTGTCTGTCTGGGGCACATTATCACAGAAATAATAAACGTCCATTTGGAATACATCAAAGTTATAAAGTTATAAATGTACAGCAGATTGGCATTATTTGCAAGAGAAATTGTAGATTATATTTGCACTCCATCTTAGGGTAGAAGGTAGTTTAGCGGGTAAAAGCACTGGATCAGTAAGTCAGCTATTGTGCAAGGTAGTTAACCTTAATGGCTCCAGGGCCTCACTTTTTGAGAAAGCCTCAGGAACAGTGGGATTGCAAAAATGTGCTATTCATACATGAGTATGATACACCTTGTACAGGTGTGACGCAGGACAAACACAGGCATCAATGTAATTATTATCATTACTAAAAGAGGTTGTTGAGTCCTGCTGTAGCTATTGGATTTTTCCATTGCTTTTCCTGATTGTAAATTAAATGTAGTCTACCTATTGGAAACTGTTGATGGTACTAGCATTTCTTATTTGATTATTTGAGAATTTGATTCAGAAGTGTTTCGTGCCATGTCACAATGTGCCCCTCTATGTCAGTCTGATACTTTGTCTACCGGGCCTTGGTACCGCTATGTCTCTTGAATCCAATTTAAAAGAAATGGTAACCTCTCTCCAATTTCACCCCCCCCACCTTCCAGTAATATTGTTCTGGTACAGAGCCTATTGTGTGTGCAATCCTGGATTTACTATATATGTGGGGACCAGACGTCCTACAAGGAATGTAAAATGTGCCAATTTATTACCCACAGCATTTTCATGTTTCTGGTCCTCACAAATATACACAAGCAAATGTGTGTCTGTTTTCAACACTCATGAATGTGTCACAGTGTCCAGATATGAATAGATCTCCTAGAGTGAGAAGCCAGGGTCATTTTATTTTTGGGGATAGGATTATTGTCTAATCTCAGCCTCGTTGACGGCCCATGTTAAAAATTAAACCGATTGGGAAGGCTGTCATATCAACAGCCTTGGCTTTACATGATAGCTGTAGTACGAGGCATTAATCCAAAAATGGGTACATGATGCTCAAAGACAGATCTAGGGTGTAGTGGTTTAGGGGGTTGGGCATAGGGGGAATCCCCTGTAACCAGTGGTTAAATTGGGATTTTGGATGTGGGGGAGCCCTATATTTTGACAGTTGAGGGAACTCAACTGTGCGTTTGTCATTTTGCCCATGACATTTGTAGGATAACTATGCAATTATAAATAAAAAGCAAATTTACCAGATATTCTGTCAGTTTTAAATGTCATATTTTATACAGTAATCCGCCCAGATATACTGTAAGTTATTTATGTAGCTAGCATTATATACTCACCTAAAGGATTATTAGGAACACCATACTAATACTGTGTTTGACCCCCTTTCGCCTTCAGTTGGCCCATATTGATAGGATCGCATCTTGCAGTTAATGGAGATTTGTGGGATGCACTTCCAGGGCACGAAGCTCCCGTTCCACCACATCCCAAAGATGCTCTATTGGGTTGAGATCTGGTGACTGTGGGGGCCATTTCAGTACATTGAACTCATTGTCATGTTCAAGAAACCAATTTGAAATTATTCGAGCTTTGTGACATGGTGCATTATCCTGCTGGAAGTAGCCATCAGAGGATGGGTCCATGGTGGTCATAAAGGGATGGACATGGTCAGAAACAATGCTCAGGTAGGCCGTGGCATTTAAACGATGCCCAGTTGGCACTAAGGGGCCTAAAGTGTGCCAAGAAAACATCCCCCACACCATTACACCACCACCACCAGCCTGCACAGTGGTAACAAGGCATGATGGATCCATGTTCTCATTCTGTTTACGCCTTTTGGTGAGCTTGTGCAAATTGTAGCCTCTTTTTCCTATTTGTAGTGGAGATGGGTGGTACCCGATGGGGTGTTCTGCTGTTGTAGCCCATCCGCCTCAAGGTTGTGCGTGTTGTGGCTTCACAAATGCTTTGCTGCATACCTCGGTTGTAACGAGTGGTTATTTCAGTCAAAGTTGCTCTTCTATCAGCTTGAATCAGTTGGCCCATTCTCCTCTGACCTCTAGCATCAACAAGGCATTTTCGCCCACAGGACTGTCGCATATTGGATGTTTTTCCCTGTTCACACCATTCTTTGTAAACCCTAGAAATTGCTTAAATCACCTTTCTTTCCCATTCAGACATTCAGTTTGGAGTTCAGGAGATTGTCTTGACCAGGACCACACCCCTAAATGCATTGAAGCAACTGCCATGTGATTGGTTGATTAGATAATTCCATTAATGAGAAATTGAACAGGTGTTCCTAATAATCCTTTAGGTGAGTGTAGATAATAATAAACATGTAAAATATTGTTGGCGTTATCTAGTCTGTTTTACCTCTGGAAATAGTCAGTCAACTTCCTCTTACACTCTGTTTCTGGCTTATTTATTCCCATTTTGACTGTGGAGTTAAAAAAATCCAACCTTATCCAACCACCCTCATTTCACTAAAACTAATGTCAGATAGTTAACTACACATCACATTCCACAGAAAGTTAGCCAATGTTAGCCCAGCTACCTAGAAGAGAGTATTATTTGCTTCTTTAGTTTACTAACTTCAGTTTAGATGTAGAACACCACATTTCTTAGAATGGCTGCGTAGATAAATAGCAATATACTTAAATGTATTTTATTGAACATTTAAGTAAAACGTTCCATATAATCCATATAACTAAACTGTACTAACCAACATGATAACGTGAGAATGCTATTTGTTCTTTTTAATTGATGTATTCTTTTTTCCTGCTAATTTTTCTGTCAGTCTATTTTAGTGCTTCTGCAGCAACCTCTTATCTCACACTCACAGATCAGAAGTGCGTTATGAGTTGTTTGGAAATTCATAAAAACAGAGCCCATTGGTGCTCTAACTACAGCGCTTGTATTTCAGAGCAGTGTCTAGGGTGAATTGACCAACGCCTCAAGGTCTCCGAACTTGAATGCCGTCAGTGACCATAGATCGGAGGACATGACTGTAAATTCAAGACAAAACAGGGGCTGTTGTATCTAACATTTTAACTGCTGGTCATTGGAAGTACCGGAGCTCAGCTAGTTCCCATTGTGACCACGTGCTGGATTTTATCTCCAATTTAACTCATGCCTTTAACCCATTAACTTGACTCTCACATAACCAAATGGTTGATTCAGCTCCAGACTGGCACAGTTTTTAAGGGATATGAATGCAAATTACAAGAAGATATTCTATGTGTACATTCGTTTTCTAATTTTTCCACAGATAATAAACATGTCCTGGTGAAGTGGAGACAATTCCCTCATAATCAAATGGTTGTTTGAGCTCCAGACAGACACAGTTTGTAATGGATATGAACACAAATTAAAACCTTGACCTTGTTGAAGACCCAATGCAGATCCCAGGGCTGAATTGGGTTGACCCCTCTGTTCTCAGGACTTGGACAGACATCCAGGATGGTTGTAGTGTGGGTGGGGTGTAGTGAAAGCAGAGTTGCTGTAACTCAATGGACTCCATGCCAAATAATGATATCTACATCAGACCTAAAGGACATTTTCAACCTACCTTCACACAGACTCTGTAAACTGCATTGTAAATTCATGGGGAATGGTCTCAAAGTCCATAGAGGGGATGATAAATGTCCACCAGTCCTTCATCAGAGCTGAAGGTGCTGTCTGTCTGCTTACCCTTCAGAGGTTTATTTGGGGGTAGCAGACATGCTCAAGTACTTAGGCACTCGCCTGAGTCCTTAACGAAAAGCCATCATTCTCAGGTCAGGATCTTTGTTGATGTGTGAGTGTGAGTTGTGTCCTTCATTTATGCAAAACCTGCATGCAGGTGGGTGACATTTTGTAATTGTCTAATTTGAAATCGCCCACTCAATTATTCATTCAGCACACAGTGCATTTCTACTTGACCTACATTTCATAATTCATTTAACAAATTTTGTATTTTCCAAAACCATTTTTTCAGAAATCGTCCTCATGCACTAACACCCACACACACACACACACACACACACACACAAACACACACATACATACACATACACATACACACACACACACACACACACACACACACACACACACACACACACACACACACACATACATACATACATACACGTACACACACAATCAAAGCCTGTTGCCGAGGCGTCTTCCTCTCTTCCTCAATGGTCTTGTGTGGAAGAATGCATACGACCCCCACCGTTGGTATAGGCTACCCACGCCCTCGCGCATTCATCACTGCAGCGAGGAGTCTCTCACGCCCCCACCCTTCCCCTCTCCCATTGTTTGTTTCTCCATTTCATTAAAAATATTATTATTGAAAACATTTTTTTTCTACAGCATAAAACGCTAAATTAAGTCTACATTTATTGCCAGTAGGCTACTTAAATCCCATGACTGATTTATTCAAACATTGCGATGAAGCCATCAATCTCTGCAGGGAAATGTTTCAACGATTGAGGGCGGGAAATGTGCACACGTACGCACAGACGCATGCAAATCCGCGCAAACCCAGACACACACACACACACACACACACACACCCGCACACCGTGAGTTTTTTGCCTATTAACACAACCGTCTCACTTGATAAATGGTTTTAAAATGCCTCGGGAGCATCGAGCTGAGTGTGTGTGCACTTGCCAGACCCAGTAGTCTCAGTTGAATCGCAAATTATTGAAAGAAAAGAAAGCCTTGGGAGAGTAGGAGTAGGGGGAGGAGTAGGAGAGACGGGAGTAGGTCGGCCGTAACAATCCTTTTCCTTTCCCAGATGATGAGAACGGTGCCGATCGCATCACATTCCGCGTAGCGTTCCACAGCCGTCCTATGTTGAAGTGCCATCGCTCTAATACAAAACTAACGGAGCCGCAGCGTCTGATTGCGCTCAACTCGGCTCCAATACGGAAAATCGGTCAGTGGCTGTGCGAGGTCTCCGTCTGGCCGATATTCGGTGGCGACGGGACCTTGAACGATTGAACTGTTGAAGAAGTGGGTGAAGTAAATACGAGCACACCACTCAAGACGAAATTAATATGGAGAATCGCAGAGAGGAGGGAGTATAACGAGGATAGGGGGAACAAATCAAATCCAAATATTTACTATTCGGATTATTTCTATTTTGAACACTACACTTTGAATTGGAATTGAGATTTGCTGGGCATTTTCACAGGCAAGCATGAACGGAAAGGAGGCGAGGTTTTGCACAGGATGCTGGAGGCTACTGATGCTGTCAAGCATTATGGTTATACACTTGATTCCACTCTTTGTACATGGTAAGA
This sequence comes from Esox lucius, assembly GCF_011004845.1. Classification (NCBI taxonomy): domain Eukaryota; kingdom Metazoa; phylum Chordata; class Actinopteri; order Esociformes; family Esocidae; genus Esox; species Esox lucius. The sequence goes on along the minus strand of NC_047588.1, from coordinate 15,936,778 downwards.
AATCGTTCTTTTTATTTGCAAGAAAGCATCGGTTTTCTTCAAGATTTGTGTGATCACCACAGTACCAGTGAAAAAACAGTACAGTGTTCGGTTCGGTTCGGGTGTAGTCTAGAGCACACTGGTTATGCACTCTTTCTCAGGTGGTATGGGCACCGCACTAGCCTACACGCTGTGCCTGACCAGGACGCAAACCAACATTTTTGTTTCGTGTGATTTGGTGTCTGAGATTACATTGTGAATGGGATGTTATAGTAATGGTTAATTACGAAAACATCCCATTGGGTGCAATCCTTTTTTTGGAGAGCAGGGTGGTACAATTTTGCTTCCAGTCATGACCCACTCTGTAGCGGTGTTATGGGGTAATAGTGACAAGCCGATGCACTAAACTCGCTCCCTCGAGGCTGCTGCTGTCACTATGGCAATGATGGAGCCCAGGCGACACAAAGGCAGGATTACGGTCGGGGTCCCTGTTGCGTTATTCATCAACCGATCTGTACACCAAACGGACATTCTGATAGAGCGCGGCACAGCATAGAGGACATGAAAATAAAAATGAAATAATTCCCTTTATCTTCATTGTTTTGTGAGGAATCACGGCACACCTTCCAATTTACTAAAGTCAATGGCTATGGTAGTGAATATCCCAAGGTTAAAATCAAGCGATCACAGGGATAAACATAATCTACTTGATCCATTTCAGTCCAAAGCCCCGACTCGTTCGAAGTTACTGTTAGATTTAATACTTGGTCACCTGCTTGGATAATGTCGAATAGTAGTGTGAATGGATGCCTGAATTGGTACCTTACCTACTGGCAGTGAAGTCTGCAAGATGGAATGTTAGGCTATATTTAGACATCCATATGTTGGTAAAAAAAAAATAACTGCTCTGGAGACTTGAATCTCTTTGACGCGTTATCGGCTGGGGTTGGTGCGCTATTGTCCAACCGGCAAGAAGAGGATCTGTTTATGCCCATTGCCGCCCAGCAACAGGGCAGTGAGGACGTTACCAATTTGATCAGAGTGCTGAAACAATTTCAAAATGCCCTGATTGAACTGGTGGAATAACAATTAAACAGTCAAACATGCCAATAATTTAAAATGCAATTGTATGGACCCCTCCCTCATCCCCCATGTCTTTTCCAATTGGCACCACCTGCTCGTTCAACTGTGAAAACTGTGGTGGCCACATAAAGAAACCATGACAGTTAATGACATGTCTGGGCATCTCTTCTTGGACGCCATTTTCAGCCTTCGGTATTTAAGAGGTGGTTAAGGGGGATGTTGAGCATGTCGTCGATGCCCCTCCCCTCTTCCACTCAGGATGATGGCTGCGTTAGCGGGTTAGGATGGGTGATGGCAAAAAGGGATGATGGCTGCGTTAGCGGGTTAGGATGGGTGATGGCAAAAAGGAATGATGGCTGCGTTAGCGGGTTAGGATGGGTGATGGCAAAAAGGAATGATGGCTGCGTTAGCGGGTTAGGATGGGTGATGGCAAAAAGGGATGATGGCTGCGTTAGCGGGTTAGGATGGGTGATGGCGGGGGTAATGATGGTCAAGGCTCAGACACAGATTTATGTCCGGGAACGGTGATGGACTCAGGGAAGGTTGGCATAGCTGCCTCTCCATCTCTCCGTCCTCCCGCTCTCCTCTGGCCTGCTGACACACATCTGCCGCTGACAGATTATCTTTGATGAGCAGTGTTAATCTTCAAGCCAAATCCCCCAGCCTTTTATAGCAGTTTAGGAAAAAACATGCTGAACATCATAACCATGATTTGGTCTAATAGGCCTTTAAAATCAATTAGAGAAATAGAGCTACTCTCTCTTTCTCACACTGTCTCCCTCCCTCTCTCTTTCCTAATGTCTCTCATGGTGCTCAGTATATTGTGGATAATGTGATAACTGCTCTCAGAAAAGTGAAATGTAAATGAACAAGGTTAGATGCCACTTACCAATACAGCCTTTCTGCATCCTTCCTCCATTGTTCTAATAAAACATACTTGCCACTGGGTGCAGTCACACCCTTCCCATTACACAGGTCACTTTATTTACACTTTATTGCTAGTTTGGACACAAAACCGATGGAAAGCAGAAATCATTAGATTAGCTCAGCTGACGTGCTTAGTGGAATCACTGTCTCCATCTGAAATGAAGACAAGCTCAGCACAGACACATCCCATTTCAGACACTTCCCACTTCACCAGCAGTTGGTTTGGTGTCGCTTCAGGGGCTCTGTGGGGGGGACTTGAGGGGACTGTGGGGGTGGGGGGACAGTTGGGGTCTGTGGGGGGGCTGTGGGGGGACTGTGGGTGACTGTTGGGGGACTGCGGGGGTTCTGTGTGGGTGAGTTTGGGGGGACTGTGCGGGTGACTGAGGGGGGACTGTGGGAGTCTGTGGGGGGCGTCTGTGTGGAGTCTATGGGTGGACTGTGGGGAGACTGCGGGGGTCTCTGGGGGGACTGCAGCGGTCTGTGGGGAGACTGCGGAGGTCTGTGGGGGGACTGCGGTGGTCTGTGGGGGGACTGCAGGTGTCTGTGGGGTGACTGTGGGGGGACTGCGGGGGTCTGTGGGGGGACTGCAGGAGTCTGTGGGGGGATTGTGGGTGGTCTGGGGGGGACTTCAGGCGACTGTGGGGGTCTGTGGGAGGACTGTGGGGGGACTGTGTGGATGACTTTGGGGGGACTGTGGGGGGACTGTGCGGGTGACTGTGTGGGGACTGTGCAAGTGACTGTGGGGGGACTGTGGGTGGGACTGTGCGAGTGAATGTGGGGGGACTGTGGGGGGACTGTGCGAGTGAATGTGGGGGGACTGTGCGGGGACTGTGCGGATGACTGTGGGGGGACTCTGGGGGGACTGTGCGGGTGACTTTGGGGGCACTGTGGGGGGACTGTGCGAGTGACTGTGGGGGGACTGTGCGGGGACTGTGCGGATGACTGTGCGGATGACTGTGCGGGGACAATGTGGGGACAGTGCGGGTCATTGTCACTGTACTACACTTGCAATGTTAAAATAGAGTGCTTAGAAACACAAAAAAACTATTGGAAACTGTCATTTCACCAAGACAATGAACATGAAACCGTAATTAATTGGGAGTATTTAGACAAATCATCCTGAGACGTTTTAAAATGTACAGAATATGGTGCGTTGTAACATTACTTAATTAACACCTTGCCAGGGAATAGAAGGACTGAGAGAAAGCACTATTGCATTGTGTTGAGTTCAGCTTAGTGCATAATTAACTGTGTCCTCTTTTGATGTTGTTTCCTCTCTCTAAAGCTTATAAACACTATTTGGGTGTTTCAAATCCTCTTTAGTACAGAATTAGGTATGTCTTTCTGTAGTAGTTCATTGTTTTACATTGATTTATGTATATCTGATAATTTGCCAGTTAACCCGTTTCAGCAGGCATTCACCAGCTGTGAGTCATTTGGGAAAATTCCCAAAAAATGTACCATCCTACTGCCTCAGAAGCCAGATGTTTCAGTGGTGCTTCTGCATGCCACTCTCTATTCTTCTCTGTTTCCTATGGTTCATAAAGAATTGGAAAGCATTTGAAAATATAGAAAAAGTGGAATTGAATTAGAGACAGGTTTCGGTTTAGGCTAAAAACATGCTTTAAAATGCCAGAGGACAACACACGTAAAAACGGCAGGCTCTGAAAATGCTAGGTAACTGCTGACAAGGAGACACTGGCTTCAGAAAGAACACCTGTGCATTGTAATTAGGTAACTGCACAAAGCTGGTTGATTGTTGTTCACCTGCACCCAATGTTCCGGTATTTGTTAGTCCATGTGTGCCTGGGGGAGCATTGGCTGATAGCCTTGCTGGTGTGAAAATGTATACACTCTTCGCTGCCAGTTGCTCTGTTTAAGGGCCTTCACTAACTGACAAAAATGGAAAAGCTTGCATGTTCTAGTCAGTATTTTGCCCTATAAACCACTTGGTGCTTAAATACTTTCTTTTTATACAACATATTATTCTCTGTTAATCAGCACCTCTGCCAACTTTATGCAAGTTGATACCTTTTGCATGTTGTTCACTGCTCTTTAAATACCTGGTTTAAACTCAGCCTTTGTCCTGATCTTGGCCACATTATGATAATACCCACATTTTTACACAGGTGTAGATGGTTAAATATGTATTCTCATTGAAATCAGAGTTTATGAGTGTAAACAAAAAACGATCAGGACAATATCCGGACATTTGAAACAAGTAGGAACCAGGAATCAACATAGCTTCTATGCCCCTGAGTTCTTGTCTATTCGACTCCTAGTATCAGGGCACGTCTTGTGTCTAAGTCAGTGTTTCTCAACCCTGCTCCTGGGCACCCACCTACCCTGCATGTTTTAGATCTCTCCCTGCTCTGTCACACCTGATTCAAATGATCAGCTCCTTATTAAGTCCCTCATGATCTACCTCAGGTATGTTAGGGCATGGAGAGATCTAAAACATGCAGGGCAGGGGGGCGTCCAGGAGCAGGGTTGAGAAACACTGGTCTAAGTTAACCTTGCTTTTTGAGTGTAAGTCAGTTACATCACAGACACTGCTACTTTAGTTGAGCCCTGTCATATTAGCATTAATTTCCTTACCTCCCCCTGTCGAAGAAATTCACCACACATCACATTCTGCTGAACCAGCCCAATAAAAACAGAACTAAGTAAAGAAGAGAAAGGGGGATCATAAGCTTACTGATAGCTGGATTAATATGGTCTAGGTGATCCCTGGATGCCTTTGAAAGAGTTCATCGAATCCTCTCCAGTCCTTCATTTTTAATTAGGCCAATCACTTAAAGTATAGTCCCTTTGAATGTTACAGCTCCCCAATCAACATTCTGTTAACACAAACCCACAGACATGCAACAAGGCACACAAAAACCGCAAACCACACATTATTCCCCACAAAAACCCTTCATGCGACCAATGGAGTCCCAACATTTCAACGTTAGTGTCCTTGTTGTGTGAGTTTTAGTGTCCTTGTTGTGTGAGTGCAGACGTGTCGCGCACGAGTGTGTGTTTCTGTGTGAGTGTGTGTGTGTCCTGGTGCATGATGCGGATCTTTTACGTTAGCAACGCTGCATCAACCCGCTCTCTCGGCACAGTGAGGGCATTACTGTTACCATGGCAACACATCCCTCCTCCAGCCTGCCACCTGTTGAGCCCAGAAATGAAAGGATTTATGTAAAAGAGGAAGGAAGGGAGAAAGAAAGAGGAGAGAGTGATGCAGGGAAGTAGGTGGAAATCAATGCAGGGGTATTCAATTAAGGCTGAATGTAGAACCAGTGCATCTCCACTTGGAAAAATATGAATGAGTAGTACGGAGAAAGATAAAACGGTTCCTGCATTATTCATAACCATATAGCGTGGGGGTATTTATGTGTACATGTGTGGGCGGGTGCATGTATATGTGCCCATATGTGCCTGTACATATGAAGGTCTGCTCTTTAGGATTGCTTGAAAGAGCTGAGTGCAAAATCAATGGCAAGTATTCAAAAATCTGAAACACTCGCGCACAATGTCAGACAGACATGCTATAACCACCTCTCATATACAATGTCAGACAGACATGCTATAACCACCTCTCTCATATACAATGTCAGACAGACATGCTGTAACAATCTCCCTCACACACAATTTCAAATAGACATGCTATAACCACCTCTCTCATACACAATGTCAGACAGACATGATATAACCACCTGTCCCACCACACAATGTCAGACAGACATGCTATAACCATTCCTCTCGAACATAATGTCAGACAGACATGTCATAACCATCTCTGTCACACATTATGTCAGACAGGCATTTTATAACCATTTCTGTCATGCTCCACTGCCATGCCACCTCCTCAGATCTCCACTACACCACCTGCTTGCACTCTCTTTTTCTGAATCCAGTTCTTTATTTCTCTTCCTTTTTCTCTCTTTCTTTTTCCATCTGTCTTTCACTTATCTTTTCATCTCTTTCCCTTTTACTCTTTCTCTTGCTGTCTCATTCTTGGGACCTCTATACTCACTTTCCTATTGCCTAACTGCTCTTGACCTATCCATTTTCCTCTCATCCATGTTCTCTTTACATCCCTCTTATTCCCAGATACTTATTACATTATTTGATACATTTTAGTGTTTGCAGCCACCACCAACGGTACAGGGTCTCCCTGCTTTGACCGCCCTGACCTTTGACCCTTCACTTAAGGCCCCTGTCTGGGTCAGCAGACACTGTCCGGGATCTACAGTCTGTCACAACCAATCACCATCCTCTTTACCGTCTGTCACAGCCAGTCACAATTCCCTGCTTCATTTGGAGGCACGCAATGCATCCCAAATAACCAGTAAACAAAAGGCCTAGCAACTAGCCCCCTCCAACCCTGTTACCATCGCTCCTGGCAACGCCAAACACCTCTCATTACCACCACCCACACCCTGAAACCCAGGGGCTGGAATCTCCCCCAAATAACCCCCCCCCCATACACCCCGAACCCCTAACAACAGGGCGAGGGGGTTCCTTACGTAACACTGTCTGACCGTCCCCGCTGAATAAGGAGCACAAAGACCTCTTTATCCCCCCGCCCGCTGCCCTCCCAGGGGCCCACACACTCCTCTCCGACAGCCCTGCGCCGGGGGTCCTCCGTTGGTCCTGTGAGCCTAATCCGTCTGGGCCCGGGGGACAATCAATGCTGGACACCAGTGATCTGTTCCAAATTGACCCTATCCTGGCATTGCCCAGGCAATCCCAGTTCTGAGTGGCCCGATGCCAGGCTGCCACCCTGCTGGGCCTGTGGATCTAATGACCAATCTATTGGGTGTCCCACAAACCACAGACTGGTTAGCACGCTCTGCTGTCTGTGTGTCAGGGGGCTGGTCCCAATCAATGCTTAGTCAGCTAAGTAACTTACCCCTCATGCAAATCTTCCCGTGATATCAATCCGCAGTACACACAAATGTTTTCCATAGCAGCCTCCAGCTAGGCCCTGAATTACGTACCATTTGTTTTACTTAATTATTAGAACCCAAAAAACCCTTCGGGACAAAATGCATAACATGTTTTCTCAGATCCCTTCAAACGTAGCTTACTGGAACTCAGTCAAAACAGTCACAAACTCAAGTACACTGTAACATATTTAGACTGGTATTAATAGTCTTCTCTGACAACTAAAATCAAATCAGTGTCTTCCCATGGTTTACAGATATTGAGGTTGTTATTTGTTTCTGATGTGTTTCAATGGAAACTTCAACTCAAAGCTCCAAGAATGGCATAAGTGTCTCCATGTGTTCCTTTTCGACTTCAAAAACAGCCACACTTTTTAGCTGGTCTATTTTCCTTACATGTGAGCATTAGTCTGTATAAGTAACTCTTTAAGGAACGTCCGTTTTAATGATTGAATCAAAAGCCTCTACTTGTGCCCTGGTCAGGTAATGAGGATCTAGCTGTGTACCGATGCGAACGCTGAGGCTACTGTTCACACTGGGTCTCTATCAGGTCCTGGTTAATGGTGCCCAGCAAAATCAGCGGCCCATCAAAAGGCTCCTTGTTAATCCAATTACACTAACGAGGCTCGCCACAACAAGGATACAACTTTAATTGAGGACACCACTGCTGTCCCCTCCTAGAGGAGAGAGACCTTGTTTGTGTGCGTGTACATGGTTAAATAAAAAAGCTTTGAAGATCATTATTTCATATTGTTGAAATATTCTAGTTTTAGACAGCAAGTTCATTCCATTATATTGCTTTTATAATGACTATATTACCAAGAGAGAAAACATGTCAACCTGAACGAGTTGATGCCAAGACACCTGTGAGCTCATGTGCGGTTGTTGAACAGAGAATGTGTTCACCACTCAGCGTATGTGCAACTAGGTCAGTCCATAATGTTTTATTGCTCATTAGGAAAATTGGGAGAAAAAAATGTAGTTTCTCTTTAATAAGAAAGAGATGATGGGCTACACAGTAACACTCCTACTTTCCTAACATAACCCTAACAAATCTAACTGCCATGAAATCCAAACATGAATAAGTACCATTGGAAATGACCGGTGTGCATCACCACGTGTTTAGTCTATTATACTCTTTTGAATGATACTGATATACAGTAGATGGTATAGAAAAAGAAAATCCTGATTCAGCTTAGGTAACTGACCGCTTTGCTCAATAAACTATCACTAAATGATGTGTGAGTTAGTATACTGTAGGTGCAGGGTGTGTGTGTGTGTGTGTGTGGGTGTTTGTTTGCTGAGAGACTATTCATTTGGACTACTCCCTGAATATGTGCGTATGCATGGTGGCCTGTAATACATTTGGCAGAAGCAGCAGTACTGAGATTGTTAGATGATGTCTTTAAAATCAGTGTGAATAGCAGAAAAGAGTGATTTCAATGCATGGATTTACCTACAATACTCCTTAATTTCAACAGCCTGTTCTGTGACTAGGGCAGAAACCCAGGACACCACCTGGTTTCTACCATAAACTACCATCTACCTTTATCTGCTCTGTAAATGCAGCGCAAACTGTGTATTTCGTGCAAATAATGCTAATAAAACAGCAATTGTTTTTGTTGAAACTTTGTAAAAAATTTAAAGCAATGTGTTCTCTTGAACAGCTTTTAATGAAAAATTTTTTATATTAACTTTATATGCGATATTGCTGTGTGGGAGTAAATGTGTTTTTTGGACCGCACTTAAAAACCCAGACATCACGTCACAGATGACATTGTCATATTGTTGAGAAGATGGTTTATTAAATGTGTGAAAAAAATTATTTCCCTGATAGAAAAATACATTACTCTATTTTAAATTCTGTCATGTTTGGCTAAAGTGAAGTTTCTCACTGTGTCTCTCAGTATTGCATCCTGTCAGACAGTGAGGGTAAAGACAATGTCTGACTGTCCCCCTTCCAGATCATTCCACCCCCCCCCCCCCCCCCCCCAGAGGGATCCCCCGGGACCCTAAAACCTAATCCCTAATCCCAGCTCCTTGCCGTTCAAGTACATTAGTAAATTATTAAACTAAATCCATTGGGCTCGTCCAAGCTGCTTTAAGAGGGGAATCAGGGGCCACACTTGGCTGAAGGAATTGATCGGTGGATAAGTATACCAGCCTGTCTTGGTTTAATTTGTTTCATTGAGTCAGTCAAGCAGTTGACGAATCCCACTGCTTGTGTGGATTCTGGGCTGAAGCCTAAATACAAGAAAGTCCCTGGTCATCTGATAGTTTATTTGCTTGGTGTTTGTTTACTATACTGACCTTGTTCACCTGGCAAAGCCAGAAGAGAGGACTAGCCACCCCTCAGAGTCCGTCTCAACAGGTTTCTTCCTAGGTTCTGACCCTACTAGGCTGTTTACTACTAACCATTACTTTATATGCATTACTTTCTAGCCATTACTTTCTTGTTGTTTCTTGCTCTTAGGAGTTTCTGGATTATATATCGGTGTAAGTACTTTGTGACTGCTGATGTAAAAGGGGCTTTATGAAAAACATTTAATTGATTTGACTAACCCTAGTGTGAATTGACCTCTTTAGATCTAGTTCTTGTGTTTGTTTTTTGTGATATGAATTACGTTTAGTTTTAAAGGTTAAAGAAAGTGTACACACTGACAGCTGAGAGGCTTGACCTGTGAAAACATTGTTTCCTTGTATTTCCTCAGGGAAAACTGCAGGGTCCAATGTCACTGAGTTGGACACAGCAGCCAACGTGACATCCCTGCCCAGTGAGGTTGAGGAGGCTGCCAGAGGAAATGACGCCTCTGTTGAGGTGACCGAGGTCAGAGGCTCAGTAAGCCCGGTCGTCACCGTGACCCAGAGGGCTGGCCGTATGCCCCGTGCTGGAGAGGAGCAGGGCAGTGGCATGCTGGAAGAAAGGGTGGGGCCAGCTGAGGAAGAGGCGGCGGCGACCACCCCACCCAGGATCAGCCCTGACTCGGCCGAGACAGAGCTCCTGCTGCCTAGCAACCCCCGCGGAACAGAAGAGGAGGATGAAGAAGACCGCATTGATCCACCGTGGCTCAATGCCAGTGACAGCGTCTTTGACCTGGACCATAGCTTACAAGAGGATGTGGCCAGTCGGGTCACCATCACCGCTCCTCCCCCTGCCGCTGCCAACCCCTCCCACCCTGACATCCTCACCGTGGACTTCTTCGACTCCGCCTCTCACGGCCGCGGACTGGACTTGGCTCCACCCTCCCCCTCCTCATTGGCCCATGAGCTTCAGGGCAGCGACCCCACTTCCTGGGCCATGCCGGAAAGCTATGACTACCTCACACCGTACGAGGACGGTGCGTCACCCACCCCTGACGAGTACTCCTACAGCACCACTACGGACACGGTCGACGGAGAAGACGACTTGAGGCTAACTGCAGGGCCTCCGTCCCGCTCCAGGCCCAGGGCCCCCCCAGGCTCCGGCTCCTTCACCCCTGACGAGAGGTTGCGCGGTGGGGGCGCTGCGGTTGCTCCGGACGGCCCTGCGCCCGCCCCTCCTGCGTTGCCCGTGGATGGCTCCGACGGGGCAGGCGGCTGCCGACTGGGTTATGTGAAGCAGAATGGAACATGCCGCTCCCCTTGCGACACACTGCCCAGCTACTGCTTCAATGGAGGCCAGTGTTATCTATTGGAAGGCATGGGTGTCTTCTGCAGGTGAGCTGTGACCCCACACATTCTGGTACACATAGTCATCACAACTGCATGTCATAACACCACCGGGGTATCAAGTGTCCGGACTGAATTATTCTAATTCAACAAGTCAGAGATGAACAACACAAACCACCGTCCAATCAGAGATTCCTCTCTGTCCACATTAGAATAACCAGAAGTCTTCACCCTCTGCAGTGTGTTGACAACATTTGAGCCTATTGAATGAATAATGGAGGGACAGGCAACAGCTTTGAGTTAGATGGAAAGGGAGGGAGAGAGAGGGAGATAGAGAGTCTTCCAGTAATAGAAAACACGATGTTCATGTGAAAAGTGGCCTTGCAAATGAAGCAGTCTCAGCTCTGCATACTACACAACATAAAACAACACATTTGTTCTTGGATGCTTTACAGGGAATGTTCATAAGAAAACGTATCTTGTTTTGCCAGTTGAATTTCAATAATTTGCTTGTAATACGGTAGTCAAGGGACGCACATGAGCACAGTTACAAACACACACACACAGAAATAAACATGCACATGCATACATGCACACTGGGATCTCTAAACTTCACCCTAATTTTTTTGGCTTCTATCTGCATTACCATGAATAGTTTTCTGTCTCTCTTTCATAGTCAAAACGCAGCCTATCAAAGTTAGATACCTTTATTGTTGTTTAAAGTGGTAAAGTCTGTAATTTAGTCAGCCTTATATTCAAAACTTGACTTTGTGCATTAATTTTCAATGCAGACATCTCTCACCAAACAGCCACTGACTTCAATTATTGTTCTGGCCAAAAGTATTGGCACCCTTGCATTTTCTCAAATAACTGTCTCCAAAAATAAGTAGAAAATGACCCAATTATTTGTTCTCCATAATGCTTTCTTTTTCAGTTAATATTACACAACTTGTTTTTTAATCAGAACCTAATACATGACACAAAATTTACTACCTAGGCTTAATATTTATATAGTGTATCCTTTAGCCAAAATAACTGGAATCAACCGCTTTCTACAGCCAAAGAGGAGCTTCCTGTCCCTCTGTACAGGCAGTTTGGCCCACTCTTTTTGTCAAAACTGATCCAATTCTTCAAGTTCCTCCAACAGCTGTTTTCAGACCAATCCACAGGCTTTCATGGAGATTTGTATCTGGACTCATTACTGGCCCCCTCAAAGCATTCCAGCATTTTGTCTGAACTATTTTGGGTTATATTTATTAAGGTGTGTTTTGTTAGGGGCCCAGCTTTCTGACACTTGATATGACATTGCAAAAGGCCCTGATTTCATGATGCAATCCACACACCGCTTGAGGGAGAAAAGCAGCCCCAAAAGCTTCGTGTTCGTCTGTGGGGTACATTTTATTTTGTTTGAAGGCTTCATTTTATACACATACAGGTGCTGGTCATAAAATTAGAATATAATCAAAAAGTTGATTTATTTCAGTAATTCCATTCAAAAAGTGAAACTTGTATAATGTATACATTCATTCCACACAGACTAATATATTTCAAGTGTTTATTTCTTTTAATTTTGATTATTATAACTGACAACTAATGAAAACCCCAAATCTCAGAAAATTAGAATATTACTTAAGACCAATAAAAAAAAGTTTTTTTTGGAAATGTTGGCCAACTGAAAAGTATGAACATGAAGAGTATGAGCTTAGTTATTTAGTTGGGACTCCTTTTGTCTGAATTACTGCAGCAATGCGGCGTGGCATGGAGTCGATCAGTCTGTGGCACTGCTCAGGTGTTATGAGAGCCCAGGTTGCTCTGATAGTGGCCTTCAGCTTTTCTGCATTGTTGGGTCTGGCGTATCGCATCTTCCTCTTCACAATACCCCATACATTTTCTATAGGGTTAAGGTCTGGCGAGTTTGCTGGCCAATTAAGAACAGGGATACCATGGTCCTTAAACCAGGTACTGGTAGCTTTGGCACTGTGTGCAGGTGCCAAGTCCTGTTGGAAAATGAAATCTGCATCTCCATAAATTTGGTCAGCAGCAGAAAGCATGAGGTGCTCTAAAACTTCCTGGTAGACGGCTGCGTTGACCTTGGACCTCAGAAAACACAGTGGACCAGAACCAGCAGATGACATGGCACCCCAAACCATCAATGACTGTGGAAACTTTACACTGGACTTCAAGCAACATGGATTCTGTGCCTCTCCTCTCTTCCTCCAGACTTTGGGACCTTGATTTCCAAAGGAAATGCCAAATTTACTTTAGTCAGAGAACATAACTCAGCAGCAGTCCAGTCCTTCTTGTCTTTAGCCCAGGCGAGACGCTTCTGACACTGTGTCTTGTTCAAGAGTGGTTTGACACAAGGAATGCGACAGCTGAAACCCATGTCTTGCATACATCTGTGCATGGTGGTTCTTGAAGCACTGACTCAAGCTGCAGTCCACTCTTTGTGAATGTCCCCCACATTTTTGAATGGGTTTTGTTTCACAATCCTCTCCAGGGTGCAGTAATCCCTATTGCTTGTCCACTTTTTTCTACCACATCTTTTCCTTCCCTTCACCTCTCTATTAATGTGCTTGGACACAGAACTCTGTGAACAGCCAGCCCTCCTTGTGCAAGGTGTCAATGGTCGTCTTTTGGACAGCTGTCAAGTCAGCAGTCTTCCCCATGATTGCGTTGCCTACAGAACTAGACTGAGAGACCATTTAAAGGCCTTTGCACTTCTTTTGAGTTAATTAGCTGATTAGAGTGTGGCACCAGGTGTCTTCAATATTGAACCTATTCACAATATTCAAATTTTATGAGATACTGAATTTGGTGTTATCATTAGTTATCAGTTATAATCATTGAAATTAAAAGAAATAAACACTCAAAATATATCAGTTTCTGTGGAATTAATGTATACATTATACAAGTTTCACTTCTGAAAGGAATTACTGAAATAAATCCAATTTTTGATGATATTCTAATTTTATGACCATCACCTGTAGATGGTGTGCTGGGCCATTTTTGTATTTTTGACATTGTACATAATAAAAGTGAAGACATCAAAACCATGAAATAACATATGCAATCATATTAGCAGTAGTAGTATTAACAAAAAAAAGTGGTAAGTGTTTATATTTTATATTATTTGAAGTTGGCACCCTCGGTCTTGATGACAGCTACTCAAACGCCCATTTTAACATCTACCAGTGGAGAACTACTGTTTTAAACTGCTCGTCAGATTTGGCAATATGGGACATGAATTGGCAGTCTATAGACATGAAGACAGTATTTAAGCCAAGGCTCCCAATCCTGATGCATTGAGACCGACAGATGTTTATACAGGTCATCATGATGAGATTCTTTAATCTATATGATATGTCAGTATGTTAGGTAGGGGATTAATAGGGAGACATGCGTGGATGAGGCAGAATGGCTGGTTGGTTGGTTGCTTGCCAGGAGATGTGTTGGTACTAAACAGGCAGGGCTGTTCTGCCTCTGCCACCGAACCAGTAGTATTGATTTACTACCCATTACATACATTTACATGGGATTGAAATTGAAACATTCCCATTATCTATATTGGCTTTCTAAGAGGGTTTCAAATCCAGTGTCTAATTCAATTTCAGGAATTTGCTTGAGTTAAAACGGAGCACTAAAACCCCTGGAGCCTAAACTGTGGACAGGCACTCCTGTGTAACTCCAACACCCTATTTTAACAACTCTGTCTTCCCAAAACCCCTCAAACCCCAATCCTTATAAACTGTTCTGCTTATAACTAATAGAGCAAATTGTCATCATACAGAAAGAAAGGAAGATCATATTTATCCCCCTGAATTCTGTAGCTCATGAAGCAAAGGAATTATCATAATAATATCAGAAATCTTTGAACATCTGTGTTGATTAGCATGCAAATGTATGAGCGGTTGGCCATCGCCTCCTGACTGACGCTGATGGAGATGATGATTGTAGTGGGGGCTGGAACAGACCTATGGAATAGACAGGGTCGCCATGCCAACATAATTCTGTACAGGGCAGGAGAACACACACAATCAGGCTGAGACGTGTGTACACATACGCACACACTATAAACCCACACAAAACATTTTTAGCTTTTAAGCTTAATACTAATGAATGGCCTCCCACCACCACCACTCAGTGTCAGCCACCTTGTTGCCCCTGACCTCTCCTAACCTAACGTCAGTCTCTTGATTGCACATTACGTCTCCCTAGTCATTCCCCTTATCATGACAATGACTCTCCTTCCCTGTTAACACAGACAGTGAACTTGACCTCTTGACCCTAACAGTTTCCTGTGTCAAAGGTCAGCAGAAGGTCTAATGCCCGTGGATATGGGTAAATTAAATGGCAGCTGTCCAATCAGTGGAGAGATTTGATTCATCCTAGAGTAGGAAAGCCTGAGAGAAATACAGCAAATCACAGCTCTCATAAACTCAACAGGATATTACAGTAATGTGGTTATCCCTGCTCCTTTGGTAGACTTTGGCCTAAAGAGATCATTGGAAACAATAAACAAACATTAAAGACTAGAGGTTGATGTCTGTGAGAACAAGATATTAGATGACAGTGTCCCTGAGGGCTGTTGCACTGAGTCAGTGAAGATCTTTTTTGATGCTGAGGGACAGTCTCAGTTCTGCCTGAGTTTTGGGCTGAGAGGCAATATGGGTTAGTGGAGCTCTGGCACAGCATCGGTGTTTCATGGTGAATTGCGGCTGATTTATACTCCAGACCAAATCTATTACAGTGGGATGACTACAATAAGCTCTACCCTGGGTGTCATCCATTATACTACTAGTAGTTGTTTCTGTGTGTCTGTTATCTCTGTCCTGGGTGTCATCCATTATACCACTAGTAGTTGGTTCTGTCCATCCTCCATCTCTGTCCCGGGTGTCATCCGTAATGCCACTAGTAGTTGGTTCTGTCCGTCCACCATCTCGGTCCCGGGTGTCATCCGTAATGTCACTAGTAGTTGGTTCTGTCCGTCCTCCATCTCTGTCCCGGGTGTCATCCGTAATGCCACTAGTAGTTGGTTCTGTCCGTCCTCCATCTCTGTCCCGGGTGTCATCCGGTTCTGTCTGACCTTTTTCTGGACTTGACTTGGGAAGCCACATCGATCTGCATGTTTATGTATGTGTGAGTTTGTCAGTGTTTTGGTTTGGAATAAGTGTAAAACTAAAAGTGGATCATGTGAATATTTGGCCGTTTACTGCTTTCTCCGACTCGGACATGATCTAAGAGCACTGACCTAATTGTTCCCACCATAGCTGGAGGACTGAGGACAACACCCCATATATAATGAAAGCAGCCATGTCAAGCTGGAGAGAAGGAGTGTAGGAGGGGAAGAGATGGAGAGAGAGAGATGGAAAATTAAAATGACAAAGAAAACGAGAAGGAGAGAGAGGGCAGGAGGGATGAAATGAGTCAGAGCCTGTCTTGCCAGTATGGAAAAGAATCAACCCAGCCAGGTTGAATTAACTTTGAGTGTGTGTGTGTGTGTCCTGCATCTTGATATAATTAAGAAGACATATTTGCACATGTAGTCCAGTGTGTGCATGGTGATATAGATTTCTAGACCCATTAAATGAAGTACACACACATTTAAATAAACATGCATGCAAATTCACGCATGCATGACAGCAAATGCAGACACGCGCACACACACACACACATTTTAAGTTTTACTATCCATGTGGGAACTTGAAAGTATTCCAATTCAAATTCTTACTAATTCTAACTTTTACTCTAAACCTAACCCTTAAGACTAAAATCTAAATTTTCCTCATGGGACTATCAGAATGCCTTTTCCATGTTTTACCAGCTTTGTGGGGATTTCTGGTCATATTAGGACACACAGCAGAAATTAGCAGCACTTTTGATTATGTTAAGGTTGTACCTTGGTGCTATTGATTGTAAACGACTGGGATACTCCCCACAAGATATCGAACTCAATATGCTTCAGATGGTGAATATTTCACCACTTGATGTACAAAATGACAAAACATATTGTTACAGTCAGTAAACAGAGAATTGTGATGTTATGTTTTGATGACTTAACCAATGTGCTCATTATATTTCACCATCTTAGTGGTTGAATCCATGGTTTTGTGGTGAGATGTTTTCTAACAAAACGAAACCAAATTAAAGATTTAATTGGTTACACGTGTGATCAGTTTGGAGTTTTGTCCTAAGAGTTTACTATTGACAATAGTTCCAAAGCAACATAAAAAAAAAAAGTCGTTTCCGTGAACTATCTTGGCTGCTCTTTGGGGACACATTAAGGGATTTTAAACTAGGGGGAACCTTTTGATGAAGGACAGGCGCCCTAGAAACACCTTAGAAAGACAAAAACTTAGAAAGCACTAAGGGTTTGCCAGACCTCTTCTGGCTGTGCCGGGTCCAGATCTTACCAAGTGCATTCATTTCAGATCTTCCGATGTTCAGACGATCAGACAATAAATGTAAATGTCAACTGGCCTTTCACTGACGACCAGGAGGATGAGCCAAAAATAACCCTGCAAACAGAACAGAAGGGCTGGTTACAGTGAGTGGTAGTGCCAGGTAGTCCTGAGAATCTTCCCCCCATTTGCCCTCCATTATCCCTGTGGACTCCGCCCTTCCCACTCCGCCCCGACACCCCCACTGCCCATTTACCCTCTTTCAGCCTGAGCCACTACGGGGAAGCGCAAAGAACGGGGGTGTCCCATCTGTGCTCTGCTCCATCCCCCTCTCCACTCCTCCTCTTGGCCAGGTTAGGATGTGCTACCGGGGGGATTTGGCTGGCGCACAGACTTTACAAGACTAATCAGGTAAATATTGAGGGGATTTACAAGCTCTTTGTAATGTGGCTCAAGCTTCTGTAATTCCATTGTGTCACTGGGTTAGAGGGCCTGCATTGAGTGGCGGATGGAGGTCCTAGTAAACCTCATTGATTCAGTTATTGACAAGCTAGGCAGGACCGGTTCTGTGGTCACACCAGGTAACTGGCTAGGCTGTAGCTGTGGGAGTCCTGAGTATTTCATTCACAAGAGAGGGACAATCCAGTGTAAAACTACAACACAGTCATTTTGGATTGTGGGATTGCAGGTTTCAGGTTGGAACCAGACAAGTGATTGTTACTGGGTGTAGTTTTTTTTTGTTCTAACACTGAGACAGGAAGGCTGGAGGAAAGGGAGAGGCACATTGAAAGTAGGAAAAGAAGAAGAGGCTGGGCATCAGTAACCGACTGAAAATGTGAGATGAGAGACTCTGTGGTAGAGAACGTTTTGATGAGACAGAGACCGTGTGTGATGGAATGACATGTCAGCACTGCATCTGCTTCACGTGTGGCTCAGCTGGGTTGCCATGGCAACCGGCGATCCTCCTTCCCTTTCCTTCTAGGTAATCTCTCTTGCTCTGTTCTTTCTCCCCTTCTTTCTATTTCTGCCCTTTCTCTCTTTCTCCTCTCTCTGCCATACATAGTAGATCACCCCCCTTTTTTTTTTTTTTTACCAACATACAGTATCTAAGAGATGGATAGAGCATTCTGGTCTTGTAAATGGTAAATGGCGTATCAGTATTCTGCTGACACCTTCTTCAGCTAGAGATTGCCCCCTGGCATGGGGCCAGTGGTCTTTGGTTGGCACGTTTGGCACGGGGCCAGTGGTCTTTGGTTGGCACATTTGGCACGGACACAAAGGGAGCAGGATGCAGGAAGAGGTACTGAAAGGAAGCAAGCCCCCCATCACCCACTCAGTCGGTGGAACTGAAACTGGATTTGAAAGGCCATGCTCACACCTTTTATGCTACAGATTTACATTCATCTCTGGAACTCTGTGACTTGATTGGCCTGTGACTGTGGAAGAGTGAAGGGGCCTTTCTGTTGCTTTCCATGTTTAAACGTTTGTCTGTAAGTGGTGGTTTCGCCTTAAAATCCAAATATAGACCTTTAAAGAGTGAGTGGGAACCTTTGTGTTTTTGTCTTCTCTTAGCCTGTATAGGCACTTCTCTCTGTGTGTTTCATTTTCAACATTTTCCCCTCCCTCCCACAGCCCGTTTTGTTTTCAGGGATCACATGTGAATAAAGCAGCAGACATATTTTGTTTCTGGTTACTATGGTTCCAGCTAACAGCTGAGACAGATAGCCATCCTTTCTTCCCCTGTTACCTTTGTGATTGACCCAGTTTATAGGGCCTATGTCGCCTTAATCAGGAATACACCTTACATATGAAACTATGTATTTGCTTACTGTTTTCAGTCTAGCAAAGAGATACATTCAATGATTTAAATGTGGGATAGTCAGCAGACAAAGCCATCTGCTGCTGTCATTTTTGTCCCCGGGTGGACACTGTACACTGCCAAACTGGAGCGAGTCTGGGGCTCAGATGGCGGCAAGTGTGTGGGTGGGTGTGTTTGTGTGTGTTTTATGGATGGAAAACTGCCTCTGGCTCTTTGTCTTTTCTTATTTTCACACAGAATGATCCCATTAGCCCTTTCAATATAGCCATGTTGAATGCCTGTTAGTGTCACTTCAGGCATCTAACAGTCTGTTTTAGACCAGGAGTTGTAGTTTCACTTTAGTGAATCACATTGTCTCTTGGGCTACTGCGGGATGTTGAGGTGCCATTTTTAGACCACACAATTTAAAGTTTTCAGAATCACGCTTGTGATAATTATGAAAAATGTATTCTAGACTATAAACAGAACCAACTGGATTTAAATGTGTGCCAACTGTATCACCCTCACTCAGATCCAGATTATTGTGCTAATGCGTGCGCATGCAGACACACACACATACACACATACACACATACACACACACACCCATACATAGCCCGGAACTCATCAGCACGCACACATAAGCACATAACATCATACACTTGTCTAACATGGATGATGTTATGTTTGGTGAATTCAACTCTTATATGTTTTTGTCTCCATGCTTAATCTTTTCCCCCACCTTTACCTTCATCTCATGACCTCAATCCACTCTTTCTTTACCTGGTCCTTAAACGTGTTACCCTATCCATCTCTCCCCTCTCTATACTCCATAACCTATACTACTTCTGTTTCCATTAATACTGCCTGTCTCCCTTCTACATACGCCATTACTCATGCCACATTTGTTTCCCCAATACTTCTTCTCATCCTTATTTTTCTCCATCTCATCCTTATTATTACTATTATTATTACTCCATCTCTCTTTCCCCATGCAGGTGTAATGTCCAGGACTACATCTGGCACAAGGGGGCCCGCTGTGAGTCAGTGGTGACAGAGTTCCAGGTCCTGTGCCTGGCCATTGGGGCATCTGCCCTCATGGTGCTGCTGCTCTTTATGATCATCGTCTGCTTCGCCAAGAAGCTCCACGTGCTCAAAACTGAGAATAGCAAGCTGCGCAAACGCAGGTAAGAGTACAGTCTGGACCACAAGAAGCCAGGCACGGCGAATATATAGGACCAGATTAAATCACACACACACAAACACACACATACATAAAATAGGCAGCCATAAATCATGGAGTCTTGGAAAAACACAGGGGATCTTATGGACAAAAAAACAAAAAGGTACACTACATTAGCAATAACTTAGCAATTTAGTGTAGAGCCAAGATGAAAGCCAACGGCAGGT
Source organism: Esox lucius (assembly GCF_011004845.1). Lineage (NCBI taxonomy): Eukaryota > Metazoa > Chordata > Actinopteri > Esociformes > Esocidae > Esox > Esox lucius. The sequence continues at coordinate 15,916,595 of NC_047588.1, read as the reverse complement.
CAAATAGAGGTGTGTTGGTTGACTAGCTCAAAGAGACACCAGGTGGACAGGCATAAAACCTTTTCTATTCTGTCAGTCACAATTTGTGAGGTCAAAGAAATAATCAGTCCTATTATTTGGTTGTAGTATTGCGTTAGTATTAGAATACATCAGGGCTATATGTGGATTAAGACTTTATAATCAAGGCTATAACAACCATTAAAACTCTGTTCAGGGTGACACCATATATGTATATGTATATATGATTTAGCAGACAAATGGAGGAAATGAGAAGGAGAATGGGAAAGAAAGAGAGGAGGAAGAATAGAGAAGAGAGAGAGAAAGGGAGGAAGCAGCTGAACTGGAATAAGAAGGATGGGGATGGGTGACAAAGGGAATAGAGAACGACAGGCCAGACGGTGGGGGGGGGGGGGGGGGGGGGTCGGACGGATCAGATAAAGCAGGGAAGAAATTAAATGAGAAAGACAATGGAATGTGGAGGGAGTTGAGTGACGTGAGGAGTTGACAGTGTTCAGCAGGCGGTCAACGTGATGACAAGACAGATGAGAGAGAAAGTAAAGAGAGAGTGGAAATGGAAAAGTGAGTGATGGCATTTGCCTCGAATGACAAAGGGATGAGAATCGCTAAAACGAGCGCCTACTCTAGGATGTGTGGCAGTTCCTTTGCCAGTGGTTTTGCCTAGCAACAGTGCAGCATGAGGTCGCATGGGTATGGATGCAAATATAAATTCAAGCATTGCTTCCATGAGCATTGGACATTTTCTGGCAAAGGATGATGAATAATAGGGAAACCGTCAGTGCAGTGGATAGCGTGCTGAGGGCTCGTGAACCATGGTAACTGAAAATAGTGATGTCATTGCTGCTCTGGTTCCAGCTGAAAGTAGGGCAGTCTGATCAGGAGTGTGTAAGAGGGGAGGGGTGTGTGTGTGTGGGGGGGGGGGGGGTTGACCTACATACAGCTGTGCAACCTGAGGTGTGTGTGTGTGTGTGTGTGTGTGAAAGGGGGTAGGGATGGACAGAGAGATGCAACTCAGGCTCATCTAGTCAAAAATAGAGAACATAATGTCACGTTGAATCAGAGAGAAAAATGGCAGGATAAAACAGGGGAAAACATGGCTGAATGAGAAAGAAGACAACAGATAAATGAGGGGGTGAAGGACAAAGGGTGGAAAGAAGAAGGGCAGGCAGAAAGAGAAAAAGGCAGGACCTGAAAGGACCTTTAACTGTCAGCAAACAGGGAAAAAGAGCGTGGAAATGAGTGTGCTCTGTGCAGCCGTCGAGCACAAGTGTGTGTGTGTGTGTGTATGCTTGCACACAAGTAGATGCACATACACACACTTGCACTCACATGTTTACACACCCACATGTGCATATACAAGTTTATGTGGTGTTCAGGCATGTGTATGTGTGTAAAGTGTGTGTGTTTGTGTGTATGTCTAGGGCTTATGAATATATGAGCCACCCACTCCACATTTCCTCCATCTGCAGCAGATATTTACAGTGGGCTACACTGTGTGTGTTTGTGTGTGTGTGAATGTTTGTGTGAGCGGGGCACTGCTGTGTGCTGCAGTCAAGATGGGGTCTGCATCCTTGTCAGAGAGAGAGGTGAGATGGAGGCAGAGAGAGAGGTGAGATGGAGGCAGAGAGAGAGGTGAGATGGAGGCAGAGAGAGAGGTGAGATGGAGGCAGAGAGAGGTGAGATGTAGGCAGAGAGAGAGGTAAGATGGAGGCAGAGAGAGAGGTTAGATGGAGGCAGAGAGAGAGGTGAGATGGAGGCAGAGAGAGAGGGAGGTGAAGATTGCAGGAGGGAGGCAACGTCTTCAGGAGGGAGTAGTAAATGGCCAGAAAGAGAGATCCACTTATCCAGGTATCTTAGTTGAGAGGAGACTCAAATAGACACCCTGGCTGCAATCCCTTTGTCCTTGTGCCATGGATTAGAAACCACACTTCACATGCACACACTACACGTTGACTCTCTTGGTCTCTCTCTCCATCTCTTTTCTCTGTCACAGCCAATTATTGCCAACATTTTGACACACACACACACACACACACACACACACACACAATCAGTATCCAAGCCCTGCAGTGATAGGCTAACTGGCAGCTGATCTCCCACTCTTTCCTTCCTTAATTCTTCTCCAGTATTTCTACATCTTTATTTCTGTCTGTTCTCCATCTCTCCAGCACCTCTCCCTCATCACTCTCACTCTTCCTATCAACATATGAACTATAAATCTGGGAGCTGCATCTTGAACAGTTAGCAGTAGGATCTGCTTAGGCTGTACTGCTGGATCAAGTTCAGAGGGTGTTTAACTATGAAAAGGATGTGGAGAGAAACTGAGCAGGGTGGGATATTCAATGAAGCTGCATTTCAGCTTAGGCTTCTAGAGTGGGACAAAATGACAAAATGTCCCTTCAATGTGAGAAGTGTTTTGTATATCACAATTCTCAGACATTTATAATGGGTAGACACACAGAGCCAAAATGATTCAATGGTACTTTAATAGTGAGTCATTGTTGCCTGTTTAGGAGTTATTCATGTTGACAACATATAAACCCACATGAATCACAGTGATACTGAATACAAAGGCAGTTCATACCGTGTTAGTGTATCAGTCATCATAGACCAACTATGGGACAACCTGAACTTGTCCGATAAGTATCTGTTGCTATAACAACTCGGGGTCGAAGTGAAAAGAGCTGTGGTCTTATCTTTGATTCACAGCTGTTTAGTTTCATCACAGACAATGTTTCGGTCGGTCTGTCTGTCTGCCAACTGAAGTCCTACACCTGCACTTTAACTAACTGCTGCTCTTTCTGTCCTTTCCTCCTCTTCTGCTTTTCTTTATCCAACTACACTTACCTTTTTTTTACAATGCTTTCATCCTCATCTTGTCCTCTTTCATCTTTCTTCTATCTTTCTGAATTATCCCTCACTCCATTCCTTTCCTCTATCTTCATCCTCTCCCTTCTCTGCTCACCACCCTCCTCTTCCCAGCAGTAAATACCGGCCTCCATCGGAGCAGCACAATGATAATTTCTCCCTGTCCACCATCGCTGAGGGCTCCCACCCAAATGTAAGGAAACTGTGCGACACCCCTCCTAACGTCCCTCATGCCCGTGCTTTGGCTTACTATGATAACATTATCTGTCAGGTAACGTGGTTCTCGTCTCTCTCTCACCCCTTTCTTCCTTCCCTCCTCCGCATGGGCCTGAGTGTCACCTCTCCTGGGGTACATGGGCGGGGTGTTACAGTGGTCCTGTTCTCTGTCGCTATGGGAACAAGTCTAAAGCCAGATAGGCAGACAGACACAGACTACACCCGCTACTGAGGCAACTATGCTGTTACCATGGTAACAGTGTGGCGGTAAATTCTCCACTGTGTATTGCCTCATTGTCAGTTAGTGATTGAGGTTCTTTATTTGCTTTGCATCCCACTGTAGTGTAATTGTAACCCCCTGAAACACACACACACAGAATATTTGAATATCCAAAACAGATGAAAGTATAATTTAGGGTGAGTATTCATTTTTTTATGATTATTTGTTAAAACTGGAAAGGCTTTTTCAAATGAAATTGAAACACCTGATTTTGTAACCAATGTTAGAAGCCCACTAGCGGATTAGCCAAAGGGTCCTGGGAAGTGTGGTGCAAATGGCCAGCACCGTGTTGTAGTCTAAGAATTAAATTATTTAAAATGCCAATCCCATGCACATATACAAGCAGCAGATGTGAAAACTTTATCGAGAACATCAATGTAATTAGTTGTGGTCAATTTTGCTTAGGCTAAGTCTTTACCCAGACTTAGAGAGAATTCCTATGGACCTTACTGTAACCCCCCTCCACCCTGTCTTTCCCTGATCTGCTCTCCTTTTGATCACCTTTGCATCGGTATGACTTTGCATGGCTGCTCTCTCTCACCCGGTGGCGCCCCCTGGTGACCAGGTCAGCTGCTACAGCTGCCTGTCGTCACACTGCCTGTTTCTCTGTCAGACGGTTTCACTCGTTTATCCTGACCTGGGCAGGCTAGGTGGGAAAAGGAATGAAAGACTCCCGATTGGTCAATAAAGTGAGATGGGGGGTGGTGGGGGGGTATGGGAGCAGAACAATTATAGGGTTATTATAAGGTTGATGGTAAATGGTGTCCATGATGTGTGCAAGGGGGCTATTCAATCAGGATAAACATCTGAGCTGCAACATCTCCCAGCTGCCTGTAGGTGATGTGGGAGAGTATCTGCCTAGATGCACAACTAGTAGAAGCATGGGGTAGCATAGTGCTAACATGGTCATAGCAGCATGTTTAGTGTTATGACATAAGACATGCATTCTAACAACTCAAGAAGTGCCAGTCATAGTTCTGGTCATCAGACTTGGTTTAACCGCAAAAAAAGTGCTTTAGTTAGCATTCCTTTGATATTCTTGTTTTTGTAGAAGCACCGTTATTCCTACTAGCAATTGCAATGTTTCTGTAAAAATCTGCTAGCAACAACCCAGAGGGCATCATATTGCAGCGCTTCAGAACATGAGACAGCACAAGCACCAACCAACATTACCCACGATTACACAATACCATCCACAACCAAATGTGAATCACCATAACACTCCCATTATCCAGAAATCTTCTAATCTCTGATGGCTTTTTCAGTCTCAACGTGCATGGTGTGCAGCTCAGCATCTCTCAATCCATAGGAGTCAGAATGGAGCACCAGCCATGCCCTGAGCAGGAAAATGGCTACCTAAAAATGCATGAATGGCTAAGATTAATCTTAGACACTCCAACTTAATAGAAATCTACAGTTTAAATTAACAAATAGAGTAAATATCCAATACCTTAATCCCTGTGTTTCTCTTTCAACATGTTACCATCAGAAATATTCCCTCCAGCACTTGCTATGGCAATGTCAAGGCCACAAAGCACTGCAGTTACTGAGATGAATCCTTAATTGTCCTGATATTGAAATTATTCTTTCACCTTTCGTCACCTCTTGGAATATCCGTCATTATCCTTGGGAGGTTCCCCAGTAATGGGTCTTCTCTTTCTGTTGCTTCTCTACCTCTGTCTTGCTCTCCTTTTCTCCCTTTCTATTGCTGTGTCTCTGTCTGTCTCTCTCTCTCTCTGTATCTAACTCGCACCAACTCTTCTGGTTTCTAACTCGCTCTGTCACACTCTACGTCACTCTCCCTCTTCCGCTTTTAGTCTCTCTCTTTCTGAGGATTTTATGCATCTTTGAGGAGTATAACCCTGTCCCCCCTGCCCCCCCCCCCTCAGAAAACCATGAGCAGATACACCTGGGAGTGTAAGACCAAAGAGGAACCTGACTGTGAGGTAAGATAAACCCCCCCAGATGGCCTGCCCCCTTCTCTCCTAACGGCTCTCTCATTGTACTGTGGCCCTGTCAGTCACCCTTTCTCAACTCCACGGACCAATCCACAGCCCCTCCCTTGGCTAGTCAGCGCTTCAAACAAAAACAATGTAATAAAACAAAGTAATAAATAATAATACATTATTATTTAAATTTCAAATTATAATTTTTTATATAAATGTACAGTCTCTTATCTAAAGTTAGATGTCCTTCACCAAAATGCTGTGGCTGTCCAGTAGTAGTACAATAATGGTCTTCTTAAAGTCCAAAATATTTAAGCAGTCCAGGAACAGTACAATGTCCTTTTATTGTCCATCAGACAGAGGATATTAATTCTTCTAAAAGGTCTTAGCAGAATCAAAAGTACTGCAGTAGATAGAAACCAAAAAAATCTTGCTAGACACAGAGTCGCTCTCCAGACACATACGCGGTCATAAAATATACATACCAATATTCATAACACAATAGAAACATCAATACTGTTCTAATGTACAAATAAACACAAATGCTGTTCTAAAATAGAAACATGGCCACCGTTCTAATACATAAACACTGATACTCTTTTAGAGATGTTATTATTCAGTTTTTTCTAATTACTTGAACTGAGTAAAGTGGATTGTATCCGTTTACCTTAAACCTCACCTTTTATGGACTGCTGGTTTACGATGTAAAATATGTCTGGTGTCAATTCCATTGTGAATTAGTCAATTTATAAAGTTAATTGTAATGTGGACCCAAAGGATAAATCAATGTTTATGCTAATTGATACAGATTTATGTTCATGGTCTGCATTTTGACTGACTGAATATGGAATTGAGATTAAGTCATTAATTTGTTAGGGTAATTCTCAAATAAATGTTCAAATAATGTGAACATGTCTTGCTCATCTTGACCTCTACCCTTGGACTGCCCTTGGACTGCCCTTGGACTACCCTTGGACTGCCCTTGGACTGCCCTTGGACATTTGATTCTGTTACAACATGAAAATAGAATTTTTGCCACTGATCAACACAAAAAGGTCCATTAAGTCACAGTGAAAACTAAAATCTACAAATTGTTCTAAATTAAGTGTACAACATTTGGTAGAGGCACCTTTTGCAGCAAGTCTCTACTCTCTTTGAACATCTGGACACAGCAATGTTTGGGCTTCAAAAAATGTTTCAAGCTCAGTCTAGTTGGATGAGAACTGTTTGTGAATAACAATTTTTAGTACACAAAGTGTCTTCAAGCATGGCCGTGGAAGACTGTAACTCCTTTAGGCCTCTCGGTAGCCTTGTTAACTAGTACCCTAGTAACCAAACACTCAGTTTTTGACGTTGGCCGGTTCAAGACAGATTGACAGTTTCTAAATAAGGAACATTACTGTGGACTTAACTGTGGGACCTCCCAGAGACAAGTGTATTTAACCTGAAATCATATGAAACACCTTAACTGCACACAGGTGTACTTCATTCAACTTATTACGTAATTTCTAAAGACAGTTGGTTGCACCACAGCTCATTCAGGTGTGTCAAAGGGGGTGAATACTTATGCAATCAATAATTCATTCATTTTGGACTTTTATTGTCGATCAGGGGCAAAAACACCTAATTTAATCAGTTTTGATTTCATGTTTTAACACATGAGAATGTGGAAAAGTCCATGGGAGGGTGGACACTTTTGAGAGCCGCTGTATCCACCACCTGTGTCCCCAATGTCCAGTCCTGTCCTGGGGGCAAAGTCCCGGGAGCTGTCCTGGGGGCTTCCTGTTGGATGTCCTGGGGGCTTCCTGGAGGCTAAGTCTTGGGGGCTAATTCCTGTTCTGTTCTTGGGGGCTGTTCTGGGGGCTGTCTTCTGGGCTGTCCTGGGGACTGTCTTCTGGGCTGTCCTGGGGGCTGTCTTCTGGTCTGTCCTTGGGGCTGTCCTGAGGTCTGTCTTCTGGGCTGTCCAGGGACTGTCTTCTGGGCTGTCCTGGGGGCTGTCCTGGGGACTGTCTTCAGGGCTGTCCTGGGGACTGTCCTGGGGGCTGTCCTGGGGACTGTCTTCTGGGCTGTCCTGGGGGCTGTCTTCTGGGCTGTCTTCTGGGCTGTCCTGGGGGCTGTCTTCTGGGCTGTCCTGGGGACTATCTTCGGGGCTGTCCTGGGGACTGTCTTCTCGGCTGTCTTCTGGGCTGTCCTGGGGTCTGTCTTCTGGGCTGTCCTGGGGACTGTCTTCTGGGCTGTCCTGGGGGCTGTCTTCTGGGCTGTCCTGGGGGCTGTCTTCTGGGCTGTCCTTGGGGCTGTCCTGAGGTCTGTCTTCTGGCCTGTCCTGGGGGCTGTCTTCTGGGCTGTCCTGGGGCCTGTCTTCTGCTGTGCCAGGCCAGTGGAGAGCACTGAGGCTCTCTATCTATAACAACGTGTTTGACTCAGTCCTGTCCCGCCCTCTTCGTGTCCTTCCTCCATTACACATACATGAATACAGACACACACAAAGGCACAGATGCAGACATACACACACAAATACACACACACACCAACAATGGACAGGCCCATTTACAAATGTGCATTCATGTCACAAAGACACACACACACACACACACACTAAGGCATGGATGGAGACAATAATATACAGGGGGCAAACCAGACGCACACGCTGAATCTAAACTGACATACACAGGCATAAACCAGGAAGGATACAAAGACCTGTACATGTGTCATCTTCATCTCAACACCCCGTATATCTCTGTTCCAAAAGCTCCCCAAAAAAGTCTTCACAAGTGTCCCTCTCAACGTCCCCCAACACACTAAAACCCACAGCAACAAATAAAACACATTTTCCAGTTTCACGCTGATGGACGGAAAGAAGGCCCCTATCCTGTCAGCATGGAAGTGACGTATCCCCACGTCCTGCCTGAAGTTACTATCTAGGTCATCAACCAATGGGTAAATGCTTTTGGAATCCCTTCTGAGTGCCATTGAATAACAAGCATTCAACTCTGTTTTGTAGTGGTACACCCCTTAGGGTCTGCAGGGTGTGTGTGTGTGTGTGTGTGTGTGAGATTCAGCACATGTTTGTGTGTTTGCACTTGGCACAGGCACCTCTACCTCTACACAGTAGCGTTGATGAAGCTATGCATTATTAATGAGCATAGCAGGATGGAAGAAAGGCTAAGATGTTCACCGTCCATTTTTTCCTCTGTCCTTACATAACTGCAGCCAAACGGACAAATTGAAGTGAAACAGAGTTATCAAATAATGCATTGGGTTTTTTCAGCTCCAGCTATACCATGGGTTCGTATGACAGTAGCTTCCCCGGCAATGTGTTAAATGTCAATGAGGGTCATTGTGTTTCAACTGGGACAGCAGAGAGGTGATGGAGGCTGGATGAGTGACTGTGGGTCTTGCATGTGACACTGCATGCGCTTCCCAGTGGGCCAGGAGGGGTGCTTGTTGGTGGGTTATGAAGAATGGAAGGGGAGGGCGTCACTCATACAGTTTTCCAATTGCCTCTATGTCCTGTCAGCCAAAACAAATGTGTAAACCTTACAGTCTATGGTGTAAACCATGCACGATGTTGGAACAACTGGATAGCCAGGACCACGCATGTTTACAGTAGGAACAATGCGTCCTTTTAAAATATTGCCTTTTTACGGCTACATGCTCTACCGTTGATGCATAGTCAGGTAGGTAGGGGATAATAGGGGTTTACGACCCAAACAGCAGTACAGAAGATTAAAAAGAAAGAAATGAGGTGGGGAACTGAAGCTCAACTATTTGGAAATGTTGCAATGGTTTGGTATGAGATAAGATGATGTAATAAAGACCACATAGAAGACTAGAAGGAGGGTTTGGTATGAGATAAGATGATGTAATAAAGACCACATAGAAGATTAGAAGGAGGGTTTGGTATGAGATAAGATGATGTAATAACGGCAACATAGCAGACTAGAAGGAGGGTTTGGTATGAGATAAGATGATGTAATAACGGCCACATAGCAGACTAGAAGGAGGGTTTGGTATGAGATAAGATGATGTAATAACGGCCTCATAGCAGACTAGAAGGAGGGTTTGGTATGAGATAAGATGATGTAATAACGGCCACATAGCAGACTAGAAGGAGGGTTTGGTATGAGATAAGATGATGTAATAACGGCCACATAGCAGACTAGAGGGAGGGTTTGGTATGAGATAAGATGATGTAATAATGGCCACATAGCAGACTAGAGGGAGGGTTTGGAACAAAAAATTTTTCAGGGGCCTGTCTGGGACCTAAACTGTGTTTCCTCTGTCCATCCCTGGCAGGATGACCCCAATACCCAGAACAAGCTGGAGGACCCCGTGAAGGCCCCGGTGCCCAAGGAGGACGAGTCCCTGAACATCCATAACTCCCTGACCCCCAAACACGAGAACCACAAGGTCCTTGGCGAGGAGAACTCCTCGGAGGTAAACTCACTGCAGAACAACATGATGTAGAAGTCTGGTCAGGATGAGCTCCGGCCACCACGACTGCAACTACTACCACCAACCAACCAACGTCAACAACACGGCAACACTTGCCACAAAGCGGCCTACGCCGCTGCAAAACAAAAACAACACACCACCCCTGCTGAAACACCTCCCCCACCTGCCGCTGTCTTGCGACCCCTTACGCCCAATCACACCCCCTGCCTCGCAGCCTTGCCCCTTCGTTGCTGTCACTTTACTTCCCCTTGCCCCCCACCCGCACGCACATAAACACTCTCTAACACATAGACAAACACACCAGCACACAAAAGAGCAACACACACGTACATAAACACACTTACATTCCCCTGCCTGCATTGGTGTATTTTGTAAAAAGAAAAAAAAATAATACGGAGTTTAAAAAATGATGTTAAACATTGTAAAAAAGATAAAAGCTACTGAGAGGTTTCGATGTTTGTCTTACTAATTAAGTGAGTATGTATAAATATATGGAGAAAAAAAAATGCTTGGATTGATATAAAAGAAACAACACAATGTGTCTTCGTTTTCATTGATGTGATTTCTAATCCTTTGATGTACTTGTTTTATTTTGTACTTTTTTGGGAATACAGACTTCAAACAGAGAAAAACAGTTGTTCAGACAGTTGTTGAAATAAACCTTTTTAACATGAAGCCTTTGTCTAGTGTTTTCCTGACCTATGGTGCTCCCTCTTACCCTTTCCAATCTATGGCATGGCATATTACATGGCATATTACATGGCATATTAACTGTGACACTTACCTAAGAAAGTTCAGATGTTGTCAGAAGACGCGCATAGACTGTCCTAAACTTTGGTGTGAGCTCAGACCAGTGTTTTCCACTGATGCTGTTCCGATTGGATATTAATAATCAGCCTAGTTTAGACATGCTCAAACATGTTAATTAACTTCAATGAGCATAATCCATTACGCAACAAATACAGACCATTGACACAGACAGAGAAAGGAGATGGATATTGGCACAGCAACAAGAATGACAGGTCAGCTTAAGGTAGCTTGCTATTGACAGATGTATTAGCTATTAAGCATTCTTGAGAGTAAGTCTCATCTACTTGAATGAACTGAACAACTAACATGATTTTGCCAGACAGGACTACTGTAGCATTGGGTGGGTGGCTACTTCATCAATACAGCTAACCTTGCAAGTACTACTATTAGCATAGAGTTCTTACGCGAGCACAGACAGAACATGACACGATTGTTGGCCTACAAACCCTCCCGCTATCGGAATCCCTACTGAGCCAGGGTATGTTAATGATTAAATATGAATGTTAACTTACAATAAAAGCAATACACAAGTATAAAATGATGCTACTAAAGTAATGTGAAAAATGAATGGCAACATTAGTAGTAGTAGTAGTAACAGTCAGTCGGAGCATCAACTGGGTGCCAGAGGAGAGTGCAGAGGTGACATAAGAGAACATTTGAATGTGGAACACCAGGCGGGTGTCAGTGGTTTGATGGCACAATCAAGGAGTCCAACCAACAGAGTTGTAGTAGCCCAGATAAGAGATGACAAGTGCCTGGATTAGTTCACACAAGTGCATACACACATTCATGTAGGTGCTCCAACTCACACTCATACACACACAACGTACACACACCCAAAACACAATCCATAAGTCACGTTCCTTCACTGATTCTGTCAGACTCCGACTCATTCACACGTCATCTTACACTGGCCTGTATTCTCAAAGGAGGCCTGTCCAATGCTGGGACATTTTATGCCATGACAGGGTCTTGATCTGGTGGTCCTCCATCCACACATTAATTAACCTGGCTGTGTGGCATGGAGCATTGTCTTGCTGGAAAAACAAATTCTCAGAGTTGGGGAACATGGTCAGAGCAGAAGGAAGCAGGTGTTCTTCCAGGATAACCTTGTACTTGGCTTGATGCGTCCTTCACATAGACAAATCTGCCTGATTCCAGCCTTGCTGAAGCATCCCCAGATCATCACCGATCCTCCTCCAGGTCTCCATCTAACCATTAAACGACCAGGTGATTGGCAAAGCTGAAAATTTGACCTGTCAGAGAAGCTGACATTACTCCATTCCTCTACGGTCCAAACTTCAGCCTGGCTCTTCTTTGCTTCTCATTGATGAAGGGCTTTTTTCTAGCTTTGCATGACTTCAGCCCTGCCCCTAAGAGCCTGTTAAGAACCGTCCTCGCCGTGCACTTCACCCCAGCTGCTGTTTACCATTCTTTTTGTAGGTCACTTGATGTCATCCTACGGTTGTTGAGTGACATTCAATGGTCATCTCGGTCAGTGGTCTTTTTTGCCCTCTGCCAGTCTGCAGCTTTTTTGTCCCCAATGTCTGTTGCTTGACCTTGTTCTTATGAACCACCGTCTTTGAAATGTTCAGGATGGAAGCAACCTGACGCTCACTGTATCCCTCTGCCAGTAAAGACAGAATTGAACCCTTCTTTTCCTTGCTCAAAGCTTTTCTTTTCAATTATTTTGTCATGCTGAATAGCTGGTCCTATTGCAAGAGGATAGTGATGACCACAGCAGTGGTTTTTATACTTGCCCTCATTAAATTAGATTTGGTTCAGGTAATCACCTAATCAGTACCTCATTAAGTAAAATGAGGTGTGCCTGTGTTGGAATTGAACAGGCACTGGAATGGAATAGCTCCCATACATGTAGAGATGCTTATTTAAAAAAAAATTGAAGTGGTCTCTTAATTTTTTCCAGAGCAGTATATGTACACGTATACACTTATTTATAAACACACAAATTTTATTCTAGTAATTTATTTAGTTCCATCACTCTAGATTCCAAAGAGGCAATAATCTTTCACAGTAGACAAAAAATATGTGTCATTTCTTCAGTATTGTCACATGAAAAGATATACTCAAATATTTACAAAAATGTGAGGGGTGTACTTTTGTGAGATACTGTAAGTTCAATTCTTCAATTTCAACAGAACACTGTAGCAAAACTGCGTGTTTCACAGATTTATGTTTTTTTGAGTTTGAAGTTAACATATTTCAATGTATTCTGTTCAGAGGAAGGGAGATCCGGTTTTTATTATGATCAAATGTTTTAATGACTTCATTCCAAGATAAATAGGCTAATGACTAAATCTGTTTTGAAACGATTCAGAGAAATCGCATTTAGAAAAATAATCTGTATGTAGATGTTCATTTACTATAAACTATAGGCCTAGTTGACAAAAGTATTTGTCAACTTTTGGTATTTTGGCAGTTTTTGTGCCTTTTGTTAGTGTTGGGTGGAGTGGACTTTAATTTCTTTACTTAGGTAGAATTTTTTGTAATTAGATCAGTTTCTAACACAAATTATTAGACAGGTGTACTTTTAGCCAACCTTGACCAAAAATAACTATATTTTGATACATTTTACACCCGTAAACATGTTTAGGGGAGTATGCCCAGACCCCCCAAACTGAGGCTTAGCCCCCCTTATCCATGAATTTTTTGTGACATCCCTGCCAGCAACAATATATTTCTCGGTCTTACTGTGATTATATACAACATGTTTGAATCTCTTGAGGCTCAAGGCGTCCATCGATGCAGTCCTGAAAATGAATGTTTTACCAAGGAAAATAATCATGTTTTCAATTGATTGCGCATTGCCGCAGGTTACCGATTAGGACTCTTTGTAAACTTCCAGGGTGACTCTGTGACACAATAACCAATCTTGAACTCGAATCCAGAATTTTGAAACTATAGGACAGTAGCAAAATAGATGATCAGCTGTTCTGTTTCGACCTGACTTAGTCTGCACTCGGGCAGACTAAGTCATTTTTTTGGTGGCCAGAATTCTGTACAACAAATTAAACCGAACGGCTCTCAGAGACAAATCGATAGTTGTTTTATATATAGTCCATACACTTGGTGCCATGGGATTGGAATATCAAAAAGATTTTCCCAAATGTTTTGAATACTGTATGGTGCCGCAGTCAGACTTTTTGTAGCAAGATGGAAGAAATACACTTTACGATTATGTTAATTTGGTTTAAACATGCATTATCTTTAATAGATGATCGACCAGGAGATTCATTGCTTCTAAAGTTTTAATTTTCTTTCTCCATTTGTCCCAGTAAAACAGAAAACTTTCAACAGCTCTGTGAAAAATGGGGAGGGCCATCATAGACCCCAAATAAGGACTATGGGAGGGGCGGTAATGTCTGGGGTCATGTGATAATGATAAACCAATCATTAAACAATGTTGTATAATATGTATATCCTTCATACACAAAGGGAGGGAACTGAAATATGATATTATGGTAAACCAATCATTGTACAGTTATGTAAAATGTGTATGTAAAATGTGTTTGGAGCGAAGACTCAAGAAGTGTTGATCTGACTCTTGGTTATTGGACCCTCCCGGAAACCGGCACTGTCTGTACTAGTGATTGACTAAGTAGGAACTTGTAAGAGCTCTGTCTCCATCTTGGTCTCTGTGTGTGGGTGTGATTGTCAAATGCTAGATCATAAATTCCTCTGCCTCTGAGACACAGCCCTGTTTTTACTAGAGTCAGTAGTCAGTAAGATTCTGCGTACTCCATAAATCAAAACTTAGACCTAGAGACGATATCAGTTCCCCGTCCAGGCCCCTTGCAGGCAACTGAGAGAAAGGGGTAGACGCAATCGTCGGAGAGAGTGTGTTTGGTACTGGTTTGCTCTAAGGTTGGGTAAAAAATACATTAATTCCTTGAGGAGTTGGTTCTGGGGTTAATAAAGTTTTTTTGATAGAATATTTTAGGGCAAAAAAGAAGTGGGTTGAGGATTCGTTCCCGAGAAGGAATACAAATCTTGAGTACCCACCATAAAAAGATCTGACCTCTGACCCATTCTGAACGGAGAACGCACAGACGGACAGAAGATCAGCATTAGTTAGATAAGATTTTAAAAAAAGGGTTTGTGAGTTATAGCTGGGAAATACCCACACCTTGGAGAAAACCAGAAAATAGTTTAAACGGACCACAAGGGGATCTAAAGGCTAAATAAAGCCAGCGCAAGTACGATAGGGGCAACTCTCTGTACCTCAGGCTCGGTGAGTGAACTGGTTCTAAATAAGCACGACTATAAATATTGTTGAGCGTTATAGGAACCGCCGGGTGGCAACATAAAAAGTTCCTCCGTCGAAGGATTGATCGATTGACCGTTCCAGACTTCGGACGCGTGTCATAAGCCAGGTTGGAAGTTAACTGACCTTGCAGTGGGTCAAGTTACGCCTTACGCTACATTCCAGTGCCTGGTAAACTGAGTTGGGTGTAATCCCTCCAAAGACGTAAAATCAAATAAAAAAGATCCTAGGGCAAGTGTGAAATAATCAAAGACACACGATTAAAACTTGAGGTCTGATAAATAATAGGAGGTAAGTTGATCGGGTGATCCCAGAGGTAAAGGCCGCAAAAGGACATAATAAACGGAGCTACTCGCCCCTAAACATCCAAAGCTAAGTACAGTACCATTATGCCTAATCATTGTAGTTGTTGTAATTTCAACACGGAGAACTATCGTCTTCAGATACATTTAGATAGCAGAGTTAGAGGCTCGGGCTTCAGACGCAAATGTCAGGCAAGGATTATGTTAGTGTAGAAACGTAAAAAACAGAGTCTGTACCACCCGGAAGAAACAATAGTGTTGTTAGCCCCCCGGCACAGCTCCTGCAGCTGGGCAATACATTTCTCTTGGTCACTGGGAAGAAATTCCGCCGACCAGTTAAACCTGGGTCGCTGCTAGAGCCGACAGAGATCTTCAACACGTTTTCCTACTGGAGTAAAGGCCCAAGTCGTCTTCGGGGGGGGAAGTTCGGCAGGCATTTTCTGCCGGTGGCCCAGAAAAACTGTCATCGGCGATTCCATTACCCACAGTATTAGACTAAAGAATCAGTCGGCGATCGTACACTATTTAACGGGGGGCGGAACCACAGACGTAGCCTTTAATCTGGGGTTGGTGCTAGCGAAGTCTAAAACTGGCAAGTATTGTCATGGCTTCGAGTGAAAAAGGAGGAGCAGGAGAATGAAGCGGTACGTCTTGTAGTGTTTTTAATAATAGTGACAACGGCGAAGCATAACAAAGCTCTTCTTCAAAGAGAGGCAATAACACACAAAGAAAGGGGAAGCAGAGGCAACATATATACTGGGGGGAATGATGAGGATGAGAACCAGGTGCGCTAAACAGGTGAAATGCATAAATGAGATGGGCGGTGGTGTCAGAAGGCTGGTGATGTCGAACGCTGGAGCCTGCCTGCTGCAGGGGGAAGAGAGGCAGCAGAGGGCGCAGTCGTCACAAGTTTAGAGATCTGGTAATTCATGTTGGCACCAACGACGTTAGGATGAAACAGTCAGAGGTTACAAAGCAGAACATAGCATAGCTAAAAACTAAGAACTTCACTAGAAATATGTCACCATCGAGTAATTGTCTCTGGCCCCCTCCCAGCTTTTGTGGTGAAAGATTAAAAAATTAAAATGACTTGGTCCGTGAACAAATACGCCACTTAATCTGTTTATTGAAGTCTCATTATTCATTAAAGGATGTAAAAGGATACATGCCGTTTACTTTTGGGTAACTGTTATCCTAATGTTATCATTCTGGCTAGCTAGCCTTACATTGTTTGTTGTCGTCATTTGACGCTCCCAAACTTCTAAAATGAAACAGATTCCAGAATCTATAAATATTTTGAGGGAGGAGTAGATGTAATTTGAAGGATTAAAACATTATAGTTTATGACCTATAGTTTATGTGGGGAAAAAACATATCAGTTATAAGTTATAATTCAAAAAATGACATTAAAAAGTGAATAATGTATATGTATTTATGTCATGAATGTTAGAAGAGCGAATGTCTCTTACTGAGTGAGTGAACCGACCCTTGTTAAATAGCGTAGTAGTTAGGGATGCGGATTACGTAATGACAGGTCCCGTAACAGTCAGAACACATTATGCCTAGGATTTGTTAAGGACAGACAAAGACTTTGCTGGCTATAATGTTCAGTGGCTACGATACAGGAAGCCTAAAATAAAACAGCTCTGGTGGATATTAGGATTTCCTCAGGATAGACAAACACGATTCTCTTGTTGAAATAGTCAGTTATCGTCACCTGTATTGATAGATACTGTATCAATGTCATTCATGAAATGGCCAATTAGCTGTTAAAACGGCCAGTGGCAAAAGTGGATTTGTTCCAAATAGACAAAAACTTTGCTGGCTAAAACATTCAGTAGCCTAAAATGAAATTGTTTACTGTTATATTTTGACTATTTCTGGTAGATTTTTTAATGATGTATTATGATTTGTTCAGGATAGAGAAAAACCTTGCTGGCTACACAATTCTCTCGCCTTTTCACTTGACAAAAAAAGTAAATTATCGTCACCTACAGTGGGGAGAACAAGTATTTGATACACTGATGATTTTGCAGGTTTTCCTACTTACAAAGCATGTAGAGGTCTGTAATTATTATCATAGGTAAACCTCAACTGTGAGAGACGGAATCTAAAACAAAAATCCAGAAAATCACATTGTATGATTTAAAAAAAAAAATATTTGCATTTTATTGCATGACATAAGTATTTGATCACCTACCAACCAGTAGGAATTCTGGCTCTCACAGACCTGTTAGTTTTTCTTTAAGAAGCCCTCCTGTTCAATCATTACATGTATTAACTGCACCTGTTTGAACCCGTTACCTACATAAAAGACACCTGTCCACACAGTCAATCAAACAGACTCCAACCTCTCCACAATGGTCAAGACCAGAGAGCTGTGTAAGGATATCAGGGATAAAATTGTAGACCTGCACAAGGCTGGGATGGGCTACAGGACAATAGGCAAGCAGCTTGGTGAGAAGGCAACAAATGTTGGTGCAATTATTAGAAAATGGAAGAAGTAAAAGATGACGGCCAATCTCCCTCGGTCTGGGGCTCCATGCAAGATCTCACCTCATGGGGCATAAATGATCATGAGGAAGGTGATGGATCAGCCCAGAACTACACGGCAGGACCTGGTCAATGACCTGAAGAGAGCTGGGACCACAGTCTCAAAGAAAACCATTAGTAACACACGATACCGTCATGGATTAAAATCCTGCAGCGCATGCAATGTCCCCCTGCTCAAGCCAGGGCATGTCCAAGCCCGTCTGAAGTTTGCCAATGACCATCTGGATGATCCAGAGGAGGAATGGGAGAAGGTCATGTGGTCTGATCAGACAAAAATATATCTTTTTGGTCTAAACTCCACTCACCTTGTTTGGAGGAAGAAGAAGGATGAGTACAACCCCAAGAACACCATCCCAACCGTGAAGCATGGAGGTGGAAACATCATTCTTTGGGGATGCATTTCTGCAAAGGGGACAGGACGACTGCACCGTATTGAGGGGAGGATGGATGGGGCCATGTATCGCGGGATCTTGGCCAACAACCTTCTTCCCTCAGTAAGAGCATTGAAGATGGGTCGTGGCTGGGTATTCCAGCATGACAACGACCCAAAACACACAGCCAGTGCAACTAAGGAGTGGCTCCGTAAGAAGCATCTCAAGGTCCTGGAGTGGCCTAACCAGTCTCCAGACCTGAACCCAATAGAAAATTTTTGTAGGGAGCTGAAAGTCTTTATTGCCCAGCGACAGCCCCGAAACCTGAAGTCTGTATGGAGGAGTGGCCCAAAATCCCTGCTGCAGTGTGTGCAAACCTGGTCAAGAACTACAGGAAACGTATGATCTCTGTAATTGCAAACAAAGGTTTCTGTACCAAATATTAAGTTCTGCTTTTATGATGTATCAAATACTTATGTCATGCAATAAAATGCAAATTCATTATTTAAAAATCATACAATGTGATTTTCTTGATTTTTACAGACTTCTACATGCTTTGTAAGTGGGAAAACCTGCAAAATCTGCAGTGTATCAAATACTTATTCTCCCCACTGTATATTGAAAGTTTTTGTATCAATGTCATTCATGAATGGCTAATAAGCTGTTAAAACGGCTAGTAACAAAAGCCATACAAGTCTTGGAGGCTATTTGTGGTGGAGGTAAACTTGATAAGAAACGTTAGTCAGTTGAACACAATGCCTAATGGTATCTAGCGATATGTTCAAACTTGACATGATGTTATTGATTGACAAAAGGATTGAATGTTGAAACACTATACCAACTCTCGGGAACTGTATAGTTCTGTGGTGTAGTGGTTAAATACATTATGTGGGAGACTCGGGTTCGACTGCATCGAGTACATTAACGATCATCCCTTTTTATTGCGTGCCGGCTGAACTAGGCTTGCCTGGTTTCTTGTTCTTATCAGTAATTCAAGTTGTTTATTTGTATGCTCAAAATCCTCTTATTTCACTCAATGGCCTTTGTGCGCTGGCATGTGGCCTTTATGCCATAAAAACATGTTTGTGATTCCGAAGGCCAAATGGCATTGCCTCTAAAATGACAAAATTCCAAGCTTGCTCACTATATGGTTGTTTGAGTTGCTCATGAGTGTTACGTTTCCCGTCTTTGTTCATGATGACTTTAAGAAACAAGATAACATTTATGAACATTAGTTTTCCATGAAAATGTGTTTATTTTCAATTAATATAGTAATATCATTAATATAAGTTTAGCCATATAATTTGGTTTAGGATGTTTTCAAGCTGTTCATGGGGATGGAATTGGAATTGTAACCAGCTTTGTATAGATTCCTTCAAGGTGGATGTTTCAAATTATGTACCATTGTCTATCAGTTTAAAATGGCCCACTTTAATCTGCAGCATGGCAAACTTACTTAAAATGTGCTATGATAAGGCCTTCTGATTTATCATACAGCTCTATTATTTTCAGTAATTGACATATATTGTCTCCAATGTATTGGCCATGTATAAAACCTGTTTGATCAGGATGTATTATTTCTGCAATGGATTTTTTATTTGAAGTGCTAAACTTTTTGTGTCGCAGCACTGTTAAGAGGTCTAAAGTTTTTTAACTGAGAAGGATCCTTATAATTCTTGTCAGGGTGTTGTTTGAGCAGCATTGATATTAGACCCTCTTGCTCAATTGCAAATTATTTAGTCACCTGATATGAGTAGTTAAAACAAGCTAATAATGGGTTGTTTTGCTCTTCAAAAAAGGTGAGATATACTTCTGTGGGAATGCCATCGAGCCCTGGTGACTGCCAGTCTCAAAAGATTTGACAGCCTCCAGGAGTTCCTCTACTGTTATTTTTTCCTTACCCAGTTACTTTTGTAAAATTAACTTCCTGTTTATTAGGAAAGCAATCCTTGCAATTTTCCTAAGTTAGTGGGTAAAGTGGAGGATTTATTGAGTATATTTCCTCAAAATACTGTGTTGTCTCTCCTAAGACATCTTCAGGTGAGTCATGAAGGTCTGTGTCTGTTGTTGCAATTTTTGAGATATTTTTTTGTTGAGTTCCTGTGTTGAAGATAAAGAAATAAAAAAACCACCGTTTTCCATAAAGTTGGCTTGGTTTTTATAATAGGAGCAGTTTGATCATTCCGGAATAATAGACTTCATTTCTTTTTGTTTCATTTTTAATTTGTTTTATATATTTTTTTGATCATTTTGACTACTATCTAACTCAACTATTATATTCTGTATCTCTGTCTTTAGTTTATTTTCCCTTGCCACGTATTTTGTTATTTGTTGCAAAATATAGTATTGAGTGGCCTTTAGATGTGCATTTGAATGCATCCCATACCACACATCTGCTGAGTCAATATGGTCCTTTAGTAATACAATTCTCTTGTTCTGGTTACAAACGATTCTTCCTATAAAGGCTTTGATTTAACTTCCAGTATCCTTGTCCTCTTGGGAATTCATTCAGAGAAGATTCCAATCAGATGGTGATCTAAGCCCATTCTATCAGCACTTTTTTGTAATTTTTGGAACAGCTTAGAATGGAATGAGAAAATAATCCAGACAGCTGGCCTGAGATGGAGTGAGATATACTGGAGGAGGCTGTTAGGGTTTTTTAACCTCCATACATCAACTAGATCTCCTGTGTCCATAATTTCAGTAAGTGCCCATTTGGTGATAGTTTGTTGTGTGATGGCCTTTATGATCCTTTGACATATTAAGGACAGTGTTGTAATCCCACACCATTATAACATTATCATTCATGTTTTTAAATGTATAAAATTACTGTATAATAGTCTGCAAAGAAGTGTGGATCATCTTTGTTAGGAGCATTTGTGTTTTTTACCTTTTAGTCCACTATATTGCGTACTAAAATCGCGACCCCCTTAGAATTTGAAAGACCATGATTATAGTATATATATCCTCCCCATACTTTTTGCCATACATGTTCATTTGAAATGTTTATTTATAAAAAGCCCTTTTTACAACAGCAGTTGTCACAAAGTGCTTTTACAGAAACACCCGGCCTTAAACCCCACATAGAAAACAACAGTAGTGTTGAATTTCAGTGCCTAGAAAAAACTTTAAGAAGGAACCTAGAGAGGACCCAGGCTCAGAGGGATGACCAGTCCTCTTCTGGCTGTGCCGGGTGAGATATTAAGAATAATTAATAAATGCATGTGGGCTGAATGAAGAGTCTATTTAAATTTAGACTAGGTCAGAAGTATGACCAGATAGACAGGGACAGGGACAGCAACGTGCCCCCCAAACCAGGTACTCCGCAGGTGTGGACTAGGACCTCATGTCCTCCTAAAGGAAAATTCAGAAAATGCATTCCTCATATCAACAACGATTTATAGTGGAGAAGGAGAACTTAGTGGGGAGGAACTGACCCAATCCCCCAGCACAATAGTATAGCAGCGTAAGACCTTGGAACTGAGACGGGGGGGGGGCCCGGCAACACTGTGGCCATACCAGGGGGAGGCCCCGGACAGGGCCCAACAGGCTGGAAATCAATCCACCCACATTGCCAGGCACCAACCAAAGGGACACCCACCACCCGCAACCACCCTGGCAGAGTATTGCCAGCAGAGTGCAGCCCAATTGCACAAGTGTGCAACAGAGAGACAACAACAAGCCAGTGACTCTTCCCCCGAAAGGCATTGGAGGGAGGGCATCCCAGTGGCGACAAGAGCCCACCTGGCAAGACAGTAAGGGTGGACAGTATCAAGCCTTCTGGTCACTTTCACGCCCTGGGCCAGGCTACACCTAATCATAAACCGTGCTGTAGAGATGAGTTTTTAGTAGACACTTGAAAGTTTGCACTGAGTTTGCATTTCTAACCTTAATTGGCAGATCATTCCACAGTAGTGGAGCTCTATGAGAAAAGGCCCTGCCTTCGGCTGTTTGTTCAGAAATTCTAGGTACAATTAAAAGGCCTGCATCTTGCGATCGTAGGTTAAATGTAGTAATGTATGGCTGGGTCATTTCAGCAAGGTGAGTAGGAGCAAGTCCATGTATTGATCTATAGGTTAACAGTAAAACCTAAAAATCAGCCCTAACCCTAACAGGCAGCCAGTGTAAGGACGCTAGAACAGGAGTAATGTGTAAAAAATGTTTGGTTCTAGTTAGGATTCTAGCAGCCGTGTGCAGCACTAATTGAAGTTTATTTATTGATTTGTCAGGGTAACCGGAAAAAAGAGCATTGCAGTAATCTAGTCTAGAAGTAACGAAAGCATGGATTCGTTTTTCTGCAATAGTTTTTGATAGAAAGTTTCTGATTTTTGCAATGTTTCGAAGATGAAAATTAGCAAGTCTTGAGACATATTTTATAAGAGAGGTCAGGGTCAAGGGTAACGCCGAGGTCTTTTACAGTTTTTTGGGATACGACCATGCAGCCGTCGAGGTTCACAGTGAGATCTGCTAACAACGCTCTTTTTTTCTTGGGTCCTAAAACAAGATTTTCTGTTATTCTTGATTTTAAGAGCAAGAAGTTCTCTGTCATACCATCTTCTTCTGCTTATCCGGGGCCGGGTCGCGGGGGCAGCAGTCTAAGCAGGGATGCCCAGACTTCCCTCTCCCCAGACACTTCCTCCAGCTCTTCCGGGGGGACACCGAGGCGTTCCCAGGCCAGCCGGGAGACATAGTCCCTCCAGCGTGTCCTAGGTCTTCCCCGGGGTCTCCTCCCGGTGGGACGGGACCGGAACACCTTCCCAGGAAGGCGTTCCGGAGGGATCCGAAAAAGATGCCCAAGCCACCTCAGCTGACCCCTCTCGATGTGGAGGAGCAGTGGCTCTACTCTGAGCTCCTCCCGGGTGACCGAGCTTCTCACCCTATCTCTAAGGGATCGCCCAGCCACCCTGCGGAGAAAGCTCATTTCGGCCGCCTGTATCCGGGATCTTGTCCTTTCGGTCATGACACAAAGCTCATGACCATAGGTGAGAGTAGGAACGTAGATTGACCGGTAAATCGAGAGCTTCGCCTTGCGGCTCAGCTCTTTCTTCACCACGACAGACCGATACATCAACCGCATTACTGCAGAAGCTGCACCGATCCGTCTGTCAATCTCCCGTTCCTTCCTTCCCTCACTCGTGAACAGGACCCCTAGATACTTAAACTCCTCCACTTGAGGCAAGCACTCTCCACCAACCTGAAGTGGGCAAGCCACCCTTTTCCGACTGAGGACCATGGCCTCGGATTTGGAGGTACTGATTTTCATCCCCACCGCTTCACACTCGGCTGCAAACCGTCCAAGTGCATGCTGAAGGTCCTGGCTTGAAGGGGCCAACACGACAACATCATCCGCAAAGAGCAGAGACGAAATCGTGTGGTCCCCAAACCTGACACCCTCCGGCCCCTGGCTGCGCCTAGAAATTCTGTCCATAAAAATTACGAACAAAACCG
This sequence comes from Esox lucius, assembly GCF_011004845.1. NCBI lineage: Eukaryota > Metazoa > Chordata > Actinopteri > Esociformes > Esocidae > Esox > Esox lucius. Next base: position 15,893,043 of record NC_047588.1, on the reverse strand, counting down.
GTGACAAAGGGCAGCCCTGCCGGAGTCCAACATGCACAGGGAACAAGTCTGACTTACTGCCGGCAATGCGGACCAAGCTCCTGCTTCGGTCGTACAGGGACCTGACAGCCCTTAGCAAAGGACCCAGGACCCCATATTCCCGAAGCACTCTCCACAGGATGCCGCGAGGGACACAGTCGAATGCCTTCTCCAAATCCACAAAACACATGTGGATTGGTTGGGCAAACTCCCATGAACCCTCCATCACCCTGTAGAGGGTATAGAGCTGGTCCAGTGTTCCACGGCCTGGACGAAAACCACACTGTTCCTCCTGAATCCGAGGTTCTACTATCGGCCTTATTCTCCTCTCCAGAACCCTGGCATAGACTTTCCCGGGGAGGCTGAGAAGTGTGATCCCCCTATAGTTGGAACACACCCTCCGGTCCCCCTTCTTAAAAAGAGGGACCACCACCCCAGTCTGCCATCCCAGAGGCACTGTCCCCGACTGCCACACGATGTTGCACAGGCGTGTCAGCCAAGACAGCCCCACAACATCCAGAGACTTGAGGTACTCAGGGCGGATCTCATCCACCCCCGGTGCCTTGCCACCGAGGAGTTTCTTAACCACCTCTGTGACTTCAGCCCGGGTGATGGACGAGTCCACCTCTGAGCCCTCCTCCTCTGCTTCCTCAAAGTACTCCTTCCACCGCCCGACGACATCCCCAGTTGAGGTCAACAGCTGCCCACCTCTACTGTAAACAGCGTTGGTAGGGCACTGTTTCCCTCTCCTGAGGCGCCGGATGGTTTGCCAGAATCTCTTCGAGGCCAGCCGATAGTCCTTTTCCATGGCCTCACCAAACTCCTCCCAGGCCCGAGTTTTTGCCTCCACAACCACCCGGGCTGCAGTCCGCTTGGCCTGTCGGTACCCGTCAGCTGCCTCAGGAGTCCCACAAGCCAACCAGGCCTGATAGGACTCCTTCTTCAGCTTGACGGCATCCCTTACTTCCGGTGTCCACCACCGGGTTCGGGGATTGCTGCCTCGACAGGCACCGGAGACCTTACGGCCACAGCTCCGAGCGGCCGCTTCGACAATGGCGGTGGAGAACATGGTCCACTCGGACTCAATATCTCCAGCCTCCCTCGGGATCCAGTCGAAGCTCTTCCGGAGGTGGGAGTTAAAGATCTCTCTGACAGGAGCCTCGGCCAGACGTTCCCAGCAGACCCTTACAGTACGCTTGGGCCTGCCGAGTCTGTCCAGCTTCCTCCCCCGCCATCGGATCCAACTCACAACCAGGTGGTGATCAGTTGACAGCTCCGCCCCTCTCTTCACCCGAGTGTCCAACACATACGGCCGCAGGTCAGATGAAACGACAACAAAGTCGATCATCGACCTGCGGCCTAGGGTGTCCTGGTGCCACGTGCACTGATGGACATCCTTATGCTTGAACATGGTGTTAGTTATGGACAAACTGTTACTAGCACAGAAGTCCAAGAACTGAACACCGCTCGGGTTCAGATCAGGGGGGCCGTTCCTCCCAATCACGCCCCTCCAGGTGTCACTGTCGTTGCCCACGTGGGCGTTGAAGTCCCCCAGTAGAACGATAGAGTCCCCAGTCGGAGCACTTTCCAGCACCCCTCCCAGAGACTCCAAGAAGGTCGGGTACTCTGCACTGCCGTTCGGCCCGTAGGCACAAACAACAGTGAGAGACCTATCCCCGACCCGTAGGCGCAGGGAAACGACCCTCTCGTTCACCGGGGTAAACTCCAACACATGGCGGCAGAGCTGGGGAGCTATAAGCAAACCCACACCAGCCCGCCGCCTCTCACCATGGGCAACTCCAGAGTGGTGAAGAGTCCATCCTCTCTCAAGGAGTGTGGTTCCGGAGCCCAAGCCGTGCGTAGAGGTGATCCCGACTACCTCTAGTCGGAACCTCTCAACCTCACGCACGATCTCAGGCTCCTTCCCCGCCAGCGAGGTGACATATTTATAAGTTCTCTGTCATCCACTTTCTAATATCTGAAACGCATGCTTCCAAAGTAGCTAATTTTGGGGCTTCTCTATGCTTCATTGAAATATATAACTGTGTGTCATCAGCATAACAGTGAAAATTTACATTGTGATTTCAGATTACATCGCCCAGAGGCAGCATATATAGTGAGAACAATAATGGCCCCAGAACCGAGCCTTGAGGAACACCAAATCATAACTTTTACTTGTCAGAGGATATGCCATCCACACTAACAAACTGATATCTTTCAGATAAATAAGATTTAAACCAGGCTAGAACATGTCCACGTAGCCCAATATGGGTTTCCAGTCTCTCTAAGAGAGGGGAGTGATCAATAGTGTCAAAAGCAGCACTAAGATCAAGAAGCAACAGGACGGATGCGGAACCTTTGTCTGAGGCCATTAGAAGGTCATTTGTTACCTTCACAAGTGCAGTCTCAGTACTATGATGGGATCTGAAACCGGATTGGAGCATTTCATATATGTTATTTGTCTTCAGGAAGGCATTCGGTTGTAGGGAAACACATAATTCTAAGATTTTTGAGAGGAACAGGAGGTTCGATATTGGCCTATGATTGTTTAATATGTCGATTTTTTTAGAAGAGGCTTTATTTCCACTATTTTTTGTGAGTTTGGTACACATCCGAAGGAAAGGGAGCAATTTAGCATTCAGCATTGGCTGACCTAGCACAGGTAATAGTTCCTTAAGTAATTTTGTTGGAATCAGGTCTAGCTTACAGTTTGTGGGTTTAGAACTCATTACAAATTTTGTGAATGTGTTGAGCAATACAGTATCAAAAAATGTATGTGTCCCCATTGACACCTGGTCAGGGAGGTTCAGGACATTTTTAGGACAACTGAGATTTTGAGGACCATAACTATTTAAGGAGGAGTCAGTTATTTGTTTTCTAATGGTGATGATCTTTTCATCAAAGTAGTTAATGTATTCATTACAACTAAAGTGAGCTTGTTGAGCTTTGCTTTTTCAGGTTGGAGAAATAAGCTGATCGAGCAGACGTGAGTGATTTTCGGTATTGTAGTGTACTGTCTATCCAGGCTAGTCAGAATACTTCCAACTTGGTGGAGCGCCACTTTCGCTCCAATTTTCTGGAGGCTTACTTGAGTGCTCTAGTATTGTCTGTGTACCAGCCCTTACCGAAAAAACATGTGAAAATTCAATTTTCACTTGTGAAATATTCATTATCACACGTGAAATTCACATTTTCACATTAAATTGTCATTTTTCACATGTCGAGGTAAATAACCACATGTGTAATCAAAGATTTCACATTTAAAAACTTTTTTTTACATGTTGAGCTCAGTCTATCACATGTGGAAACAAAAATGGCAAATGTGAAATCAATTCCTCACATGTGCAACTGTATTCTCACATGTGGAATTATTCTTTCACATGTGAAATATAATTTTCACCTTTAGCTGGGTACATAACATGTCAAAGCCTAAATGGCACATGTGAAAACAATTGTTCAGTATTTTCACGTTAACTTAAATGATTCTACAAAAGTAAAATGTCACATGTCCAAGTGTGATTTTCATACACTGAGCTCGATTTTATCACATGTGAAAGTAAACATAGCACATACAATATGAATACTAAAGATAGCAGGTGAAAATTATTTATAGTTATTTTTTCACATTTATCATAGTCCAAATCTGCTGTATACACATTCCACACCTGTGTTTATGTGCAATATCAAATATTTCTTAATGTAATTAAAATATATTACAGTTGGACCTTAAGCTATGGAGTAACCCAACTTACTATGGTGTGCATTCATGAGGGATGACAGAGTAAATCGATGTAAGACTAATTTGCAACAAAGAATGAATAAACACCTTCCCTTGCACTACTAAAATAGTGCTTTATTGATAGTGAAATGGTTGTCACTAATGCTGGACAGCATGTGAGGTTGTCACTAATGCTGGACAGCAGGTGAGGTTGTATATTCAGTGTTGTATACTTTTGACAGCCCCAATTGACATTTGAAACACCTATACTGTTCATCAGCATTTTAATGGACACATCATTTACTGAACACATTGAGATATCTGTTTTAAAATAATTTATTTTATCATAAAGATGCCATCAAGATGCGACCAAGGTATATTACATTTAAAGTAAGCTCAATAATCTATGAAGATGATATATTAATTTAATAATTGACATTTCCAAGTAAAATGGGCAACTACCTTAATAGTACTGCAAATCCAATTAACATGTATACAAGTACTAAAATTACAAAGATTATCCATTCCATAAATTACATTACACATATCACACACATTGTCAGTAGTGTCTGTTTCTTCCTCAAAAAATACATTGGGATAAAACTACACATTTTCTAACTAAAAACATTTCTTGAAGAACAACGCTGTTAATCTCGTTTAAAGCTGTTTGGTAACAGGCAGATAATATGCTCGGATTCTGTTTTATATACAATTAATTTATCTTTTAGGTATTTGACTATTACTGCCACAACGTTTGTTGTATCAATGTTTTCAATAGCAAGAATGTGTTTCATAACTGAAGTAGTTCGTAAATTGGCAGGACGTGTAATCGACCTCAATCTTGATGTCTGTATTGTATTAAACTGTTTATTCACTGTTTTTACAAAGACAAATGATCTGTCCTGCTCCACCACTGCATAACTTAACTGTGGAATTATTAAATTTTTTTGATATACCATAGCTCTGACTATGATATACCTGACTCTCAACAATAGCTTTATGATATACCTGACTCTCAACAATAGCTTTATGATAAAAGAGAGCATATTCTTCTACTTTTGAATTTAGAAGACTCTCAATAGAGTAGCTCTGATAGACATCCATTGGCTGTCGGTCTACACTACCAAGAACACAATTGTCATGTCTAAATGCTCGTTTCCCAGCACACTATCCTTTAAGTAAGTCACAGAAAAAACGGTTTACTACATCTGGTGCATTTTTCATTGTTATCATACCCATTTGTTCTATGTTCCTTAGCAAGAGGAATGATGTCAAGATCTGAAGAGGTATTGCCTGTGTTCCATTGAACAATTTCAGTAAGACACCATTGCAGGACTTCAAACTATATGCTGAATAGCACCAAAGCGGACCCCAGTTTCTAACTGTGTCAGGTAAATGTAGTGACTGATGAACATTGCAGGTCATGTGACATGTACCATAAAGGATCCTAAAATCCTGGACAAACATGTTGATATCTTGTGTAGCATAAAACAGGTCAATTTGTGAAATTGATGACTGCTGCATAATGTAAGCAGCATTGCACAGTAGTAAAAAGTGGAAAAAATATGCAGTTGGTAAGAAAGACCGCAGGACAATGGCCCCATAAAACAGTAAAAATGCTCTCCACTCTGAGGCCTTCCAAAATGCTCCATGACATAACAATCTAGGTGCTCGTGTGATGTTCAATGGAGGCTTGATTTGCAGAAGCATGTTATCAATTTAATTTGTCCCCATATACCATGGTTTTTCATGGTGACAACTATCAAACCACAATGTAGCTAGTTGCCGCATAACGCCAAGATCCAGGCAGTGCATCGGATCAACAATGAAGCCATGCACAAGATTGAAGTGAGGGATTAGCATGAGTGGAGTGGGTCCTTTAACTCCAAAGGTGTCCAATTCACCAACACTAGCTCTTCTTGCGAGATTAATCATGTCATTGTGTTCACGGACTGGAAATTTCTCATACTGTTTTGGATAAACTTGGACTAGTCTCTTCCCTTTCTCCACTCTTCTCCCAGGGTGTAGGCACCAGTTGCACCCATACTTCCCATTAAACTGTTTGATGTTCTGCAGCATTGCTCTAGCTACACTGTCACAGCAACAAATGAAGCAATACACATACGAGAGAATTGTACTTTGTCCATTTAAACACCAGCGAAAACCTGATTCTCCAAGATATTTCAATTAATTTGTGAACGGCTTGAGAAAAGAGGACATGTTGGGCTTCTTATGACCAAACCACAACCCAGACATAAAGGTGTGTTTCTTTCTTTCTGTTGGGGGGAGTTAATTGATGAATGAAAGAATTGGCCATATTGCGAAGGTGGACGACTTAAAAACTGGAACACCATCAGAGTTCATTGTCAAACTGAAGGAGAATTCCTGTTTCAGGTTGGTTTCTTCACAATTAGCTTTATACATCTTACCATCAAAAATGTCATCGATACTTATGTGGTGCTGTGCGATTATGGAGGTAATGTAGGTGTTCTCCTAGTTTCATTGTTTCTAGCACATGCCTCATTTGGGGGATGAGGGGTAGTGTGAAAAATAAATTTCCATTTTTGTTGTGCTGACTTGGGCACCATGTAACACCACATCCTGCACATACATTAATGACCAAAATATGAAGACAATCGGGACAGTAATGGTTCACAACAAATGTTCTATGAGAGAAGAACTTCTTAAAAAGATATTTAGTTGGGGGTAGCAAAGAATCTTCAGGTAAAAGAAAAACAAGCATTTGTAGCAGATGGCTTAGAGCATCTTGGGCAAGTCCAGTTGTAGCCACAAATGCCATGATTAGGAGAACAGCCTGTCCAAGGGACACTGTTGCTCCACGGTATAATGGATTGTTCCAGTTCTTGAAGGTATTCTGTAAAGAAAAAAATCATGTGGGTGCTACATTATTCTACTACTGTATATATGGTGAGACTCCCACCATAAAAGTAAACATATATGATTAGTTTAAGTTCCTCTCTATAGGAAGTATTGATTAAAAATAAGAACTGGTTCTTAATTGACTTTCCTGCATAAATAAAAGTTATGGCAATGTTGGCAATGTTGAAATCAAATCATATCCATGTCATGTACCAAAACCCAATATGATAATTGGTTTTGGATCAGTTCCAACTTCCAACTTCATAGATAATCTGGGCGTTAGTTGACATAAACTGCTTTATTCAGCTATGGTGCTGCACAATGTAATATATTTGTATTATATTTGGATATTGCAGCATTAATAATGTATTACAACCTGTTAATAAATAATAAGTGTGCAAATGTGTTGATAAAACTGCTTCTTATTAGGAAAAATGTGCTTGCACAATGAAGCAATGAAATTAGCACTTTGGCTACTTTTAGGGATGTGCATCTCTCCTATCATGCTACATCGGCATCGGTTTGGGGTCTTGTGGACTGATGCACTCACATATTAAACATTTGAAAAACGGACTGACCCATATCAGTGAATCATTATGTCTTATATTTTTATGGTCCTAATACATGTTTAATACCATTAGTGAACGATTTGTTCATTTTGAACAACTTAATACTGACAGAAGAATAACAATTTGTTGTTGTGACATTTGTTAGTTTGAATGACCATATGAATATATTACCTCATTCATATTTTCCTCCTCTTCATTTTCATGGCCTTCATCTGGATTCTCCTCACTCTCAGAAATATCCTGAACACAATCAAATATGGACAGTGGTTAGGCAAATTCAACTTTATCAATTGTTTACAAAAGAACATATCCACACAAATCCCCTAAGAGGTGTTATTTGATTTTAAATGCAAATATGGTTGCTATAGACTGCACATTGGATTACCTCATTCACTGCTTGCACAATTATTAGGCAAGTGAGTATTCTGATTGTATTATTATTTCTATGCACATTTTCCCACTCCAAACCATATAAACTTGAATGCTCATTGGATTGAATCATTTTCAGGTGATACATATTTGTATAATGAGGGAGGGTGTGGTGAAAGTGAATTACACATTATATCCAGGTGTGCATAATTATTATGCAGCTTCATGACCTCAGGTAAAATGGGACAAAAAAGAGATTTAACTGACACTGAGAACTCAAAAATTGTAAAAATGCTTTTACAACACTGTTGAATTCAACACTGTTGAAGAAGCTAAACTATTAATGTGTTGGCACCAGACAATCAAATGTTTGGTTGCGAATAGTCAACTGGAGCGCAATAAATGCATGAGGAAAAAAATATGCAAATTAACTGCAAAAGACTTGAAAAGAATTACACATGAAGCTCACTAAAGGACACACGGCACCAATTCAGTCAGGCGCCAGCCAGGTGGAGAAGGGGTACTGGTATGGGCTGCTATCATTAAGGATGAGGTAGTTGGACCTTTTTGGGTTGAAGATGGACTGAAACTCAATTCCCATACCTACTGCCCGTTTCTGGAAGATACTTTCTTCAAGCAGTGGTACGGGAAGAATTCCTCAGCATTCAAGAAGGTCATGATCTTCATGCAGAACAATGCTCCATCACATGCATCCAAGTACTCCACTGTTGGCTAGCAAGCAAGGGCCTCAAAGATGCCCGAATAATGACCTGGCCCCCTTCCTCAACTGACTTAAAGCTTATTTAGAATTTGTGGGCCCCTCAAACGTGAGATTTACAGTCAGGGAAGACAATACAACTCTTCGACCAACATTTGGGAGGCTGTGGTTGCTGCTTTAACGAAAGTTGATTGTGAACAAATCAAGAAACTGACAGACTCCATGGATGGAAGGCTCATGGCAGTTATTGAAAAGAAGGGTGGCTATATTGGTCACTGAATATTATTGAAAAGACACACATTTTAATTGTTATTTTGTGTTATTTATTATTTACACTTTTAAAATGTTGAATAAACAAGGGAGTCGGGAGAAATTATTTTTGTAATTTAGTTGCCTAATAATTCTGCACACCAATTGTTGCCTAATAATTGTACACATAACTGCTCTAGAAACATTCAACTTATTTATACAATGATGCATATCCCAATGATAATATTACCTCATTCACAACTTCCTCCTCTTCATCATCATAGTCATGGTCCTCATGCTGACTCTCTTGACTTTCCACAGAAATCTACGTAGTCAAACATGGACAGTGGTGAGGCAGTACATACCCACCGCTTTGAATACCTGCCATTGAAGTGTTGAAAGTACCTCAGTAGTCCATCCACCATCTTCAATGACTTCTTGCTGACCGGCTGTTTCATTGACTTCTTGCATAACACTTGCTGCCTCCTGACTCTATAGCTCTGCGCACAGTGTTGATGCTTGAGTTTAAATGAAAGGCAGAATTAAACATTAACTGCTTTTCTGCGGAAAGTAACTGTCAGAAAAGTAGAATGTAAGTAAGTAGAAAGAAACTTTAACTCAGTGGATCCTCCTTCAGTTGGTGGGTCTGTAATTATATACATGAAGTCAAATTAATTTCTAAATCAGTACTGTAATACACTACACCATATTTAGCACTCACCGCTTTTATCTCAGAAAAGGTTATTCTAAGGTTCTTCTAACTTCTAATAGTTTAATAACTATGGGGTGTTTCCACATTAAGCATTTTAAAGTGACTCAATAGTCTCTTACAACCAGAAGCGGTTTTATTTCTATAGGTTTTTCGTGTTTTAGCTTTATTAGTTTGGGAAAATCTAAAATTAGCCCACAATCAGGATTTTGGCAAGGATGGTATATTAGGTTTACAGCATAAGGGAAACATTGTAAATCATTAGTGACAAGTTGTGACAAGTAAAAACACTAACAATGTATGTATTTTTAGCCCACAGAGCCAGCAAAAGATCAAAACGTAAGTGAATATTACAATCTATATTGTATCATCGCAACATTGTCAACATACAAATTCTACAATGGTACTGTCTGTTTGATAACCAAAGAAGCTAATAATTATTTGTAGACCTATTTGATTATGTTTTCAGATAACTGCTGACACAAAGCTGCTGCTTAACAAATATGCGGAATCAGCATCAAAGTCAGCATCGTCCTACAAAAAGATGACACGCACCTTGCTGTGCACTACCTTCTCCATCGACACACTCCTCGTCTCGTCAGTTACTGGGAGGAAGGGGATTTCAAATGACAGTCGCCCATATTTGGACGGGGAAAAAGTTCAGGGCATTCTCTGTAAGACATGGGTATTTTCGGGTGTAATTATAAGCAACTGGCATACTTTTAGTCCGTATAATTTTTTTTTACATAAGGCCATCCAGGAATTGAATTGTATTCTTAACTTAAATAACCCATTCTGTATGACAATATAAATTGTGCTGTGTTGATTGGGGGAAGTTACAGTGGGACATGGTTTCAGTGATGCATGTCTACTTCTGCTGATGTTTCTCTATGGCAACTTGTTTTTTTTGGACATACTTCAAGCAGATTATATACATCGTAGTCAAGCTATAAATTGGAACATGTTTTTGTCCCCAGTTTGATTCCTGCCTAAGTGGTGAATTAAATTAAGTTCACTTGGCATAATTTAATGTTTTTAAATGTAATGGATTTAAAAAAACAAACATCTAAAATACTAAGAGTGTCAGAATTACTGACATAAACTTCACTGTCCAATAATTTCATTTTTGGGACAAAGTTACACACATTTAGCTGCAATAGTCCTTAATTAACACTTTCTTGTGCTGAAGTCAGTACTGTAGGTGTGACTATAGTTGGCTCTCCATGGTTAGAAAACTGGATTAAAAGGTGTACACATACAAATTATTCTAGGACATACCATTAAGTTTGTAACAACCTGAATACTATGTTAGGAGATTAAACTACCAAAATCACGAGCAGAACAAGTTCCACTATAGCAATATTTCAGTGTACAGTATGTAGGTGACAGACAATGCAGTGTTATTCCTATCAGACAAACTATTATCAGGGTTCCCATGGGTCCTTGAAATCCTTGAAAGTTTGTGAATTTCTAGAAAAACAAATCAAGGTCTTAAAAGTTTTTGAAAATAGATATGCATAGACATGGGTCATTGAAAGTGCTTGAATTTATATATTTTGTGTAAGAATAGAAATTGAAGAGGCCTTGTAATCTGCCATCACTGTAACACTGCACAATTGAGAAGTGTTCACACATTCAAGCTTCTTTTGGTAATTGTTGTCTGTGAGCTTAATTAACCTTCATCCATGTCTCAAACGATGCCACATTGGGTCCTTGAATTTAAGGGAATTGGGCCAGGAAAGTCCTTGAAAAGTAATTGATATTTGATGTTTATGAAGGTTTGGGAACCCTGTATTATGCATACAATGTATTAGAAATTTAAATGTTGATATTTTCACACAGTGTGTATTTATGAATATAGGAATAGATATTAAGAATGTTACATTACAATATCATTTAAAAGTTTGCGATTGTGTTTGACATTTTTTCCTAGATGGGCTTCCATGCATTTTTACAGTAAAACTGAAAATACTGAAAATGTCTTTGGTAGATGAGGTGAAAAGAAAATTCCCAAACATACCAGAGCGTGACATAAAGGCCTGTATGGCCCAAAAGCTTAAGGACCTGCGTGTGAAGGAGCGGTAAGTAAACTTTAATATTTCAGTTATTTTCAGGGGTACATGCAAGTTTTTTGGCATTTGTTATTGAAATAAGACATGAAATATTGATATTCTACGTTTTCAGTTTTTTACTTTGACAGCTCAGATTTAAAAGATAAATTGCATAATAAAGTTAGATTTAAAACTGTCTATAGTTCAAAACACTTTACTCCATACATATTCCAGTTCTTTCATCCCACTATTATTGTTTTAAATTATGTAAATCCAAAATTAAGAAATATTGCTCTCTGTGTCATAGTGCAATTTATTTTCCTTTATTTGAAATTCTTCTCTTCTTATTTTCAGCTCTACCACCAAGAAGTAAAGAAAGGATTAAAATACATTTTGTTAATTAAATATTGTTTAAAAAATTATAAAAAATCTGTCAATGAAGATATGAGCGTGTCTTTGACTTAATTTCAACAACTAACATTATACTTTATGACAACTTCTTGAAAAGAAAATTAACATGTTAAGTATATATGAAATGTCTTTACATGTGACAGGTCAAATGTCTCAAATGTGCAATTTGATATGTGAAATGTCCTAACTATATATAAATGAAACATGTGAAATAGTTATTTGTCAGAAATACATGTGAAAATATACACATGTGGAAGCATTGACACGTGGTTATCGGCAGTTCACATATGAAAAATACTCATGTGGAAGCATTCACATGTGAAATTGACACGTGGTTTTCGGCAGTTCACATGTACAAAATACACATGTGGAAGCATTCACATGTGAAATTGACATGTGGTTTTCGGCAGTTCACATGTGAAAAATACACATGTGGAAGCATTCACATGTGAACTGCCGAAAACCACATGTGTCAATTTCACATGTGAAATTTCACGTGTTTTTTCTGTAATGGAGGGAGCAAGTTTCTTGTTGTGTATTTCTTTTGTTTTTAGTGGTGCAACCTTGTCTAATGTATACTTCTGTTGAGTTTAGATCCTCGATTTGATCGTTTACAGATTTATTTACTCTGTCTTTAATGAGCGAACTTGTAAGAATATCAAGGAATTTATTTGTAGTCCGAGAATTTATAGTACGGCTTTTGAAATTCATTGTTTGCGGAGCAAGTGGATTTCTTGTTTTAATGGTAAATGAAATAAGACAGTGATCCGATAATCCAGGATTTGGGGGGGAAATTATTAGATCTACAATATCTATTTCTCGTGACAGGACTAAATCTAAGGTGTGATTGTGGCAATGTGTTGGACCTGAGACATGTTGGATAAAACCCATTGAGTCAATTATGGCTTCAAAGGCTTTTTGAAGAGGATCTTTGGACATTTCCATATGAACATTGAAATCGCCAAAAATTTGAATACTATCTGCCATGACTACAAGGTTAGACAAGAATTCTGGAAAGTCATTGAGGAACATTGTGTATAGCTAAATAGTAGCTATGTAAAACGATTTATCGGCCATGCATGCTTTCTGGGTCAGGACAGACAAAAACTTTGCTGGCTACAACCTTCAGTAGTCTAAAAAGTCTAAAATAAAACTGAAAATGTTTGTGCCATTGAATAGCTTTGGGAGTGTTCATTTCATATTCAGTCTTGCTAGCAATTGCTCATATCTTATGACTATTTCAAGTAGTAAGTTAGATACTGGTCTATTACTGGCTAATAAGCTGTTAAAACATGCAGAGGCAAAAGCCATACATTTCATAGATGCTCTTTGTGGTGGAGGTAAACTTAATAAGAAATGTTAGTTAGTTTAACATGCTTAATAGTGTCTAGGGAAATATTCAAACTTGATGTGATGTTAATACGTGAAAAAATACTTTAATGTATAGATGCTATACATTATTTATAGATGCAACAATATTTATCACTTTTAATTGCGGGCCGGCTGAAGTAGGCTGGTTCCTTTTCTGGTTGAATTAGTTTCCTGTAGGCAATATATGTTGTAGTCTTCCTCCTTTAGCCATGTGAATATAATTTTCCTTTTTAGTAATCAGCTAAGCCATTACAGTTATAACTTATTATGCTAAACTCACCAACCAATAAAATAACTAGGTGTAGACAGTGTGATTGCATAATTATGTTATCTAAAGACAGGACTTGTTAAGGGTATGGTGTTAATGCAAGTTCGGTGTGGCATTGTGTTGTTTGTATTTAATTTTTTTAATTGTCATTGTATAGGTTATACTAATGGTATTACAAAAGAACAGATGTGATTTATAGAATAGCCCTGGTGTCACTTTTTGAACTTGGGATATTTGCCCATCTAGTAGTTTGTCCACTACACAGTAGTTTGTCCACTACAAAAGAGACCACTGCACTTTTTTCTTTCCTTTCTAAAAAAGTTGAAAAGGAAAGATTTGAGTGAGGAACAGAAGCATTCAATTTGCAGCAGTCTCTTAATTTTAACCCTTCTGTTCAAATTGAATGCTTCTGTTTCTCACTCAAAACTTTCCTTTCCACTTTTTTGCAAAGCAAAGAAAAAATGCTGTATATGCTCTTTTTCCTTTTGTTAATTTCTTTTTTTTTAATGGGGACTGATCTTGTGGGACTGATCGTTCATGCCAAATTGTGTCCCTTTGAGTTCTCTGCCTTTATTCTTAATAATTTCCTTTGTACTGTTCAAACTTTACAATGATTGGTCGCGGGCGCTTTTTGTCCCTGTTCCATGATCCTAGTCTATGCACCCGGTGAAAATCTAATTATCCCTAATTTCTCTTATTTGCAAATCCAACAGAGATTCATTTAGCGATCGATTTTTCAGTTTGTAACCGCTTTATATTTGAGTCCATAGTTTTAATAGAGGTTGTGAGCAATTTGTTGTTTTTCTGCAAAGTGAGGATCTCTGCTTGACTGTACTCCAAGCTAGCTCGGAAGACAGCAACTTCTACGTGCAAGATTTTGATGGCTGTGTGAAGTGCAGCCATAGCAGAAATTTGCACATCAAGGGTAAGTATATCATTGGTATCGGTGGATTTCTTTTTTTAGGATTTTGTTTTAGGATTTTGTTTTCTTTTAGATTCGGTTTGTTATCCGGTGCGGGTGGTTGGTTTTCCATTGTGTATCTGAGGTGTACTTCATCGATAAAATCTAATATTTCATGGTTCTCCAGTCTGTCTTTTGTAAAGTATTTGTTTCTAAGCAAATATTGTAAAAGGTGAATATACAGGGGGGAAACAGAACAAGATACTTACCTTTTTTTATCATACCTTTTTCCTTACCTTGACTTACTTAGTTTGGGGTGGCCATCTCCCCCCCCCATTTTTTGTTTGATTCTTGACCTTAATTTTTTCAGAGTTCTAAGTGTAATCATTGAGAGAGCTCTAGATTGTGATTGGACAGAGACTGGTATTGTAGGGTCCTTGTAAGCCTGAGGGGCCTTTGATTGGAAGTGGAGGGATGGGGGACCCAATCACTAACAGAAACAAAGAAATATTCAAAGCATAACAGAGGAAAGGTTTTCTACACAACATGAATGAACAGCAGCTACAGCAGCAATTACCACCTTTTCTATCTGTCTCCCAGTAACTGTAAAGCTCTTTCTCTCACGTTTGGTTGCTGGAACAAACACACTGAATTGGGTGTCAAGTAGACACATCACTGTCCTTAGGATGGACAGAAAATTCAGTCCATCTGCCTGCGTGATATTAGCTACAACTCGACAATGAGGGATTTTCTCTTCGGCATTACTAACCAATGCCAAGACTGTTATATTATACCTTCATCTCAGTAATTTCTCTATAACTGTCCATTTAACAGCGATGGCTGCAGACAGCCGAAGACTGAGCCAGACGGAACAGAGTCCATGAAACCACAAGTGATGAACTAATAGCCTCTGGCACTCTGTTTCTGAAAATATTTTACCTGCCTATCTACCTACTGTTATGACTGCCTGTTTTGTTATCTTTGTTTCTGGCAACAGCCTCTCGACCAGCTTTCTCTTAGCATATTCCCCCCTTTTCTCCCAAAGATGTTTTACATAATTTCATCAGTCCCCTCTCTTTCTCTCTGTCTCTCACTGGACATCTCTCTCTTCTCTTTTTTGCTAGAGGGTTTTTACAAATTCAGCCTCAGACAGAGGGGGCACCGTTGCCATGGAAACCAACGCTGTTGCTATGGTCCAAGCTAGAGTGGATCAACTCATGACCTCACCCTTCTCTTTATTCATCTCTCTCACTTACGCTACTACACACAAACTCAATTAAAAAAGCCTGCGTGTCTTAGTGCAATGTATTCCAGATTTAAGAATGCATCATGCAGAATGCACGTCATCTAGGAATGTTGTAATTAAAGTGCTTTTGAGCCCCATTAGAAAATCCTCTATGTTGTTGGATTGTTTAAATGGCGGTTTTTGAATGTTCTGGTGGTGAATGCACTTCTGCTCACCTTTACCTAATCATGCATCCAAAGGTAGGGGTAAATGCACGGGTGGTTGAAAAAGTGGGAATGTCAAGATTCATCTCCGTCTCACTAAGCCTGCTGGGACATTGGATTCAACCGCAGGCTGCCATTGGCTGAGGATGTGGTGGAACGATGATATGTGAATTCCCCATGGAGCCTCAGGATTGGTCAAAGAAACAATCAGAGATACACATAGAAATACATGCATAACCACATGCACAGTTACACACACAAATGCACAGACATGCTCACAGAGCAGGTAGGGAAGACAGAGATTAAGCCATACATTACAGCACAGAAACCAAACATTAACATATTCTGGAAAATATATTCACAAAACCCGTTATTTCATTCTTGGGGACCCCTATTTGTTTTTTATCATATTTGAGAGATTTAAGAAGGAAGGGATACATTTTTAACTCAGAATTGGTAAAATTTACCAGGAATGTACCAGGAATGGGCTTAACAATTCACCCTATGACCAATGTATGACCAGTGAGTCAACCACCATTTCTGACCACGACTCCCTGGCAGAACCTGCTTAAAGCTAGAAGTGTGTACTACTGAAAGCTTCGCTTTCACCCCAATGGGTGCTAGGCATGTCCACCCTCCTCCCACATGTCAGCATCTGTGTAGGGATTAATTCCGTATTTGCATATGCTGTCACCTAGGCTTTGACATGTAGGCCAATTGTTTATGTAGCCCACATTAACATATAGTTATTATTCTTTTTCTTAGCAGTATACACTCACCTAAAGGATTATTAGGAACACCATACTAATACTGTGTTTGACCCCCTTTCGGCTTCAGAACTGCCTTAATTCTACGTGGCATTGATTCAACAAGGTGCTGAAAGCATTCTTTAGAAAAGTTGGCCCATATTGATAGGATAGCATCTTGCAGTTGATGGAGATTTGTGGGAAGCACATCCAGGGCACGAAGCTCCCGTTCCACCACATCCCAAATATGCTCTATTGGGTTGAGATCTGGTGACTGTGGGGTCCATTTCAGTACAGTGAACTCATTGTCATGTTCAAGAAACCAATTTGAAATGATTCGAGCTTTGTGACATGGTGCATTATCCTGCTGGAAGTAGCCATCAGAGGATGGGTACATGGTGGTCATAAAGGGATGGACATGGTCAGAAACAATGCTCAGGTAGGCTGTGGCATTTAAACGATGCCCAATTGCCCAACTAAGGGGCCTATAGTGTGCCAAGAAAACATACCCCACACCATTACACCACCACCACCAGCCCTTTACAGTGGTAGAAAGGCATGATGGATCCATGTTCTCATTCTGTTTACGCCAAATTCTGACTCTACCATGTAAATGTCTCAACAGAAATCGAGACTCATCAGTCCAGGCAACATTCTTCCAGTCTTCAACTGTCTAATTTTGGTGAGCTCGTGCAAATTGTAGCCTATTTTTCCTATTTGTAGTGGTGATGAGTGGTACTCGGTGGGGTCTTCTGCTGTTGTAGCCTATCCGCCTCAAGGTTGTGCGTGTTGTGGCTTCACAAATGCTTTGCTGCATACATCGGTTGTAACGAGTGGTTATTTATGTCAAAGTTGCTCTTCTATCAGCTTGAATCAGTCGGCCCATTCTCCTCTGACCTCTAGCATCAACAAGGCATTTACACCCACAGGACTGCCGCATAATGGATGTTTTTCCCTTTTCACACCATACTTTGTAAACCCTAGAAATGGTTGTGCGTGAAAATCCCAGGAACTGAGCAGATTGTGAAATACTCAGACTGGCCGGTCTGGCACCAACAAACATGCCACGCTCAAAATTGCTTAAATCACCTTTCTTTCCCATTCTGACATTCAGTTTGGAGTTCAGGAGATTGTCTTGACCAGGTTTGTCAATGGACGGAAACCATGCTCTGCAGGGTGATTTTTAGCAAGTCAATATCAAATACTCTGATGTAGGGGAGTCAAAGTCATCCTCTGTTATGCTGGTTAACCAGTAACCCATCAACATGAAGCAGAGTGGCGCAGCGGAAGCGTGCTGGGCCCATAACCCAGAGGTCGATGGATCGAAACCGTCCTCTGCTATGCCCGGTTACCTTTAGCTAGTAAGCATGATAAACTAACTCGTTGAGTAGTTCAATCAAATTCAATATTGGACTATATTTCCTAACTTACCAGGTAGGCATGAAGTTGAGTGGCACAATGGAAGCAAGCTGCTCCTCGATACCGTTTGTCGATGGACGGAAACCATGCCCTGCAGGGTGATTTTTAGCAAGTCAATATCAAAGACTCTGATGTAGGGGAGTCAAAGTCATCCTCTGTTATGCTGGGTAACCAGCAACCCATCAACATGAAGCAGAGTGGCGCAGCGGAAGCGTGCTGGGCCCATAACCCAGAGGTCGATGGATCGAAACCATCCTCTGCTATGCCCGGTTACCTTTAGCTAGTAAGCATGATAAACTAACTCGTTGAGTAGTTCAATCAAATTCAATATTGGACTATATTTCCTAACTTACCAGGTAGGCATGAAGTTGAGTGGCACAATGGAAGCAAGCTGCTCCTCGATACCGTTTGTCGATGGACGGAAACCATGCCCTGCAGGGTGATTTTTAGCAAGTCAATATCAAAGACTCTGATGTAGGGGAGTCAAAGTCATCCTCTGTTATGCTGGGTAACCAGCAACCCATCAACATGAAGCAGAGTGGCTCAGCGGAAGCGTGCTGGGCCCATAACCCAGAGGTCGATGGATCGAAACCATCCTCTGCTATGCCAGGTTACCTTTAGCTAGTAAGCATGAAAAACTAACTCGATGAGTAGTTCAATCAAATTCAATATTGGACTATATTTCCTAACTTACCAGGTAGGCATGAAGTTGAGTGGCACAATGGAAGCAAGCTGCTCCTCGATACCGTTTGTCGATGGACGGAAACCATGCCCTGCAGGGTGATTTTTAGCAAGTCAATATCAAAGACTCTGATGTAGGGGAGTCAAAGTCATCCTCTGTTATGCTGGGTAACCAGCAACCCATCAACATGAAGCAGAGTGGCGCAGCGGAAGCGTGCTGGGCCCATAACCCAGAGGTCGATGGATCGAAACCATCCTCTGCTATGCCAGGTTACCTTTAGCTAGTAAGCATGAAAAACTAACTCGATGAGTAGTTCAATCAAATTCAATATTGGACTATATTTCCTAACTTACCAGGTAGGCATGAAGTTAGTGATTGTATCAACTTCTTTTCCGCGTTTGGCTCTGCCATTCCACAACAGTTTCCTAGTCATCTGATGGTTTCTAGCGTGTTTCCAGCCTTGCCTGTGTCGCCAGTGGCTTAATGGGTAAGGCACCAAAGCCAAGGATTGTGGATAACAATTTGTTACTCAGTGAAGTCCCATAATTCCTAGTATATATTGGAGTTTCAGGCTTACTGGCTCCATTTATTTTGTTTCTGCGCTAGGCGCTGACGTGCCACAACAGTTTCCTGATGATCTGACGGCTTGTATCGTGTTAACAACAAGGCCGATTGCCCCAGTGGCCTAATGGATAAGGCACTGGCCTCCTAAGCCAGGGATTGTGGGTTCGAGTCCCATCTGGGGTGATCTTCAGCAGAGTGGCGCAGCGGAAGCGTGCTGGGCCCATAACCCAGAGGTCGATGGATCGAAACCATCCTCTGCTATGCCCGGTTACCTTTAGCTAGTAAGCATGATAAACTAACTCGTTGAGTAGTTCAATCAAATTCAATATTGGACTATATTTCCTAACTTACCAGGTAGGCATTGTTGAAGTATAACACTTCCCCGAGTTGGTTTGTTGGAAAGGAGAATAAAACACAGGGAGTCAGGGCAATTACCGTAGTTATACGTCCATTTATTACAGAAGCTTCTGGAGACACGTGTCGCCGCACAATGTCTAAGGATCAACATTCAAACCATCATTTTTATACTTCTACTACGCCCAAAAAGATAGAGGCGTTAACTTACAAAGTGTGTGCCATTGGCCCAATCCCAGTTTTATTCCTTATAGGATAACTGCAAGTATCCCCTTGCCCCCCTTTCTGGTTTCTGTCTTGTCTGTCCGACTATGTGTGTGTGTCTCTGACCTGTGACCTGTTTCTCACAAAACAGACATACTAAATCTTTCTCTCCCCGGCAACTGCTTAAACAGGGTTTCCTATTCTCCTACTTGCTCCTTCAGTTTCGGTTCATATTACAGACATTTAATATTTTGTTTCATTGGTTACAACAGCTTATAACAGTTCACTAACTTATATAATCAATACATCTACATTGGTTACAACAGCTTATAACAGTTCACTAACTTATACAATCACTACATCTACAATTCCCCCTTTTGATCTCTCCCCAGAGAGATCACCCCTATTCGCCAAGCTCCAGTTCTCCCGGGTCATGCTGCTCCAGTAGAGGCATCAGCATCCCTGATGGCGATCCTGGAGCCTTCTCAATGGCTGTAGAGATCACTCTCATGGCGAGCCCTCTTATGCATGGGATACAACAACACCCACAAGTAACCATTATAGCACCAAATGTAGAAAGCGATAAAAGAACAGACATTATCAAACCTTTCCACTGGCCGAACATCGAGGTCAGCCATTCCTCCAGCGGATTATCTATCCCAGAATGCTCGTATGCGACCCCTTGACATAGTCCAATTCAATCCCCCAAATTTCCTCAAACAGGTGTCCTCAGGTGGGGTCGCTGACCTCTTCGCTGGGGGAATGAAGACCCGATGCCAACCTGAGAAACCTGTATCAAACACACAACACATATCATTATTC